>NC_086045.1:1927210-2569613 GCF_947568885.1 Cydia strobilella
AAAGGTACCACATTGTCGCTTGTCGATAAGGTTGATTTCTAATTGAAGCTATATGGAAATAGCGCCTTACTGACAAGCGACAATAAGTACCCTTTTGGTTGAAAATGGCACAGTCAGCCAGACCCACTGGAGTAGAGTCAGACCACGCAGTTATCATGCCTATGTCAAAGTATGGAGCATATGTATGTATTGTTACTGCCTAGTTTGGTCATACAATATATCTACAATAACTCTCTATCTATCTATATCTACCGTACCTACCCAAGTAAGATTTACTTTTCTTGACCAATGAACTGAAACGTGTCTAAAGTTTAAGCGCATCTGTAACTACCTAGATACTCTATATCAACAGCTAAAATACTGATATAATCCTCGTCTGGGAAACCTGGGATATTCGAGTAGGCAAGATGCAGGAAGATTCTCGGGACGGTGAGCGCGGAGCGCGGCACGAAGGCGGGGAGCCCCGTCACGGCGGGCACCTGCCACATGCACACCGTACTACTAGGTAGTAATTTTTCTAATATCAGGCAACATTCGCATCTTCGGCAGCAAATAACATTCTCAAAATTAAATTCGGACAAGGGTCCGCCACGTAAGTAAGCTTCCTATATTTAAGATTATAACGGCACTAATAGTTTTCAAGGAGCCATTTGTGTTCCTTAACATTTTGGCCGTCGAAGACGTCACTGCGATGTGCATGGTTACAGCGCAAGGTTTTCAATAGCGTTATAGTATGTACTAGGCACTATAGTATTAATAGACGTGGCATTCAATGGGTTAATAAGTACCTAAGTCAGACAGCACACAATTGTATTACCTTAGTGCTTTATTCAATGAAGAAAGCATAGACATATATATTACTTCACTTACCTACATTTTGCTAAAAAGGCTATTTTAATAAATAATTTAAAAAAAGCTTACATGGGCTACATGTTATGTTATTTTATTTATTTTATTTATGAGTATGTAACAGACTTTTGAGTGGCATTAACGTGACACACTTCATTTGGTTCTTGTCTGTTTGCCTTTTAATTATCTACTTAATTTCTTGTCTTTTAATTACTTATATGTATATAGGAATTAATGTCTTGGAGACTCTAAGGATAATTTGATGATCATTTTTTTTTAAGTAGGTATATTTATTTGTTCTCTGACACTTAGAGACGTTTACATCTCTAAAGAATTTTATTAGTATTTGTTGTTTGTATTTCTTATTATTATAGTTTTTTTTTGTTTTCGACATTTAGAGACTGTTTGTCTCTAATAAAGTATCTAATATTTCATTGATTTCATATTTGTATTTTGTAATTATATTGCTCAAAATGTGCCTATTTAATTGTAAACTATTAGCAACAATACTGTTTTTGATATTTTAAAGTTCTTAATCTTATATTATTATTAATAATTAACTTCATTTAAACAATTCAATTAGAGGCCAATTATTTGAAATACCTTAGGATAATAAATACCACTGATACGGAAACATAAATTGGTTTCATGCAATATAAATTTAGATGCACTCAAATTCATAGGAAACATTCAAATATTTAATATAAGGCAATGACAAGTCGTTCTGACATAATTTCAAGTTCTTATTAAGTACCTGTATAATGTTTGTACAGTCGAAGGCAAAAATATCGATCCAGACAAATGGCTCAAGAATATGTGAACACGACTTTATTGTCTAAGGTGTAAGAGCGTACACATATTTTTGAAACTTTGGAAATGTATATATATTTATGCCCTTGACTGTACCTGCACAAACCAATAGCAATTGCATCAATACAAGTAAAAACATTAATCTTCATTCATACCTGGATATAAAATTCAAATAATATATTAAAACTAATTTGTGACCCAAAAATATTGATGCACCCTAGATAAGTAATATTTCATTCAAAATATAATAAAATGCTGTTCCCAATAGCTGTAAGTATTGTATTAACATGTAAAATATTTACTTATATTTTATCAATAAAATATTGATTGATTGATAGAGATTGCAATTATATACGAGATTTATTATAGTAAATGTGTACATTTACATATTTTTTATCAAGGAATGCTGGAAATCCTAAGCAAATAATAAACAATATTTTATTCTTCTATATTTGATATAGATTGGATTTAGCTCATCAGTGGGGAGTTATCCATGAAATATCACAAACTTGACATAATATGTGACATTTAAAATACATAACATTTAAACTGAAAGTATTATGTATTATACTGTTTATACTGCTGTTAAAATTCAATAATATATTGTAGAAAGAACTTACCTTGTCATCGGGTATAACAAGTAACGGGCCATGTATTGCGCAGTACTCATACACATAGTCCCGGCACTCGGTGCAGTCTGTAACAATATATAGGTAATTATACTGACTGTGGTTAACAGATAAAGGCCCATGATGTATGTTAAAATCCATACTAATACCCATACTAATATTATAAATGCGAAAGTCTGTCTGTCTGTCTGTGTGTTCCCTCTTCACGCTTAAACCGCTGAACCGATTTAGATGAAATTTGGCATAGAGATAGGTTGAGTCCCTGAGAAGGACATAGGATAGTTTTTATCCCAAAAATCATCCCTTAAGAAAGTAAAAAGCGGGGTGGAATTGAGATAATTAACGAAGTGCCAGGCTAATTTGTGTGCATAATATGCTCAAATTTAGATTGCTATGAAAATTTTTCCAGGCGCTATTCTTACTCTAGCTGCGGTTACTAAGTCCACACAGACGAAGTCGCGGGCAAAAGCTAGTTAGTAAATATTTGTGGCTATACAGAAGGGTCCGTATGCTTCTGGTGCAATTTATCTGGATCCTATTACGACCATTTTATCTGAAATTCCAATAGAAATTTAGATAGAATGGTCCTTATTGCATATGAAGCAATGAAGCATAAGGACCCTTCTCTGACGGAAAGCCACATTTTTTGTTTGTTGTGTAGCAATTTTGATGAAACTGTTTTATCATGATCATATCAGTACTTCAATCACATTATCACAAAACATCACATATATTAACTTAGGTTACCTATAAAATATCTTCAACATTTATATTTACAATTTTACATAATACGCTTTGCGGCATTAACTTACAGATAAATTCATCGTAGGGCGGCTCCTCCGGCTCGTAGTAACATACGCGAGCGCGCTTCCGCAGGTTGAAACCGCTCATCTTCTAAAACAACATTAGTTAGTTTAGTTACAGCACAGAACAATTAGATACAAAACCTTAAAAATTCAAATCCGATCAAACAACCTTACATTAAATGTAGTGCAAAGATATGTAATTCAGAAAAAATACAACAAAAGCTACTTGAAGAATGAGTAAAGAAATGCTGGGAAGGTTAGGTACGATCGGATTCTTTGCCGCTATAATTCGACCGATTACTGCTAGTTAGGTAGGTACCTGAATGCGTATAATAAAGCTATAGTTTTAACTTATTACCTTTAATTCGTTTATATTAGCAATTTATTCTTTAAACCACACTGTTTTCTTCTTACTCCAGTTAAAAAAGAAAGGTAAAGCCCAACTAAAATAACTAAAGACACGCTTTGCTTTGGTCAGTCTTCGTCTTCTCTAAGTCTTCTTCCCGCCAGTTTCACCACTTAATGAAAATTTTTATTTATTTTCCCGCCAACACGCAAACAACTTTCTTTAAAAGTCCGATATGAACATTATGTTTTAAGCTACATTAAAAAAAAAAAGAAAAATACCAAGACGTTGTATCAAAGAATCGTTATATTCATTACTTACTCTTTGAAAAAAAAATGTTTATTTTTACTTTTTGCACAATATTTAAAATGGTATTTTTTATGCATGGATGTGGAGTTGAAAAACTTTATGATCTTTAATAGACCACTAGTATCTATTGAACTATATCTAATTCGGACCGGTGAAGACATGATCAAAATTTCTTAAAACCATAGACAAAAATAATTTGTTTTTAAGGTCACTACAAACGTTTGCGATATAAAGTCTGTCAAGGCATTTCTGTCAGTAGAAAAGGGCGGCAAAATTTAAAAAATGTAGGCGCGAAGGGTTATCGACGTTATCGTCCCATAGCCAATTGAAATTCGAGCCTTTTTATACTGACAAAGTGGATTGACCGGCTATATTTGCCCAACAGAGTGAGATGGAGGCATAGTTAGAATGAGACAATGGATCGCTGCGGACGCACGCATATAGCACATCTATAGGATCCTACCATTTATGAGTTCGGCGCACGTATCGATAGCGTGTAAAGCTGATTAGCGAACTAGACTCCACACTCGCGTTCGCGGCTTCGCGCCGCGATTCGCGCACGAGTGTGGAGGGCCCTTACATAAGTTTTCGTAAGTTTTTATTTTTATTTTTTAAGATTGACGTGTTTATATTATGTACCTAACTTTATTTGTTTAATATATTTATAATTGTAATTGTATGTCACAATATGGGACCTGTCCTGAAATAAATACTATTCATTCATTCATAAGGTGGTCGCGGTACGGTGTGGTAGTCTGTTATGACTTTTATTATAACATAACACACTATCGCACCGCACCAAGGTCACGGAGCGCGGCACCCGTAAGTGTAAGCGCGAAAGAGATCTGTTTCTCGCTCTTACTTATGGGTGCGGCGCGTAAGTGAAAGCGAGAAAGAGATATCTGTTTCTCGCTCTCACTTATGAGTGCGGCGCTTCGTGACCTTGGTGCGGTGCGATAGTGTGTTATGGGTCGCGTCTGTGATATGAACCATAGACTAAATAATAAAATATAAATATTACAATTACAAATGGCGTCGGTTCGTGACGTTCACGACGCATTTATCGGCAACTGTGACTTTTGTTAATAAACTCTTTAAAAGCAACTTTATTTTACGTGAAGGAAAATAAACTCATAACTTAAGTGTTAATAGTGGTATCTAGTGTAGAGAGAGCTATAATTACTGTAGTACTTAGTGCGTACTTTTATTTGTGAAACATGTCGCGTGATCCTCGCGACCCTAGGAAGGGTTATTACAACCGGGATTGGGATAGAGATCGTGATCCGCGTGATCCGCGTGATCGAAACCGTGATCGTGAATACCGGCATCCAATTCCGAAGCGAAGCCGCAGCCCCCTGAGGGATGAGAAGCGGCGTAGCCGCTCCCCAAGGATGAAACCTGACAAGGACCTAGATGAGAACATTTTGAGTGAGATCGCCAAGCTGCCTGAACCGAGTGAATTGTGGGAGCCGAATCAGTTCCAAGACCCTGGCTTTGCGCCCCCGCCGCCGTCCTTCCAACAATCTGAGGTATAGAATTCATTGTTTACCCCAGAAATGTTTCATTTTGTTCTACTTGCATGATATTTTTCCACTTCTCCATGCAATAACATGCATTATTTTTGTTTTAACTATACAATTTTATTCAACAGTTCTAAAAGACAAAAATTAGAAAAGACGGGATTTACAACATTCACTTGAACAGTTGAAACTATTTCCACACCTTATTGTTTTTTTTTTGCAAAACTTGCCTAGAAGTACTCCCTACCTACTTAAAGAACGTACACCTCTCTTGGCAATCCTGTGTTGCTATGAATCGAGACTGAAATTTAAAGCAAATCCCTTGTTGGCAGTCAAATCCTTCATTCAGCAACTACCCGCCACCTTCTTACTCTGGCATCTACGATGACTTTCCTCCCGTTGCTGCGGTACCTCCGACCCCGCACCCACCGGATATTGGCAACTGGAACCAGCTGTCACTGCCGCCACCACCAACAGCACCTCCACAATTTAATGTTGAGGATCAGATTAAGAAAGAAGGTATGATGCATTTCTTTTTTCTGCTTTAACAATAAAAATATTAAGTTACGGCAGCTGAAAAAAATAGCTTGACACCAACATTATTATCAATGAGACAGAGTAAAGATATCTTTACAGCTCAACACTCACTCGGTTTCCTGGTTTGCTCTCAAGAGGCATATCCCTTTAAATTTTTTGTTTCTCTAAATGGCATTTGAAAGTTTTTTTGATAACAAATGTCTAGTAGAATCTGTAGAATAAATATGTTATAGTGACATATTTTTTTAATATAGACACAGCAGCCTTCAAAATTAAAAAAAAAAGCAAAAAGAAACCTGAAATATAAATTTAACCTCCAACAATACAATACAATACAATACTCTTTATTGCACACCTCACATAGTTGACAATAAATGCACAGAAATATAAACAAAATACACAATTGGATAGAGGTAACAACGGGCCAACCCAACTTCCAGTAATTAGTAAATTGTTTTTTTCTATGAAGCATTGTTCAAACTTTTTTGCTTTTGTTTAGTTGTGGAGCATATTGCAACCTAATCATTAAGGTTGGGTTAAGTCCGTGGTTTCCTCATGATGTTTTTCTTCACTAAAAAGACTGGAAAAATATTAAACATTATTTTATACATAAATCTTGAGAAACTCTACTCCTCATATCTATGAACTTGGAAACGACACATCTTAGAGTTTGTCTAAGCTATATTTGCACTTGAATAGAACAAAGTGGGAAAGTATCATTATAAATGTTAAATTTTCATAGAAATTTTTACATTAATGAAGACATTGCCACACTTTGACACTGCAAATGCCTTGCTCGATCTGACTATCCAGTTTTTGCCCATTCTCTGATCAATTTCTTGGTATTGGATTTAAATTATTTTCCAAACTAACCACAAAAATTCTATATATTGTATATATTCAGTCATGTTTGATGGACAAATAAATGCATGGCATAAGTTTGCTTCAAGTTATGATAAAATTTTAGTCTTGTAAGATTGTGCTTTAAGTCCCCAGGTATGTGTTTGCTTAATTCAGGTAATTCTTCAATTCCATTTTTTTTTCAAGGTCTTTTGGATAGTCTTGTACATTAAAAAAAAACTATATTTATTGTTAAAGGAAGATAAAATATCCTCGTCAGTCAACCTTTTGTAGTTGAGACCATCTGAGCCTAACAAATATCCTCTATAATATTTTTCAAACTGGAAGAATATGATGATGGGTATTATCTCCATACAATTTATAACCTAAAAATGGCAAATGTCGCAAAATGGAATTGAATTGACACCAGTTTGAAAAATACTATAGCTTCCCACGGTCCTAATACTAGTACAAATTACCTGCAATAAAATTTTAATCATTGTTAAATGGAACATAGTTGATTTTGTTTTGTTTTGTTAAAATGAAATAAATTCAATTATAAGGAAGATGCTGGAAGACCAGCGCTGACTTTAGGGTTACTAGTATGCTGAGGACCATTTCGTGGTAAACTATATACTTTTTGTTTCCTGTGTTTGTGGTCCTTCCTGATGCAAAGATTGTCCATCGCGGTTCAACGTGGCAAGCGTGATGGGCACCTTTGCATCGGGGTGGGGGGGACGATTTGTACGTCTGAAATGTGACTTATTATTATCCTCTTTATTTATTCTTTTTCTCAGAGGATAATAATAAGTCACATTTCAGCCATTAATTATTATTATTATTAGTTTCTTTTTGTTTTAAATATACTTTTTCTTTGTAATATGTTTATTTTAATTAATATGAAATGTAGTTTGCCATGAATAAATGAATTTAAAAGTGGAAAAATTACTGCCTTGGGTGAGACTTGAACTCACGGCCTCTGGATAGATACTCCAGCGCTCTGCCAACTGAGCACTTTTAAATTTATTCTAAGCTTAATAGCATCGATCGCAGACGTTTCTGCTTGTTAAAAATTAATTTAATAAATGAATTATTCTATTAATTCCATTTTCTAATACCATTGATTCAATTAAATTCGACTGCCGATTTTTCTTATATGGTGGGCCTTACTGTATAATATAATGTTGCTGTTCATAACAAATGATTTCATCTGTACAAAGTTTTTTGTTGTTATGTTATTGGTTATTGAAGTCTATATTGGCAATGGGACCATTAATATTGCATGACTATTATTGGTGATATAAAATCATCATATATCATAGAGATGTTCAAATCTAAACTATTGCATGCCTGGTATTTTCTAACAAATCATCATTTTTATGACAAATCATTCTGTAATGCCCTTATATGTATGTATATTGTCAAATGCATATTTGAAATTAACAAAATTACCAGAATATCTACATCACAAAATAGTTGAACTTGTCAATGAGCTGGCAGAGATATGATGACAATAGAAGGAAAATAAGAAAAAGGAACATAATTCTGAACTTGAAGAAAGAAGCTGATCATCACAGGAAATCAATATAATTATAATATCAATTTACTATTTTATTTAGGTATGTTTATTATGTCTAATTTTCGAATGTGACTAATATCATTTTATAATATGTTTTTTTAATAAGAATGTGTGTTGTATTGTGGTGATAAATGTTTTCAGGAAAATATATTTAGGACCGTCAACAACATCTTGATTTCGTCGTCATGTTGATATTGGTGATTCTTTGAGATCTTAAAACAGGTTCTGACATTATAGCTTATTATCTGATTAGAGCCTTTGGCGGTGACTCTTGCAAATACAGACAGAAAAGATGCTTTTTTCCACCATTACGAATTGTACATAAGTATCTTTATATTTTGCTATTTTGAGTGTGACCTCACATAACATTAATCTGTCAATTTGCCTGCATTCGCTACATAAAAACAAACTCACACGCATATAGCCAATCGCGTGACACACAAGTTACGTGACGTCACACTTTTTCAAAATAACCAATCAGCTTACAGTGCTCTTTCTCACGCAGCGGCGATAGAGTCGGAAATGCGCCATCAGAAGGCAGCACTATCCAAGCAGCGCGAGGAATACATGAAAAAGGCGGGAATTTTGAAAAAGGAACTCGAAACGCTTAAAGACCAGCGCAACGAACTCCGCGGCGACCCGAAACGATCGCCCTCGCCGGACACTAAACGGTTTTTAAAGGAAAATACCAAACTACAGGTTTGAACAGAATAATTAAGTGAACATTAATATTTTTGAACATTTTTACTCTTGACTCTTAGTTGTGTAGCTTTGCTTGCCTTACGTACACAACTGGGAATCCGTTGCATTTATGCTTGCATTTGTCTAGTTGGAGATTCAGAACAAGCTGAAGACGATCAACAATGTGGTGGACATGCTCAACGGCATCATCGGAGAGGAAGCTGAGGCAGCGCTGAACTCCGGAGATTCGAGCCCCGACCTGAAGACTAAAAGGAAATCCAGGTGTGCCATATGTTACATGTTTTCTATTTGTCTTGTTGAGCTGGAATTTATCATATTTATTAATTCTTTTGCACGTAAAGCTTGATTAGAAATATCACCAAACATTATTAACGGTGAGAGATATTTCTGAACATGCTTTGATATCTCTAATGCCTTTAAATTTTAGTTAAACAAGACTTAAGGTTATTTTAAATTAGATGAAATATATCCCAAAGCAGGAATGAGAGAGGCTTTCGCGATACTTCGATTGCTTTCACAGTTTGAAGTTTGAAGAACATTGACATGAAGATAGCACAAGGAATGGACGTACATAACATGAGGATTCTGTTATGGTTTGTTTGGTTATTTATAAGAATTATTGTAGCTTTTATTAAATTGCTGTGTTGTTGTGATTATTATAATATTAATAGTTTTGTATTATGTGTTGTATGTGTATCATTTTTGTAACTTAAATAAAGATATTGTTTCATAGTGACTGATGTGAATCTTCACGTGACTTGATGGACCAAAATTGCAATTGAACTGAAATAAATAATAATCTGCAAAATTGCTTTGTTTTATTTACCTTCTTTTTGCGTTTTTCAGTGGTTATGTTATTCATGTTTAATCAAAATTAAGCAAAAACACGATAGTGTAATATTTGAAAAAAATGAGTATGTACCTGCCATTTTCCACACCAATTAACGTGTTTTAAACATTTGAATGTGGTAAAAGAAGATTAACAAGCTGATGAAAATATTTGTTTTTGTACAAAAAAAGCTACATAGGAGCTTAAAACGTCAAGTAAAATAATCAGAAAGTGGTTGACTGCTTATATATATTTTTGCTTTTCTTCAGGAAGCTTTCCATACTTTTTTTTGTGTTTAGGACACACTGACTTGTTTAGTCCGCAAATTAATAACTTCCTGAGATCATTTATCTTAGGTCCGCTTTTTATACCCTATATGTAGGAATATCATCGCCTCACATTCAAACCCTTTTGTTTAATTCGAAGAAAGATTTCTTTAAGCTAATTTTACGGTTAAACTCACGGGTTTTTAGTAACTCGCGCGACACAACACCGAAACATGTCGCTTAGCTTAATTAAATAAATTAAATTAAATAATCATTTGTTTCAGGCATGACCCATAGAAGTGTTAGTAACAAAAACTTAAATACTAATGTTATACAGTACAATTAATTAAAACCTATCATGCATGTTAGTGCGAGTCACGACAGTCTCGATTCAAAGATTTCTTTGATGAAATAGTTATTATTTGTTCTCACGTCCCTGTCCCTTTGGACATTAAAAACTTTAAAAAAAATTGCTACATCTACATTGGGACTTCATAGGTACATCTAGAGATAACTCGAAATTGTTTCTGCCTATCGACTTGTTAAAACTGCTGTTTGGTGCTTGCTAGTTAAGCTTATTTAAGACAATATTTATTACGGTACGTACTGTGAAAATAGCAATTCCACATACCTAATGAAACCTATGAGAAAGCTAACATTGTGTACAGATTTCGCTAGATGCCTAAAAGTCACAAGTACTTTGATAAATTGGCATTTACAGCTAGCTAGTGTCATTGTACTGGTCGGAAATTGAGAGATGTGGGTTCAAATTCTACATTAGACATACACACCATTCATACACATCTGTACTTCTGTAGTATCCAATTTTAAGGTACTGAAAACCATGAAGGCATTAAAATATCTACTAATATTGCTAATTTCACAGCATTTTATTCCTTCTGTTTTTATATCCTAATTTAATTTTAACATGGTTCAGATATATCATAACATCACTTGACCTATGTTAACCCCCCCATCTGCCCACAGGTCGCCAACGAACAAGAAATTCAACTATGTGTACTACGACCCGGAGATGCATTGGTGTCGCGTGTGCAACGAGTTCCCTCCTACAGCCAAGGATTACTTGAACCATCTACACTCGCCAGCACATCAGAAGTAAGTGGTCCCCATCACTCATCTACCCACAGACCAACGAACAAGTTCAAATATATGTACTACGACCCGGAGATGCATTGGTGTCGCGTGTGCAACGAGTTCCCTCCTACAGCCAAGGATTACTTGAACCATCTACACTCGCCGGCACATCAGAAGTAAGTGGTCCCCATCACTCATCTACCCACAGACCAACGAACAAGTTCAACTATATGTATTACGACCCGGAGATGCATTGGTGTCGCGTGTGCAACGAGTTCCCTCCTACAGCCAAGGATTACTTGAACCATCTACACTCGCCAGCACATCAGAAGTAAGTGGTCCCCATCCCTCATCTACCCACAGACCAACGAACAAGTTCAAATATATGTACTACGACCCGGAGATGCATTGGTGTCGCGTGTGCAACGAGTTCCCTCCTACAGCGAAGGATTACTTGAACCATCTACACTCGCCAGCACATCAGAAGTAAGTGGTCCCCATCCCTCATCTACCCACAGACCAACGAACAAGTTCAAATATATGTACTACGACCCGGAGATGCATTGGTGTCGCGTGTGCAACGAGTTCCCTCCTACAGCCAAAGATTACTTGAACCATCTACACTCGCCAGCACATCAGAAGTAAGTGGTCCCCATCCCTCATCTATCCACAGACCAACGAACAAGTTCAAATATATGTACTACGACCCGGAGATGCATTGGTGTCGGCTCATCAGAAGTAAGTAGTTAAGTACTGATGTGCCAAAATTGCGAACTTTTCCACATGGCAAATTTTCAGAAACTTCTCACGTTTTTGTATAGGAATGGAAAAATTCCGACACATAAAATGGATATTTCTTATATTGCTGTGTTTGTATCGGTACCGATTCGGGGTTTTAGCACTTCCACTCTGTAATAACTTAGCTTGGGCTGACAAAATGATGATAATAATGATTGTTTGCAGAATGGCGGCAGCGCACATGGAAGCCCCGTGGCACAGCGTGACGACGGCCAACGAGGGGTTCCCTAGCTTTCCCTCGGCGCCCACCAAGCGGACCCCTATCAGAGGTATCACATCACTCTAAAAACTATAGTCTGGCGAACCAATTATGTCAGTAGAAATGGGGGAAAATTTGAAAATTGTAGATGCGGAGGTTGGATCGATGCGCGCTGCGCGCCTTTTTCTACTGACGAATTTGTTAGTATAGTTAACGCTATCTCTACTGAGCTCGTTCACTTACCTGTACTAACATGGGCATTCTGGTAAACAAAAGCCATTATTTCTTTTCTGTGAGCGCGTGGCCTTTGTCCCTGAGGCCTCACACACAAAGGCCACGTGCTCAGGCACAAAGGCCACGCGCTCGCATAAAAGAAATAATGGCTTTTGTTTAACAGAATGCCATTGTTAGTACAGGTAAGTGAACGAGCTCAGTAGAGATAGCGTTAACTATAATGTGTACACGCCCCTAGTGAAGCGCCTTAATTGTGAACTGTGAAGAGAACTATCAGACTATTTTTACAACAAAATGTACGAGTATGATAATATAATTCATAAGTTGTATAATTTGGTTAATGCGACCAAAATTTATAATTATAATCGGATATCAAAGAACGGCACATGCCGTAATATATGTATGCCATTATGAACCTTATCTTATTTAATAAAACTATGAAAACGGATTATATCGCGTATATTGAATTTATAATACATCCCGACGTTTCGAACTCTTTACAGCGTTCGTGGTCAACGGGTGACGGGAAACGTCGGGATGTATTATAAATTCAATATACGCGATATAATCCGTTTTCATAGTTTTATTTCATGAGTAACTATCGCGGTAACCGAAGACTTATCTTATTTGTTTAAAGGTTTACAATTCTTCGTACCGTCGACGGCGTGGTACTGCAAGCTGTGTGACCAGTTCATCGGGGACCTGCACTGCGCTTCCGCACATCTCAAGTCTATCGTGCATTCCAAAAACTATACCGTAAGTTACGTACAGTCAAGGGCAAAAATATATATACATTCCCAAAGTTTCAAAAATATGTGTACGCTTTTACACCTTAGACAATAAACTCGTGTTCACATATTTTTGAGCCGTTTGTCTGTATCGATATTTTTGCCTTCGACTGTACATATTCATTAATTTACGTTTTGTAAATAATAAAGTTCACGAAAAGTTTTTAAATGCCATATCACTACATAGTATAAAACAAAGTCGCTCTGTCTGTCTGTCCCTATGTATGCTTAGATCTTTAAAACTACGCAACGAATTTTGATGCGGTTTTTTTAATAGATAGAGTGATTCAAGAGATAGGTTTATATATATACATCAGCATTGTTAAAAGTTAAAAAAAAATATATATTGTGGGGACAATCTTACACATGTCAACCTAGCCCTGAACTAAGCAAAGCTTGTACTATGGGTACAAGGCGGCGATATACATACTTATACAGACAAATACATATTTAGATACATAGAAAACACCCATGACTCAGGAACAAATATCCGTGCTCATCGCACAAATAAATGCTGTTATCGCGATTCGAACACACGACCATCTGCTTCATAGGCAGGGTCACTCACTACCCACTAGGCCAGACACATCGTCATTAATATAATTTTTATTTCATAAAAGGATAGAATACAACTCGGGAACATTTTTTTTATTAGCCTACTTTGGTGTCCCACTGCTGGGCAAAGGCCTCCCCTCGTTTTCTCCACTCGACCCTGTCATCGGCATTTTCCCACCATTTGGGGTAAAATGTGTCCAAGTCGTCCCGCCATCTCCTTTTCGGTCTGCCTGAACCCCGGCCTGCACCGTCTATGGTGTTCCGTGGGTCCCACTCAGTAACTATTTTGGCCCACCTTCCCGGGTGCATGCGACAGACATGTCCAGCCCAGTCCCACTTAAGCTTAGCGGTCTTGACGCCTATATCTACAACTCTAGTTCTGGAGCGTAGTTCCGTGTTTCTGCTTCGATCAGTTCTACGAACACCTAATATACTACGCTCCGTCGCTCGCTGGCAAACCTTGAGTTTCTAATTTTAGGGCCTCCGTTAATGAAGTTCGTGCACCGTAAAGTCGTCGTCAAATAATGTAAACAAACCATTATACCTTCATTACTTCGTAATCTCGCTCTTTAAAAGGACAACCATGACCTTATCAACAGTCTATATACTTAAATATTTTATTTATATAAGATGATTTCACTTGTTGATATGGATTGGAACAAAGAATAACTTCATGTGTTGCTCTGTAAACAAAGATTTATTATTTTATAATACACGGTTTAATTTTAACCCACACTGTATGTACTAATACTAACAATACCGACCTGTAAACAAAGAAACGACATTTAAAGTTTATTCCTGCTTCAGTCACTCCTTTCTCAATAACAAATTACAAAATTATAACGGCGATAATTTAAAGCGGCATTGCAATCTACGTACATAACCTCACTTCACAATTTTGACGTATGACGTGTGACACAGACAAAAGTGACAGGTCAAAGCAAAGTATGGCCACATTAAAAAAGTAAACGATATCGTTTATTTTTTTACATCTCCCCCCCTGGGATGAGAAAATTTTTATATAACATTTTCGCTACTGAACTACTCCTCTTCTTCTTGTATCCTATGACATGGAATTAGTTTTGTAATATGAAAGAGGTTGGATTCTGTTTTTCTGTGTCCTGTATCTATCTTAAATATAGAATTTGAGATTTTTTCAATGATCACATATGGTCCAATTCTGAGTTCATCCAATTTCCTCCTGTTCAATTTATTTCCATTTTCGACATACACCATGTCGCCTACATTCAATTCAATGAGTTTTCTATCTTTGTCAAATAACTTCTTATTGTAGTTATGAGATCTTCTCGTGTTTTCTAATGCTTCTTCTCTGTCCTTGATCCAGTCACTAAGCGATTTTTCGTTCTTTAGTTCCTTTGGTAATAATGTGACATCTGTACCGTTTAGAAGATAACTAGGAGAGTAACGGGTCACTGAATGGTTGATCTCATTATAGTTCTTCACACATTCGTGGGCTACTGTTGTCCAAGCTCTTTTATTGCCTTCCTCATTCATTCTACACCTTATTTTATTCACCAAAGTCTGGTTCAGTCTCTCGTTCAATCCATTGGAAAAAGGTGAGTCTACTGCTGTAAATACCAAAGGTATACTGTTGCTTCTTAAGAAATCCTTAAATTCCCTCGAATTGATTCCTGGGTACTGGTCTGTAAGAATCATACCAATACCCTCAGTGTCTGATACCGTTTTAATTAGTTTTATAAAATCATTTGCATTTTGGGTCTTTGAAGTAGAAATGAATGCGTATCTAGAGAAATGGTCCACTAACAGGTGCAGATATTTCTTCGAAGATCTTGAGCCACCAAAACCTCCAATAGTGTCTAGAGACATGATTTCATATGGTTTAGTAGCTGGGCCCAGGTGTGACATAAATCCATATTTATCCTGTCCTCTCGACTTATTTTTAATGCAAACTTCACAGTTGGTGCACACCGACTTTATATTTTGTATCAAGTTTTTGGCTGCATAAAATGGGCTAATCGTCTTCTGCATTTGTCCGATTCCAATATGACCTAGGTCACCATGTATAGATTTCATCAGTTTTATACTAAATTCCTCTGACAAAATAATTTTTCCTCTTGTTCTACCCTTTTTTAAGTATACATTGTGTCTTTCAATTAATGTTCCTTTTTTACTTTGTATTTCTGGATTTTCCTTCTGATCCCTTAAAATGTCTTTGAGAGTTATCAAATTAACTATTTTTAATTGTTCCGCTGTATTTTCATTAGGTTCTAATACAGGATTTCTGCTTAAGCAGTCGGCTTCTAAGTTTTCCTTTCCTGGAGAATATTTTATTTTAAAGTCATATTGTGATAGGTAATAAGTTAAATCACCTAATTCCTCGTCAGTTCTTGATTTCAAATTCATGTTTTCTAGTGGTTTGTGGTCTGAATATACTGTAAACGATTTTCATATTAACCAGTATTGCCAGTATCGTACCGCTTCCCTGATGGCTAAACATTCTAAATATATTGCTTTTTTTTTCTTTTGAGCTTCATTTAGTTTATTCGAAAAATAGGCTACGGGTTTTTCTTTACCATCAGGCTGTATCTGTTTTAAAATTGCTCCGACCCCTTCTAACGAGGCATCAGTGTAGATATTTATTGGCAAATTTTCATCGAATATTTCCAAAACTGGTTGTGAACATAGGAGATCTTTTATCTTTTCAAATGCATTTTGGCATTCAGTGGTCCATATAAATTTCTGGTTCTTTCTTAATAGATTATGCAATGGGTCTAGTATTATTGCACTCTTCGGAATATACTCATGGTAAAAGTTAATTTTCCCTAGGAACTGTCTTATATTTTTCTGTGTTCTTGGGATAGGAAAATCCTTTATTGAGGTCAAGTTATCTTTCAATGGCTTAACTGAATTGTTTTGTATTATATGACCCAAATATTTTACTAAGTCTGATGCAAATGTGCATTTTGTGAATTTTAATCGGAAACCCTCCGTTTTGATTGCGTCCAGCAACTTTTTTAAATGTTCAATGTGTTCGGTGAACGTTCTGGAAAATATAAGGATATCATCGATGTAATTGACTGCAAAGTCCGTAAGCTTATATTTTCTCAATATATTACTTAAAATTCTTTGGAAGATTGCCGGCGAAGTCTTTAACCCAAAAGGGAGGCATGTCCATTGAAAGTGTCCATCCTGAGTTACAAATCCTGTTTTCTTTCTGTCCTCGATCCGTAAAGGAATCGACCAAAACGCTGAGTTGATATCAAGCGTCGAAAAAAATTTACAATTCCTAGTCTTCATCATAAGATCTTCAATCAACGGAAAGGGCTGTGCTTGAGGTACGACTATTTTATTTAAGTCCCTAAAGTCGATACATAATCTAGATTTTTTATTCTCCTCTCTTTTAAATGCCAATGTGACCGGTGCAGCAAATGGACTATAGGATTCTTCTATTAACTTATTATCGAGTAACCTCCCAATTTGCTCTTCTATTTCTTTTTTATCCTGTATAGTACATCTGTACGGCCTCTTGCTGCAATATTTGTCCACTAACAAGTCTATTCTGGCTTCATACCCATTGACCGTCCCAACATCATATTTATGCCTTGCAAAAACTGAGTTATATTTATTGATCAATGTATTTATTTCAGACTGTTGCTCCTTGTCCAAATGATCAATCTTTATCTTAAAATCCTCCTCCTTGATATGTTCATTAAAATTGACATAATATTCTTTTGTTATGTTCACGTCATTCTCAGAAACTTGTGATTGATTATGAATTATTTCTTCATTTGAAACTTTCACTTTCTCATTATCTTTTATGTTTGTACCCAGTACCTGATGTATCTCCAAATTCTCATCTTGAGTTAATCGGAATATTTTTATCAGGTCCAAGCCAATCAGAAAATCATGCTTGAAATATTGTTCATCCACGATGGATAGATCAACATTTTCCTCTATATCAAAAATTTTTATTTTTAGGTTGGTCAAACCATCCGTTTTTTTAACACCACCAACTGTTACTAAATTTTCTTCATTCAATTCGTTTCCTTTCCCTTTTAGTCTTAACAGCTTAGAATTTATAATGGAAACAACTGAACCTGGGTCATAAACTGCATTTATCTGATGTTTATCATTAATTAGTAATTTGACCTTTATCAGTGGTGTTATTATTCGTTTTTTGGAACGGATTCATTTAACACTGCCTCTATCACCGCGTTATTTACATGTTTAATGAAGTTCTTCTTCACATTGTCATTTTCTTTTGGACGAAACCAACATACCGTCTCAGAGTGATAACGGGTGCCTTTGTTTAAATCTTCACAAATTTTACACGGCTTCAGATCTTCACTCTTGAAACTTGTTTTTGAGGGTCCATATTTCTTCTTAAATACATAACTTTTTTTGTTAACCATATGCTCATACTTGCTTACTTCATTAAACAACTCGACTGTGTCCTCCAACGCTTCTCTGTCAATTTTGTTTAATATGTATTCCGGCAAACCAACTGCAATAAGGTCCACCAATGTACCGGAATCTATCGACTTCCTCATATCGAGTAAAAGCTTTTCTTTTTTTATAGCATAATCTAACAGTGAGCCATCCTTATATTTATACAGTAATGCATATGTAACTGGACTCCACCCTTTGTTGACAAATGATTCACAAAATTTTTTCCTCCACTCAGACCATTCTGCATTCATAGTCAGTTTTATAACCATGGAACTGTACCAATCAGCACAACTTTTATCCATAAAGAGCCTAAGAACCTCAATTTTCTTTTCATCCGATATCTGGAAACGCTCACATTCCTTTTCAAAAATGTCCATCCATTGAGCTGCATTGGAATGTTTGCTAGTAAACTTCTCGATCACAAACTTCTCCGCAATATTCTTCAAGCTCTGTTGTTTACTTTCCTGTGTACTTTCTATTAACTTTTCTAACAATTTTTCTAAAGTATTGGTCCCTTTTGTACCGGCCGCAGCGGATGCATTAGAAGCACTATGGTCCTGATTTATTTCTTCCAGATATCTGTCTGCAAACTGCACATTGCCATCCCCATCTATATAAATTTGCTTCAGTTCCTCGGTTAGCGAGATCCAAATTCTCCTGGTCTGGTATCTTTTTGATAAACTATTTTTCACTTTACTATATGCCGCTGTCTTTGTTAATTCTTTGTGATGACCAACCGACTGCAGTCCGTCCGGTAATACATAACTCTTGTTGTCTTCGGTGGTTATTGACGTCACACAACAGACGTTTGTTTTTTCGTCACTACCAGGTAGTATTGTGAATTCAAAACGAAGTTTCGTCATCTTTCCTTGAATCTTGTAACTAGAAATGTCGTTTTATAAGATGATTTCACTTGTTGATATGGATTGGAACAAAGAATAACTTCATGTGTTGCTCTGTAAACAAAGATTTATTATTTTATAATACACGGTTTAATTTTAACCCACACTGTATGTACTAATACTAACAATACCGACCTGTAAACAAAGAAACGACATTTAAAGTTTATTCCTGCTTCAGTCACTCCTTTCTCAATAACAAATTACAAAATTATAACGGCGATAATTTAAAGCGGCATTGCAATCTACGTACATAACCTCACTTCACAATTTTGACGTATGACGTGTGACACAGACAAAAGTGACAGGTCAAAGCAAAGTATGGCCACATTAAAAAAGTAAACGATATCGTTTATTTTTTTACATTTATATACAGTTTTAGTTTAACTAAATGTTAATCCATCCATACTAATATTATAAATGTGAAAGTCTGTCTGTCTGTCTTTCTGTCTGTGTGTTCCCTCTTCACGCTTAAACCGCTGAACTGATTTATATTAAATTTGGCATAGAGATAGGTTGAGTCCCTGAGAAGGACATAGGATAGTTTTTATCCCGATAATCATTGCTTAAGAAAGTAAAAAGCGGGGTGGAATTGAGATAATTAACAAAGTGCCTGCTAATTTGTGTGCATAATATGCTCAAATTTAGATTGCTATGAAATTTTTTCCAGGCGCTATTCTTACTCTAGCTGCGGTTACTTAGTCCACGCAGACGAAGTCGCAGGCAAAAGCTAGTACTTAATATTATAAATGTGAAAGTCTGTCTGTCTGTCTGTCTGTCTGTCTGTGTGTTACTTCTTCACGCTTAAACCACTGAACTGATTCAGTTTAAATTTGGCGTAGAGAAAGTTTGAGTCCCGGGGAAGGACATAGGATAGTTTTTATCCCGAAAATCATCCCTTAAGAAGGTGAAAAGCGGGGTGGAATCATGGTGGAATTGAGATAATTAATGAGTTGCCTAATAATTTCTGTGCATGTTATGCTCAAATTGAATGATTGCTATAAGACTTTCTCCAGGCTCTATTTTTACTCTAGCTGGGGTTACTAAGTCCACGCAGACGAAGTCGCGGGCAAAAGCTAGTTATTAATATTTCAGGGAAAATAACCCTCGTAAAAATGTTAGGTTATGTGTCAAACGCTAACAAAATCTGTCATATTTGTTTACAATATTTGCAAGTTCTATGGGCAGGATGCACATGTCAAGGAGTTTGCGCTTATAAGACACAAGGGAAGGTCACCCTTCATTAGCGTTTTCATGGACCAGAAGCTCTTCCAGGCGTCCAAATATCTGTGATAAACACACAAATAAATGCTCTTACCAGGATTCGAAACCGGAATCTCTTGCTTCGTGGGCAGGGTTACTACCCACTAGGCTAGCAGGTCGTTATTAAGTATGATCGTCTTGCAGAACTTCGTGGAACAGAACCCGCACTGGGAGACGGACTGGATGTCGGACCGGCAGAAGGCGTTCGAGAAGGCTCGCGGCTCCAAGGGGAAGGAAGACCCCGCCAAGGCCGCGCAGCAAGCCGCGGCCACCAGATACGCCGCGCACACCATCACATTCAACAAAGGTAACAACACCAACCGGCTCCAAGGGGAAGAAGGACCCCGCCAAGGCCGCGCAGCAAGCCGCGGCCACCAGATACGCCGCGCACACCATCACATTCAACAAAGGTAACAACACCAACCGGCTCCAAGGGGAAGAAGGACCCCGCCAAGGCCGCGCAGCAAGCCGCGGCCACCAGATACGCCGCGCACACCATCACATTCAACAAAGGTAACAACACCAACCGGCTCCAAGGGGAAGAAGGACCCCGCCAAGGCCGCGCAGCAAGCCGCGGCCACCAGATACGCCGCGCACACCATCACATTCAACAAAGGTAACAACACCAACCGGCTCCAAGGGGAAGAAGGACCCCGCCAAGGCCGCGCAGCAAGCCGCGGCCACCAGATACGCCGCGCACACCATCACATTCAACAAAGGTAACAACACCAACCGGCTCCAAGGGGAAGAAGGACCCCGCCAAGGCCGCGCAGCAAGCCGCGGCCACCAGATACGCCGCGCACACCATCACATTCAACAAAGGTAACAACACCAACCGGCTCCAAGGGGAAGAAGGACCCCGCCAAGGCCGCGCAGCAAGCCGCGGCCACCAGATACGCCGCGCACACCATCACATTCAACAAAGGTAACAACACCAACCGGCTCCAAGGGGAAGAAGGACCCCGCCAAGGCCGCGCAGCAAGCCGCGGCCACCAGATACGCCGCGCACACCATCACATTCAACAAAGGTAACAACACCAACCGGCTCCAAGGGGAAGAAGGACCCCGCCAAGGCCGCGCAGCAAGCCGCGGCCACCAGATACGCCGCGCACACCATCACATTCAACAAAGGTAACAACACCAACCGGCTCCAAGGGGAAGAAGGACCCCGCCAAGGCCGCGCAGCAAGCCGCGGCCACCAGATACGCCGCGCACACCATCACATTCAACAAAGGTAACAACACCAACCGGCTCCAAGGGGAAGAAGGACCCCGCCAAGGCCGCGCAGCAAGCCGCGGCCACCAGATACGCCGCGCACACCATCACATTCAACAAAGGTAACAACACCAACCGGCTCCAAGGGGAAGAAGGACCCCGCCAAGGCCGCGCAGCAAGCCGCGGCCACCAGATACGCCGCGCACACCATCACATTCAACAAAGGTAACAACACCAACCGGCTCCAAGGGGAAGAAGGACCCCGCCAAGGCCGCGCAGCAAGCCGCGGCCACCAGATACGCCGCGCACACCATCACATTCAACAAAGGTAACAACACCAACCGGCTCCAAGGGGAAGAAGGACCCCGCCAAGGCCGCGCAGCAAGCCGCGGCCACCAGATACGCCGCGCACACCATCACATTCAACAAAGGTAACAACACCAACCGGCTCCAAGGGGAAGAAGGACCCCGCCAAGGCCGCGCAGCAAGCCGCGGCCACCAGATACGCCGCGCACACCATCACATTCAACAAAGGTAACAACACCAACCGGCTCCAAGGGGAAGAAGGACCCCGCCAAGGCCGCGCAGCAAGCCGCGGCCACCAGATACGCCGCGCACACCATCACATTCAACAAAGGTAACAACACCAACCGGCTCCAAGGGGAAGAAGGACCCCGCCAAGGCCGCGCAGCAAGCCGCGGCCACCAGATACGCCGCGCACACCATCACATTCAACAAAGGTAACAACACCAACCGGCTCCAAGGGGAAGAAGGACCCCGCCAAGGCCGCGCAGCAAGCCGCGGCCACCAGATACGCCGCGCACACCATCACATTCAACAAAGGTAACAACACCAACCGGCTCCAAGGGGAAGAAGGACCCCGCCAAGGCCGCGCAGCAAGCCGCGGCCACCAGATACGCCGCGCACACCATCACATTCAACAAAGGTAACAACACCAACCGGCTCCAAGGGGAAGAAGGACCCCGCCAAGGCCGCGCAGCAAGCCGCGGCCACCAGATACGCCGCGCACACCATCACATTCAACAAAGGTAACAACACCAACCGGCTCCAAGGGGAAGAAGGACCCCGCCAAGGCCGCGCAGCAAGCCGCGGCCACCAGATACGCCGCGCACACCATCACATTCAACAAAGGTAACAACACCAACCGGCTCCAAGGGGAAGAAGGACCCCGCCAAGGCCGCGCAGCAAGCCGCGGCCACCAGATACGCCGCGCACACCATCACATTCAACAAAGGTAACAACACCAACCGGCTCCAAGGGGAAGAAGGACCCCGCCAAGGCCGCGCAGCAAGCCGCGGCCACCAGATACGCCGCGCACACCATCACATTCAACAAAGGTAACAACACCAACCGGCTCCAAGGGGAAGAAGGACCCCGCCAAGGCCGCGCAGCAAGCCGCGGCCACCAGATACGCCGCGCACACCATCACATTCAACAAAGGTAACAACACCAACCGGCTCCAAGGGGAAGAAGGACCCCGCCAAGGCCGCGCAGCAAGCCGCGGCCACCAGATACGCCGCGCACACCATCACATTCAACAAAGGTAACAACACCAACCGGCTCCAAGGGGAAGAAGGACCCCGCCAAGGCCGCGCAGCAAGCCGCGGCCACCAGATACGCCGCGCACACCATCACATTCAACAAAGGTAACAACACCAACCGGCTCCAAGGGGAAGAAGGACCCCGCCAAGGCCGCGCAGCAAGCCGCGGCCACCAGATACGCCGCGCACACCATCACATACAACAAAGGTAACAACACCAACCGGCTCCAAGGGGAAGAAGGACCCCGCCAAGGCCGCGCAGCAAGCCGCGGCCACCAGATACGCCGCGCACACCATCACATTCAACAAAGGTAACAACACCAACCGGCTCCAAGGGGAAGAAGGACCCCGCCAAGGCCGCGCAGCAAGCCGCGGCCACCAGATACGCCGCGCACACCATCACATTCAACAAAGGTAACAACACCAACCGGCTCCAAGGGGAAGAAGGACCCCGCCAAGGCCGCGCAGCAAGCCGCGGCCACCAGATACGCCGCGCACACCATCACATACAACAAAGGTAACAACACCAACCGGCTCCAAGGGGAAGAAGGACCCCGCCAAGGCCGCGCAGCAAGCCGCGGCCACCAGATACGCCGCGCACACCATCACATTCAACAAAGGTAACAACACCAACCGGCTCCAAGGGGAAGAAGGACCCCGCCAAGGCCGCGCAGCAAGCCGCGGCCACCAGATACGCCGCGCACACCATCACATTCAACAAAGGTAACAACACCAACCGGCTCCAAGGGGAAGAAGGACCCCGCCAAGGCCGCGCAGCAAGCCGCGGCCACCAGATACGCCGCGCACACCATCACATTCAACAAAGGTAACAACACCAACCGGCTCCAAGGGGAAGAAGGACCCCGCCAAGGCCGCGCAGCAAGCCGCGGCCACCAGATACGCCGCGCACACCATCACATTCAACAAAGGTAACAACACCAACCGGCTCCAAGGGGAAGAAGGACCCCGCCAAGGCCGCGCAGCAAGCCGCGGCCACCAGATACGCCGCGCACACCATCACATTCAACAAAGGTAACAACACCAACCGGCTCCAAGGGGAAGAAGGACCCCGCCAAGGCCGCGCAGCAAGCCGCGGCCACCAGATACGCCGCGCACACCATCACATTCAACAAAGGTAACAACACCAACCGGCTCCAAGGGGAAGAAGGACCCCGCCAAGGCCGCGCAGCAAGCCGCGGCCACCAGATACGCCGCGCACACCATCACATTCAACAAAGGTAACAACACCAACCGGCTCCAAGGGGAAGAAGGACCCCGCCAAGGCCGCGCAGCAAGCCGCGGCCACCAGATACGCCGCGCACACCATCACATTCAACAAAGGTAACAACACCAACCGGCTCCAAGGGGAAGAAGGACCCCGCCAAGGCCGCGCAGCAAGCCGCGGCCACCAGATACGCCGCGCACACCATCACATACAACAAAGGTAACAACACCAACCGGCTCCAAGGGGAAGAAGGACCCCGCCAAGGCCGCGCAGCAAGCCGCGGCCACCAGATACGCCGCGCACACCATCACATTCAACAAAGGTAACAACACCAACCGGCTCCAAGGGGAAGAAGGACCCCGCCAAGGCCGCGCAGCAAGCCGCGGCCACCAGATACGCCGCGCACACCATCACATTCAACAAAGGTAACAACACCAACCGGCTCCAAGGGGAAGAAGGACCCCGCCAAGGCCGCGCAGCAAGCCGCGGCCACCAGATACGCCGCGCACACCATCACATACAACAAAGGTAACAACACCAACCGGCTCCAAGGGGAAGAAGGACCCCGCCAAGGCCGCGCAGCAAGCCGCGGCCACCAGATACGCCGCGCACACCATCACATTCAACAAAGGTAACAACACCAACCGGCTCCAAGGGGAAGAAGGACCCCGCCAAGGCCGCGCAGCAAGCCGCGGCCACCAGATACGCCGCGCACACCATCACATTCAACAAAGGTAACAACACCAACCGGCTCCAAGGGGAAGGAACAGCAAAGGTTTCTTATTTTATTACATATTTCAAGGCGGATACACTTCACCCCATCGGGATCTTATGATACGACCGAATGGAGTTCCTACTTCCGCACTCGTATCGTAAATAACTATTAAAGAATCCTTGTACAACAATTTTGCATTATTCCCCTAGAATAAAATTTGATGAATTCAACCATCACCAAAATAAAATTTATTCAACAGACGGTTTCCACACGAAACGCAAGGACAGCCCGCAGCCGCCGCCCGAAATCAAAGAAGAGAAGCAGAAGAAGAAGAAGAAGGAAAAGAAGAAGAAAAGCAAGAAGAAGAAGGGGAAGAGCTCCAGCAGCAGCTCGTCCAGCTCCTCCAGCAGCTCTGAAAGCGATACTGTGGCTAAGAAGAAGAAAAAGAGTAAGTTTGAACCTTTTTAGATTTTCTCCTTAAGGAATAAATTCAATGTCCGTCGTTTTGTTGAAGCGCGAAATATCAGCGGCATAAATAAGTATGCTTCTTGGAATTCGTACTTAATTGTAAATTCCTCCCCCCTTTCCACCTCCTTAAGTCCAGGAAAATAACATGATAAATTGTTACGGGAGATGAATTCCGACTCGAACTGTGTACCAAATTTTATATAGATCGATTCAGCGGTGTAAGTGTGAAGAGATAACAGACCGAGCGACTATTATGATTTATTTCACTAGGTGCAGGACTGGTGCTGCCCTCCTTTTGTACGCTTTTCTACGTTAAATCTTATGGAATAAAATTAGTTCAAACGGCTGCCGGTAGTATTAATGTGTGACACTCCACAAGATTACGTCTATCAAAGAGGATATAATAAGATAGAGCGGTACTGTCATAGTTGTAACCACTGTAAATTCACTGCCATCTATCCGACACACTTTAAAACTAAAAATGAAGATTTATAAAAATACGTTACAATGTATTTAAATATGGATAAATGATTTTTTTATTTACATTAATTATTTTTATATGATTTTGACCCATGTTCTATCACTGATATGCGTTAAAATTATAAATAACAAACGAAACCGTCGACGCCCTCTATACGAGAGTAGGCCAAAACTAGTGGCGCCAACTGATTGAGAATCAAATTTTCGTGATTTTCGAGGCACGTTTTTTCCTTAGACTTCATCCATCTATTACGGAGTTATCTTTGCGTCTATTTATGACAATCAGTGCCACTTCTCCCACCACTGATGTATGAAGTTGTATAAAGGTTATTCATGGTTTTATGAATCATGACGCTGCAATAATATTTATAGTCGACTAACAATAATTTAATTTACTTGTATTTATAGAGTGGCTTGCGAACGCAGAGGCGCGTTTGAACGAGAGCGACCGCCAGCTTCTGGACTCGCTGAAGAGCCGGATGACGCGGAACCGGGACGCGGCCGCGCGGGACGCGAGGGACTCCAGGGACGGCAGGGACAGAGGCGCTTCTAGAAAGAGGTTAGTTCAGTTTTATTATCAGATTTAACGAGAGTGACCGCCAGCTTCTGGACTCTCTGAAGAGCCGGATGACGCGGAACCGGGACGCGAGGGACTCCAGGGACGGCAGGGACAGAGGCGCTTCTAGAAAGAGGTTAGTTCAGTTTTATTATCAGATTTAACGAGAGTGACCGCCAGTTTCTGGACTCTCTGAAGAGCCGGATGACGCGGAACCGGGACGCGAGGGACTCCAGGGACGGCAGGGACAGAGGCGCTTCTAGAAAGAGGTTAGTTCAGTTTTATTATCAGATTTAACGAGAGTGACCGCCAGTTTCTGGACTCTCTGAAGAGCCGGATGACGCGGAACCGGGACGCGAGGGACTCCAGGGACGGCAGGGACAGAGGCGCTTCTAGAAAGAGGTTAGTTCAGTTTTATTATCAGATTTAACGAGAGTGACCGCCAGCTTCTGGACTCTCTGAAGAGCCGGATGACGCGGAACCGGGACGCGAGGGACTCCAGGGACGGCAGGGACAGAGGCGCTTCTAGAAAGAGGTTAGTTCAGTTTTATTATCAGATTTAACGAGAGTGACCGCCAGCTTCTGGACTCTCTGAAGAGCCGGATGACGCTGCCGTCCGGGACACATGGGACTCGAGGGATCCTAGGGGCCCCAGGGACGGCAGGTACAGAGGCGCTTCTAGAAAGAGGTTAGTAGCCATTTAAAAATAATTCACGGTAGTTACCACTGGTATAAGGTGGGAATTTTTCTCCGTTAGAGCGTTTTCACACTATCCGATCCGATATCGGAATCCGGATGTCGGATAACTTTTGGAGGAACATAATTGCTAGGGTGCATTAATTTTTGCATACCTTTTTTTTTTACAAATAATCGTTTGTTGATCGAATGAATAAACGTGAAAAGCCAATTTTCTACATTTGATGCCATATATCAGATGCCTGCAGAAATATTCGTGTTGCATCTCTTTCTTTTTTGACAAACAAAACAAAAGGGATGCAACACGAATATTTGCCAACTACAGCGAAGTGTGGTGCCAGCATTACATATTTAAGGTCGTATCCGACATCCGAATATCGGATCGACTTCCGGTTCGAACGCCATCTTGATAGTAGCCTCGTGATTAATTCCTTTGTTTTTTGCTCATTAATATTGTTTAAAGTGTAATATCGATAGCTTTATTATACAATAATCTAATGTGGTAGTGTGCAGTGCATGGAGAATTAATCTCAAAGCGTGTTTAACCACCATTTTGGAGTCAACGGCCGGTAGTCCACGTGCTTCTCGTAAAATCCAGCTATCGGTTTTACGAGACAACTACAACAACCACCGAACAGCGTCGTGCTCTAAGAGCATTTATTTTGTTCCTACCCTTTTACGTGACATTGGCTACGGGCAACACCGCCCTCAAGTCCATCAAGAAAAGAAGAATATCGGATCGGATAATGTTGAAAACGCTCTGACGGACAATGTTTTCCTCCCAGGGAGGCGGAGCGGCGGGGGTCCCGCTCGCGCTCGTCCCGCTCCCGGGAGCGCGGGGAGTCCCGGGGCCGCGAGCGCGGGGAGTCCCGCGGCCGCGAGCGCCGCTCCGGGTCCCGGGGGCGCAGCCCGGGCGGCACGGCCAGGAAACCAGAGATCAGGAAGATGCCCTTCATCGGTAAGCAAAGTTGTATTTTATCCACATGAGTAGCAAAAAAATTTGATGAAAATTTTCTATTGTTTCCTAATGTTGGCTGGTGGAATAGACTGTGTGATGATTTCGATTTTTTTTTTCCGTAAGAGGGCGTCCATTAAATTTCAGGGGGGTTTAGCAAATACCACATAATTTATTTTTCGGTTTAAAAAAATCATCAAAAGCCCCTCACGTAATTAATGGACACCCCCTGATGGAAAATTGTGTATTTCCCTTGGTAGTAACGTTTATTTAACTAAATTATATTTTAAAAACCAAATTTTGAAATCTTTCGCATGCTCAAGTATACACAACACTGACAAGACACAACACAAGATGTTAATTAATAATTTTTTTCCCCTTGTAAAACAAATATCTAATTTTGTTATATCAACCCTAATAATAAGGAACTATCTTAGCCTTAGTATACACAATACTGACAAGACACAACACAAGATGTTAATTAATAATTTTTTTCCCCTTGTAAAACAAATATCTAATTTTGTTATATCAACCCTAATAATAAGGAACTTTCTTAGCTCAAGTATACACAATACTGACAAGACACAACACAAGATGGTAATTAATATTTTTTTTCCCCTTGTGAAACAAATATCTAATTTTGTTATATCAACCCTAATAATAAGGAACTTTCTTAAGAGCCCATCAGTTCACTAGCGCCAATGGTAAATAATTATGATTATTTAAATTGAACGATAGATATTAAAAAAAGAGGGCCGCTACGTACTGTATTTTGTTTTTAGGTAATTTTTGAATACATTATAATAGTTTTTACGTTGCTGGATTCGTCAATATATATATGCGTCCAAAGTTAAAACGGCCGTTTTTGTTTTGAGTTCATAGATCGACGAATCCAGCAACATAAAAACTAGTTTGATGTATTTAAAAGGTACTTAAACACAAAATACAGTACGTAGCGGCCCCCCTTTTTAAATATTTATCGTTAATTTTAAATAATCACAATTATTTAGCAGTGGCGCTAGTGAGCACATTGATGGACTCTTAAGTAAAAATATTTTTATATTGATTTAAACTTACACGATTTTCACTCGTAATTTTAAACTAACACGGGACTTGATCGCGTTAAAAACTTACGTTTATTTTTGGCCTGACGTTTCGAACGTGACGTTACGTTCGTGGTCACAGGCAGACGACGAACGTAAGTTTTTTTACGCGATTTAGTCCCGTGTCAGTTTAAAATTAAAAATATTCTTATTAGGTAAAATGCCTGTATACAAAAACCTAAGCAAAACTACTAAAACTGAGGAACAAAAGAAAGATGAAGTGAAAAAGAAGGAAGAAGAGGACGCTACCAAGAAGAGAAGAGACGAAATGGACGCAGAAATACAAAAGAAGGTAGTGTATCTTTTAGGCTAGTTACTAATATTACTTTTAACTTTAGGTAAGGTCATGGGGGTGTCACTGCGCAGTTTAGGTATATTTGGCCGGCGCACCGCCCGGGAAGGTGTATGGCAGTGGGCTGCCGCTCGGCTCGCACGGTAGTCGTGTCACGTGGCGCTCGCGCAAAATTGAAAATACGCAATGGCTTCGAAACCTAAATCGCGATCTAATCTGTATAAAAGATAATGTTCTGTTTACGGATGTCTGAATAAACGGAAGAACAAGGAAGCAGAAAAAACTTTTTTTTTAAATTCCGGACTATATTGACCGACATATTTTCAAAGGAATAAGTACTTCTGTGGCATACCTACTTCCGTGAGAATCAGACATACTATCTCCGGCTAAAAATTGTATGTTTACAGAATCAACGTTTGTAATTCCTACATATTTATCTTAAAAATAATAAATCAGTAGGTATAGGTACAAAAACTTGTCAAGTGACAACCCCGTGCCGACACTCGCAGCTCGGTCATAAAACTGCGGCGCGCAAAGAAAATTCACGGTTCGTGCGCGGTTATAAGTTTAAATTTTGCTTGCAGGCGGCGAGTGTAGGTATAATTTTATACCTAAATTTGGCTTTTGTGAACGAGTGAATTTTCTGTACGGTAATACTATTAGTTATTCTGTGGTAAGGTACCATCGTTATTTTTTATTTTTTAGGGTTCAAACATCAAACATTTATTCAGCAAATAGGCCACAGGGGCACTTTTACATGTTCATTTTTACAAAGAATAAATTAACCCAAAATTACAAAAAAAAACAATTACATAAATATAAATGTCAAATTACACAAAAAAAGCTAATAAAAAATTTACAAACAACAGAAGTACTAACATTGTTTAGAGATGTAAAAGTCTCTAGGTGTCAGGTTCCGTACCCAAAGGGTAAAAGCGGGACCCTATTACTAAGACTCCGCTGTCCGTCTGTCCGTCCGTCTATCTGTCACCAAGCTGTATCTCATGAACCGTGATAGCTAGACAGTTGAAATTTTCACAGATGATGTGTTTCTGTTGCCGCTATAACAACAAATACTAAAAACAGAATAATATAAATATTTTCTCAAAAATAGACGGCAAATTCGACGTTGCCGGTTAAAAAGTAGGTCGCGTAGTGCGTAGTTTATGGTCAGTCAATAAATTAAAAAGTTAAAAACATTGCAGTCTCGATTTCGGGACTGCAATGTTGCATACAAATTCCATTATTTGTCGAGTTCCAAACTTTTTAAAAGTTGAAGTGGCCATATCAAATGAAGGCATAGGTCCATTAAACAGCCAAACAGATGATCAGTACTTATTATTACAATGTTGGTACCACGACTATTTAGGTGTCTCAAATAGGTTGGCGTATTTTCAGCAGAAAATATAAAGGCGGCAAAGCAAATATTTTTACTTTTTTCTGTGAAAATATAATATTTCTATTATATTTGTGTTTATTGCGCCATTTTTGAGAAAAGCACTATATATGACTCGGCTGGAAGGCTACTTGCTGGCTTCGGATTCAATTAAACGGACTCCCAAGGTCGTCCGTTTAAAACGAATCCTCGGCCAGCAAGTAGCTACTTCCGAGCCTCGATATTAATGTACTATTAAATGGGGCTCCCATACAACAAACGAGATTTTTTTGCTGTTTTTTTTTCCGTAATGGTACGGAACCCTTCGTGCGCGAGTCCGACTCGCCCTTGGCCGGTTTTCTTATGTTTAATAAGGATTATTACTAACTGATCGGCGATTGGCTCTAGTCACACCTGATGGAAAGTGAAGACAGGGCCTAAGATGGAGCTCACCGGTTCAGATCTATTAAGATTAGCAACAAGTGAATAATAAACTGTGTTTAGTTTGTAAATTTTGACAAACGTAGCAAAGGTCTTAATAATTCCTCGGTCGAAGCCAGTCATTTGATGCGTGTATATTTTGCAGGTGGCGGAGTTTAAGGAGAAGATAGCCCGCGCGCAGATCCAGCAGGAGATCGGTCCGCCCGCCATCGCGCTGCCCACCTCCCTCGGCGCGCCCGTCGCCTTCCTCCCCCCGCCACCCGCCGCGCCCGCCCCCGCGCCCCCCGCGCCCGCGCCCGCACCACCGCCGCCGCAGCCTGCCGCACTACTGCCGTGAGTCACTACACAGTACACAGCCCGCCACAGCTCCAGCAGGAGATCGGTCCGCCCGCCATCGCGCTGCCCACCTCCCTCGGCGCGCCCGTCGCCTTCCTCCCCCCGCCACCCGCCGCGCCCGCCCCCGCGCCCCCCGCGCCCGCGCCCGCACCACCGCCGCCGCAGCCTGCCGCACTACTGCCGTGAGTCACTACACAGTACACAGCCCGCCACAGCTCCAGCAGGAGATCGGTCCGCCCGCCATCGCGCTGCCCACCTCCCTCGGCGCGCCCGTCGCCTTCCTCCCCCCGCCACCCGCCGCGCCCGCCCCCGCGCCCCCCGCGCCCGCGCCCGCACCACCGCCGCCGCAGCCTGCCGCACTACTGCCGTGAGTCACTACACAGTACACAGCCCGCCACAGCTCCAGCAGGAGATCGGTCCGCCCGCCATCGCGCTGCCCACCTCCCTCGGCGCGCCCGTCGCCTTCCTCCCCCCGCCACCCGCCGCGGCCCCCGCGCCCCCCGCGCCCGCGCCCGCACCACCGCCGCCGCAGCCTGCCGCACTACTGCCGTGAGTCACTACACAGTACACAGCCCGCCACAGCTCCAGCAGGAGATCGGTCCGCCCGCCATCGCGCTGCCCACCTCCCTCGGCGCGCCCGTCGCCTTCCTCCCCCCGCCACCCGCCGCGGCCCCCGCGCCCCCCGCGCCCGCGCCCGCACCACCGCCGCCGCAGCCTGCCGCACTACTGCCGTGAGTCACTACACAGTACACAGCCCGCCACAGCTCCAGCAGGAGATCGGTCCGCCCGCCATCGCGCTGCCCACCTCCCTCGGCGCGCCCGTCGCCTTCCTCCCCCCGCCACCCGCCGCGCCCGCCCCCGCGCCCCCCGCGCCCGCACCACCGCCGCCGCAGCCTGCCGCACTACTGCCGTGAGTCACTACACAGTACACAGCCCGCCACAGCTCCAGCAGGAGATCGGTCCGCCCGCCATCGCGCTGCCCACCTCCCTCGGCGCGCCCGTCGCCTTCCTCCCCCCGCCACCCGCCGCGGCCCCCGCGCCCCCCGCGCCCGCGCCCGCACCACCGCCGCCGCAGCCTGCCGCACTACTGCCGTGAGTCACTACACAGTACACAGCCCGCCACAGCTCCAGCAGGAGATCGGTCCGCCCGCCATCGCGCTGCCCACCTCCCTCGGCGCGCCCGTCGCCTTCCTCCCCCCGCCACCCGCCGCGCCCGCCCCCGCGCCCCCCGCGCCCGCGCCCGCACCACCGCCGCCGCAGCCTGCCGCACTACTGCCGTGAGTCACTACACAGTACACAGCCCGCCACAGCTCCAGCAGGAGATCGGTCCGCCCGCCATCGCGCTGCCCACCTCCCTCGGCGCGCCCGTCGCCTTCCTCCCCCCGCCACCCGCCGCGCCCGCCCCCGCGCCCCCCGCGCCCGCGCCCGCGCCACCGCCGCCGCAGCCTGCCGCACTACTGCCGTGAGTCACTACACAGTACACAGCCCGCCACAGCTCCAGCAGGAGATCGGTCCGCCCGCCATCGCGCTGCCCACCTCCCTCGGCGCGCCCGTCGCCTTCCTCCCCCCGCCACCCGCCGCGCCCGCCCCCGCGCCCCCCGCGCCCGCGCCCGCACCACCGCCGCCGCAGCCTGCCGCACTACTGCCGTGAGTCACTACACAGTACACAGCCCGCCACAGCTCCAGCAGGAGATCGGTCCGCCCGCCATCGCGCTGCCCACCTCCCTCGGCGCGCCCGTCGCCTTCCTCCCCCCGCCACCCGCCGCGGCCCCCGCGCCCCCCGCGCCCGCGCCCGCACCACCGCCGCCGCAGCCTGCCGCACTACTGCCGTGAGTCACTACACAGTACACAGCCCGCCACAGCTCCAGCAGGAGATCGGTCCGCCCGCCATCGCGCTGCCCACCTCCCTCGGCGCGCCCGTCGCCTTCCTCCCCCCGCCACCCGCCGCGCCCGCCCCCGCGCCCCCCGCGCCCGCGCCCGCACCACCGCCGCCGCAGCCTGCCGCACTACTGCCGTGAGTCACTACACAGTACACAGCCCGCCACAGCTCCAGCAGGAGATCGGTCCGCCCGCCATCGCGCTGCCCACCTCCCTCGGCGCGCCCGTCGCCTTCCTCCCCCCGCCACCCGCCGCGCCCGCCCCCGCGCCCCCCGCGCCCGCGCCCGCGCCACCGCCGCCGCAGCCTGCCGCACTACTGCCGTGAGTCACTACACAGTACACAGCCCGCCACAGCTCCAGCAGGAGATCGGTCCGCCCGCCATCGCGCTGCCCACCTCCCTCGGCGCGCCCGTCGCCTTCCTCCCCCCGCCACCCGCCGCGCCCGCCCCCGCGCCCCCCGCGCCCGCGCCCGCACCACCGCCGCCGCAGCCTGCCGCACTACTGCCGTGAGTCACTACACAGTACACAGCCCGCCACAGCTCCAGCAGGAGATCGGTCCGCCCGCCATCGCGCTGCCCACCTCCCTCGGCGCGCCCGTCGCCTTCCTCCCCCCGCCACCCGCCGCGGCCCCCGCGCCCCCCGCGCCCGCGCCCGCACCACCGCCGCCGCAGCCTGCCGCACTACTGCCGTGAGTCACTACACAGTACACAGCCCGCCACAGCTCCAGCAGGAGATCGGTCCGCCCGCCATCGCGCTGCCCACCTCCCTCGGCGCGCCCGTCGCCTTCCTCCCCCCGCCACCCGCCGCGCCCGCCCCCGCGCCCCCCGCGCCCGCACCACCGCCGCCGCAGCCTGCCGCACTACTGCCGTGAGTCACTACACAGTACACAGCCCGCCACAGCTCCAGCAGGAGATCGGTCCGTCCGCCATCGCGCTGCCCACCTCCCTGCGACTGCTGCGACCCCCGCGCCCCCCGCACCCGCGCCCGCCCCCGCGCCACCGCCGCCGCAGCCCGCCGCACTACTGCCTTGAGTTATACCTTGTGACTTGTGACCTAACCCGACCCGACCACAGATCCAGCAAGAGATAGAATTGCACGACACCTGGTCCTACGTTATAGACCGCGGGCCGGGAACAGATTTACATGACCGATCGCCTCCTAGGCGAAAACTCGTATAGTGGTTAACGGCTATGTATGATGAACCTTCGTGAACGTCAGCTGCCGCTCCGTTGGTAGGTTGAGGAATGGCAGCAAATAAAGTCTATAAAAAAATGTAGTCATCGCCTCCCGCTTGATACTTTATCAGATGATAGTTTAGATGCTATTGCGAATAAACAAAAAGCCGATTGTATCGCTGTGGAAAGACCGTCAGCTGGTCACATGAACGTGTTAAAAAAAATTTAAGTCATCGGCGTCATCGCCTCCCGTTTGATACTTTGTCAGATGATAGTTTAGATGCTATTGTTAATAAAACAAATCGTTAGCCTGTTGTATCGCGGCGGAAAGACCGTGTTACGCGTTTCGGTGGCTGCCATTCCTCAACCCACCGGCGGAGCGGCAGCTGACGTTCAAAAGGGTTCATCATACAGCCGTTAACCGCGATGCCTGACGAAATTTGCGCCTGGCTCGCGGTCTATTCTGTGAACTGCAACATTGATAACGAGGCTTGGCTACCTATCAGGATCACCAAATTGCAGAAACTCTTGACTATTGTCATCTGGTATATTTACCAATCTAACCTTCAACATGATTGTTACAGAACACCACCGCCACCGACTCCAAGTAACCTCTCGAAAGACTTCCAAGATGCTCTGGACATCATCTTCCCCTCCGAAGTGAAGAAACAAGCGGACGCACTCCAAGCGCAGCAGGAACTCTTCGCCGCCGCCATGCCCTTCGGTCCCCTCGGCGGCGTTATGCCCCCCTTCCCCCCACTAGGCCTCATGCCCCCGGGCATGATGATGGGCTTCGACATGAACCCCCCACAACTCAACCCGAATCTTTTTCCTCCTAGACCGCAGCTTTATGACACACATGTTCCCCTAGTACCCAGCCCGAAACCGAGGCAGCAAAATAAGAGACCTATGAATAAACAGCATAATAATAAACCTAACAACCAGAATAACCAGAATCAAAATAAGCCGCAGAATCAAACACAACCTCAACAGAATCAGCAAAGCCAGAAGCCAGCGGAAAAGCCGAAAGAGGAAAACGGAAGCGTGGCGAAAAAGAAAGAAGAATTAGATGACTTGGCTATGTTAGGCATTGATGCCGGTGACGTCGCTGGGATGTAGATGAAAATCCCATGTTCCCACAACCATGAGTTGGAGCGAGACACAGCGATCGGACCTCTCGTTCCCACGTATAGTTGCCGCCGCCGCCGGTCCGTCTCAGTACCTAAGTATACTGTTATAAGTAAGACTTACATGTATTATGTATCAAAGACGCAAAATAGTTAAAAAACTAAAACAGTCTCAATTAAACTTACTTGATTACGAATTTAATCATGTATCTAATTGATATGATTAAATCATTCCGTTCTCATTTTAAATCACTTTACATTTATGATAGTTAACAAAGCGAGTTTTTTTTAACGTATCAAAAGTATAAAGTATTAAATTGACAACATTGATATATTTTGAAATTGAAAAAAAATCGAAAATGCATATAATGAAATAAATAATTTAGTTTAATGTTGACCCATACACTAGGTAGGGCATACAATTTCTATTTTATGTATAATTTACTTCAAATGAAAGTAAAAAAGGAAGGCTTTGGAAGAAGGTTCACAAACTGTTGGTTAACCCTTCGACTGACAAAGACGTCAACAGACGCGCGCGGCTACAGATGAAACTCAACCTTCGTGCATTCCCACAATGTTCACACGATGACGCGCCGCGCTCGATAGCCGTGGCATTCAAAGGGTGTGGACGAAGGTAGGAACAAAGTAGTTTGTGACTGGTACATAATGAAAGCCATTAAGAAACGAGCGCGGGCTTATGAAACGAGCGAAGCGGGTTTCATAATAGGATCACAAGTGTTTTAATGCTTAATTATGTATATCATGCACTGCTTTATCTACACACATAGTATAAGCTCTCTATGATATGTTCAGGAACCTTATGTTACGACCGCCATTGCGGCATTAATCACACTTATGGACGGTAGACGAAGGACGACAATCTCCTATGGCAGAACTGTTGCAAGTGTCTGTGTCTAGTTGTTAGATATAAATAATAGTTCCAAATCTCTCCAGAGTAGCGCTAGAGTAGCTAAGAACGTAGGCGTTATTGACGGAGTAAAGTGCGCTGTCAATGAATTTTTTTATCAAATATTCTAGGTATTGTGGCGCCACCTATTTAGGTTATTGACGTACACTTTTTGATACATGGAAATTCCTTGATTCGAGATTCCTCACCTCTACCTTCCATTAATCACACTGTTTGCAATTGACATTCCATTTCTAATAAAACGTCACCTCGACACGCTGACAGTTCAAAAATGACAATTACTCATATAAAATAGAACACGAGTTTAAAGTGCCGTATGTGGGAAATATATCACCCTCAACCTGGTAAAGGGTTAAAATTGAGGTCAAATTATATTAAGTACTTTGTTTTAAAAATGTGCCATTTTCAATCAAAAGGGTCGCTTGTCAGTAAGGCGCTATTTCCATATAGCTTCAATTAGAAATCAACCTTATCGACAAGCGACAATGTGGTACCTTTTGATTGAAAACGTCACAAACGTTGTCTTAATATCGTTATACAATCTAATTTGATTTTAATATTACTCAATCATAACATCATCACAGATAAGAATTTGTTCTAACAAAACAGTTTATTTTTAGGGTGGCCGTAATTTGCAGTTTTCGTATCATAGCTTAGAGGGTTTATGATATGTGTGTAGATAATAGTACATTATGCAATGAGGGGGTAAGTAAAAATTTGCAAACGAGGTCTTTAGATGCACGACAGCTCAGGCTGGATCGCATTAAAGACTCGAGTTTGCAATATTCTTACCCCTGGAGTTACACGCAATGTTTTTCATCACACTTGCGAAAAAAAATAATTAAGCGAAATAATTCTTCAATACGGTGACATTTCAAACATTCGTCCGCCATATTGTCATTTGTTGACAGGTTAGACATCGAAGGTACACCAATCCGGCATTCAGACGATTGAAACTTGTGTAAATATAATTTAAATGACTATTAAATTAATCAAATTAAACATTTTTAAACATAAAGAAGACAATTAATGATTTTATCAAGTATTTTACTTAGAACCAATTTTTTTTTAAAGCTGTAGGTCCCGTGGGAGTAAAATAGACTACCTCCCGCTGCGCATGCATGAAATAGCACGTTTACCGAGCAAGTGTGATGAAAAGATAATCCTCTTCTAAAAAAATGTTAACCGTTGCTCTGACTGCACTAAAATTGTTTTTTTTTTTTACGAGTACAGACTATTCTGTAATATATGAAATCGTAATATAAGTAATTGTACGTTATCTAAGTTGTCATATAATGTATAAATAATTTGACTGTATTTTTGTATTGTGATATTAATATCGTCATTATCGTAACTCCTCGTTTTATTTTATAGCCTCATCAAAGATAGCTAGATATAACTCCGTAATAGATGGATACAGTCTAAGGAAAAAACGTGCCTCATAAATCAAGAAAATTTGATTCTCGATCAGATGGCGCCACTACCTTTGGCCTAGACATGTGCGCCGGTGGCAAAATCATCAATCAATGGCAATTGTTAAAAATACTGCGAATTTAAGTTTTTCATACAAAACTTGTTTTTGCTCTATTAAATTATATTAGATATATTTATTTCACAACATATGATACAGTACAAATTACATTAAGGCGGTTCCCTGAGCCAGAAGGCGAAAAAATTCCCTTATATGATCATGTTTTTTTAAGAGGCGTTGATATTCGTAGACGTGGAAAAAATATATGTAGTTCTTGACTATATTATCTTTAACAACATAGCTTCCGATACACGAATTATGACACTTCGCTCGATACAATTAATTCCTAAAGTAACCTCTAACTCGGACTTTCCTCCTCCTCCAATCCTACTTTACTCGGTTATTTATTATGTGATACTATAAACAAAAAAAGAAGAAAAAACAATCTTAACTTAAACAGTAATTTCATAGCTTTCGAATTTCGATATTGTAAGGTAACGTTTTTAAAATAAATAAAAATCGACAAAATTCGATCAAAATTGACACTTGGCGCGTATGATCTTTCCCGTTCTTTCTTGCGAAATGTGACGGAGACAGCGGCAAACCGATGGAACGGCCTTAATGTCAATTTATAAGAATCTACATTGTTGTTGTTTATTGTGCTGTTGTGTTATTTCGTCTGTTTTATAAGCTGGAGCTATATAAACCAATATACCTCATGTCATTGTATGTGCAAAGTTTCATTACAATTCAACACGTAGTTTTAAAATGATTACGAAACTCCGTTTGTATGGGAAGGTGAAATTCGACCGAGCTTGCCGGGGACTCTTAAGAAAAACCTATAATATTCTTTTCATTCTTATTTGCACCCAATTTCCCGATATAATATAAGCCTATATGAGCATAACATAAAATAAAACCAGCCGCTACCGGTTTAATATCGCATTTAGCATATATTATCAGCAGTTCATAGAGAACCGTACGTTCCAACAACAATCTTGCAAAACAGTTCGAAAGTGAACTCTATTACTATGTATTAGGGTCTATCTTGATGGCAAATATAAGTTTGCTCGTTTCATTTGATTAAACGTGATACAGTGCGTAGCGATAGCCAAGAAAACTGTTATGTCACGGCTCAGTTGTACGGGATATTAACTGAAAGGTGATTAATTAAACGTTTAAGTTAAACCACAGAATAAATAATAGTACTACCGTACAGAAAGGAAACTTCCTACAAAACCGAAGTTTGACAGCGGTTCAGGGTCTAATCATGCTGTTCCTTTCTAATGTATGGCACTATCCCTTTCGGCTATATATGGTTGTCAAAATTCAAGTCATTATTTTATCTGTGGTCGTGCACGCAAAGGGACGTCAAGTTGTGCCAACCCTTATAATTGCTCGGAGCAAAGCTGAACGGAGCCGAGTTTGCCCGAAGCGAGGAGTTTCGCACCCCTGGTTATACTGCTAACACACACTATACTGTATTGTATTACAAGTAATCATAATGATGCAGGAAAATAGCTTCAAACGCTAAATGGGTATTCACATTTTGAATTTTTACTTTTTCCCATTTGGTGAATCTTCATGAACACGTAAGGGGAAACAGGCAATACGCCACGTCTTTCTATATATAGTTAGTTGGTCAAGCAAATCTTGTCAGTAGAAAAAGGCGGCAAATTTAAAAAATGTAGGCGCGATGGGATATCGTCCTACAGAAAATTTGAATTTCGCGCCTTTTTCTACTGACAACATTTGCTTGACCAACTATAACTCTTTTTGAGTACGCCACTTATTCCGATCTTGAGCCAATCTCATCCAGAAGTTACCCGATCTTCCGAATGTTGCGTCCACCTAACGAGCCAACGAATGAATAGACAAGACTTTAGATATAGAATAGAATAATATTTATTCAGGCAACACATCATTATTACATTACAAAGATACATTAACAACACAAGAAAGAAAAAAAACAAAGGTGAAAAATACAAAACTAACAGATAAGGATGTGAGGCTGAAATGGTCTCCACTCAGCAATGCAATATTTATTATTTATTTATTTTATTTTATTTATTACAATCAAATGTAAAAAAATACAATTTAACAACGCTCCACTAAACTGTAATTAGTTTGACTGTGGAGTCTAAGTATCAATCTCTTTTTACACTAAGTTCTATATTTTAGGAAGATTTTAGGTATAGGTACAAGTGATAAAAACTTTGTCACAGATAATGACATAGACTAACTAAACTTCATTAATTTGTACTTACCGTTTCACTTGCTTCACGGATTTGGTAAACAAATGTTTCACTCTTAATTTAAAATACCTACCCATCTTAAATTTTGCTTCCTATCTCATAGGCTCCTGAATATAGGTGGCGCTACTGATGTTCCGTCGGAAACTTCATATGTTGGTATTGGAATCGAAAATTTGCATTTTCAAAATGAAAGTTTCCTTTATTTCCCGTGAATTTTTTTTCCTGAAATTTCCGTAAACTTTTCGTAATTTGCAAATCTGTAAGGTTTCGTAACATGTAACCATTTTTGCAGGGCCCTACATTCATAATAGGACCTTGCCTACCTCACTTTATTCACTACTTCTCCTAGACGTTAAAAAGACCATTTCCGAAGACCTCAGTAGTAATGCTAACTATATTCATATCAGTCATATAACATCGCTCGACGTAAAGACTGGTATAGATCGACTAAAACCTCGTAGCTCCCCGGGTCCTGACAATATTCCGGTATTCATTTTGAAAGGTTGCAAAGAGTGGCTCATGGCCCCCCTTCTTCATATATTCAACCTAGCCCTGGATACTGGCGTGTACCCTTACCAATGGAAGGTTACCCGAGTGAGACCTATTCCTAAATGTACTAGCACGGGTAAAGTTGCAGATTATCGGCCGATAGCCATACTTTCCTCGGTAGCTAAACTATTTGAGTCAATTGTAGATAGAATGGTAGCACCACAATTAAAGCCGTTACTCTGCGATGCGCAGCATGGCTTTAGGTCCCGTCGTTCAGTGGAGACAAACCTTTTAACCCTGGTTGACTCTATTTCTGATCATTTGGATAACGGTATACAGGTTGACGTGCTGTACTTCGACTTCAAAAAAGCGTTTGATCGCGTAGATAACGATGTACTTTTGAGTAAGCTGTGCAGCATAGGTTTTTCGCCAAAACTGCTCAAGTTCTTTGCCAGTTATCTACGCGACAGGCAGCAATATGTACAGCATGGATGCTTTGTTTCAAAACCTTACCATACTCGCTCTGGAGTCAGCCAGGGCTCGATTCTCGGCCCGTTGCTTTTTGGAGTTATGGTGAACGACCTGGCTTCGGTTCCTAAGTACGCCAGATGCTTACTTTATGCCGATGATCTGAAACTGATTTATGGCATACAGGATATATCGGATTGTATGTCACTGCAAGATGATATTGACCGAGTATATCAGTGGAGTCTCGATAACGGACTTCTATTTAATGCTGCAAAATGTGCACTTATGACATTTAGTAGGGCCCGCAATCCGCTATATAATAAATATCTTCTAGATTCCGAATCAATAGCTAGAGTCAATACTATTCGGGATTTAGGAGTTATTCTGGATGCGAACCTTAACTTCCATGAGCATATGTATACGCTGGCTCGTAACTGTTACAAGAGACTAGGGTTCGTTACTCGGATGACTAGGGATTTCATAGATGCCAGGTCAATAAAACTCCTTTACACCGCTCTTGTCAGAAGCAAGCTTGAAGCGGCTTGTGTTGTTTGGAACCCCCATGAAACAACCTATATCCTGCTGCTAGAGCGAGTGCAAAAGGCGTTTCTACGCTCCCTCTACAAAAAAATGTACGGATATTACCCATTTTTATACCCTACAAATTTTTTGCAGGGTACATTAGGTTTTAACTCACTTGAGGTGAGGCGAAATTACAGACTATGTACTTTAGCCAGTAGAATTTTACGTGGGGATTCTGACTGCCCCGAACTAGTAGCTCAGTTGCTGCGTCTATATGTTCCCTCACCGACTTGAGTTCTGTTTCGACCGCGTTGTCGCCATTTGTTAGCGCTGCCACCAGTACGAACTGTGTCCCGCCGTAAATCACCGCTTGTTCAAGCCTTGCACCTGCTAAACTCGCTCCTCAAATCAGCACCAAACTGTGATGTGTTTGCGAGTGGATGGTTGGACGCGTGTTATGAATGCTTGAGGTTCTGCGAGACGAGGAATGAACGGCCTTCTTCTGTTATATGTTAATTTAGATTTGTGTACTATGTGTATGAAATGTCTATTGGTTTCACAGTGCTTTGGATCACTGTTATGCTGTGAAATGTAATGAATAAAAAATAAAATAAATAAAATAATGTAAACAATATACTGATTGATAACAAACTGATCAAATGAGGACACTTGTGATGATAAAAACTAAACTCGCAAGTCATCTATGTTTAGCTAATACTATATACGAATATTATATTAAATTGTTTGTCTGTTCAACTGATGTGTAAAAAATTTGTTCGTAAGAAGTGGTTCAAAACCAAGTACAACACGATCGATAGGAAGATAAACTCAATAAAAAAACCGGACAAGTGCGAGTCGGACTCGCCCACCGAGGGTTCCGTACTTCTTAGTATTTGTTGTTATAGCGGCAACAGAAATACATAATCTGAAAATTTCAACTTTCTAGCTATCACGGTTCATGAGATACAGCCTGGTGACAGACAGACGGACAGCGGAGTCTTAGTAATAGGGTCCCGTTTTTACCCTTTGGGTACGGAAGCCTAAAAACAATTAAAATGTGTAAATATTTCTACTTGTACCTTTTTAAGAAAGGTGCTTTAGGGTCTCCCTACATATGTCGACGCGGAATCGGCAAGAACCGATAGAAAAACCTTTGTCTGCGCAATAACGAGGCATCGGCCGATGCGAGCCGAGCCGAATGACGACTTTTTCGCTCTTATTGCACAGACATAAAGGTTTTCTCTATCAGCTTCTGCCGATGCCGCGTCAACATATGTAGGGAGACCCTTAGGTGATAATTAGATGAGATTACATTATTTAAAAAAAAAATCTAATATGCGAAATCTCCTTACAGATGGCTCTTGTATTTTTTATAAGCAAAGCCACGGGAAAAGCCACTATCCAGCACGTAAGAAAAACAGCTAACGTTGAACCAAGGACAAGCATCTCAAATATCACAATCTCATTGTGGTCGCGGCAGTCGCGAGGTGACGGCGTTAGTTGACTGTTATTGCATCATACGGTAAGTGTTTAAAAATTTCGCGTGGCGAACGAATTTTGGAAATAGAATTCTTCCCATTTCGGATAAAAATACCATTTTTTTTTTTGTTTATACCAACATTGGTTTTGTGAAAATTGAAGTGACAAAAAGATTAACAGATTTTTTAAGATGTTTTTGTGGCCTTGGTGAGTTAAAATTTAATAAGTTAGTTTGGGACTTACCAGTCGTAATGTGATAAATTATTTAAAATAAAATTTAATAAGTGAAATGTTATAAAGCAAGAGAACTTGAATAGCAAACTGACAATGATAAATGTAGAGCTGATAAGCGAGAGCAAAATAATCAAATCACCACGAATTATTAGTACCTACTTATTCGTAGGTAGGTATATTATCAGTTTATAGAGCTGGAAGATAGCAATATATTATAGGTATAAACATTGTATTTTAACCCTTTACCACACTAAGGGAGATATATTTCCCACATATACGATACTTCAAACTTGTGTTCTATTTTCAATGAGTGAGACTGACATTCGATTGTCATTTTTAGGGTTCCGTACCCAAAGAGTAAAAACGGGACCCTATTACTAAGACTCCGCTGTCCGTCTGTCACCAGGCTGTATCTCATGAACCGTGATAGCTAGACAGTTGAAATTTTCACAGATGATGTATTTCTGTTGCCGCTATAACAACAAATACTAAAAACAGAAAAATATAAATATTTTATTGGGGCTCCCATACAACAAACGTGATTTTTTTGCTGTTTTTTTCCGTAATGGTACGGAACCCTTCGTGCGCGAGTCCGACTCGCACTTGGCCGGTTTTATTGAACTTTCAGCCTGATAACCCAGACGAGCTTAGGTTGATTAGAAATTATGAAGACTATATATAATATTTAGCTGTTTAATATTGACATTGTGCGCGAAAGTATTTCATAATAATTGACAGGCCGTTTTTTTTTCACCCCTTACCCCACCACTGTAAGTTACAGAAAGTTTCAAAAAAAAGTTTGAAAAGCTCTCGGAAATTTAAAATTTCGATTTCTATACAAAAATAAGTAAATAAATATGATTTTTCCAAATTTTTTCAATATGGAAATTCACAATTTTAGAAACTCCTACAGCACATCAGTATCCCCGCCACCCACTATGTAAAAATTCGGCATCACACTTTAAAAAAAACTAAAAAAACTGCGTGTCTTTTTTCAAGGAACAATGACGTCAATGGCTGACAAGGTATTCCACCCCCGCTCGGAGGGGATCCCCTCCGAGGGTGTGATGGATCAGTACGCCGACGGGAAAGCAGCCAGGGTTTGGAAGAAGTTTGTGGGAGATAGCAACCAGAGGACGCAGAACTATAAGGACTTCTTGATTGGGCTGCTTCGAGCCAATGGATGCAAGAAAATATTGGATGCAGCTTGCGGCACTGGGTAAGCCCGATTACATTTAGATAAATAAAAAAAAACCGTTTTTTTTAAAAGGTTATAGGTACAAAGATTCGTCTTAACTCAGTTACAATCTCTATATATTCAAAAACCTCGTATAATTTTTCATAACGACTGCAAGGTTGAGTATATTTCAAACCCCTTAGGGTTCCGACATGGCAATTTTTATCGGACGCTCCCTTCCGATAAAAAATGTCGGAAGGTGGCAAATGGCAATGACAAAAACAGCTGCAGGAGAGTGGCATTGGCAAAGTCCGTCTTTTTTGCATTATCTATCGTTTTTTAGTAATAATGATTTATTAAATGTATAAATAAATACAGATAAACACATATATCGATAAGACCGCCTGTTGTTGCTTAGTTCGCTATGTTAATTATAATGTATCTAAATTTGTTTTAACTATGCACAATAAAGAATATATTATTATTATTATTATATCTTACCGGATCGGACAATGTGAACGCTCTTAATCGGAGTAGTTTTTAGCATATTTTCACATTCTTAGCACGTCCTATTCGAGTTAGGCCACTTTCTAAGGACTTCATTTTCGATGTAGGATGTAGGTCATATAGGCAAAGATAGATATAACTCCGTAATAGATGGATACAGTCTAAGGAAAAAACATGCCTCGAAAATCAAGAAAATTTGATTCTCGTTCAGAGGGCGCTACTAGCTTTGGCCTACTGTTGTATAGATGGCGTTGACGGTTTCGTTTGTTATTTAACAATTTTAACGCATATCAGTGAAAGAACATGGGTCAAAATCATAAAAATAATTAATGCAAATAAAAAAATCATTTATCCATATTTAAATACATTTTATCGTATTTATATAAATCTACATTTTTAGTTTTAAAGTGTGTGACAGATGGCAGTGAATTTACTGGGGTTGCAAAATTTACTATGACAGTACCGCTCTAGTATAAGTTACTCTATGATATAGGTAAACATTCGATGTTAGTCATGGACATAGTATATACAAGTAGTTATAGATGCGCCACCGAGCGACCGGGGGTAAGAGAAAGAATATTAATATACAATTTGGGCAGCATAGGATTTTTTCTCTTTCACTCTTATACATTTCAGTATTTCGCCATCGCCTCCTAAGTCCTACCTATGATGCCACCCGGTCGGTGATAAGGACAAAGCATGGCACTATTTTCTCTTTCCTCTTATAGGAATCGCAATAAGACTATCTTTCTCTATCAAAGAGTGTGTGTGTCTTGATGTTAGCAGATCGAAGTACAACTTACCAAAAAATCTGATGAAGCCCTACATTTAGTGCGCGCCTATTAGTCACATACTATAGTCGCCTGTGGGGCTACCGCGAAAACCGAAGGTCGCAAATTGCTTGAATCTTTCTATTTTACTCCAATGAAGGCGTTTTTGTAGTGCTAATTTATTAAATAAAGAATTTTTGTATTTTTGTAATTAGTGACAGAGAAAATTGCCCGCAGTTATAACCCTGGCGCGACGCCTTTATGGCGTATTGATAGAGGTCCAAATTTTGGCTGATTCGATTATTGTTTCAATGTTTTATTAATAATCATAACACACTATTTCCGATCGGTCCATACAAAAGGCCTCGTGTTCATTCGTTCAATACACGAATGTAGAGAAATATGGAGAATTGGGTAAAAATATAGATAGGAATTTATTTGCATCCAAGTAAGTTCCTGGATAGCAGCATCAGCATGACAATAAGATAATATATAATATATATATATATATATATATAATATATAATAATAAGAATAAGATAGACGTCGATACAAAATGTTAATAACAAGAGATAAAACCTCACAAATATGTGACGTTCTCACCCAAAAGGTATCACATTGTCGTTTGTCGATAAGGTTGATTTATAATTGAAGCTTTATGGAAATAGCGCCTTACTGACAAGCGACAATAAGTACCCTTTTGGTTGAAAATGGCACATACCTGACATATTAATAATAATATGATGTAAATAGATAAGTTGGATAACCCTCGGATCACAGGTCAATCATTATTCAGAATCATAACATACATGAATGACTTTTCGGTATATTTTATAGAAAAGATTGTTTCATTACATCTTTTTTGTACCGCACTCAAGAAATGAATAAATGATTGATTGATTGGAGATGACGTGAATTATATTATAGATTTCACGTCTGTATATCGTGGCGACAAAATAGGCGCATGGAGGTTTACCATGATTATCAAAATCATGGCTATAAAATAATTATCTAAATACATCAAACATGCTTTTTAGGGTTCCGTACCCAAAGGGTAAAAACGGGACCCTATTACTAAGACTCCACTGTCCGTCTGTCTGTCTGTCAACAGGCTGTATCTCATGAACCGTGATAGCTAGACAGTTGAAATTTTCACAGATGATGTATTTCTGTTGCCGCTATAACAACAAATACTAAAAAGTACGGAACCCTCGGTGCGCGAGTCCGACTCGCACTTGGCCTGTTTTTTTTGTTAGTAGTTTTGCCTACCTACCCACGCACTGGGCGTGGAGAAAAGTTGTGTATCTTAGTATTTTGGTTTTTAAAGCATAAAATATACATTGTAGTGTTGGTTTCAGGATTGACTCCATGATGCTCGTGAACGAAGGCTTCGAGGTGGTGTCCGTGGACGCCTCCGATAAGATGTTGAAGCACGCACTCAAGGCGCGCTGGGAGAAGAGAAAGGACCCTAAGTTCGATCAGTGGAGTATGTACTTTGTTTTATTATTAACCCTTTATTTTCAGCGTTTCATAAATATTAAAATAAAAAAGCAACAGGCTTACCGTAGATGGACTTCACCGAACCTAATCTAATCGATGAAATGTAGTTAGACTTAAGACGTTACTAAATTTAGATAGGTATCTATATCCAAAAACTACCCATTACAGTCGCCATCAGATATATCGGAGCGGCCAAGGTGTTCACAATATCTGAACACGCACTCTAACGCCCAGACAATAGAGGCGTGTTCAGATATTTGTGAGCACCTTAGCCGCTCCGATATATCTGATGGCGACTGTACATGATTTACAGAAATTCTTTACCAAAAGGGTACTTATTATTGTCGCTTGTCAGTAAGGCGCTATTTCCATATAGCTTCAATTAGAAATCAACCTTATCAACAAGCGACAATGTGGTAACTTTTGGTTGAAAACGTCACCTTTATCGTTTTCTGTTATAGTCTGATTTAGGCTAATCAGATTTTGAACTCCACTCATTTTTTGTCCCCTGAATTATTTTTTAAATATATTTTCTACAAAGCCTAAGTAGGTACATTTTATTACTGTAAAAATTCATCTACTGGCAAGACCAAATCGTATTGTTTTACTAACTTGATAATTTGGTCTCCTGCATTACCGACAACATATAGGGACCGTGCGCGTTGGAGGGTCTGCCATCTTGTGGCCTGAATCGGAACCATAAACATGTACATCACATGTACATTGACACTTCACGCCAAAGCAAGTGCTGCCATCTTGTGAGCTACTTTGGAAGCATAAACTACACATTTACGCCTCGCGCCAAAAATCTGACGACTCCTGTGCTGCCCCCTACAGTTTATACACGCTCCCTTCGCTGGATAATTCTCATTCAAACTATTTTTTTTTGTTTCCAGCAAAGAGAATTGATTGTAATAGAGAGGTAGTCTAAGAAAAAAACGTGCATCTTAGTTTGACATCTAAAACAGAGGGCGCTGTATGTTTTGCCGTCACTGAGTTGTCAAACGACAGCTTTTGACAGTAAGTTACCGCAAAATGTATGGAGTTGTACAGCGCCATCTCGTTTACCTGTCAAATTCGAAGCACGAAATAGGGAATATTACGCGAAACTCTGCGTAGGTGGCGCCACTACCACAATCTGAGGGTCTATCGCGAAACAAGAAAATCGAAATTTCGTCCTCTTGCATATTCGAGCGATAAAGAGGCAGATAGCGAAATTTCGGATTCGCGTTTCCCGACAGGTCCTCTGTAAACAAACCCCCTTGATGCATCAATGTCATATTTTATTATCTCTGAAAACTTGTCAAAAACCTGTTAAGGGTACAGTATGTATAAGTTGCTCTATAATTATCCCCTATTGTCTCTTTGGTTTCCAGTAATCGAGGAAGCCAACTGGGAGACCCTCCACTCAGACGTGCAGGCCTTCCTGCCCGGAGCCTCATTCGACGCCGTCATCTGCCTCGGGAACTCTTTCGCCCACTTGCTGGACGAATTCGGCGACCAGCGCGTCCAGAAGCGAGCGTTAGAGAACTTCGCGAAGTGTCTCAAGCCCGGGGGATTGCTCTTCATCGACCATAGGAATTATGACGCTATGATTGATAGCGGAGCCACGCCGGGGCATTCTATTTATTATAATGTAAGTACTTGGGTGAAGGCAGATAAGAAACGTGTATATCCGGGGTAGTTTAAAAGTAGCGCCAATAACAGAGAAGCTGACGGAAAAACGTCTGAGGTGGTACGGTCATGTACAGAGGCGTCCAGTAGACTACATGGTTAAGGTAGCGCTCGATATTCCAACGACGAAGCGAGGAAGCGGAAGACCACCTACCACCTGGCTGACGACGGTTCAGCGAGACCTGAAAGAGCTTAATATAGACGCCGACATTGCACTCAATCGTGCAGAATGGAGGAAAAGAACAAGGAAAGGCCGACCCCAAGTAAATGGGAACAAGGCCTAGCAGGATGATGATGACTTGGGTGAAGGCACCAATGAGGGCTACCGCGTTTAATTTCGCCGCTAGGGGCGCTAGTGTAGATGCAAGTCTTTCAAAATGTCAAATACATAGTTTTGGGGGTTTCAAGTTTTTTTATCGGTAATTGTGGTAAATATTTGTCCATCTTTGATTAATCATGGTAAACAATAGATATAGCGCAATAAATGTTTGTGGTTTAAAAAAAGTGCCAACTAAAATATATGCAAAATTAAACAGATTGAAAAAATTGTACATTTAGACGTTAAAATACCTTTGTGTATATTAGAACGTATTGATTTTATAAAAATAAGCATAGAAGAATGTTGACATCTGTTTTTCTGGACCTACATCTACAGTGGCGCCAACTAGTGAGCACAGCAAAAACGGGTGCCCTCATTTTGTTATCAGTTATAGTATTTCAAACTCTATGGGTACGCTGGCAGGATGTCATCTCAGTATTCTCAGTACACTTTAGCGAGTGTTGGAGTTTTGGGCTGATATTGATACCCAAGCGAAAGATTCCAAAATTGAACCACGGGCGTAGCGTTGCGAGGGTTTCAAGGCATGAGGGTTAAACAAACAACATTTTTAGCACACCAACGATGGAAAATACTAACTGTAAAATACCAAACAAATACAAGTCAAATGACCGTTATAAAAAAAATATCGATTAAAATCATACTTTAGTCAATTCTATCAGTTAACATAAAGGAAAACAACTCAAAATTAGGACTTCCGGTTCGAACGCCATCTTGATAGTAGCCTCGTGATTAATTCCTTTGTTTTTTGCTCATTAATATTGTTTAAAGTGTAATATCGATAGCTTTATTATACAATAATCTAATGTGGTAGTGTGCAGTGAATGGAGAATTAATCTCAAAGCGTGTTTAACCACCATTTTGGAGTCAACGGCCGGTAGTCCACGTGCTTCTCGTAAAATCCAGCTATCGGTTTTACGAGACAACTACAACAACCACCGAACAGCGTCGTGCTCTAAGAGCATTTATTTTGTTCCTACCCTTTTACGTGACATTGGCTACGGGCAACACCGCCCTCAAGTCCATCAAGAAAAGAAAGAACTCAAAATTAGGATCACATTACTTTGCCCCACATGTGGATAAAATGCAATGTTCCCATAAGTTTTTGAATAATAAAGGGGGCCTTTACCAGTTGGTGTGGTAAAATATACGAAAGTCATAATATGAATACGATTTTTGTAACTAAGTATAATATTCATGTTTTCAGTGCAAGTACCCAGTAGACATACAAACGTCAGTGCTGGTGGTGGGAGGCAAGCCGCAGCTCGTCACCCTGGATTACTGCATTGGGGGCTCCCAGGGCGGAGAGGACAGAAGGTAAGCCCCAAGATTGCAATTCGCTGGATTACACGAATTTAGGTTTTGAATTATATTTTTCGTGCAATAAATCTTTAGATAAATAACTACCGCAAAATGGTCCTATTTTGCTCCACTTTAAGGAAATTTTGAATATTTTTAGGGTTCCGTATCCAAAGGGTAAAAACGGGAGCCTATTACTAAGACTCCGCTGTCTATCTGTCACCCAGGCTGTATCTCATGAACCGTGATAGTTGCTGCTATAAAAACAAATACTAAAAACAGAAAAAAAAATTAAGTGGGGTTCCCATACAACAAACAAACGTAACAAACGTGATTTTTTTGCCGTTTTTTGCGAAATGGTACGGAACCCTTCGAGCGCGAGTCCGACTCGCAATTGGCCGGTTTTTTTTTGCCCCCTAACACTGGCATTTATTGTTACAACTGTATAAGTAATTCTTAAACTGAATAAACAATTTTTCATTTTCATTCATTTGCAAGAACGCTAATAGTCACAACGATAGCCTAATGGGGTTAAGGCACTTTAAGGCAAATAAACCCCTGTACATAAATAGGGGTCGGTCATTTTTGCCACATATATTGTTCCAATTGCAAGCATCCACAGGTTATGGCTGCTATTATCAGGCTATAGTTGGTCAAGCAAAATCTTGTCAGTAGAAAAAGGCGCTCAAATTCAAAGGGTTCAAATTTTCTACGAGACGATAACCCTTCACGCCTACATTTTTAAATTTTCCGCCTTTTCTACTGACAATATTTGTTTGACCAACTATATTAAAAAGGTACCTCTGCTAAATTAAAATTTGTTTTCTTTTTCAGCGACTTCCGTCTCTGCTACTACCCGCATAAACTAGAAAAGTTCACACAAATACTTAAGGACGCGTTCGGCCGCGGCAGCACGCACAGCTTATACGCCGACTTCAAACCTCTATCCGAAGTACCCGTACCAGGGTTCTACATACACGTTATTAAAAAATCACAATAACATTTCGTTATGTATAGGATAACTATCTGGCACAGCGACCTTGTCGGCAAAAAAGGGTGGCAATTTAAAAAATGTAGCCGCGTAAGGTTGTCCTCCCATAGAATATTTCAGGGATGTTGCGGATGCCGATTTTTTGACATCCGCGGACGCGGATTTTTAAAGGCTCACATCCGCGTAGCGGATGTCGAGATTAGGCATATATAAAACGTCAAATATTACACTTTAGTAATTTTTATAAAAAAAAAACGAAACTTAGTATTTGAACAAGAATATAGGTGCCCCACAATCGCATTACTATACCACAGATTAATAAATAGTTACTACGTAACAGATACATCATTCCCATACAAAAGCGAAAATACCTACTCTATAAAAGCCTACAAAATCTTAATAATAATACCTGCTGCTCAGGACGAGAAGAAATGTACCATAAGTATGCGCACAAAGAGTCGAGACTGCCTTGCTCGCCGTGCGAGCCACGTGCCAACGCGTCATCGTAAGAATGCGCTAGGGTTGTACTGTTACTTATGTTATTATTGTAATAAAACGAATGTTGCGAATCAACCATATTTTATATTAGTCAATCAAATATTTAAAAACAACACTCATAATACCTGACTCAAAAAACTCCTTAATTTACGATTTATCTACTTATGTTCAAAGAAATAAATAGTGACAAAATTCATAAAGATAGATTTAAAATACTACTCACCTTTCTTCGTCTCTCGGAAATGAAAAAACCGGCCAAGTGCGAGTCGGACTCGCCCACCGAGGGTTCCGTACTTTTTAGTATTTGTTGTTATAGCGGCAACAGAAATACATCATCTGTGAAAATTTCAACTGTCTAGCTATCACGGTTCATGAGATACAGCCTGGTGACAGACGGACAGCGGCAGCGGAGTCTTAGTAATAGCATAGAGTAACTTATACTAGAGCGGTATTGTCATAGTAAATTTTATAACCCCAGTAAATTCACTGCCATCTGTCGACACACTTTAAAACTAAAAATGAAGATTTATAAAAATACGATAGAATGTATTTAAATATAGATAAATGATCTTTTTTATTTGCATTAATTATTTTTATTATTTTGACCCATGTTCTTTCACTGATATGCGTTAAAATTGTTAAATAACAACAAACGAAACCGTCAACGCCATCTATACGACTGTAGGCCAAAACTAGTAGCGCCCTCTGAACGAGAATCAAATTTTCTTGATTTTCGAGGCACGTTTTTTCCTTAGACTGTATCCATCTATTACGGAGTTATATCTATCTTTGGTAATAGGGTGCCGTTTTTACCCTTTGGGTAAGGAACCCTAAAAAAACGACAAATTTTCTTTTGTTTTTTGACTTTTACACCCATCTACTGCACAATAATTACGTGGTTTCGGCATTTCGAAGCGTAAGCGCGGGAAACGTGTGGTGCGAGCGCTCAGGCGGGCGTTCGGCGGCCCTCTGTCGATTATATCGTCGACGATACGCCGAGCGGTAGGCATATAGCGCGTGGCTTTGAGCGAGTGAAGGAGGCCTGACTATACTAAAGTCCAAATGAAACAAATTATTCACTTCTTGTCGCTGTCCGTCATAGGCTAAAGTGCTCGATCGACGAATCACAAAAACGAAACGAGATTCCTATTGGTTAATGACGAAATTACCTAGCACTTACGCCGCCGCTAAGACGTTCCTGTACCTACCTGTTCCACATCCGCATCCGCATTAAGCTCCGCATCGATTTTATGCGGATGCGGATGTTGAAAATAATGCGGAAGTTCCGCGGTTGCGGATGCGAATATTCGCAACATCCCTGGAATATTTTAATTTCGCGCCTTTTTCTATTGACAAGTTGGGTGTGTGCCAGCGCGAGCTATGAGCGTAGCCGATAACAAGGGAAAAACCGTATCGTATCAGGCCTTCTTCACTCGCTCAAGGCCACGCGCTATATGCCTACCGCTCGGCGTATCGTCGATGATACAACCGACAGAGGGCCGTCGAACGCCCGCCTGAGCGCTCGCACCGCACGTTTCCCGCGCCTACGCTTCGAAATGCCGAAACCACGTAATTAATGTAATTATTGTGCAGTAGATGGGTGTAAAAGTCAAAAATCAAAGGAAAATTTGTCGTCTTTTCATTTCCGAGAGACGAAGAAAGGTGAGTAGTGTTTTAAATCTATCTTTATGAATTTTGTCACCATTTATTTCTTTGAACATAAGTAGGTAAATCGTAAATTAAGGAGTTTTTTGAGTCAGGTTGTTTTTATATTTGATTGACTAATAAAAAATATGGTTTATTCGCAACATTCGTTTTATTACAATAATAACATAAGTAACAGTACAACCCTAGCGCATTCTTTACGATGACGCGTTGGCACGTGACTCGCACGGCGAGCAAGGCAGTCTCGACTCTTTGTGCGCGTACTTATGGTACATTTCTTCTCGTCCTGAGCAGCAGGTATTATTATTAAGATTTTGTAGGCTATTATAGCGTAGGTATTTTCGCTTTAGTATGGGAATGATGTATCTGTTACGTAGTAACTATTTATTAATCTGTGATCGTATGTAGCGACAAGCTCCTAACGAACGGTTTTTCCCTAGCGGGTCGCTGGCAGTGTGTTAATAGGGTATTTGACTGTATTTAATAAAACATTTTACTACATACATGAAATAAAGCACCAAAAGATTAGAGAGATTTAGACACAATTTCTATTTTAAAACCCGTATAAAACTATAAAGAGTAGGTAATTTGATTGTGACGTCACATGCTAGGATTTCATATAAATTTCATAGTAGCAAAATCGTTTTGACAGTTTGAAAAAAGAAACTGATTTGTTTATTAGTCAAATACCCTATTGGAACATTAGAGATTAGAAATATTTTAGCGAAATTATGAATTATTTCACATAAAATATTAATTTGATATTTTAAAGGCTGGCTTTCATTGCCAAGGGCCTATTGCATAATATTATGCAATGCATTAGTAGATTGTTAACCAAGTGCTGAAAGTCACCCATTTCTGACGAGATATTTTGGCGCTCGAACGAAGTGAGAGCGCCAATGGTTCGAGTCAGAAATGGGTGACTTTCACCCGAGTTAAACACTCTACTTTTCATATCGAATACGAGGAAAGTAAAAAAACCGGCCAAGTGCGAGTCGGACTCGCGCACCGAGGGTTCCGTACTTTTTAGTATTTGTTGTTATAGCGGCAACAGAAATACATCATCTGTGAAAATTTCAACTGTCTAGCTATCACGGTTCATGAGATACAGCCTGGTGACAGACAGACAGACGGACAGACGGACAGAGGGTCCCGTTTTTACCCTTTGGGTTATGGAACCCTAAAAAAAACACAGACCGAAAATTTTATAATATGTTTATTCAATGTATACAATTATTTGAAATTAATGGAAAAATTAGAGCAATTTGCAAATTTAAATGTAACATTTTTGCCTGGAATATTCACATTAGATATAGTTTGTGAGATTTGACTTTCGTTTTGAGGTATATCAGTAAACGTCGGAGAAGGCATTCTTATGTTGGTCAGTGACGCTCGTAGATTGTCTTTTACTGGGTCCAAGACCTCTTCTGTACTTATATATTCGTGTTTATTAAAGTCTTTTGAACTGCCTGGACGCGGCGTAGTGCAATGTAGGTTTATTTTATTAGAAGATATTTTTTCCTTATTCTGCACTACAACAGGTACAGTTTGCGAGACTTGAGTGGTGTTTTGAGGTGCATCAGTAAATATTTGATAAGGTATCGTTGCGTTTGACGCTGGTTGATTCACCTTTACTGGTATAAATACTTCTTTGGTACGTAACTTTTGGAACTCAGCATAGTCTTTGGATGTACCTGGACGTGGCGAAGCGCTACGTATGTTTATGGTATTTGTAATTTTATTAGATATTTTGGACTTATTTTGCACTGAGTCCTCTATATACCCTTCTGCCACTGTGCTCGACTTCCATCCGCCGTGCCTTTTCACCATTGTCAAGTCGGCCCCAGAATCGGCTAATAGAGTTGCAGATGTTCTGCGAAAACAGTGTCCTGAATATAGATCAGGGTTTGGCAGTTTCAAAAATTCTGCAATTTTTCTGGGCATATTTGAGATTTTGTTTCTCCCAATATTTTGTCTTAGACATCTTCCTCTCTGGTAGTTAATAAAAAAACGATTTGTTTGTAAATTAACGGGGCGAAGCGCTTGATATTTTAACACAATTCGAACGAATTCTTCCCTCACAACGAATATTCGGTCGATTTTTGTTTTTGTATTGAGAAGCTTTACCAATAATAATTCACCGTGCTTTTCTACGTTGTCTACTGTTATGTTTGTAAGTTCAATGCCTCTGCAAGCACCGCATATACCCAAAATTAGCGCCACCTGAAAACAAAACAATTATAATTAGAGATACTTAGGTATTTGTAAATTACGTAGGTATTTGGCAAAAGCTATTTTTTTACCATTTCTATAGAAATTTAATTACATTCACACTAAAAATATGATTTTTTTATTACCTTAGTTGCCAAATAAACATCATCAGGGGCTTCATTTAAGAAGGTTTCTATGTCATTTGCAGTAAAAATCTTGGACTTTTTGCTTTTAAAGCCATCCGACTGCCTTTTTAGAAAAGATGTCAGCTTACTGTAGTTCTTTAAATTCACATCATGTTTGGTGCTTAAAGTGGCTTTAAGCATCGAATATATACTCCACAGCGTTGATGGTTTTAATTTCTTCGATAAATCACTGAAATAAGTTAGCATCACACTTTCCGAGAATGATTTTACTCTCTTTTCGGACCGCCATTTTATAAAATCGGTATATGATTTCATATATCTTTCTTTTGAAATTTGCGGTAAAAGGCCTTCCACGATAGATTGGGCTTCTGTTCTGATTAATTCAGGCGTTAAGTCGGTTTCAGAATCACTGGATGAACTCATTTTAATCGCGAAAAATAATTTTACTTACTTTCGCCTTACAATACAAAAGTTCGCACTAGTTTTGCTTCCCCGCTCTTTTACTTTTTTAGGCGTTGCGTAACTTTTTTCAAGCACCATAATGCAAGTAATCATTTTTTACGCGCGTTTGCGGTGAATTAATCGGTGACTTAAATAGTATATTTCTTCTTCTTCTAAAAACGTCGCCTTCGAACGAGAAAGAGATATCTCTTTCTCGCTCTCATTTATGGGTACGGCGCACCGTGACCTTGGTGCGGTGCGGTAGTCTGATACGGCCATTTAATATTAAACGCTTGTTTTTTGTGAAAAACTAGTAATAAATATTCACATATATTACAATAATTATAATTACTATTGTAATTTGAATATTTTCATATTATTTGTATTTATTATTTGGTTGTATTAGTTTAAGTGTGGCTGTATGCGTTTCTGCCTTGGCTCACATGCAGAGCTTTAAGTAAAAAAGGTTCGTAGGTGCATTCCACTTGTCACCACCTCATAGAGCCTAGTGAATACTTCAGCTAAAATAAAAGTAATGAATTTACAACATATACTTATTTTATAACTCATAAAATAAATTCCATGAACTAGTAAAAATAAAATTATTTCCCTTTGTCAGTGGCGGGGTAAGTATTGATATTAATTAGAATGATTTCCCGCATAATGCTTATGAGGCGAGGACTAATTGGAACACACTACTTTTCTGCACTAGAGCAGAAACGTATCACTTTCTGCGCACTTTTTAGAACAACAACGACCCACTTTCAGAGCATGAGATATGAAAAATAAATTACAAGCTAATACTATTTGTGTTTACATACTATAAGCAGAAGGAGTTGAAAATAGAGTTCCGGTGATATTAGGTGAAAATCGTTGAGCATTAGACTACGAAAATAATAGTCATTTTGATAACAAAACTGATGTATGGAGTGAGCACTCTATGTCTTATTAATTCTCTTTGGTTCTAATCTACATTTGGACTGGTTCAGTAATTTTATTTCGTTTTGCGACGTTGAAAAAGATTCAATTAATGACTACAGTTTTTTTTGTTACTTATTTGGTCATTGTTAAATTGATGTAGGTACAAAGTCCTATTTTATACAGGTTTAAAATATATTTTATAATATTATCTCAATTATCTGAATTGGATACGTTTAATTTAGATTGTTAAATGTATTGTTTTTGTTTAATATAATAAAGTTGTTTTGTTTTCAATATGACTTCATTCCATTCATCAAAACCTTTCCCTTCTAATATCCTTTTTAGGGTTCCCAAAGGGTAAAAACGGGACCCTATTAGTAAGACTCCACTGTCCGTCTGTCTGTCACTAGGCTGTATCTCATGAACCGTGATAGCTAGACAGTTGAAATTTTCACAGATGATTTATTTATTTATTTTATTGATAAGAATGTTTACATGACATTACAGTTGAACCAATGCGTCACGAAACTTAAAACTAACAACAATAATAATACATAAAACAGCAACAATTATAACAACAATAATATCACATAACATTAGAATAGACAGACAGACAAATTATGTTGGAACAGTTGAGCACCTAGCATCCATCGCCTCACAGAATCTCAGGCATTCATTATACACTGCCGTCCATCGCCACGCAAATAGGTCGCACTCAGGCGTCGATGCCAGGAGCGCATTGAGCAGTGAAAGGGCGCGGGGCAGCGGCGAGTTGCTGCGCGATACGGTGCGCCCCGGCGGCACGGCCAATAGATCGCGTTGTCGTGGTCTAAGGGCCATTCTCGGGACGTCCGGGATAAACAGACGCACGAGACCAGAGACAATTTCGGGACAGTCCGACTCACCACGCAAGGCTCGGCATGCCGTGACTAGGAGTTGGTAATTCCGCCTGACCTCCAAGGAATTGTACCCGAGGGAGCCGAGAAGATACTTTGTCGGGTACAGGTACGGATAGTATCCAAATATTTTTTTATAAAGGAACCTTAAAAACGCTTTCTGAACCTTCTCAAGCAGTAAAGCATACGTCGATTCGTAGGGGTTCCATACGATCGACGAAGTCTCCAGCTTACTCCTTACTAGACCATTGTAAACCATTTTTATAGCCCCCGGGTCATGAAAATCGCGGAGGTTTCGGATTACGAAACCTAGCCTTTGAAAGGAACTCTTGGCAAGAGAAATAATATGTTCGTGAAAAGTTAGCCGTGCATCGAACACTACGCCCAGATCCTTGACGGAAAAGACACGATTTATCGGCTCTGACCCCAGTATATAATGCCCATATATAGCGGAATGAGAGCGGCTAAATGTACACACACAACACTTGACTGGGTTAAAATGAAGTTTATTGTGCATACTCCACCGAAACACCAAGTCGATGTCCTCTTGTAACGTCTCACAATCAGTTCTTTGCTCTATCCTATATACCAGCTTCAGATCATCAGCATACAAGAGACATTGAGCCGCCCGAAGAACCGATTTGAGATCGTTAATCATGATGCCGAAAAACAAGGGCCCCAAAATGGAGCCTTGACTGACGCCAGACCGGGTATGGTAAGGGTATGATGTATTTCTGTTGCCGCTATAACAAATACTAAAAACAGATTAAAATAAATATTTAAGTGGGGCTCCCACACAACAAACGTGATTTTTTTGTAGTTTTTTGTGTAATGGTACGGAACCCTTCGTGCGTGAGTCTTGACTCGTACTTGGCCGGTTTTTTAAAATGACTGTTTGCTTGGCCAGTCTTATTTCCTACTTTAGTACGAAGTTTTATTGGCTATGTGCGAAGTTGGTGGTGGGGGCTAAGATACATCGCGACGCCAACGCACGACGTGGTGAAAATGAATGACGTACAGCGCCATATACTCGAGCTGTCAAACACATGGATACAATTTTTTTTCTTAAATCTTATAATCCTAGTAGTAAATAAGTCATACATATACAATACAAGACTTATTTAAGTGAACTCATATAAGTGAAAGCCATTATAAGAAGTTGAATAATTTATTCATTCAATTTAAAATATAAAATGAAAATAATGGGATGCTTTAACTTAGTGTCCGGGCCTTAATAGTAGAGTGGAGGTAGACAGAACTTAGTCTAATTAACATTTAGAATTTAAAGTATGCTGCCTTGATTGTACTGTGGGTGATTATGTAATGATTATGATTTCAAATAATTATAACTTTCCAATAATTTGTACATGATTTTTAAGGTGCGTCCACATCTGACGAATGCCACTCCACAAGTAATTTGCACACTGCTCGCGAAAACGAGCTCATTCACCAGTAACCAGTACCATTCGCGCTATATGTTATAGACAAACTCAAGAGCATCGTCAGCCGATGGACCAGCTGGGGGCAAGATGATTCTGCCGAAGGCCTAGTGGAGGGGCATGGACATACCATACATTGTATGATTTGTATGTAATGCCGCTACCCCCCTGCTCTCCCTTGGTATCTTGGTACTTTTACACCTGGAGTAAGTCCCGTCCACCTCCGAATGAGAATTATGTCTAAACTAGAACTAGCAGTTTATGATCCGACAATGATGTTGTTGATGGGGATGTGTATAAGCTTCACGAAGAAACCGATGAAACCCATGATGCAAAAACCGATGGCTGTCGCGATGGCAATTTTTTGGAATTCTGGAAAGAGAAAATATGGAATGTTAATAGAAATTATTATTATTAGTTCTGGACAGTCGTAATATCGGTTACCATCATTAAGGATTTTTTATTGGCTGTAACACAATAACAGAATGCATTCTGTTGTCAAGCTTTGACCCTTTGAACGGCACGTCTATCGCGTGCGGCGCGTCATTGTGAACCCTGTCGGGAATGCATGAAGGTTGATATTGGGCTGTACAGTCGCCATCAGATATATCGATGCGGCCGAGGTGCTCAAAAATATCTGAACACGCACCTAGCGCCTTGACAATAGAGGCGTGTTTAGATATTTGTGAGCACCTTGGCCTATATCTAATCTATATCTGATGGCGACTGTACCCTTGGTTACCTCATATTTATTTATTTATTTAAGCCTTTTATTTTCCTTAAATATTCCTTTTTTATTTTATTACATTAAGGACCCCCGTCGGGTATAGGCCTCCATTTCTTTCCACCTTTCTCGGTCTTTTGCCTTCATTAGCCAATTTTCTCCCACTGTGGCTATGATGTCCTTGGACCACCTTGTTATAGGTTTTCCCACCTTCCTTACGGTATATACGGTATATAGGTACCTCATATTATTATTATTATTATTATTATTTAGCTTTATCCCACATTAGTGGTCCCCAAGGGTATAAGCCTCCTCCATCTGTCTCCACCTCTCTTTGTCGGTGGCAACATCCATCCATTTTTTTCCCGCAGCCTGTACAATGTCATCTGCCCATCTTTTTCTTTGCCTTCCCGCTCTTCTCTTTCCAGCTGGGCCTGGCCATTTTGTTACAAGATTTGTCCACCTTTGATCCTGATATCTTGCTACATGACCTGCCCACCTCCACTTTTGTTTCAGACTAAACTGCAGGGCATCTGTTATCTTTGTTCTCTTGCGGATGTCTATATTTCTTGTTTTTTATACCTCATATTACGAGGCCAAAATTGACTAGAACTTTCAGATTTACGGTTACAATTCATTGCCAAACTTAAAATTGTGCACTTCTTTAAATTACTAAGCCTTTGGTATTCAGAAAAAAAAAAAATGTCTCGCCCTAGGAGGGTCCATGCTGTACTCCATAATGTAAACACTTTGTAATACCATGGTTGGCATTCAATAAATGATATGATGTGAATAAGAGATAGAACTATTATAGTTCCACAATTGGGTAGCAGTATCATGGGAGAATGCGCAATAACACTAAGCGCCACTTGCACCATCCCACTACCTCAGGGTTAACCTAGTGTCAAATTGTACTGGTAACCATAATAACTCCAGGTTTAACCGATTAACCCCGGGCTAGTGGGATGGTGCAAGTGTTGCTAAGTAAATGTTTTTTTTTAACAAGCAGAAATGTGCGAATAATGCTATTAAGCTTAAATAAATTTAAAAGTGGAAAAATTACTGCCTTGGGTGAGACTTGAACTCACTGCCCCTGGATCGATATTCCAGTGCTCTAATGCCCTGGAGAAGAAATGTTTAAGAAGTGTAACACTCTTATGGTAGATGTTGCTAGTGTCCCCTAGAACCATATGGTGGAAAGATTCGCTGGCTAGGGATGGGATCTTGATGGCTCAGTTGGCAGTGCTAGAGTATCGATCCAGAGGCTGTGAGTAAAAGTCTCACCCAATGTAGTAATTTTTTCACTTTTAAATTTAGTTTAGCTTAATACAATCATGAAATTGGATCAAAATATAACACAGACTATACCTACGTACCTATTATTCTTGTAAGTTTTATGCCAAAAAATATGCAAAACAGATCTCATAAATTTTTTATTTTGTACATACAAACGAATACTAATCTTAACTATTATTTACAATTATGGACAAATGCCAAATTTATACTTGTTTGCGAATAATCTTTGGACAGACTAACGCGCTTTCTTTCAAAATTGGCAGCGTAGCGTTGCGTAGCCTATTCCACAGCCGTTGTGTGTTGTCTTACACTTTACAGTTATATGTCTTACTTTCCAATCTACCTTCTATGACAGAAAATAACATGAATATCATGACACGTACCTTTTCTGTCGGGCTTCGTGCATCTCCTGACCAGTCTGATAGAATCCTTAGCGAACTGCTTGCCAGGCTCCACGAATTTAGCGATCTGATCCATTTTCTGAAAATGATTACACCAATTTTAGAAAAGATTTCCACTTAGGAGAACGGCCACTGAGATAACAACACTTTTAAATAGAAACTTACTTATTGAGTAATTAGTTTTAACAGTTCGTTGTAAAACTGTGTTGAAGTACCCAATTCCTAAGGTAAATGCAAGCTCGCGTGAGAGAACGTAGCGAAACACTAGACGTCAACCAGCCACGTATCGAGAAGTTTCACGCACGTCACCAGAATTAGTGATGCGACAACATGATAGTTTAGTTAATCGTTATCGATTGTATTTCAAATAAGTCATAAATCGATATCAGATATTAAATATCATCAGGTCTTGAAAATTTTAACATATAGTTTGTCAAAGGACTGTCTCATTTCAAACATAGACAGAGAGAATCATACTATCTCTGTCTTACACTAGTACTAGCACCCAAAAGAAAGGGATAAGTATAATTTTCCTGGTTGTTACTGACTGACAAATTGGTTTGACCAACTATAATTGAAAATTGGCTTAACACAGGAGCGCCACGACAGTATCTACCTCGTAGTATCTTCTTAGTAGTTTGTGGCGCTTTGCTTCGCGCCGCGTAGTCAGGCCAACCGCCAAAATCGATCGATCGAGCGCCATCGAAATATGGAGCGGGTTTAACTTGCACATAACTATCGTGTTTTTTTTTTAGTGGCATTGGCATTGACTACGGATTAAAAAGCCCCCCACACCCAGTCACATTATGCTATAGTTGGTCAAACCTAATTTGCAGTAAATAAGAACAAAAAAACTATACTCATCCTTTTCTTTTGGGTGCTAGTACTAGTGTAAGACAAAGATAGTATGATTCTCTCTGTCTATATTTGAAATGAGACAGTACTTTGGCAAAGAAATATTGAAAGTAAATTATTTCATGATGAAAATATCATGAATAATTCATGCTTTATTTTATTATAATAATATGTATAATTTTATTACTAGAAATAAATTTATATTCTAGTTGAAAAAGCCGTGTGATGTTTGGAAAAGGTTTGTTAACTGTCACTGTCAGTGTCAACTGAATGTCAAAACTAGGGAAGTCACAAAAGTGAAAATATTTTGTAATATAAAATAATCATTTTTATTAGTTATCAACTTGTTCATAGAGCAAAAAACACATTAAGTTTAAGCTTACAGTTGTATATGGTGCTACACACAATATAGCTCGTAATTCCTAATCATGTACGCGATAGAAAAGAAATTCGAGATTGAAATGAAACTTAAGAAGGTTTGTTTTCACTTACATTTCCCCACTTCACTTGATTGTCTACTTTTATTACCTACTCTCTTCCGTTTGGTCTTGGTCTTACTTTACTCTATACTACTAATTCTTTGGTCTAACTATCTCCAACTCCAACTACACTGAGAAATTGCCGAGTTAAAATAATCTTGAAAATGTACGAGTGCAGTGGGCGTATAAAATATCATATCCATACTAATATTATAAATGCGAAAGTCTGTCTGTCTGTCTGTTACCTCTTCACGCTTAAACCGCTGAACCGATTTAGTTGAAATTTGGCGCAGAGATAGTTTGAGTCCCGGGGAAGGACATAGGATAGTTTTTTATCCCAAAAACCATCCCTTAAGAGGGTGGAATCATGGTAGAATTCAGATAATTAATGAGTTGCCTAATATTTTATTATTATTATTATTTAATAAGCAGGCAGGCAGTTATGGCAACTGATATGGCCTGTATCCAGTAATCATAAAGATATATATCATGAACGAGTATTAGATGTAGTGTTATGCTTGTCTAATTTATTTTTAAACTGGTTCACATTTTGTGCTGAAACTACGTCTTCCGGGAGTTTCTTCTAAGCCCTTACTACTCGGTTGCTCAGAAAGTGTTTGTAAGGGTTACTGTGAGACCTATGCCTTTCTAGCTTTAAGTGATGACCTCTCAGACGATCGCTGTTGTTGCGCTTGAACATCTCTTGAAAATCCTTGAGGTCATAGTGCCCAGATAGTATTTTGTAACTCTCTATTAGGTCTCCGCGTTCTCTGCGGTGCTTTAGGGTAGTGAGTTTCAGTTCCTTTAGTCTCTCCTCATATGGCTTGTTTTTAAGTTGCCTTGGCAGTTTCGTGAAACTCCGTTGGACCTTCTCCAGCATCGCAATGTCCTTGGCAAAGTAAGGACTCCAGACTTGAAACGCATACTCCAGTATGGGTCTGACGTATGTCTTGTATATTTTTAGCATCATATCCGGTGTTAAGGTCTTGAAAGCTTTCCTAATGAGGTAAATCATGCTTCTGGCTTTCTTAACCATTGTAGATATGTGCTCTTCCCACTTTAGATCTTCCGAGATCTTAACACCTAAAAATATTTGAGTGCATATTATGGTCAAATTCAATGATTGCTATAAGACTTTCTCCAGGCGCTATTCTTACTCTAACTGGGGTTACTAAGTCCACGCAGACAAAGTCGCGGGCAAAAGCTAGTAAGGTTATATTAAGGTTTTGTGGGGTGAAAATGGGGTTGAATTTTTTTAATTACACTATGTTAATGAAGTCACGGGCAGAGGCTAGGTAGAGACATGGAAATGATAATTTGTACATTTTATAATTTTGAATGGCTTTATTAGGAAATGAGCAACATGGCGGAGCTGAAGGCGGCAGCTAGCCGCAGCTCAGCGCTGGCCGGAGACGTGTGCAACGTGCTGGGAGCGTGCGAGCAGCGCCTGCAGCAACTGGAGACTGCGGTGCTGCCGCTGTACGGCGACACGGCGCGCCTGCAGCATATACACCACAGTATGTCAATACAAACTTCCTCAAAATTCAGACATTACATGTTTTAGTACCTATTGTCTATTTTTAGCCAATAACTTTCTTATCAGGGCAATCCATTTGTATGCTATAAATAGATAGTTTCAGAGCAGTAATGAATTCAAATTCGTAATTCAAAAAGCGTCCGTATACAGTTGTTGTTGTCATCATTACATCTTCGCGCATCACCATTGTTGTAATTTTTTTTTTATTTTTATTTTTTTAATGTGGTTTCGTCACTCAGTGAGGATGTCACCCCCATACTGAGATCTATAATAATATTACCTACACCACTACATTCTTTTTAAGTATAGCTTGCACATCATCCTCGCCTCGTCTGACAGTGGTGATGCCAGGACGATGTTGCAGCTACCTATGTTGGTAGTTTTGATACATGTCATGTCGCTCCTCAGCGCCTCGTTGCGGACACATTCCTTCATCACATGGAGAACATTTTCTATTTGATTGCATTCAGGGCAGTTTGGTGATGCAGCTAATTTCATTATGCAGAATGCGCCCAGAACGAAGCTTGAGGAGTGATACTACCCTCTTCTTGCTTAGCTTTTGTCAAACCATGGGACCTGAGGGGGCTGACATTGAACCGTTCGGCACCAAATTCCTTTAGTGAGAGATCGCTCATCAAAATACTCCTTCCAAACCTGCCTGCAACTAATCCTGACTTTGCCTAGTAGTGCATGTAATTGTGTATTTATGCAACTTATTTTCTTCTTGTAATATCTGTTTTGCATTTGTAACAACAAAAGCCAAACTCCATATACACTGTTGTAAAAACACACGCTTCGGCAAAGTAAATATTTTGTGACTTGACTCGCTGACTCAGCTGGAAAGAGCTGGAAGTCGCCGCTCAGGATCGCGATAAATGGAAAATTCTTCTGAGAGCCCTATGTCCCTAATGGGGGTAACAGGATTACATCATCATCATCAAATCTACGTACATCAAAAAACGTTGTATGATTGTATTTCATTTTCTTTGTAATGTTATCAAGTTTATTTCATGTATTTTACATGAAAACTAATGTTTTAAAGTAACATATTTTATGAATTAAATAAAATAGAAATAGGAATTTTATCCAACAACACTTGTGCGGCATGGCCGCGGCGTTTTTATTTTTATTTTTTATTTATTTATTCAATAGCCATAAAATGTGTACATGTTGATGTTAGACAAGGACAGTGAGAATCAATACAATTTTACCCGGTGGGTGTAGCTACATATTTACATACTTATTATATTAACTAACAGTTTATCATCATCTTCCTCGCGTTATCCCGGCATTTTGCCACGGCTCATGGGAGCCTCGGGTCCGCTTGACAACTAATCCTAAGAATTGGCGTAGGCACTAGTTTTTACGAAAGCGATTACCATCTGACCTTCCAACCCAGAGGGGGAAACTAGGCCTTGTTAGGATTAGTCCGGTTTCCTCACGATGTTTTCCTTCACCGAAAAGCGACTGGTATAAATATCAAATGATATTCCGTACATAAGTTCCGAAAAACTCATTGGTACGAGCCGGGGGTTTGAACCCGCGACCTCCGGATTGAAAGTCGCACGCTCTTACCGCTAGGCCGCCAGCGCTTCTCATTAACTAACAGTTTATATTATAGTATTCACTTAAGCTGTAGGGGCATAACTAAATGACAATTTTTTTAAGTTCAGTCAACAAACTTCAAGTCATTGAGTGACCTAATTTCTATACCATCCATAGTATTACGACTTTGTTTGTTACACTGCAAATCTCATAGCAAGTAATCATTTTGAAGTTTCACTAACTGGTTAGTAGTTAGTACACTTATTATTAATTAAATTATGTTTCCAATGAAAATGAAAATGAAAAATGATTTATTCAGTAACAAGCTTTTAAAAAAAAATACAGGTTGGTGTCCCTTTTTAAGTACATAAATACTTGTGTTAAGGAACACCACTCTTCCTCAGTGATTACCTAAAAGCTAAAAGCAAAACTATGATACTATAAGGTTACGCTAAGGTTAGGTAACTTATACTAGAGCAGTACTGTCATAGTAAATTTTGTAACCCCAGTAAATTCACTGCCATCTGTCGACACACTTTAAAACTAAAAATGAAGATTTATAAAAATACGATAGAATGTATTTAAAATATAGATAAATGATTTTTTTTATTTGCATTAATTATTTTTATGATTTTGACCCATGTTCTTTCACTGATATGCGTTAAAATTGTTAAATAACAAACGAAACCGTCAACGCCATCTATACGACTGTAGGCCAAAACTAGTAGCGCCCTCTGAACGAGAATCAAATTTTCTTGATTTTCGAGGCACGTTTTTTCCTTAGACTGTATCCATCTATTACGGAGTTATATCTATCTTTGGCTAAACTAAACAGTTTATTAGTGATGAGTAAGCTATGTTATACTAAAAACTAAAACTAAGATAACGCTAGCGGAGTAACTAACGTAATTTTAAAAGTTTAAGGGCTACTTATGTAATAGTGTTTGTGTGTGTGTTAAGGGACCCAATAGTAGAATCACTCTTATTTCTGTGTGATAAAGCTGAGATTTTCATACCCAGTTTTATCTTTTTCCTGAACTCTTCCAAAGCTACCCTTAGACAACTTATTTGTCACAGGGCGGACACGCTATACATCAAAAATCACTTGCGTTTCTATGTCCGAACGGCATAGTGTGAGTAAGTTGCTTAAAAATAGTACTGAGCGGCCGGCAAACGGCCGTCAATCTGCTGTCGCGGGGCGAGGTAATTCGAGTCGGGGCGGGGCGGTGCGTGGCCGTTCTGTATGATAATACTATTACTTATTCTGTGTTTTTGTTTCAGACATGGAACGTACAGTGAAAGCCTTGGACCATGTGATCAATTACTACATGGTGTCTCGAGAGCTGGCAGATCTAGTGCAGGCTGGCCCGCATACATCTAGCACTGACACACTCAACATTTACTTAGAGGTATTTCAACCAGTCTACACTAACCTTATAATTTTAAATTTATGGCTTGACGTTTCGAACGTGACTTTACGTTCGTGGTCACAGGCAGACTGGCGAGGAATTGTATCAACATCTTCTTGACGCGCGGGTTGATAAAAAATGTTGATACAATTCCTCGCCACTTGTGACCACGAACGTAACGTCACGTTCGAAACGTCAGGCCATAAATAAACGTAAGTTTGTACGCGATTAAGTCCCGTGTTAGTATTAAAATTATGAGTGAAAATCGTGTTAGTTTAAATCAGTATACACTAATCTTGTTATTAAAACGTTTACGAGTTAATCCCAGGGCTCGGAACCGGTATTTTTTAAAAACCCCGAAATAGCCCAATATTTTGAATTTTTTTTATACTCATTACGTAGGACTGAATCATGTATTTAGGAAACAATTTTGCATTATTAAAAAGCCCCATTAAAAATGAAATTATAAACAAAAGAACGAAAAAGAACGTAATAATACCGGTATTTTTGTATGGAGCAAATACCGGTTTCCGACCCCTGGTTAATCCCAATAAGGCCTAGTTCAGTGGGTTTAAAAGTCGCCCATGATTTTCTAATAGCCTAACAGGGTTCATGTGAACACTTTAGCTGTAAAATGCTCTTTGTAAGACCTTCTGTAAACACATGATTATAAATGCAATAAATGAATTATGAATTAATAAAATATAGAAGGATTCAGGTGATTTTCCTCTTGCATTTTTTATTTATTTATCTTTTTTTTAACGCTAATATTGCTTTTCAATTTCAGGCATTGGATAAGTTGGCGGAAGCTCAGAATTATTTTAACAAGAACAACCCGCAGAGTGTTGAACTAGAAAACATTGTAAGTATTGTTCTGTCATTACAAAAGCTCTAAAATATTGATGGCGTTAACAGAGTAGAGTTATTAGTATGTGTTAAAAACTACAAGCAAATTAAACAATGAGTCGATTCAATGAGGGCTACCGCGTTTAATTTTGCCGCTAGGGGCGCTAGTGTAGATGGAGGTCTTTCAAAATGTCAAATGCATGGAAGTTTTGGGGGTTTCAAGCTTTTTTCGGGAATTTTTATTTTTTATTTTATTTTATTTATTTAGAAACAAACAGTCGCTTATATTAATAAGTTGTTACAATATAGGGTAATAGACTTATAGACCTACAGTTTCAATTTTAACTCCTTATTCATAATCGTGGTAAATCTTTGTCCATCTTTCACATCATCAAACAATCATGGTAAACAATAGATACAGCTCAATAAATGTTAGTGATTTAAAAAAGGTGCCAACTAAAATATATGCAAAATTAAACAGGTTGAAAAAATGGCACATATAGACGTTAAAATACTTTTGTGTATATTAGAACGTATTGATTATATGAAAATAAGCATCGAAGAATTTTGAGATCTGTTTTTCTGGACCCTAATAATTGCTCGGAGTAATGCTGAGCCGAACGTAGCCGAAAATGTTCGAACGCACAAGTTTCCTACCCCTGCTTTAGCAAAATATTATTTCCTGTAGAACCAGCTGTACAATACGGGCGTTTTAAAATTGGAGACCGCTTTTGAAGAGCTGCTGAACCGCAACACGCGTCCGCTCTCACCGACCACCCTGATGGACATGATCGCTTTGGAAGAAGGTACAGTACATTATTATTTACAACGACGGGACTTAATCGCGTAAAATAAGTTTTAAATTTTAAAGTACAGTACAGTACAATACAATTAGCCTTTAATCACTAGCTGGGTCCACACATAGCGAGCAGCCTCGCGAGGAAATATCGTGTAACATTTGCTTAGCACGTTTGCCTCACCCGAGCCGATTTGCTCGGCAAGATGGCGTCATTCAGTCAGCTGTTCAAAATAGCGCCGCACGATAACATATACTAATCTATGGCCGCACGTACTGACTGCCGTGACACACACACACACACACACACACAAGGGTTCGAAACGTCGGGATGTATTATAAATTCAATATACGCGATATAATCCGTTTTCATAGTTTTATTTCATAATTTTAGTTCAGTTTAGTTTGTAAGATATTCATTTTAAGTATATGTTCGGTTACTTTGTATGTAACTTTGGTAGGAAGAGCGGGATCTCCTGCCACAAGTATAATTTAACTTACTTGGATATTTTGGGGTTTTTTTCGTGTTTTGAGAACTTTTGACGTAAGTAGTGTAGTGTAGAAGTTTGACGAACAATATAATCACACGCACCATAAACAAATACGTCTACACTGGCGCGCGGCAAACGTCTGAGGCGCATTTGAGCATTCCGAAAAACCGCCGCCGCTCGGGCGAGGCACGTCTACACTGGCCGTTTTGTGCGCGAGGAAATTTCCTCGCGTGGCTGCTCGCTATGTGTGGACCTGGCTTTCCGACTCATTTAAAGGAAGAAGGTATTTTAAAACAACTATTTATAGACATTTCCCACCACCTCCTCATGGCAGGGCTCGGAACCGGTATTTTTTAAAAACCCCGAAATAGCCCAATATTTTGAATTTTTTTATACTCATTACGTAGGACTGAATCATGTATTTAGGAAACAATTTTGCATTATTAAAAAGTCCCATTAAAAATGAAATTATAAACAAAAGAACGAAAAAGAACGTAATAATACCGGTATTTTTGTATGGAGCAAATACCGGTTTCCGACCCCTGCCTCATGGTCTTTCCTGGCTCGCGCCGTACAGACCGAAACGCGGGAGTTACACGTGTTCGTGTCTCCCTACAAATTTTTATTTTTTGTCCCTGGCCTTTCTCCCATTCAGGGCAGGCCGCATCTCCAGCTCTCCATCCCAAGTTTGGGCTTCACAGCACTGCACGTCCACTCGGCGTCGTCTTCACTATTAATAGACAGTGGGACCTCACCAGATATACAGAGCGAGCATACGCGCGAGGCAATTTCCTCGCGCGTATGTTCGCTCGGTGTGGACCCGGCTAATAATGATATATAAATCATGAGAGACTCGACTCATCAAGGGAATCATGAAGGTTCGACTTTGCAAGGTTTTTTGCAAAAATGCATTGTTACTCGTACTTCCAAGTTGTTTCAATATTTTTTTAAGAATAATCAAGGTAACCGGGGAGTCGAGGTTGGTCTTTTTTTTTAAACGAGGGTATACGTCGTCAACTGGAGGACAATAAGGTCCTTTTTATCTGAAATTCCAACAGAAATTCTGATAGAAAGTTTTTTATTCCCTTCTCTGATTTTAAGCCACAAATGTGACGTTTTCAATTAAAAGGTACCACATTGTCGCTTACCATAGGACGAAAATTGCTTGTATCTTTATATGAAAAACAGCGTCCTTATGGCAAGCGACAATGTGGTACATTTTGCTTGAAAATTACACAAATGTGTTTTTTAGGGTTCCGTACCCGAAGGGTAAAATCGGACCTTATAGTACTAAGACTTCGCTGTCTGTCTGTCTGTCACTAGGCTGTATCTCATGAACCGTGATAGCTAGACAGTTGAAATTTTCACAGATGATGTATTTCTATTGCCGCTATAACAACAAATACTAAAAACAGAATATAATAAATATTTAAGTAGGTCTCCCATACAACAAACGTCATTAAATCACATTTACAAACGGGTCTATCGCGAATTTATTTTGTTACCTTTATTTTCCGACGTTTCGACACAGGTTTCACTGGTGGTGGTGTTTTGACATTTTGCTGGGACGTCAGTTAGTCGCGACCACGACCAGTGAAACCTGTTTCGAAACCAGGGGTCGGAAACTGGTATTTGCTCCATTCAAAAATACCGGTATTATTACGTTCTTTTTCGTTCTTTTGTTTATAATTTCATTTTTAATGGGACGTTTTAATAATGCAAAATTGTTTCCTAAATACATGATTCAGTCCTACGTAATGAGCATAAAAAAAATCAAAATATTGGGCTATTTCGGGGTTTTAAAAAAATACCGGTTCCGAGCCCTGGTCGAAACGTCGGTAAATAAAGGTAACAAAATAAATTCGCGATAGACCCGTTTGTAAATGTGATTTAATATGTGTTCAAACCGCGTAAGTTTAAAATGTTATATAACAAACGTGATTATTTTTTTGTCGTTTTTTTACGTAACGGTACGGAACCCTTCGTGCGCGATTCCGTCTCGCACTTGGCCGGTTTTTATTATCACCAGACTCGAGTGTAGACAGCGTGAGCGTGTCCGGGTCCGCGCCGAGCTCGTGCGGCGCCGCTCAGGCGGCGGACACGCTGCGCGCCGCCGCGGCGTGGCTCGGCGCCGCCGGCCGCCCGCCGCAGCAGGCGCTCCTCACGGCCAGGGCTCCGGCCGCGAGGCAGGCGCTGAACGCGTTCAAAGATCACTTGAAGGCGCGTTCCGTGCCGCACGATCCTATCATGGTGAGTGACAGTTGTGTCGCTAGATGGCGCCGCGGCGTGGCTCGGCGCCGCCGGCCGCCCGCCGCAGCAGGCGCTCCTCACGGCCAGGGCTCCGGCCGCGAGGCAGGCGCTGAACGCGTTCAAAGATCACTTGAAGGCGCGTTCCGTGCCGCACGATCCTATCATGGTGAGTGACAGTTGTGTCGCTAGATGGCGCCGCGGCGTGGCTCGGCGCCGCCGGCCGCCCGCCGCAGCAGGCGCTCCTCACGGCCAGGGCTCCGGCCGCGAGGCAGGCGCTGAACGCGTTCAAAGATCACTTGAAGGCGCGTTCCGTGCCGCACGATCCTATCATGGTGAGTGACAGTTGTGTCGCTAGATGGCGCCGCGGCGTGGCTCGGCGCCGCCGGCCGCCCGCCGCAGCAGGCGCTCCTCACGGCCAGGGCTCCGGCCGCGAGGCAGGCGCTGAACGCGTTCAAAGATCACTTGAAGGCGCGTTCCGTGCCGCACGATCCTATCATGGTGAGTGACAGTTGTGTCGCTAGATGGCGCCGCGGCGTGGCTCGGCGCCGCCGGCCGCCCGCCGCAGCAGGCGCTCCTCACGGCCAGGGCTCCGGCCGCGAGGCAGGCGCTGAACGCGTTCAAAGATCACTTGAAGGCGCGTTCCGTGCCGCACGATCCTATCATGGTGAGTGACAGTTGTGTCGCTAGATGGCGCCGCGGCGTGGCTCGGCGCCGCCGGCCGCCCGCCGCAGCAGGCGCTCCTCACGGCCAGGGCTCCGGCCGCGAGGCAGGCGCTGAACGCGTTCAAAGATCACTTGAAGGCGCGTTCCGTGCCGCACGATCCTATCATGGTGAGTGACAGTTGTGTCGCTAGATGGCGCCGCGGCGTGGCTCGGCGCCGCCGGCCGCCCGCCGCAGCAGGCGCTCCTCACGGCCAGGGCTCCGGCCGCGAGGCAGGCGCTGAACGCGTTCAAAGATCACTTGAAGGCGCGTTCCGTGCCGCACGATCCTATCATGGTGAGTGACAGTTGTGTCGCTAGATGGCGCCGCGGCGTGGCTCGGCGCCGCCGGCCGCCCGCCGCAGCAGGCGCTCCTCACGGCCAGGGCTCCGGCCGCGAGGCAGGCGCTGAACGCGTTCAAAGATCACTTGAAGGCGCGTTCCGTGCCGCACGATCCTATCATGGTGAGTGACAGTTGTGTCGCTAGATGGCGCCGCGGCGTGGCTCGGCGCCGCCGGCCGCCCGCCGCAGCAGGCGCTCCTCACGGCCAGGGCTCCGGCCGCGAGGCAGGCGCTGAACGCGTTCAAAGATCACTTGAAGGCGCGTTCCGTGCCGCACGATCCTATCATGGTGAGTGACAGTTGTGTCGCTAGATGGCGCCGCGGCGTGGCTCGGCGCCGCCGGCCGCCCGCCGCAGCAGGCGCTCCTCACGGCCAGGGCTCCGGCCGCGAGGCAGGCGCTGAACGCGTTCAAAGATCACTTGAAGGCGCGTTCCGTGCCGCACGATCCTATCATGGTGAGTGACAGTTGTGTCGCTAGATGGCGCCGCGGCGTGGCTCGGCGCCGCCGGCCGCCCGCCGCAGCAGGCGCTCCTCACGGCCAGGGCTCCGGCCGCGAGGCAGGCGCTGAACGCGTTCAAAGATCACTTGAAGGCGCGTTCCGTGCCGCACGATCCTATCATGGTGAGTGACAGTTGTGTCGCTAGATGGCGCCGCGGCGTGGCTCGGCGCCGCCGGCCGCCCGCCGCAGCAGGCGCTCCTCACGGCCAGGGCTCCGGCCGCGAGGCAGGCGCTGAACGCGTTCAAAGATCACTTGAAGGCGCGTTCCGTGCCGCACGATCCTATCATGGTGAGTGACAGTTGTGTCGCTAGATGGCGCCGCGGCGTGGCTCGGCGCCGCCGGCCGCCCGCCGCAGCAGGCGCTCCTCACGGCCAGGGCTCCGGCCGCGAGGCAGGCGCTGAACGCGTTCAAAGATCACTTGAAGGCGCGTTCCGTGCCGCACGATCCTATCATGGTGAGTGACAGTTGTGTCGCTAGATGGCGCCGCGGCGTGGCTCGGCGCCGCCGGCCGCCCGCCGCAGCAGGCGCTCCTCACGGCCAGGGCTCCGGCCGCGAGGCAGGCGCTGAACGCGTTCAAAGATCACTTGAAGGCGCGTTCCGTGCCGCACGATCCTATCATGGTGAGTGACAGTTGTGTCGCTAGATGGCGCCGCGGCGTGGCTCGGCGCCGCCGGCCGCCCGCCGCAGCAGGCGCTCCTCACGGCCAGGGCTCCGGCCGCGAGGCAGGCGCTGAACGCGTTCAAAGATCACTTGAAGGCGCGTTCCGTGCCGCACGATCCTATCATGGTGAGTGACAGTTGTGTCGCTAGATGGCGCCGCGGCGTGGCTCGGCGCCGCCGGCCGCCCGCCGCAGCAGGCGCTCCTCACGGCCAGGGCTCCGGCCGCGAGGCAGGCGCTGAACGCGTTCAAAGATCACTTGAAGGCGCGTTCCGTGCCGCACGATCCTATCATGGTGAGTGACAGTTGTGTCGCTAGATGGCGCCGCGGCGTGGCTCGGCGCCGCCGGCCGCCCGCCGCAGCAGGCGCTCCTCACGGCCAGGGCTCCGGCCGCGAGGCAGGCGCTGAACGCGTTCAAAGATCACTTGAAGGCGCGTTCCGTGCCGCACGATCCTATCATGGTGAGTGACAGTTGTGTCGCTAGATGGCGCCGCGGCGTGGCTCGGCGCCGCCGGCCGCCCGCCGCAGCAGGCGCTCCTCACGGCCAGGGCTCCGGCCGCGAGGCAGGCGCTGAACGCGTTCAAAGATCACTTGAAGGCGCGTTCCGTGCCGCACGATCCTATCATGGTGAGTGACAGTTGTGTCGCTAGATGGCGCCGCGGCGTGGCTCGGCGCCGCCGGCCGCCCGCCGCAGCAGGCGCTCCTCACGGCCAGGGCTCCGGCCGCGAGGCAGGCGCTGAACGCGTTCAAAGATCACTTGAAGGCGCGTTCCGTGCCGCACGATCCTATCATGGTGAGTGACAGTTTTGTCGCTAGATGGCGTTATCGTTATCTTTACCGAACTCCGTAATAAATGGATACGGTCTAAGGAAAAAACGTGCCTCGAAAATCAAGAAAATTTGATTCTCGATCAGATGGCGCCCCTAGCTTTGGCCTACTCTCGTATAGATGGCGTTGACGGTTTCGTTTGTTATTTAACAATTTTAATGCATATTAGTGAAACGACATGGGTCAAAATCATATAAAAATTATTAATGCAGTAAAAAAAATCATTTCTCCATACATTATTTGATTTTTTTTATTGTTGGTTTTAATCGTGTGTCGATTAGATGGCAGTGAATTTACTGTGGCTTCAAAATTTACTATGACAGTACCGCTCTTTCCTATTATATCCTCTTTGTCTTTACTCATTGTGAGATTAGTTACTCGATTATTCACTAGATGGCCCCCTACCTTAGTTATTGTTGATTTTATGTTTTTTGGAATTCCTTTATTTACTTAGTTGATGTGTTTGTTCCAGAGAGCTAAAAATCTACTGCACCGTTCTGACAGCACTACTAAAAAAACGAGCAAAATACAAAAAGTGTTAGTATGCCTTGTTAATTTTGAAAGAAAGATAAATTATTATTTCATTTATCTTTTTTTATCCCCCTTCGCAAACAGGGGACACAGGGGTGTTATACGCGGTGTTTAAAAGTCCATTAACTTCGGGATACGGCGAAGTAAATTTAAGAAAACTGAGTGGCATTAGTTAACACATTGAACGTCGCGCATTATCTTATCTTATCTTATATATATATAGTTGGTCAAGGAAATATTGTCAGTAGATAAAGGCGCAAAATCCCAATTTTCTATGGGACGATATCGTCGATATCCCTTCGCGCCTACATTTTGTAAATTTGTCGCCTTTTTCAACTGACAAGATTTGCTTGACCAACTATAATAATAATAATATTTCAACCTATATATATACGTCCCACTGCTCGGCGCGATAATATTTTTTTTACTTTTTTTTTGTGTTTAACAAACAAACAATTGGAAACTTTGACATATCAATATCATTTCGAACATCGAACGTCCGAGATAGTACTTAATTCATACTAAACACTAATCAATACGTAAAAGTGTACATGTCCATAGAGACCTTATTAGATGAAAATAACTAAATTTAAGCTCAGGAATGCACCCTTAAGATTAAAGAAGTTTAAAAAAGAACCGGCCAAGTGCGAGTCGGACTCGCGCACGAAGAGTTCCGTACCATTACGTAAAAAACGGCAAAAAAAATCACGTTTGTTGTATCCATACTAATATTATAAATGCGAAAGTCTGTCTGTCTGTCAGTGTGTTCCCTCTTCACGCTTAAACCGCTGAATCGATTTAGATGAAATTTGGCATAGAGATAGGTTGAGTCCCTGAGAAGGACATAGGATAGTTTTTATCCCGAAAATCATCCCTTAAGAAAGTAAAAAGCGGGGTGGAATTGAGATAATTAATGAAGTGCCTGCTAATTTGTGTGCATAATATGCTCAAATTGAATAATTGCTATGAAATTTTTTCCAGGCGCTATACTTACTTTAGCTGCTGTTACTAAGTCCGCGCAGACGAAGTCGCGGGCAAAAGCTAGTGTGTTTATAAAGATACAAGTTGCTACGTTACCAATCATATTTTATTGTCTTATTTGACAGTTTTATATAAATATTCTAGGATGAACTAGCGTTACCTAGTTTGCGTTTGTAACAGCGCCATCTTTCATGAAATTTGGACGTCAACCTAAACAGTATGGGAGCCCCACTTAAATTTTTTGTGAAAATTTTAACTGTCTATCTATCACGGTTCATGAATTACAGCCTGGTGTCAGACAGACGAACAGTGGAGTATTAGTAATAGGGTCTCTAGGTACGGAACCCTAAAAACACGGCGTATATATAATTAGAAGTTTAACTATCTATCAGTGTTTTTATTATCGTAACTCCCTAACGGATGAACAGATATGAGCGCGTATTTTTTTAAATCTAAATAGATAGTTCTTAGATAGGTTTCAACTCACTAGATGGCGCTGTTTTGATTTCAAACATGTTCGTTAGATCAAAGATAGATATAACTCCGTAATAGATGGACACAGTCTAAGGAAAAAACCTGCCTCGAAAATCACGAAAATTTGATTCTCGATCAGATGGCACTACTAGTTTTGGCCTACTCTCGTATAGAGGGCGTTGACGGTTTCGCTTGTTATATATAATTTTAACGCATATCAGTGAAAGAACATGGGTCAAAATCATATAAAAATAATTAATGCAAATAAAAAAATCATTTATCCATATTTAAATACATTTGAACGTATTTTTATAAATCTTCATTTTTAGTTTTAAAGTATATCGATAGATGGCAGTGAATTTACAGTGGTTACAAAATTTACTATGACAGTACCGCTCTATCTTATTATATCCTCTTTGGTTAGATGTTAATGGTTATTTCAGTACCTAACTTATTTTGTATTACAGGATAGAGAAGCGAGCGAACAAAATAATCCAGAAGGCATCTCAGACCCTCGAGAATTCAACTGGGCTAGCGTTAGGTCCTCGCCGCTCCGTCAGCGAGGCTTGTGAGTTTTTTCATTCCACTTTTATATTGGTTCATCATCATCATCATCATCATGTCAGCCGATAGACGTCCACTGCTGGACATAGGCCTCCCCCAAGGCTCGCCACTCCGACCGATCCTGTGCCGCTCGCATCCACCGAATTCCCGCGACCTTCACCAGGTCGTCGCTCCATCTCTTTGGTCGTTATATTGGTTATGTATATATTTATTTATATGTATGTATTTATATTATAATATAGGCTACAGGTTTTCAATTATTTACTCGTGTAATAATTGAACCATAATTTCACTTTTCTGTACATAGTGTTCGTTTGTCTGTCATTTTTAATTGTCTACTCTCAGTTGCTCAAAGGTTGACTGGAAGAGATCCCTTACAGGGATAAGTTCGCCTTTGTACATTGTATACTTTCTGTTTAATTGTATATCTTAACCTGTCTTATGTGCAATAAAGTGTTTACATACATACATACTTTTTCATCAGTTTTAGGCGTGAATTCCTACGGCGTTTACATGAAGAGATGTTGTTTAGAACAATAAAAACCGGTTTCTTCCTATGTCGGTGTCTATATTTACGCAGCACACCACCAGGCCGGCCGGCCGTTAAGTCGCTCGTCGAATAAACCGGTTTATTTAGGTTACAATAAAGTTCTTGAAATGATCGCGTTCTTATGAAAGTTCGACGGAAAACCGAAATAAACCGGTGTATATTTTTATAAACCGGTTCCGAGCCTTGCTTCCCTAGAACAATCTTACAGACCGGCAAGAAATTTTGGAAATTAATTAGGTTAATTGATAATTAGGTGGTAGATCTTAATTTTTTTCGTGCAATGCAAAGATTTATTGACTATAAAATGTGTAAAGTCCAAAAATAAATTCACCGCGCATAATATACGACATCACAAGTTGAAGTTTGACAATAGGGGATACTACTCCAATGCTCTGCCACCAGAGTGCAGGACTAGCCTTTTTAGTAAACCATAGAGTAACTTATACATACTGTACCACTGTTTAACAGGTTTATGACAAGATTTTAGAGATAATAAAATATGACATTGATGCGTCAAGACGGTCTGCTTACAGAGGACCCACCGGGAAACGCGAATCCGAAAATTCACTATCTGCCTCTTTATCGGTCGAATATGCAAGAGTGATAGCGATGTTAGATAAATAATTTTTCTTGTTTCATGATAGACCCTCAGATTGTGGTAGTGGCGCCCTGGCGCCCCCTACGCAGAGTTTCGCGTAATATTCCCTATTAAGTTACCACCCAACTGTTAGATTCGGGGACTTACTCGTAATTTAACAATGCTACAATCAACAACAATTCTTTGCAAAATATTTAGTACAGGTATAGAGTAAATTTCCATCTGAATCCTTCTTTTTCACCGACGTAGTCACGACGTGCGAAACTTCTAGCTTCGGGCAAACTCGGCTCCGTTCGGCTCAGCATTGCTCCGAGCAATTGTTAGGGTTGGCACAACTTGACGTCCCTTTGCGTGCACGACCACAGATAAGATAATGACCTGAATTTTGTGAAACTCTAAATGGGGCATTTTCTATGAAAAGGGACCTTATTGTCCATGGCGCTTACGACGCACAGCGTCGCGCGGCATTGCATTTATATCGGAGCGTCGTTTATAATGGCGTAAGCGCCATCGACAATAAGATCCCTTTTTATAGAAAATACCACAAATAGCCGAAAGGGATAGTGCCATATATTAGAAAGGGACATCATGATTCGACCCTGAACCGCTGTCAAACTTGGGTTTTGTAGGAAGTTTCCTTTCTGTACGGTAGTACTATTATTTATTCTGTGACGTAGTGTTAAAGAAATGTTGAAAACCTCAAAAACGACTACCACGTAATTTCAGACACTGAAGAGTCCTACGAAGCGCTAGAAGAGTGGGAAGCGATGTTAGCGGGCTCCGTGGCGGCTGCCCTCGCTAAGCTCGCGAGGCACGAACAACGTGCTCTGTTAGGGCTCGTCCCGTTACCTCGTTTGCCACAACTACTCGCCCAGATTCTACACGAGTGCTTCGCTACTCTGCACCAGGATGTCGAGGTACGATATACAACTGTAGCATGAGAAACGGAGAAAGTAGTCATATATCTTCTTTGTGCTCGTGTTGGTCTGCAAGGCTCGGAACCGGTTTTTTTCTTCATACAAAAAATACCGGTATTATTACGTTATTTTTCGTTCTTTGGTTTATTATTCCATTTTAATGGGACAATCTAATAATACGAAGTTGCTACCTAAATATATGATTGAGATCTACGTAAAGAGCATACAATAATTAAAAATATTGGGCTATTTTGTAGTTTTGAAAAAAAAAAAAACCGGTTTCGAGCCTTGGTGGTCTGCGTATTTTAAGTAGATACTAGGAGTCCTATTAAGCGCTAAAAGAAAGGGAAGCGATGTTAGCGGGCTCCATGGCGGCTGCCCTGGCTAAGCTCGCGCGGCACGAACAGCTTTCTCTCCTGGGACTTGTGCCGTTTCCTCGTTTGCCACCATTTCTCGCCCAGATTTTACATGAGTGCTTCGCCACGTTGCATCAGAATGTTGAGGTACAATACAAACTACAGTGTTACTACAATATCCTATAATATACATAATTAATATAAAAAGAGTTGGGTTGCTATGAAATAGTCAAGCCGTAGTTTTTAAAGCGCCATTCCGTGTCGAGTAGCTGAATTACATTGGCGTTGGCGTAGAATAATTTTCCAATAATTTTCAATTAAATGCCTACAATTCGAATAAAAGTTTCATAAAACCACACATTTTTTTTTTCAGCGCGCCTGTCAACGCAGCCGCCGCGCATGCGCGCGCAGCTCTTGCGGTGCGTCGGCGTGCTGGGCGCTGCTGGCGCGCCTGCAGCGCCTGCAGCCCGACGTGGCGCGCGCACTAGCGCCCGCCGAGCCCACTGTCTACACGAGCATCGTCAACAACTGTCACATGCACGTGAGTATTACAGTTATCCGTTAGATGTCGCTGTACCGACCGAGACAGGTCTCTATACTATAGGTAGTTTAGTTAACAACCGTGCTGGGCGCTGCTGGCGCGCCTGCAGCGCCTGCAGCCCGACGTGGCGCGCGCACTAGCGCCCGCCGAGCCCACCGTCTACACGAGCATCGTCAACAACTGTCACATGCACGTGAGTATTACAGTTATCCGTTAGATGTCGCTGTACCGACCGAGACAGGTCTCTATACTATAGGTAGTTTAGTTAACAACCGTGCTGGGCGCTGCTGGCGCGCCTGCAGCGCCTGCAGCCCGACGTGGCGCGCGCACTAGCGCCCGCCGAGCCCACTGTCTACACGAGCATCGTCAACAACTGTCACATGCACGTGAGTATTACAGTTATCCGTTAGATGTCGCTGTACCGACCGAGACAGGTCTCTATACTATAGGTAGTTTAGTTAACAACCGTGCTGGGCGCTGCTGGCGCGCCTGCAGCGCCTGCAGCCCGACGTGGCGCGCGCACTAGCGCCCGCCGAGCCCACTGTCTACACGAGCATCGTCAACAACTGTCACATGCACGTGAGTATTACAGTTATCCGTTAGATGTCGCTGTACCGACCGAGACAGGTCTCTATACTATAGGTAGTTTAGTTAACAACCGTGCTGGGCGCTGCTGGCGCGCCTGCAGCGCCTGCAGCCCGACGTGGCGCGCGCACTAGCGCCCGCCGAGCCCACCGTCTACACGAGCATCGTCAACAACTGTCACATGCACGTGAGTATTACAGTTATCCGTTAGATGTCGCTGTACCGACCGAGACAGGTCTCTATACTATAGGTAGTTTAGTTAACAACCGTGCTGGGCGCTGCTGGCGCGCCTGCAGCGCCTGCAGCCCGACGTGGCGCGCGCACTAGCGCCCGCCGAGCCCACCGTCTACACGAGCATCGTCAACAACTGTCACATGCACGTGAGTATTACAGTTATCCGTTAGATGTCGCTGTACCGACCGAGACAGGTCTCTATACTATAGGTAGTTTAGTTAACAACCGTGCTGGGCGCTGCTGGCGCGCCTGCAGCGCCTGCAGCCCGACGTGGCGCGCGCACTAGCGCCCGCCGAGCCCACCGTCTACACGAGCATCGTCAACAACTGTCACATGCACGTGAGTATTACAGTTATCCGTTAGATGTCGCTGTACCGACCGAGACAGGTCTCTATACTATAGGTAGTTTAGTTAACAACCGTGCTGGGCGCTGCTGGCGCGCCTGCAGCGCCTGCAGCCCGACGTGGCGCGCGCACTAGCGCCCGCCGAGCCCACCGTCTACACGAGCATCGTCAACAACTGTCACATGCACGTGAGTATTACAGTTATCCGTTAGATGTCGCTGTACCGACCGAGACAGGTCTCTATACTATAGGTAGTTTAGTTAACAACCGTGCTGGGCGCTGCTGGCGCGCCTGCAGCGCCTGCAGCCCGACGTGGCGCGCGCACTAGCGCCCGCCGAGCCCACCGTCTACACGAGCATCGTCAACAACTGTCACATGCACGTGAGTATTACAGTTATCCGTTAGATGTCGCTGTACCGACCGAGACAGGTCTCTATACTATAGGTAGTTTAGTTAACAACCGTGCTGGGCGCTGCTGGCGCGCCTGCAGCGCCTGCAGCCCGACGTGGCGCGCGCACTAGCGCCCGCCGAGCCCACCGTCTACACGAGCATCGTCAACAACTGTCACATGCACGTGAGTATTACAGTTATCCGTTAGATGTCGCTGTACCGACCGAGACAGGTCTCTATACTATAGGTAGTTTAGTTAACAACCGTGCTGGGCGCTGCTGGCGCGCCTGCAGCGCCTGCAGCCCGACGTGGCGCGCGCACTAGCGCCCGCCGAGCCCACCGTCTACACGAGCATCGTCAACAACTGTCACATGCACGTGAGTATTACAGTTATCCGTTAGATGTCGCTGTACCGACCGAGACAGGTCTCTATACTATAGGTAGTTTAGTTAACAACCGTGCTGGGCGCTGCTGGCGCGCCTGCAGCGCCTGCAGCCCGACGTGGCGCGCGCACTAGCGCCCGCCGAGCCCACCGTCTACACGAGCATCGTCAACAACTGTCACATGCACGTGAGTATTACAGTTATCCGTTAGATGTCGCTGTACCGACCGAGACAGGTCTCTATACTATAGGTAGTTTAGTTAACAACCGTGCTGGGCGCTGCTGGCGCGCCTGCAGCGCCTGCAGCCCGACGTGGCGCGCGCACTAGCGCCCGCCGAGCCCACCGTCTACACGAGCATCGTCAACAACTGTCACATGCACGTGAGTATTACAGTTATCCGTTAGATGTCGCTGTACCGACCGAGACAGGTCTCTATACTTTTTTTTTTTTTTTTTTTTTTTTTATTGAGAAACAAACAGTCTTAAAGTAAACATAAGCAACTTAGCTAATAGCTACAAATTGATTTTTTATAAACCTATAGTTTCCTAATTCACATATAGAGGTACAATTAAAGAGTAATGATAAATAGTGCAAACTTGTAGTACCTAGTAGTTGTACATAATCAAAACAATAGTATACCAACTAATACAATAGCATATAAATGTATAAACAAGAGAAAAGACTTATACTTACACTTTTCACTTAGACTTAGACTTAAATTACTAAGATTACAAGTACTTACTATCGGGTTGCTTGCAACATTTCACCCTTATTTTAATAAAGAATATACAGTTCTTTTAAACAAGCCTAATGAACTGCTAAACAAATCTGCGTCCATACACTTTTCATTGTACTGCCTACACGCGCGCCCAATATACGAATGCCGTGCGTGTTTTGTTCTGCTGTTAGGAATGCTAAATAATGCCTTACTGCGACAACTACGTTCATTCCTACGGGGGACACGAAAGCAAATTTTATGTAATAAATCGGGGGCATCTACCACATTATTAATAATTTTGAATAAAAATGCTAAATCTGTACAGGACCGTCTAAGTGAAAGTGGCTGGATATTATGATGTGTAGCCGAGGAAGCGTAATTTACATAGTTACGACCCACTCGAAATTCCAGTGCTTTAACGAATTTTTTCTGGAGTCTTTCAATTCGGGTCTTATGGACATTAAAGAGAGGATTCCACACTACAGAAGCAAATTCCAATCTACTGCGAACGTAACTATTATAAAGAAGTTTATAAGTGAGAGGTCTTCGAAAAGGTTTTGCTACACGAAGAACGAAACCCAGTAGTTTGTATGCTTTGTTTAAAATATGATCTATATGAGGGTTAAACGTTAGTTTTGCATCCATTAACACCCCTAGGTCACGTATAATATGTTGTCGTGTTAGTATTGTGTATACTATAGGTAGTTTAGTTAACAACCGTGCTGGGCGCTGCTGGCGCGCCTGCAGCGCCTGCAGCCCGACGTGGCGCGCGCACTAGCGCCCGCCGAGCCCACCGTCTACACGAGCATCGTCAACAACTGTCACATGCACGTGAGTATTACAGTTATCCGTTAGATGTCGCTGTACCGACCGAGACAGGTCTCTATACTATAGGTAGTTTAGTTAACAACCGTGCTGGGCGCTGCTGGCGCGCCTGCAGCGCCTGCAGCCCGACGTGGCGCGCGCACTAGCGCCCGCCGAGCCCACCGTCTACACGAGCATCGTCAACAACTGTCACATGCACGTGAGTATTACAGTTATCCGTTAGATGTCGCTGTACCGACCGAGACAGGTCTCTATACTATAGGTAGTTTAGTTAACAACCGTGCTGGGCGCTGCTGGCGCGCCTGCAGCGCCTGCAGCCCGACGTGGCGCGCGCACTAGCGCCCGCCGAGCCCACCGTCTACACGAGCATCGTCAACAACTGTCACATGCACGTGAGTATTACAGTTATCCGTTAGATGTCGCTGTACCGACCGAGACAGGTCTCTATACTATAGGTAGTTTAGTTAACAACCGTGCTGGGCGCTGCTGGCGCGCCTGCAGCGCCTGCAGCCCGACGTGGCGCGCGCACTAGCGCCCGCCGAGCCCACCGTCTACACGAGCATCGTCAACAACTGTCACATGCACGTGAGTATTACAGTTATCCGTTAGATGTCGCTGTACCGACCGAGACAGGTCTCTATACTATAGGTAGTTTAGTTAACAACCGTGCTGGGCGCTGCTGGCGCGCCTGCAGCGCCTGCAGCCCGACGTGGCGCGCGCACTAGCGCCCGCCGAGCCCACCGTCTACACGAGCATCGTCAACAACTGTCACATGCACGTGAGTATTACAGTTATCCGTTAGATGTCGCTGTACCGACCGAGACAGGTCTCTATACTATAGGTAGTTTAGTTAACAACCGTGCTGGGCGCTGCTGGCGCGCCTGCAGCGCCTGCAGCCCGACGTGGCGCGCGCACTAGCGCCCGCCGAGCCCACCGTCTACACGAGCATCGTCAACAACTGTCACATGCACGTGAGTATTACAGTTATCCGTTAGATGTCGCTGTACCGACCGAGACAGGTCTCTATACTATAGGTAGTTTAGTTAACAACCGTGCTGGGCGCTGCTGGCGCGCCTGCAGCGCCTGCAGCCCGACGTGGCGCGCGCACTAGCGCCCGCCGAGCCCACCGTCTACACGAGCATCGTCAACAACTGTCACATGCACGTGAGTATTACAGTTATCCGTTAGATGTCGCTGTACCGACCGAGACAGGTCTCTATACTATAGGTAGTTTAGTTAACAACCGTGCTGGGCGCTGCTGGCGCGCCTGCAGCGCCTGCAGCCCGACGTGGCGCGCGCACTAGCGCCCGCCGAGCCCACCGTCTACACGAGCATCGTCAACAACTGTCACATGCACGTGAGTATTACAGTTATCCGTTAGATGTCGCTGTACCGACCGAGACAGGTCTCTATACTATAGGTAGTTTAGTTAACAACCGTGCTGGGCGCTGCTGGCGCGCCTGCAGCGCCTGCAGCCCGACGTGGCGCGCGCACTAGCGCCCGCCGAGCCCACCGTCTACACGAGCATCGTCAACAACTGTCACATGCACGTGAGTATTACAGTTATCCGTTAGATGTCGCTGTACCGACCGAGACAGGTCTCTATACTATAGGTAGTTTAGTTAACAACCGTGCTGGGCGCTGCTGGCGCGCCTGCAGCGCCTGCAGCCCGACGTGGCGCGCGCACTAGCGCCCGCCGAGCCCACCGTCTACACGAGCATCGTCAACAACTGTCACATGCACGTGAGTATTACAGTTATCCGTTAGATGTCGCTGTACCGACCGAGACAGGTCTCTATACTATAGGTAGTTTAGTTAACAACCGTGCTGGGCGCTGCTGGCGCGCCTGCAGCGCCTGCAGCCCGACGTGGCGCGCGCACTAGCGCCCGCCGAGCCCACCGTCTACACGAGCATCGTCAACAACTGTCACATGCACGTGAGTATTACAGTTATCCGTTAGATGTCGCTGTACCGACCGAGACAGGTCTCTATACTATAGGTAGTTTAGTTAACAACCGTGCTGGGCGCTGCTGGCGCGCCTGCAGCGCCTGCAGCCCGACGTGGCGCGCGCACTAGCGCCCGCCGAGCCCACCGTCTACACGAGCATCGTCAACAACTGTCACATGCACGTGAGTATTACAGTTATCCGTTAGATGTCGCTGTACCGACCGAGACAGGTCTCTATACTATAGGTAGTTTAGTTAACAACCGTGCTGGGCGCTGCTGGCGCGCCTGCAGCGCCTGCAGCCCGACGTGGCGCGCGCACTAGCGCCCGCCGAGCCCACCGTCTACACGAGCATCGTCAACAACTGTCACATGCACGTGAGTATTACAGTTATCCGTTAGATGTCGCTGTACCGACCGAGACAGGTCTCTATACTATAGGTAGTTTAGTTAACAACCGTGCTGGGCGCTGCTGGCGCGCCTGCAGCGCCTGCAGCCCGACGTGGCGCGCGCACTAGCGCCCGCCGAGCCCACCGTCTACACGAGCATCGTCAACAACTGTCACATGCACGTGAGTATTACAGTTATCCGTTAGATGTCGCTGTACCGACCGAGACAGGTCTCTATACAGTCTATACTATAGGTAGTTTAGTTAACAACCGTGCTGGGCGCTGCTGGCGCGCCTGCAGCGCCTGCAGCCCGACGTGGCGCGCGCACTAGCGCCCGCCGAGCCCACCGTCTACACGAGCATCGTCAACAACTGTCACATGCACGTGAGTATTACAGTTATCCGTTAGATGTCGCTGTACCGACCGAGACAGGTCTCTATACCAGTGTTGGCCGAAACGTTAATGCAATTAACAATTAACCAGTACAAAATGAACCGTAAACTGTAACCGTCCGTTACGGCTTACGGTTCAATTTGTACTGGTTAATGGTTAATTGCAATTAACGTTCGGCCAACACTGCTCTATACTATAGGTAGTTTAGTTAACAACCGTGCTGGGCGCTGCTGGCGCGCCTGCAGCGCCTGCAGCCCGACGTGGCGCGCGCACTAGCGCCCGCCGAGCCCACCGTCTACACGAGCATCGTCAACAACTGTCACATGCACGTGAGTATTACAGTTATCCGTTAGATGTCGCTGTACCGACCGAGACAGGTCTCTATACTATAGGTAGTTTAGTTAACAACCGTGCTGGGCGCTGCTGGCGCGCCTGCAGCGCCTGCAGCCCGACGTGGCGCGCGCACTAGCGCCCGCCGAGCCCACCGTCTACACGAGCATCGTCAACAACTGTCACATGCACGTGAGTATTACAGTTATCCGTTAGATGTCGCTGTACCGACCGAGACAGGTCTCTATACTATAGGTAGTTTAGTTAACAACCGTGCTGGGCGCTGCTGGCGCGCCTGCAGCGCCTGCAGCCCGACGTGGCGCGCGCACTAGCGCCCGCCGAGCCCACCGTCTACACGAGCATCGTCAACAACTGTCACATGCACGTGAGTATTACAGTTATCCGTTAGATGTCGCTGTACCGACCGAGACAGGTCTCTATACTATAGGTAGTTTAGTTAACAACCGTGCTGGGCGCTGCTGGCGCGCCTGCAACGCCTGCAGCCCGACGTGGCGCGCGCACTAGCGCCCGCCGAGCCCACCGTCTACACGAGCATCGTCAACAACTGTCACATGCACGTGAGTATTACAGTTATCCGTTAGATGTCGCTGTACCGACCGAGACAGGTCTCTATACTATAGGTAGTTTAGTTAACAACCGTGCTGGGCGCTGCTGGCGCGCCTGCAGCGCCTGCAGCCCGACGTGGCGCGCGCGCTAGCGCCCGCCGAGCCCACCGTCTACACGAGCATCGTCAACAACTGTCACATGCACGTGAGTATTACAGTTATCCGTTAGATGTCGCTGTACCGACCGAGACAGGTCTCTATACTATAGGTAGTTTAGTTAACAACCGTGCTGGGCGCTGCTGGCGCGCCTGCAGCGCCTGCAGCCCGACGTGGCGCGCGCACTAGCGCCCGCCGAGCCCACCGTCTACACGAGCATCGTCAACAACTGTCACATGCACGTGAGTATTACAGTTATCCGTTAGATGTCGCTGTACCGACCGAGACAGGTCTCTATACTATAGGTAGTTTAGTTAACAACCGTGCTGGGCGCTGCTGGCGCGCCTGCAGCGCCTGCAGCCCGACGTGGCGCGCGCACTAGCGCCCGCCGAGCCCACCGTCTACACGAGCATCGTCAACAACTGTCACATGCACGTGAGTATTACAGTTATCCGTTAGATGTCGCTGTACCGACCGAGACAGGTCTCTATACTATAGGTAGTTTAGTTAACAACCGTGCTGGGCGCTGCTGGCGCGCCTGCAGCGCCTGCAGCCCGACGTGGCGCGCGCACTAGCGCCCGCCGAGCCCACCGTCTACACGAGCATCGTCAACAACTGTCACATGCACGTGAGTATTACAGTTATCCGTTAGATGTCGCTGTACCGACCGAGACAGGTCTCTATACTATAGGTAGTTTAGTTAACAACCGTGCTGGGCGCTGCTGGCGCGCCTGCAGCGCCTGCAGCCCGACGTGGCGCGCGCACTAGCGCCCGCCGAGCCCACCGTCTACACGAGCATCGTCAACAACTGTCACATGCACGTGAGTATTACAGTTATCCGTTAGATGTCGCTGTACCGACCGAGACAGGTCTCTATACTATAGGTAGTTTAGTTAACAACCGTGCTGGGCGCTGCTGGCGCGCCTGCAGCGCCTGCAGCCCGACGTGGCGCGCGCACTAGCGCCCGCCGAGCCCACCGTCTACACGAGCATCGTCAACAACTGTCACATGCACGTGAGTATTACAGTTATCCGTTAGATGTCGCTGTACCGACCGAGACAGGTCTCTATACTATAGGTAGTTTAGTTAACAACCGTGCTGGGCGCTGCTGGCGCGCCTGCAGCGCCTGCAGCCCGACGTGGCGCGCGCACTAGCGCCCGCCGAGCCCACCGTCTACACGAGCATCGTCAACAACTGTCACATGCACGTGAGTATTACAGTTATCCGTTAGATGTCGCTGTACCGACCGAGACAGGTCTCTATACTATAGGTAGTTTAGTTAACAACCGTGCTGGGCGCTGCTGGCGCGCCTGCAGCGCCTGCAGCCCGACGTGGCGCGCGCACTAGCGCCCGCCGAGCCCACCGTCTACACGAGCATCGTCAACAACTGTCACATGCACGTGAGTATTACAGTTATCCGTTAGATGTCGCTGTACCGACCGAGACAGGTCTCTATACTATAGGTAGTTTAGTTAACAACCGTGCTGGGCGCTGCTGGCGCGCCTGCAGCGCCTGCAGCCCGACGTGGCGCGCGCACTAGCGCCCGCCGAGCCCACCGTCTACACGAGCATCGTCAACAACTGTCACATGCACGTGAGTATTACAGTTATCCGTTAGATGTCGCTGTACCGACCGAGACAGGTCTCTATACTATAGGTAGTTTAGTTAACAACCGTGCTGGGCGCTGCTGGCGCGCCTGCAGCGCCTGCAGCCCGACGTGGCGCGCGCACTAGCGCCCGCCGAGCCCACCGTCTACACGAGCATCGTCAACAACTGTCACATGCACGTGAGTATTACAGTTATCCGTTAGATGTCGCTGTACCGACCGAGACAGGTCTCTATACTATAGGTAGTTTAGTTAACAACCGTGCTGGGCGCTGCTGGCGCGCCTGCAGCGCCTGCAGCCCGACGTGGCGCGCGCACTAGCGCCCGCCGAGCCCACCGTCTACACGAGCATCGTCAACAACTGTCACATGCACGTGAGTATTACAGTTATCCGTTAGATGTCGCTGTACCGACCGAGACAGGTCTCTATACTATAGGTAGTTTAGTTAACAACCGTGCTGGGCGCTGCTGGCGCGCCTGCAGCGCCTGCAGCCCGACGTGGCGCGCGCACTAGCGCCCGCCGAGCCCACCGTCTACACGAGCATCGTCAACAACTGTCACATGCACGTGAGTATTACAGTTATCCGTTAGATGTCGCTGTACCGACCGAGACAGGTCTCTATACTATAGGTAGTTTAGTTAACAACCGTGCTGGGCGCTGCTGGCGCGCCTGCAGCGCCTGCAGCCCGACGTGGCGCGCGCACTAGCGCCCGCCGAGCCCACCGTCTACACGAGCATCGTCAACAACTGTCACATGCACGTGAGTATTACAGTTATCCGTTAGATGTCGCTGTACCGACCGAGACAGGTCTCTATACTATAGGTAGTTTAGTTAACAACCGTGCTGGGCGCTGCTGGCGCGCCTGCAGCGCCTGCAGCCCGACGTGGCGCGCGCACTAGCGCCCGCCGAGCCCACCGTCTACACGAGCATCGTCAACAACTGTCACATGCACGTGAGTATTACAGTTATCCGTTAGATGTCGCTGTACCGACCGAGACAGGTCTCTATACTATAGGTAGTTTAGTTAACAACCGTGCTGGGCGCTGCTGGCGCGCCTGCAGCGCCTGCAGCCCGACGTGGCGCGCGCACTAGCGCCCGCCGAGCCCACCGTCTACACGAGCATCGTCAACAACTGTCACATGCACGTGAGTATTACAGTTATCCGTTAGATGTCGCTGTACCGACCGAGACAGGTCTCTATACTATAGGTAGTTTAGTTAACAACCGTGCTGGGCGCTGCTGGCGCGCCTGCAGCGCCTGCAGCCCGACGTGGCGCGCGCACTAGCGCCCGCCGAGCCCACAGTCTACACGAGCATCGTCAACAACTGTCACATGCACGTGAGTATTACAGTTATCCGTTAGATGTCGCTGTACCGACCGAGACAGGTCTCTATACTATAGGTAGTTTAGTTAACAACCGTGCTGGGCGCTGCTGGCGCGCCTGCAGCGCCTGCAGCCCGACGTGGCGCGCGCACTAGCGCCCGCCGAGCCCACCGTCTACACGAGCATCGTCAACAACTGTCACATGCACGTGAGTATTACAGTTATCCGTTAGATGTCGCTGTACCGACCGAGACAGGTCTCTATACAGTCTATACTATAGGTAGTTTAGTTAACAACCGTGCTGGGCGCTGCTGGCGCGCCTGCAGCGCCTGCAGCCCGACGTGGCGCGCGCACTAGCGCCCGCCGAGCCCACCGTCTACACGAGCATCGTCAACAACTGTCACATGCACGTGAGTATTACAGTTATCCGTTAGATGTCGCTGTACCGACCGAGACAGGTCTCTATACCAGTGTTGGCCGAAACGTTAATGCAATTAACAATTAACCAGTACAAAATGAACCGTAAACTGTAACCGTCCGTTACGGCTTACGGTTCAATTTGTACTGGTTAATGGTTAATTGCAATTAACGTTCGGCCAACACTGCTCTATACTATAGGTAGTTTAGTTAACAACCGTGCTGGGCGCTGCTGGCGCGCCTGCAGCGCCTGCAGCCCGACGTGGCGCGCGCACTAGCGCCCGCCGAGCCCACCGTCTACACGAGCATCGTCAACAACTGTCACATGCACGTGAGTATTACAGTTATCCGTTAGATGTCGCTGTACCGACCGAGACAGGTCTCTATACTATAGGTAGTTTAGTTAACAACCGTGCTGGGCGCTGCTGGCGCGCCTGCAGCGCCTGCAGCCCGACGTGGCGCGCGCACTAGCGCCCGCCGAGCCCACCGTCTACACGAGCATCGTCAACAACTGTCACATGCACGTGAGTATTACAGTTATCCGTTAGATGTCGCTGTACCGACCGAGACAGGTCTCTATACTATAGGTAGTTTAGTTAACAACCGTGCTGGGCGCTGCTGGCGCGCCTGCAGCGCCTGCAGCCCGACGTGGCGCGCGCACTAGCGCCCGCCGAGCCCACCGTCTACACGAGCATCGTCAACAACTGTCACATGCACGTGAGTATTACAGTTATCCGTTAGATGTCGCTGTACCGACCGAGACAGGTCTCTATACTATAGGTAGTTTAGTTAACAACCGTGCTGGGCGCTGCTGGCGCGCCTGCAGCGCCTGCAGCCCGACGTGGCGCGCGCACTAGCGCCCGCCGAGCCCACCGTCTACACGAGCATCGTCAACAACTGTCACATGCACGTGAGTATTACAGTTATCCGTTAGATGTCGCTGTACCGACCGAGACAGGTCTCTATACTATAGGTAGTTTAGTTAACAACCGTGCTGGGCGCTGCTGGCGCGCCTGCAGCGCCTGCAGCCCGACGTGGCGCGCGCACTAGCGCCCGCCGAGCCCACCGTCTACACGAGCATCGTCAACAACTGTCACATGCACGTGAGTATTACAGTTATCCGTTAGATGTCGCTGTACCGACCGAGACAGGTCTCTATACTATAGGTAGTTTAGTTAACAACCGTGCTGGGCGCTGCTGGCGCGCCTGCAGCGCCTGCAGCCCGACGTGGCGCGCGCACTAGCGCCCGCCGAGCCCACCGTCTACACGAGCATCGTCAACAACTGTCACATGCACGTGAGTATTACAGTTATCCGTTAGATGTCGCTGTACCGACCGAGACAGGTCTCTATACTATAGGTAGTTTAGTTAACAACCGTGCTGGGCGCTGCTGGCGCGCCTGCAGCGCCTGCAGCCCGACGTGGCGCGCGCACTAGCGCCCGCCGAGCCCACCGTCTACACGAGCATCGTCAACAACTGTCACATGCACGTGAGTATTACAGTTATCCGTTAGATGTCGCTGTACCGACCGAGACAGGTCTCTATACTATAGGTAGTTTAGTTAACAACCGTGCTGGGCGCTGCTGGCGCGCCTGCAGCGCCTGCAGCCCGACGTGGCGCGCGCACTAGCGCCCGCCGAGCCCACCGTCTACACGAGCATCGTCAACAACTGTCACATGCACGTGAGTATTACAGTTATCCGTTAGATGTCGCTGTACCGACCGAGACAGGTCTCTATACTATAGGTAGTTTAGTTAACAACCGTGCTGGGCGCTGCTGGCGCGCCTGCAGCGCCTGCAGCCCGACGTGGCGCGCGCACTAGCGCCCGCCGAGCCCACCGTCTACACGAGCATCGTCAACAACTGTCACATGCACGTGAGTATTACAGTTATCCGTTAGATGTCGCTGTACCGACCGAGACAGGTCTCTATACTATAGGTAGTTTAGTTAACAACCGTGCTGGGCGCTGCTGGCGCGCCTGCAGCGCCTGCAGCCCGACGTGGCGCGCGCACTAGCGCCCGCCGAGCCCACCGTCTACACGAGCATCGTCAACAACTGTCACATGCACGTGAGTATTACAGTTATCCGTTAGATGTCGCTGTACCGACCGAGACAGGTCTCTATACTATAGGTAGTTTAGTTAACAACCGTGCTGGGCGCTGCTGGCGCGCCTGCAGCGCCTGCAGCCCGACGTGGCGCGCGCACTAGCGCCCGCCGAGCCCACCGTCTACACGAGCATCGTCAACAACTGTCACATGCACGTGAGTATTACAGTTATCCGTTAGATGTCGCTGTACCGACCGAGACAGGTCTCTATACTATAGGTAGTTTAGTTAACAACCGTGCTGGGCGCTGCTGGCGCGCCTGCAGCGCCTGCAGCCCGACGTGGCGCGCGCACTAGCGCCCGCCGAGCCCACCGTCTACACGAGCATCGTCAACAACTGTCACATGCACGTGAGTATTACAGTTATCCGTTAGATGTCGCTGTACCGACCGAGACAGGTCTCTATACAGTCTATACTATAGGTAGTTTAGTTAACAACCGTGCTGGGCGCTGCTGGCGCGCCTGCAGCGCCTGCAGCCCGACGTGGCGCGCGCACTAGCGCCCGCCGAGCCCACCGTCTACACGAGCATCGTCAACAACTGTCACATGCACGTGAGTATTACAGTTATCCGTTAGATGTCGCTGTACCGACCGAGACAGGTCTCTATACCAGTGTTGGCCGAAACGTTAATGCAATTAACAATTAACCAGTACAAAATGAACCGTAAACTGTAACCGTCCGTTACGGCTTACGGTTCAATTTGTACTGGTTAATGGTTAATTGCAATTAACGTTCGGCCAACACTGCTCTATACTATAGGTAGTTTAGTTAACAACCGTGCTGGGCGCTGCTGGCGCGCCTGCAGCGCCTGCAGCCCGACGTGGCGCGCGCACTAGCGCCCGCCGAGCCCACCGTCTACACGAGCATCGTCAACAACTGTCACATGCACGTGAGTATTACAGTTATCCGTTAGATGTCGCTGTACCGACCGAGACAGGTCTCTATACTATAGGTAGTTTAGTTAACAACCGTGCTGGGCGCTGCTGGCGCGCCTGCAGCGCCTGCAGCCCGACGTGGCGCGCGCACTAGCGCCCGCCGAGCCCACCGTCTACACGAGCATCGTCAACAACTGTCACATGCACGTGAGTATTACAGTTATCCGTTAGATGTCGCTGTACCGACCGAGACAGGTCTCTATACTATAGGTAGTTTAGTTAACAACCGTGCTGGGCGCTGCTGGCGCGCCTGCAGCGCCTGCAGCCCGACGTGGCGCGCGCACTAGCGCCCGCCGAGCCCACCGTCTACACGAGCATCGTCAACAACTGTCACATGCACGTGAGTATTACAGTTATCCGTTAGATGTCGCTGTACCGACCGAGACAGGTCTCTATACTATAGGTAGTTTAGTTAACAACCGTGCTGGGCGCTGCTGGCGCGCCTGCAACGCCTGCAGCCCGACGTGGCGCGCGCACTAGCGCCCGCCGAGCCCACCGTCTACACGAGCATCGTCAACAACTGTCACATGCACGTGAGTATTACAGTTATCCGTTAGATGTCGCTGTACCGACCGAGACAGGTCTCTATACTATAGGTAGTTTAGTTAACAACCGTGCTGGGCGCTGCTGGCGCGCCTGCAGCGCCTGCAGCCCGACGTGGCGCGCGCGCTAGCGCCCGCCGAGCCCACCGTCTACACGAGCATCGTCAACAACTGTCACATGCACGTGAGTATTACAGTTATCCGTTAGATGTCGCTGTACCGACCGAGACAGGTCTCTATACTATAGGTAGTTTAGTTAACAACCGTGCTGGGCGCTGCTGGCGCGCCTGCAGCGCCTGCAGCCCGACGTGGCGCGCGCACTAGCGCCCGCCGAGCCCACCGTCTACACGAGCATCGTCAACAACTGTCACATGCACGTGAGTATTACAGTTATCCGTTAGATGTCGCTGTACCGACCGAGACAGGTCTCTATACTATAGGTAGTTTAGTTAACAACCGTGCTGGGCGCTGCTGGCGCGCCTGCAGCGCCTGCAGCCCGACGTGGCGCGCGCACTAGCGCCCGCCGAGCCCACCGTCTACACGAGCATCGTCAACAACTGTCACATGCACGTGAGTATTACAGTTATCCGTTAGATGTCGCTGTACCGACCGAGACAGGTCTCTATACTATAGGTAGTTTAGTTAACAACCGTGCTGGGCGCTGCTGGCGCGCCTGCAGCGCCTGCAGCCCGACGTGGCGCGCGCACTAGCGCCCGCCGAGCCCACCGTCTACACGAGCATCGTCAACAACTGTCACATGCACGTGAGTATTACAGTTATCCGTTAGATGTCGCTGTACCGACCGAGACAGGTCTCTATACTATAGGTAGTTTAGTTAACAACCGTGCTGGGCGCTGCTGGCGCGCCTGCAGCGCCTGCAGCCCGACGTGGCGCGCGCACTAGCGCCCGCCGAGCCCACCGTCTACACGAGCATCGTCAACAACTGTCACATGCACGTGAGTATTACAGTTATCCGTTAGATGTCGCTGTACCGACCGAGACAGGTCTCTATACTATAGGTAGTTTAGTTAACAACCGTGCTGGGCGCTGCTGGCGCGCCTGCAGCGCCTGCAGCCCGACGTGGCGCGCGCACTAGCGCCCGCCGAGCCCACCGTCTACACGAGCATCGTCAACAACTGTCACATGCACGTGAGTATTACAGTTATCCGTTAGATGTCGCTGTACCGACCGAGACAGGTCTCTATACTATAGGTAGTTTAGTTAACAACCGTGCTGGGCGCTGCTGGCGCGCCTGCAGCGCCTGCAGCCCGACGTGGCGCGCGCACTAGCGCCCGCCGAGCCCACCGTCTACACGAGCATCGTCAACAACTGTCACATGCACGTGAGTATTACAGTTATCCGTTAGATGTCGCTGTACCGACCGAGACAGGTCTCTATACTATAGGTAGTTTAGTTAACAACCGTGCTGGGCGCTGCTGGCGCGCCTGCAGCGCCTGCAGCCCGACGTGGCGCGCGCACTAGCGCCCGCCGAGCCCACCGTCTACACGAGCATCGTCAACAACTGTCACATGCACGTGAGTATTACAGTTATCCGTTAGATGTCGCTGTACCGACCGAGACAGGTCTCTATACTATAGGTAGTTTAGTTAACAACCGTGCTGGGCGCTGCTGGCGCGCCTGCAGCGCCTGCAGCCCGACGTGGCGCGCGCACTAGCGCCCGCCGAGCCCACCGTCTACACGAGCATCGTCAACAACTGTCACATGCACGTGAGTATTACAGTTATCCGTTAGATGTCGCTGTACCGACCGAGACAGGTCTCTATACTATAGGTAGTTTAGTTAACAACCGTGCTGGGCGCTGCTGGCGCGCCTGCAGCGCCTGCAGCCCGACGTGGCGCGCGCACTAGCGCCCGCCGAGCCCACCGTCTACACGAGCATCGTCAACAACTGTCACATGCACGTGAGTATTACAGTTATCCGTTAGATGTCGCTGTACCGACCGAGACAGGTCTCTATACTATAGGTAGTTTAGTTAACAACCGTGCTGGGCGCTGCTGGCGCGCCTGCAGCGCCTGCAGCCCGACGTGGCGCGCGCACTAGCGCCCGCCGAGCCCACCGTCTACACGAGCATCGTCAACAACTGTCACATGCACGTGAGTATTACAGTTATCCGTTAGATGTCGCTGTACCGACCGAGACAGGTCTCTATACTATAGGTAGTTTAGTTAACAACCGTGCTGGGCGCTGCTGGCGCGCCTGCAGCGCCTGCAGCCCGACGTGGCGCGCGCACTAGCGCCCGCCGAGCCCACCGTCTACACGAGCATCGTCAACAACTGTCACATGCACGTGAGTATTACAGTTATCCGTTAGATGTCGCTGTACCGACCGAGACAGGTCTCTATACTATAGGTAGTTTAGTTAACAACCGTGCTGGGCGCTGCTGGCGCGCCTGCAGCGCCTGCAGCCCGACGTGGCGCGCGCACTAGCGCCCGCCGAGCCCACCGTCTACACGAGCATCGTCAACAACTGTCACATGCACGTGAGTATTACAGTTATCCGTTAGATGTCGCTGTACCGACCGAGACAGGTCTCTATACTATAGGTAGTTTAGTTAACAACCGTGCTGGGCGCTGCTGGCGCGCCTGCAGCGCCTGCAGCCCGACGTGGCGCGCGCACTAGCGCCCGCCGAGCCCACCGTCTACACGAGCATCGTCAACAACTGTCACATGCACGTGAGTATTACAGTTATCCGTTAGATGTCGCTGTACCGACCGAGACAGGTCTCTATACTATAGGTAGTTTAGTTAACAACCGTGCTGGGCGCTGCTGGCGCGCCTGCAGCGCCTGCAGCCCGACGTGGCGCGCGCACTAGCGCCCGCCGAGCCCACCGTCTACACGAGCATCGTCAACAACTGTCACATGCACGTGAGTATTACAGTTATCCGTTAGATGTCGCTGTACCGACCGAGACAGGTCTCTATACTATAGGTAGTTTAGTTAACAACCGTGCTGGGCGCTGCTGGCGCGCCTGCAGCGCCTGCAGCCCGACGTGGCGCGCGCACTAGCGCCCGCCGAGCCCACAGTCTACACGAGCATCGTCAACAACTGTCACATGCACGTGAGTATTACAGTTATCCGTTAGATGTCGCTGTACCGACCGAGACAGGTCTCTATACTATAGGTAGTTTAGTTAACAACCGTGCTGGGCGCTGCTGGCGCGCCTGCAGCGCCTGCAGCCCGACGTGGCGCGCGCACTAGCGCCCGCCGAGCCCACCGTCTACACGAGCATCGTCAACAACTGTCACATGCACGTGAGTATTACAGTTATCCGTTAGATGTCGCTGTACCGACCGAGACAGGTCTCTATACAGTCTATACTATAGGTAGTTTAGTTAACAACCGTGCTGGGCGCTGCTGGCGCGCCTGCAGCGCCTGCAGCCCGACGTGGCGCGCGCACTAGCGCCCGCCGAGCCCACCGTCTACACGAGCATCGTCAACAACTGTCACATGCACGTGAGTATTACAGTTATCCGTTAGATGTCGCTGTACCGACCGAGACAGGTCTCTATACCAGTGTTGGCCGAAACGTTAATGCAATTAACAATTAACCAGTACAAAATGAACCGTAAACTGTAACCGTCCGTTACGGCTTACGGTTCAATTTGTACTGGTTAATGGTTAATTGCAATTAACGTTCGGCCAACACTGCTCTATACTATAGGTAGTTTAGTTAACAACCGTGCTGGGCGCTGCTGGCGCGCCTGCAGCGCCTGCAGCCCGACGTGGCGCGCGCACTAGCGCCCGCCGAGCCCACCGTCTACACGAGCATCGTCAACAACTGTCACATGCACGTGAGTATTACAGTTATCCGTTAGATGTCGCTGTACCGACCGAGACAGGTCTCTATACTATAGGTAGTTTAGTTAACAACCGTGCTGGGCGCTGCTGGCGCGCCTGCAGCGCCTGCAGCCCGACGTGGCGCGCGCACTAGCGCCCGCCGAGCCCACCGTCTACACGAGCATCGTCAACAACTGTCACATGCACGTGAGTATTACAGTTATCCGTTAGATGTCGCTGTACCGACCGAGACAGGTCTCTATACTATAGGTAGTTTAGTTAACAACCGTGCTGGGCGCTGCTGGCGCGCCTGCAGCGCCTGCAGCCCGACGTGGCGCGCGCACTAGCGCCCGCCGAGCCCACCGTCTACACGAGCATCGTCAACAACTGTCACATGCACGTGAGTATTACAGTTATCCGTTAGATGTCGCTGTACCGACCGAGACAGGTCTCTATACTATAGGTAGTTTAGTTAACAACCGTGCTGGGCGCTGCTGGCGCGCCTGCAACGCCTGCAGCCCGACGTGGCGCGCGCACTAGCGCCCGCCGAGCCCACCGTCTACACGAGCATCGTCAACAACTGTCACATGCACGTGAGTATTACAGTTATCCGTTAGATGTCGCTGTACCGACCGAGACAGGTCTCTATACTATAGGTAGTTTAGTTAACAACCGTGCTGGGCGCTGCTGGCGCGCCTGCAGCGCCTGCAGCCCGACGTGGCGCGCGCGCTAGCGCCCGCCGAGCCCACCGTCTACACGAGCATCGTCAACAACTGTCACATGCACGTGAGTATTACAGTTATCCGTTAGATGTCGCTGTACCGACCGAGACAGGTCTCTATACTATAGGTAGTTTAGTTAACAACCGTGCTGGGCGCTGCTGGCGCGCCTGCAGCGCCTGCAGCCCGACGTGGCGCGCGCACTAGCGCCCGCCGAGCCCACCGTCTACACGAGCATCGTCAACAACTGTCACATGCACGTGAGTATTACAGTTATCCGTTAGATGTCGCTGTACCGACCGAGACAGGTCTCTATACTATAGGTAGTTTAGTTAACAACCGTGCTGGGCGCTGCTGGCGCGCCTGCAGCGCCTGCAGCCCGACGTGGCGCGCGCACTAGCGCCCGCCGAGCCCACCGTCTACACGAGCATCGTCAACAACTGTCACATGCACGTGAGTATTACAGTTATCCGTTAGATGTCGCTGTACCGACCGAGACAGGTCTCTATACTATAGGTAGTTTAGTTAACAACCGTGCTGGGCGCTGCTGGCGCGCCTGCAGCGCCTGCAGCCCGACGTGGCGCGCGCACTAGCGCCCGCCGAGCCCACCGTCTACACGAGCATCGTCAACAACTGTCACATGCACGTGAGTATTACAGTTATCCGTTAGATGTCGCTGTACCGACCGAGACAGGTCTCTATACTATAGGTAGTTTAGTTAACAACCGTGCTGGGCGCTGCTGGCGCGCCTGCAGCGCCTGCAGCCCGACGTGGCGCGCGCACTAGCGCCCGCCGAGCCCACCGTCTACACGAGCATCGTCAACAACTGTCACATGCACGTGAGTATTACAGTTATCCGTTAGATGTCGCTGTACCGACCGAGACAGGTCTCTATACTATAGGTAGTTTAGTTAACAACCGTGCTGGGCGCTGCTGGCGCGCCTGCAGCGCCTGCAGCCCGACGTGGCGCGCGCACTAGCGCCCGCCGAGCCCACCGTCTACACGAGCATCGTCAACAACTGTCACATGCACGTGAGTATTACAGTTATCCGTTAGATGTCGCTGTACCGACCGAGACAGGTCTCTATACTATAGGTAGTTTAGTTAACAACCGTGCTGGGCGCTGCTGGCGCGCCTGCAGCGCCTGCAGCCCGACGTGGCGCGCGCACTAGCGCCCGCCGAGCCCACCGTCTACACGAGCATCGTCAACAACTGTCACATGCTCGTGAGTATTACAGTTATCCGTTAGATGTCGCTGTACCGACCGAGACAGGTCTCTATACTATAGGTAGTTTAGTTAACAACCGTGCTGGGCGCTGCTGGCGCGCCTGCAGCGCCTGCAGCCCGACGTGGCGCGCGCACTAGCGCCCGCCGAGCCCACCGTCTACACGAGCATCGTCAACAACTGTCACATGCACGTGAGTATTACAGTTATCCGTTAGATGTCGCTGTACCGACCGAGACAGGTCTCTATACTATAGGTAGTTTAGTTAACAACCGTGCTGGGCGCTGCTGGCGCGCCTGCAGCGCCTGCAGCCCGACGTGGCGCGCGCACTAGCGCCCGCCGAGCCCACCGTCTACACGAGCATCGTCAACAACTGTCACATGCACGTGAGTATTACAGTTATCCGTTAGATGTCGCTGTACCGACCGAGACAGGTCTCTATACTATAGGTAGTTTAGTTAACAACCGTGCTGGGCGCTGCTGGCGCGCCTGCAGCGCCTGCAGCCCGACGTGGCGCGCGCACTAGCGCCCGCCGAGCCCACCGTCTACACGAGCATCGTCAACAACTGTCACATGCACGTGAGTATTACAGTTATCCGTTAGATGTCGCTGTACCGACCGAGACAGGTCTCTATACTATAGGTAGTTTAGTTAACAACCGTGCTGGGCGCTGCTGGCGCGCCTGCAGCGCCTGCAGCCCGACGTGGCGCGCGCACTAGCGCCCGCCGAGCCCACCGTCTACACGAGCATCGTCAACAACTGTCACATGCACGTGAGTATTACAGTTATCCGTTAGATGTCGCTGTACCGACCGAGACAGGTCTCTATACTATAGGTAGTTTAGTTAACAACCGTGCTGGGCGCTGCTGGCGCGCCTGCAGCGCCTGCAGCCCGACGTGGCGCGCGCACTAGCGCCCGCCGAGCCCACCGTCTACACGAGCATCGTCAACAACTGTCACATGCACGTGAGTATTACAGTTATCCGTTAGATGTCGCTGTACCGACCGAGACAGGTCTCTATACTATAGGTAGTTTAGTTAACAACCGTGCTGGGCGCTGCTGGCGCGCCTGCAGCGCCTGCAGCCCGACGTGGCGCGCGCACTAGCGCCCGCCGAGCCCACCGTCTACACGAGCATCGTCAACAACTGTCACATGCACGTGAGTATTACAGTTATCCGTTAGATGTCGCTGTACCGACCGAGACAGGTCTCTATACTAGTTTAGTTAACAACCGTGCTGGGCGCTGCTGGCGCGCCTGCAGCGCCTGCAGCCCGACGTGGCGCGCGCACTAGCGCCCGCCGAGCCCACCGTCTACACGAGCATCGTCAACAACTGTCACATGCACGTGAGTATTACAGTTATCCGTTAGATGTCGCTGTACCGACCGAGACAGGTCTCTATACTATAGGTAGTTTAGTTAACAACCGTGCTGGGCGCTGCTGGCGCGCCTGCAGCGCCTGCAGCCCGACGTGGCGCGCGCACTAGCGCCCGCCGAGCCCACCGTCTACACGAGCATCGTCAACAACTGTCACATGCACGTGAGTATTACAGTTATCCGTTAGATGTCGCTGTACCGACCGAGACAGGTCTCTATACTATAGGTAGTTTAGTTAACAACCGTGCTGGGCGCTGCTGGCGCGCCTGCAGCGCCTGCAGCCCGACGTGGCGCGCGCACTAGCGCCCGCCGAGCCCACCGTCTACACGAGCATCGTCAACAACTGTCACATGCACGTGAGTATTACAGTTATCCGTTAGATGTCGCTGTACCGACCGAGACAGGTCTCTATACTATAGGTAGTTTAGTTAACAACCGTGCTGGGCGCTGCTGGCGCGCCTGCAGCGCCTGCAGCCCGACGTGGCGCGCGCACTAGCGCCCGCCGAGCCCACCGTCTACACGAGCATCGTCAACAACTGTCACATGCACGTGAGTATTACAGTTATCCGTTAGATGTCGCTGTACCGACCGAGACAGGTCTCTATACTATAGGTAGTTTAGTTAACAACCGTGCTGGGCGCTGCTGGCGCGCCTGCAGCGCCTGCAGCCCGACGTGGCGCGCGCACTAGCGCCCGCCGAGCCCACCGTCTACACGAGCATCGTCAACAACTGTCACATGCACGTGAGTATTACAGTTATCCGTTAGATGTCGCTGTACCGACCGAGACAGGTCTCTATACTAGTTTAGTTAACAACCGTGCTGGGCGCTGCTGGCGCGCCAGGCACTTGCACTGTCACATGCACGTGAGTACCGAACTTACTAAACAATGGCTGTTATGACCTAGACAATATATACTTATGTTAATGGCAAACGTCAAATGCCAAACAACAAACGTAAAGGACGCACTTATGTTGTAGAAGAAGATGAATGTGTGGATGTTTGAGTTATGTGTTGTTGAAACTTAGTGGTACCTACTCTCATTACATTTCCAAAGGTCTGTAAGATTATTCTGGGGTAGCAAGGCTCGGAACCGGTTTATAAAAAACCGGTAAATAACGGTTTATTTCGGTTTTCCGTCGAACTTTCATAAGAACGCGATCATATCAAGAACTTTATTGTAACCTAAATAGACTGGTTTATTCTACGAGTGCCTTAACGCCCAGCCGGCCAGGTGGTGTGCTGCGTAAATAAAGACACCGACATAGGAAGACATCGGTTTTTATTGTTCTAAACCGGTTTATCTGACAATAATTTTGTGAAAACGTTCTCCTAAAAAACAGTTTAAAAATAACGGTTTTACGAGCGAAACCGAAATTAAAAGTTTGCACTAATAGCTCTGTTTTAGTCTGTAGAAACTTTATTAAACATGATGTTAAAACATTTTCATTAAGGAAACTGTAAGTCTAGCTTTAAGAAAATTTCCAGTGTTATGTATAACTAAAAGACTGTTTGTTTCTTAAATAAATAAATAAATAAAAGGTTTTGCGCCAAATACACATTACATGTCCGATCCGATATCGGAAGTCGGAAGGAAGTAAAATGTAAGATATTTGTCAAAGGACTGTTTCATTTCAAACATAGACAGAGTCCTTCCGACATCCGATATCGGATCGGACAATGTGAAAACGCTCTTAGACTGACAGTTTTGTTGTTGTTCCTCAGTGCCTCAAGTCGCTAGAAGAGTGGGTGTCGGGTCTCCGCAGCGACACGTTCGCGGGCGCCGTGGACGGCACCGTGCACCAGCTCGCCGTCGCCGCGCTCGCGCACTGCCACACGCTGGCGCGACATCTGCAGACCATAGGTACACCAATCTGTCGAGAGATGGCGCCACCTCCGATATAGAAATCATGAATCATGACTCATGACTATGTGCCGGAGTCAAGTGAAAAGCTAATGTGACTTTCTCGAGCAAAAGGTACCACATCGTCGCCTGCCATAAGGACGCGGACAGGTTATTCGTATAAATATACGAGCAAATTTCGTCCTTATGGTAAGCGACAATGTGGTACCTTTTAATTAAGAACGTCACAAATACTTGCTTATAACGTACCACGGATAACACCGTGCTCCAGCTCGTGGTCGCCGCGCTCGCGCACTGCTATACGCTGGCGCCACATCTGCAGACCATAGGTACACCAATCTGTCGAGAGATGGCGCCACCTCCGATATAGAAATCGCTAACGTTTTGTCGTCGTGGAATCATGACTCATGATCTATGTGCCGGAGTCAAGTGAAAAGCTAATGTGACTTTCTCGAGCAAAAGGTACCACATCGTCGCCTGTCATAAGGACGCGCTGACAGGTTATTCGTATAAATATACGGGCAAATTTCGTCCTTATGGTAAGCGACAATGTGGTACCTTTTAATTGAGAACGTCACAAATACTTGTTTATAATGTACCATGGATAGCACCGTGCAGCAGCTCGCAGTCGCCGCGCTCGCGCACTGCCACACGCTGGCGCGACATCTGCAGACCATAGGTACACCAATCTGTCGAGAGATGGCGCCACCTCCGATATAGAAATCGCTAACGTTTTGTCGTCGTGGAATCATGACTCATGATCTATGTGCCGGAGTCAAGTGAAAAGCTAATGTGACTTTCTCGAGCTAAAGGTACCACATCGTCGCCTGCCATAAGGACGCGCTGACAGGTTATTCGTATAAATATACGAGCAAATTTCGTTCTTATGGTAAGCGACAATGTGGTACCTTTTAATTGAGAACGTCACAAATACTTGTTTATAATGTACCATGGATAGCACCGTGCACCAGCTCGCGGTCGCCACGCTCGCGCACTGCCACACGCTGGCGCCACATCTGCAGACCATAGGTACACCAATCTGTCGAGAGATGGCGCCACCTTCGAAATAGAACGCGCTAATGTTCGTGTCGAAAGTGGAATTAGAACCGAGACACGTAATTTAGATTGCTTGGATATTTGTGGTTTGTGTTTGGTTGCAAGTAGGGGTAATAACCCCGGTAGGGGGGTGGGATTGTTAATATTAATAAGGAAATATTAATATTAATAAGCTATATGGAAATAGCGCCTTACTGACAAGCGACAATTTGCCCTTTTGGTTGAAAATGTCACAAATCTTTTATAGGATACATTTCGGAGACTGTGCCGAGGAACTTCACAACCTTATTCCTCCGTCCCATTTTTACCATCGGACCACAAGACAAACGGCACTCCGGCATTGCTTCATGGTAGGAACTCCAAAAATACGCACGAAGCGTTTTGCTTCCACATTTCTTATGCGAACTGCCAAAGAGTGGAACGCCCTGCCCGAGTCTGTGTTTCCGCATGAGTACAATTTGGGGCTCTTCAAGACAAGAGTTAATAGGTATCTCATAGGTAAGCGTGCTCCACCGTAGACCACATCATCACTTACCATCAGGTGGGATCGTGGTCAAACGCCTGCCTATTCATCATAAAATAGTACATTTTACAACTAGTGTGAAAAGACATTTCACACGTGTTGTAAACGAAGTTTTTAATACAATTGCGAAAAAATAATAAATTAATATATCATTAGTAGAATCATACCACCAAACCAAACCAAAACCAAAAGTACCTATACAGCTATACTTGAGCTGCCGCAGCCCGCGATACCTTCATACTCGTGCGCGCCCCGGCCGCGGCCGCCGCGGGCCCGGCGCGGGTTGCTCAACGACACCGAGGAGTAACGAGTGAGGCCCTGGTACCTGCTCAAGCTAAATTCAATTTTAACTGCGTTTCGAAAGTATAGTTTTGAACTAAAAAGTAAAAAGCACTAGTTCGAGAAATTGAGCTTCTCGCACGCTACGCAGCCACATAAAGTACCACTTTTTGAGCAACTGTATTAAAAAAATATATAAAAAAAATGGTCTCCGGCAGGCCCGGCGCTGGGTACGGAGCCCGCGTACGCGCGCGCCGCCGCCGCGCTGCCCGCGCCGGACCGCGGCGCCGCGCTGCTCGGCCTCTACGTGCGCAAGGTGCTCGCGCAGCTCAACCTGGTGCTGCGCAACAAGAGCGAGCAGTATCCTGACGCTCTGAAGGCGATATTTCTGCTGAACAACACTCTATACTTGCTGCAGGTACATTTTAAATGGATATGTGAGCCTAGTACTCATTGGTCACTCAAACTTCCGCTATTATGACGATTCTTCGCGTCTAGCACCTGCTCGCGCAACTCAACCTAGTGCTACGCAACAAATATCCTGATGATCTGAACGCGATTTTTCTGCTAAACAACACACTCTATATTTGCTTCAGGTAATTTTTAAATAGATATGTGAGCCTAGTACTCATTGGTCGCTCAAACTTCCGCTATTATGACGATTATTCGCGTCTATTTGTGCAAGGTGCTCGCGCAACTCAACCTAGTGTTGCGCAACAAGTATCCTGACGCTCTGAAGGCGATATTTCTGCTGAACGACACTCTATACTTGCTTCAGGTAATTTTTAAATAGATATGTGAGCCTAGTACTCATTGGTCACTCAAACTTCCGCCATTATTTATTTATTTAAACTTTATTGCACAATAAAAAATCACTGAACCATAGGGCCAAACGGAAATATTATGACGATTCTTGGCGTCTATATGTGCAAAGTGCTCGCGCAACTCAACATAGTGCTGCGTAATAAAAGCGAGCGGTATCCTGACGCTCTGAAGGCGATATTTCTGCTGAACAACACAATATCTCCAGGTACCTACTTATTTAGGCGGTTATCACGCTGAATGCGATTCGCACGTCGCTCTGAAGTTTGAGCGAGACAACGCTATGCGCATATTGTAGCGACATCCCGGTTGCACATCGGAGCAACGTACGAATCACATTGTGATAACTGCCTAACGAGTATAAGTGAATGTAGTAATTCTTTGAAGCTCAATTGACCATTATGTGACTTTTATTGCCCTCTAAGCCGCTCAATTGACCAATATGTGATTTTTCTTGCCCTCTAAGCCGCTCAATTGACCAATATGTGACTTTTCTTGCCCTCTAAGCCGCTAAATTTTTTACTTTTGGAATAACTCTTATTAATATAACCATTAGTAGGCTTATTTTGATCGCTCGATTGATCGAAGCTTTAACCTCTTTCAAATGATACCCCACTTGATCTAGTATAACTAGACTGAATTTCCTCCCCCCCCCTTCCATATTGGGTCTGGTTCTGGGTTAGCCTTTTATCTAGTAATTATGTTTATATTTGTGGTATTTTCTATAAAATGGGACCTTATTGTCGATCGCGCTTACGCCATTATTAACGACGCTCCGATATAAATACAATGCCGCGCGACGCTGTGCGGCGTATGCGCCATCGACAATAAGGTCCCTTTTCATAGAAAATGCCCCATTTTATGTCATAGGGCTTGCAGCGCAGTGGATTGGTCGAGGTCTTGATGACGGTAGAACCAGACTGCGAGGCCACCTACCGCGACATGATACACGAGTACAAGAACAACTACCTGCAGAGGTAGGTACCTACCTGTGATAAGATATGTATATAACTCAGCGGGAAATGGGAGGATTTTTAAAGTTTATCGGGTACCTACAGTACCGGCCAAAAATCACCTTTGAGTGTTTTCCTCCTCCTCCATATTTTTACGGTACAACTTGTTTCATATACTTTAGTCTAGTAGTATTCATTTGTACGGGCGATGAGAAAAATTTATCTCATGTATAATGGTTTTTTCATAGAGTTTTTTTTAATGTATTGTTAACTTCATTTTTAGTGTTCCGTGCAAAACTTTGTTTTGACAAACGGAACACTTATGGGATCACTTCGGTCTTGCAAATCAGTTTAATGCGTTTTTCTCAGAGACCGTTTGACGTAGATACCTAAAATTTGAAATAGTTATAGCAATTACCACCACTAATATTGTAAATAAGTCAAAACCGATTATTTCTTATTTTAAGGGGAAGTTTAGGGGACTGAGAGGGGTAACCAGATTTTTTATTTCATTTGTAAGAATCGTGTGGGGTACCATTAGAAAGCTTGCAAAAAATTGAGTCGATGGACTGATTTTGACTTCATTTTAGACTGCAGTAGTTTCGATAAAAAATGCATTTAAAGTTGCAAGTTTTGATACAAAAATATTCGCCTCTGTCCTGTGGATTTTCGCAAAAACTATAGCTAACAGGCAGCTAACCAGACAATAACCAACTAAAACGAGCATGAAGACGGCGGGAAAATTATCAGGATAACGTAACCTTTACTAGTTTTTTTACTGCAGCCTGATCTTAGGTTACTTAGGGAATCAGTACTTAGTAATTCTGTACTTTACAATGGTTGACCCTAAAAAAACAACCTTATTCGAATAGAAATAAGTTTAAATTTGGAACGGGATTTTTCACATATTTAAGTCATTTAGTAAATTTGTTTGGAGGGTCGCAAGTATTGTGATGAGTCCTGGTTCGCCGCACTCGCTGACAAGAGGCAAAAACGACGTAAAGACGTTTCAGTACCGTTTTCCGCAAGCTTCTCTTGTCAGGCCTGCGGTAGGCCATGTCGGTTTCGCATCGGTCTTTTTAGCCATCAAAAACGGTGTCTCTCCGGTGTTACACCATAAATCGTCTGCAACAGACGATAAGGCCAATGATGAGAGTTACTAAATCGTAGAGAGAGAGAATATTAAATTAATTTATCTAGCTAAATTAATTTAATATTTATTTAATAGTGTTGATGATTTCAAATTTTGACTATGACTGACAGTTCAGTATCTGATTAGTCAAATTATACTGTCGAGTTAAGTAAACCTGGATAAGGGTTGTGTGATGGACAGATATGATTTAGGAACTTAATACATATTACAGATTAATGGTCATTTATACAATTTGGTACAAAACAGGTTCATGGCAATAATGTATGTAAATAAATAAATAATTATTTCAAATTGATTGCAGTTAAAACTAGTTTTTTCTTTTCGGGAAAACGCATTTTCACTAGGTGAATCTAGTTTATACGTATGGCATTCTGTTAAACAAAAGCCATTATTTCTTTTGTGTGAGCGCGTGGCATTTGTGCCTGCACGCGTGGCCAATTGTGTGTGAGCCTCAGGCACAAAGGCCACGCGCTCACACAAAAGAAATAATGGCTTTTGCTAACAGAATGCCATTGTTAGTACAGGTAAGTGAACGAGCTCAGTAGAGATAGCGTTAACTATACTGTATGTTTAAAGGTTGGCTTAGTTTCATTTATAAAACACACGCACACACACACAACAACTTATACCATAAATAAGAGCCCACGTTCTTATAGAAGAGGGACAAGTTCTACTTTGCACTTTATAAAGTATAATTGCTGGTACCTGTTCTTGTTTCGTGCATTAAAAATATAATAAAATAAATAAATCGTTTTTATAGAAGAGGGACAAGTTCTACTTTGCACTTTATAAAGTATAATTGCTGGTACCTTGTTTCGTGCATTAAAAATATAATAAAATAAATAAATATTTGGGGACAATCTTACACAAAGTCTTAGTTTAAAGTGTTTATTATTTGCTTACAATTTTAGACGGTACGCATGATAAAGATATTGAAAGGAGAGTGAGTGCTGGAAATCGCGTGAATGGGGCACTTAACGCTTTTATGAGCAGCCAGAAGGTGTCGCAAAAGGCACGGTTGGCTGTGCATAGAGGGGTGCTGGTGCCTACACTTAAGTATGGTAGCGAAAGTTGGGTATGGCAGAAGAGGCATCAGAGCCAAGTGAATGCAGTGGAAATGAGAGCGTTGAGAAGTGTATGTGGGGTGAGATTACAAGATAGAATTAGGAACAGTGTGATAAGGAAAAAGTGTGGACTGAGCGAAGATGTAGTGACAAAAATTGAGAAAGGTATGTTGAGATGGTTTGGACACGTGGAAAGAATGAGTGAAAGGAGGCTAACAAAGAGAGAGGAGAAGGGAGAGGTAGAAACGGGAGTTGGAAGGGGCAGACCTCGGCGGACTTTCTCTAATCAGATCGGGGAAATCCTGAAGAAAGGCCAGGTCAAGAGCACCCTAAACCGGCGAGCGTGTATGAGGAATGTTATGAAAGTGAAGGAAGCGAAAGAGGTATGTCAGGATCGTAGCAAGTGGAAATCCGTGGTCTCTGCCTACCCCTCCGGGAAATAGGCGTGATTATATGTATGTATGTATGTACAATTTTAGAATACTGGATGGTTTACAAAAAAAAAATTGTCTGAACACTGCTGTCAGTCATTTAATTCAGATTGAAGTGCTGGAGTGATTTAAACAGTAATAACAATATTGATCTGGGGGCACGGTAAATTACCCCCAACCCTTTTAATTAGGGGATGGAAGATTGTCATAAGCAACTTACAAAAAGAAGTGAAATCCCACCAAAAACATTTTCATGTAAAATGTTGCCAAGACGAAACCGTAAGGCTCGCACTGTCAAAAAGTTATCAGATCTCATGTAGAGCCAAGCTTCTAACTCTACAAACCCTAAATTCACAAATTACACCTTAGTCAAAATATGTGGCTTGGCCGTTTCGTTACTACAAGAATTATTGTAATAATAAAAAATAACGAATAGTGAATAACTTTTTCACCTTACGCCCATGTGACGCAACGACATGAAAATGTTTTTGGTGGGGTACAATTTCCTTAAAAAATATCATTTCTTCACTGTATTTTAGTCTAATACAGCGTAATATAAAGTAAAACATTCAAGTGCAAACTTATGATTATCAATTTCGAGTTCAGCCACATATGTGCCTTTTTGATTTTTTACCACCATAGCGAAAAAAATTTTATCGATCATATCTATATCTACTTCCTTTAATGGATATAATCCCTTGCTCAAATAACATGATTTCCAAAAAGTTAGCCCGACAGCGAAGAAAAGTACTTTAGACATAAAATTACGGCATTTGAGGTGTTTCATATTAAGAAGCCACTTGTTATTAATTTGTGCACGTCTCAAACGGAGCTGGCCACTTTTGTCGCGATCATCAACATCTTCAAAAACGCGCACATTGCCTCTTATTAATCGTCTTCCCTTCTGATTATTGTAGTATGTTTCTATAGTAGCGTTAATAGGACTGTATTTAGCGTATGGTAGCACAGTTTCGCTGCATTTTGTAATGTTTATAATTTCAGCCTTTACTTGCTCGGACCAACTTTCTTCGAAGCGGGCTAAAAATATTAATACCACGTATGTTAACATTTTTGGAGTTACGGATATGAATATAGTAATATAGAAATTTGCAGGCAAGGAAATGTGAGTGTTATGCACCAACTGGCGACTAAATAATGATGCATATTTGATGGCCTAGTGACAAGGATCATTCGGATTGGAATCGGTCAAATGCCGGAAACTGGTGATTGATTTGTAGTGCATCAATGCACTTCTTGCCATTATGACTATATAATGATACTGAAATATTGGTAGGTAATTTAATTTGCATTTGAGTAGTTTTTAATAAACGTTGGCTATTAGAGCCCGAATTGGGAGGATATTTAAAGTTTATCGGGTATAGATTGTGTCTGCGCGCTGTCTACGCTGTGGCAATGGGTATATGGGTAACGCTGCCAATTCACTTTGTGGTTTGTTTTATTTATTTATTTTATTTTTATTACATACATGGAAAACCAACAGCTTTAAACATTTCTACAAGCTACAATAGAATTACAGAGGCAATTACAGGTTCTCACTTATAAAACTTGTATATTACAGGACATTTTCGTTTAGCACCGTAGCAAAGAATGTCTTACACGCTGAAGAATGTCTAAAAATAGTATTTTATATTGAAACTAAACATATTTCACAGTCTCCTGAGATCTGAGATATAAGTTTCAAAGGATGGCTTAGTTTCATTTATTAAAAAAATGTACACACACACAATACAACTTATACCCTATAACCCACGTTCTTCTTGAATAGGGACAAGTTCGCCTTTGTACCTTCTAAACTATAATAATCATTAAATCAACCTTATCGACAACCGACAATGTGGTACCTTTTAGTTGAAAACGTCACGTTTGTACACTATCGGCGATAGTAGGGATGATGACACATGTTGAATTTTATAACAAAATCTAGTAACATAGATAGCAAATGAGCAATTTATCACAATAATGTAGATATTAAAATAATATAAGGAAATAATACAAAAAGTAGATTTGAAAGTTTTAAAATTTAAGTATTTTTTCAACTTCCAAAAAGGAAAAAAGTAAGGGTACCATTCGATTCCTTACATTTTATCCAAAAAACGGCAACTATATACATAAACGCAATATTTCACCGACAAAAACGTAATTTTCTTATTTTGTCCATACATTCAAAATGGGCTCTCAGTGAACTTGACGTCACGTTCACTTATCGTTTTGTTTGGAGCGTTTCGCGAGTGAAGTACGACTGTTGGACTTTGACCATCATATCTGACTTTTGTATAGCTTTAAATGCAATGGGTCCCATATAGACATTTGATCCTAAAAATAAACCTGATCGATTGATAACATTCATGAAAATTTGTCGTTTAGCTTTCGTAAAATAAAAATAAAATAAAATAAATAAATATTTGGGGACAATATTACACAAAGTCTTAGTTCAAAGTGTTACTTGCTTACAATTTTAGAATACTGGATGCTGGATGGTTTACTAAAAAAAAATATTGTTTGAACACTGCTGTCAGTCATTTAATTGAGATTGAAGTGCTGGGGTAGTTTAAACAGTATTGCTACAATTTCCTTAAAAAAATATAATTTCTTAATTCACTCTGTATTTATATAGTATAGGTCGTAATATACAGTAAAACATTCAAGTGCAAACTTATCATTATCAATTTCGAGTTCAACCACATATACGCCTTTTTGATTTTTTAACAACATAGAGAAAAACTTTTTATCGATCGTATCTATATCTACTTCCTTTAGTGGATATAATCCCTTGCTCAAAGAACATGATTTCAAAAAAGGTATCCCTAAAGAGTAGAAAATTACTCTACTCATAAAAGTGCGGCATTTGAGGTCTTTCATATTAATTAGCCACTTGTTATTAATTTGTGCACGTCTCAAACGGAGCTGGCCACTTTTGTCGCGATCATCAACATCTTCAAAAACTCGCACATTGCCTCTTATTAATCGTCTTCCCTTCTGATTATTGTAGTATGTTTCTATAGTAGTGTTAAAAGGACTGTATGTTGCGTATGGTAGCACTGTTTCGCTGCATTTCGTGATATTTATAATATCAGCCCTTAATATTTGTTCTGACGAACTTGGTCCGAAGCGCACTAAAAATATTAACGCCACGTATATAAACATTTTGGGTGTAATGTGTACCGTGTAACGTATACGAATAAAGTAAATGTAAAGGCAAGTAAATACAACTTAGTTATAGATGTAGTTGCAACTGACGACTAAATAATGATGCGTAGGTATTTGATGGGTTATGAAATGGAATATATAATCACTTAAATTGTATTAATTTATAGGAAACATTGAAATGATGCTGAAATATAATTTGCATTTGAGTAGTTTTTAATAACCGTTTTTAATAATAGTGTTATTCAATTGCCGACAATATTTCCGATTGAGAGAATATTCTCGGTAATGTTACGGAAACAGTACCAAAACTGGCAATTTATCTAAAAGCGCGTGTTTTTTGTATAGAAACTAGATTTTTTTCTAATGATGGAATATTTTAGAAATACAAGGTTCCTTATCCTTACGTTAAAACCAGGATCATTTCACTTGAATTTCATGAATTTTTCGTAAATTTCCATAAATTACCGTAAAATTCTCATAAATTGCAGGGAAATTTCCTTGGTAATTTATGTTTTATTATGGAAATAATAAATAAATAATAAAAATAAAAAAGCCTTTTTATTCCGTAACCACTTAAATATACAAACTATTTCTAAACTAAATACTATTTGTTACTAATCTAGTAAAGTGTTAGGACCCCTTCCGGGTATAGGCCTCCTCCAACCTCTTCCACCGTTCTCGGTCTTGTGCCTCTGTGAGCCAGTTGCTCGACACTCTCTCTAAATCGTCTGCCCAGCGGGCGCGGGGACGCCCAGCTCCTCGTTTCCCGCTTAGTCCCTTCCAAGTAGTTACTCGTTTTGTCCATTTTTCATCTGGCATCCTCGCGATGTGACCTGCCCACTGCCAATTTGAGTCTTAGTGAGTGCTCGAGAGCGTCAATTACTTTAGTTTTTTTCTCGTATATTTTTGTGACGTATTTTATCTAAAGTCTAACTTTTACAATTTTTCTTTCGATTGCTCTTTGACATGCTCTAATCTTGTGTTTAATGTAGTTTGTGTATTTCCACGTTTGACAACCATAGTTAAGTGTGGGAAGTAGACAGGAATCCAGTACTTTTCTTTTTAAATGTAGTGGCAGGGCGCTCAGATGTATATTTGCCATACTTCAGAACTTGTTCCATGTTTTATTTACCCGCCTCTCTACCTATACTTCTTCCGTGTTGTTATCCGGTCTGAAGGATATCTGTTTCCCTAGGTATATATAGGTATACTCTTTTACATAGTCTGGCTTCATGTCTTCTATAAATATTTCTTTTTCTACATGGTTTGTCATTATTTTTGTTTTGGCGGGCCTCGGCAAGCTTCTGCTTCGCCTTCCCCGCGCGCCGCACGAGAGTCAGCCCTAAGCGACTTACTCACACAATGACGCGTGTACAGACGTGCCGTTCATACATAGAAACGCAAATGATTTATGATGTATGGCGTTTTCCGCCGTGTGAAATAGTATTTTATATTAAAATCAAACATATTTCTCATAGTCTTTTGAAAACTGCATCAAAATATTGTTTGAACACTGCTGTCAGTCATTGAATTGAGAGCTTGAAGTGCTGGAGTAGTTAAAACAGTATTGATACAATTTTATTAAAAAATATCATTTTTTCACTCTGTATTGATATAGTATAGTGCGTAATATGCAGTTAAACATTCAAGTGCAAACTTATCATTATCAAATTCGTATTCAAAGACATATACGCCTTTTTGATTTTTTACCACCATAGTGAAAAACTTTTTATCAATCATATCTATATCTACTTCCTTTAGTGGATATAATCCCTTGCTCAAAGAACATGATTTCAAAAAAGGTATCCCGAAAGCGTTGAAAATTACTTTAGTCATAAAATTGCGGCATTTGAGGTCTTTCATATTAATAAGCCACTTGTATTTGTTATTAATTTCTGCACGTCTCACACGGAGCTGGCCACGTGTGTCGCGATCATCAAAATCTTCAAAAACTCGCAGATTGCCTCTTATTAATCGTCTTCCCTTCTGATTATTGTAGTATGTTTCTATAGTAGTGTTAAAAGGACTGTATGTTGCGTATGGTAGCACTGTTTCGCTGCATTTCGTGATGTTTATAATATCAGTCCTTAATATTTGTTCTGACGAACTTGGTCCGAAGCGCACTAAAAATATTAACGCCACGTATATAAACATTTTGGGTGTAGTGTGTACCGTGTACCTTATATGAATAAAGTAATGTTGCAACCGACGACTAAATAATGATGCGTATTTGATGGGTTATGAAATTGAATATAATCACTTAAATTGTATTAATTTATAGGAAACATTGAAATGATGCTGAAATATAATTTGCATTTGAGTAGTTTTTAATAATCTAGTGTTATTCAATGTCGGGGGATATTATGTTATTTAGTATAATTACCTATATTCATGGACACATTTAGAGCAACGCGAAAAAGGTTTAATTACTGGATTACAGCACCTAAAGTAATTTCAAAATTAGTAATTAAACTTTTTTTCGCGTTCCTCTAAATTTGTTCACGAGTGTAGATATCTACGTACTTCTACCCATTATGCCTATAATTTAACGTGGCCTGATATGGATAGGTACTTTTGCTAGCAGTGAACGTCCGTTTACGCTAACTCTGTACGTGGTAACGCTATTTCATCATAGATGGCGCTGTCTTCCGTATTTGTAGGCGGGTCGAACAAACTGTAATTTTTTGTCTAAATTTAGAGTATGCTGTATGTTTTTTTTTTAATTTTTTTTTTCATCTGTCCTAATCATTCATTGTAATTTGAACACTCTAATCTTATTGATAGATATAATAGTAATTGGGGGTGAACTGAAAACCATCGCTATGGCTGCCAGTCTATACTGCACCACAGCAAATGCTGAGATCATCCCTTTTGACACACTGCATCTTCTTGTATTATTTGTGTATGACTATGTGAGTGGCAATGAATCATTATTCTATTCTATATTGTCACTCAAAAACACTTGTCACTGTCTAAGTTTTATGCACCGTTTTGATTTTATCAGTAGATCAGTTTTTATAAATAACACTGGTTGTTGCGAATTGGTCCATTGTTGTCACTTTAAAGTCAAATACACATTAAAAACTATTTTTTGTTTATTTTAAGAGCCCGGCAAGCTCGGCCGAATTTCACCTTCCCATACAAACGGAGTTCCGTTCTCATTTTAAAACTACGTGTTGGATTGTAATGAAACTTTGCACATACAATGAAATGAGGTATATCTAGGTCTGTAATTAGTTTATATAGCTCCAGTTTATAAAACAAACGAAATAGAGCAAAAAAAAGTTTTGTATGAAAAACTTAAATTCGCTGTATTTTTTTAACTATGGTATCTGAAGCTACATAAACTAATTACAGACATAGATATACCTTATCTTATTGTAGGTACAAAGTTTCAGAGCAAACTAGCTAGTCGTTTTAAAATGAGAGCGGAACTACGTTTGTATACAGAGCACTGTTGATCGTGGTAGCGCCATCTAGCGACATAGGTGAAATTTTACTCGTAATGTCTGTGATCAGGGTGAATGAACCAAAAGGGTTTGAAAAATAGAACGGTTTCGTAGCCCTGAAAGAGCTTGTCTTGAACATGCTATCAAAACGAAAAAAGAAATACATTTCATAATGACAATACATGTGTTTGTGTGCGTGACATCAACTTTAGTTCCGATACCTATACTGTATATATTCTTAACTCAAAAATTTTCACAAAACAAGCAGCAAAACCAAGTTTTCGAGATCCTACAAACTTAATATGACCAATATGTAAAAATGCATTACTTAAAAATAACTGTCACTGTGTTTTTGCAAGCTATAATACGGCTAAAAAATGTGTGCTCCCTTTCATATATAACATCGTGTGACAGAGAAAATATGATAGTATTGATAGTGTTTTATTATGTAGTCCATTTCACACATTGTTATATAGCAGCTAGTGTGGGAGCAACGTAAGATCTATTGTTAACCACATTTAACGCAAATAAAGAATTTACTTTACCTTAATATGTGACGTTTGCAGTTGGAACAAGCTGTTGGCGCACACGGTGTTGGAAGAAGCACCGCCGGCCAAGCTGCGTGACCGCGACCGACAGATCCTCAAGGACAAGTTCGCGGTAAGTTGCCACTGTTCTTATATGTGACGTTTGCAGTTGGAACGTTGGAACAAGCTGTTGGCTCACACGGTGTTAATGAGACGCCGCCGGCCAAGCTGCGTGACCGCGACCGACAGGTCCTCAAGGGCGCGGAGTTATTTGGTACTTGCGCACCTACAGATTGTTAACTTTGCTCTACCTTGTGATAAGTATGTTAGAAAACACTCTTCAATTGATCCTAATTGTTACATTTGCTACTCTTAAGGATTTGCCACACTGGATGCGTTCTGCGGTCAGCGGTCAGGTCAAACTCACATTATGTATGAACAACATTGACAGCAACTTTTGAAGTTGAAGTTTGATCTGACCGCTGCCCGCAGAACGCATCCAGTGTGGCAAATCCTTTAATATATTTATTTTAAATAATGTCATACCCGTCACATATATGAAACTTATATTTGATTTGTTTTTAGAATTAAGAATATTTTGCGATACCATGCCAGGGTCCGTTTGCCTAAATGTTACTATGTAATGTAAAAGTATACTTGAATGCAAAAAAGATTTCTATCTCTATACCTTACCTATCTACTGAAGATTGGCGGAGAACAAAACCGGGCTAAATTACGTAGGTTGTTTTTGGAACGTTGTCCTCAATGTGTACGGTGTGTTTTTAATTTAGTTGCATTAAGTATGTTCTTGTTCCTGGCGGCCGCACGCGTGTATCAACTCTATGGTATAGTATGAATCTCCTCAAATGATTTTTTACGCCTGAAACTCTAATCTGTTAAACAAAAGCCATTGTTTCTTTTATACAAGTGGTGGGCTAGCGTGTCTGAACGCGTGCCATATCAACAATGTCGTTTAAAAAGCGACTGTATCGTGGTGGTTTTAAGGTTCATATTTAAGTACATGTAACATTTTTTGTAATGTATGACCATCGACCACCTCAATGTAGGCGAGCGCTCATATTATTACATATATTTGAACTTTAAAACCACCACGATACTGTTTGTTGTTGCTTTAGCTCGCGCTCAGACACGGTAGCCCACCACTCGCACAAAAGAAACAATGGCTTTTGTTTAACAGATTAGGGTCTTAGGCGTAAAAATCATTTGAGAAAATTCATACTATATCTACCTATACTTTAGCAGCCTAAAAATCAAAACTTGCCAAAACAATGCAATTACAACAAGGGAAGAAATCAAATTATTTAAGAAACATTTTTTGTGTTGGCCACTTTTTCTTTAGTGTAAGTATAACATGCATTCAGTTTATAGTTATGCTTTTTCTATAATCAGTAATAAATCATTCTACCTATTTCAGTCTTTCAACCGTGAATGGGAGGAGTGCACCAAAGCGCAGCGCAGCTACAGCGTGCCCGACCCCGAGCTGCGCGAGGCTCTCAAACGAGACAACAAGGAGACCATACTGCCGCCGTACACCAAGTTCTATGATACTTACGGCTCGCTACCATTCTCGAAGAATCCGGACAAATACGTCAAGTACTCTCCCGTACAGGTAACTATACACTTCTGTTACTAGGAGACGATATACGAGACAATAAGGAGACTATACTGCCGCCGTACACCAAGTTCTATGATACTTACGGCTCGCTACCATTCTCGAAGAATCCGGACAAATACGTCAAGTACTCTCCCGTACAGGTAACTATACACTTCTGTTACTAGGAGACGATATACGAGACAATAAGGAGACTATACTGCCGCCGTACACCAAGTTCTATGATACTTACGGCTCGCTACCATTCTCGAAGAATCCGGACAAATACGTCAAGTACTCTCCCGTACAGGTAACTATACACTTCTGTTACTAGGAGACGATATACGAGACAATAAGGAGACTATACTGCCGCCGTACACCAAGTTCTATGATACTTACGGCTCGCTACCATTCTCGAAGAATCTGGACAAATACGTCAAGTACTCTCCCGTACAGGTAACTATACACTTCTGTTACTAGGAGACGATATACGAGACAATAAGGAGACTATACTGCCGCCGTACACCAAGTTCTATGATACTTACGGCTCGCTACCATTCTCGAAGAATCCGGACAAATACGTCAAGTACTCTCCCGTACAGGTAACTATACACTTCTGTTACTAGGAGAGGATATACGAGACAATAAGGAGACCATACTGCCGCTGTACACCAAGTTCTATGATACTTACGGCTCCTTACCATTCTCGAAGAATCCGGACAAATACGTCAAGTACTCTCCCGTACAGGTAACTATACACTTCTGTTACTAGGAGACGATATACGAGACAATAAGGAGACTATACTGCCGCCGTACACCAAGTTCTATGATACTTACGGCTCGCTACCATTCTCGAAGAATCTGGACAAATACGTCAAGTACTCTCCCGTACAGGTAACTATACACTTCTGTTACTAGGAGACGATATACGAGACAATAAGGAGACTATACTGCCGCCGTACACCAAGTTCTATGATACTTACGGCTCGCTACCATTCTCGAAGAATCCGGACAAATACGTCAAGTACTCTCCCGTACAGGTAACTATACACTTCTGTTACTAGGAGACGATATACGAGACAATAAGGAGACTATACTGCCGCCGTACACCAAGTTCTATGATACTTACGGCTCGCTACCATTCTCGAAGAATCCGGACAAATACGTCAAGTACTCTCCCGTACAGGTAACTATACACTTCTGTTACTAGGAGAGGATATACGAGACAATAAGGAGACCATACTGCCGCTGTACACCAAGTTCTATGATACTTACGGCTCCTTACCATTCTCGAAGAATCCGGACAAATACGTCAAGTACTCTCCCGTACAGGTAACTATACACTTCTGTTACTAGGAGAGGATATACGAGACAATAAGGAGACCATACTGCCGCCGTACACCAAGTTCTATGATACTTACGGCTTCTTACCATTCTCGAAGAATCCGGACAAATACGTCAAGTACTCTCCCGTACAGGTAACTATACACTTCTGTTACTAGGAGAGGATATACGAGACAATAAGGAGACCATACTGCCGCCGTACACCAAGTTCTATGATACTTACGGCTCCTTACCATTCTCGAAGAATCCGGACAAATACGTCAAGTACTCTCCCGTACAGGTAACTATACACTCCTGCTACTAGGAGAGGATATACGAGACAATAAGGAGACCATACTGCCGCCGTACACCAAGTTCTATGATACTTACGGCTCGCTACCATTCTCGAAGAATCCGGACAAATACGTCAAGTACTCTCCCGTACAGGTAACTATGCTACCGCCGTACGAGTGTGTACAGTATTTTCCGGAAATCGTTTTATCCAGATTGCGATTTTTACCATTTTTTTTCTCAATAGCTTCCTTTCCCGAAAGCATTTCTAACCATTCGCATATTTTCCCATTATATTTATTTCTTAGCTTATTACCTATATATTTATTTTCATGATAGGCTTTCTAACCAGCGCCCGCGTTTTTGTCACTTGTCACAACATGCGTCACTTTCGCACTCGTTAGAGCGTGACAGGTATGGTGACAAATGATAGACAGCCGTCCATCTTAGCCCCGCTGGACGGTGACTTTTGACACTGACAGATCGGTATCGTACTGCTGTCAAAATAAGAATAAAATGTAACCAAAAATTTATTTATTAGTAGATTAAATCGTCCATTGCGGCCCGCTTATAAGCATTGTTCGAATCGGGCCGAAATGGACGATTTAACTTCTTCGACGCCGTGTCAAACACAAAAGCTGTCACTCGGACGCCACGTCACCGAAGTGTCAAAACTGAAATTGAACTTTATGTATATGCACGTGTAGGTCTACGTTTCTCTGTGGGCTGTGACGGATTAATCCGTCTTTTGCGTTGGACCTACGGGATATATCCGTCTTTGGTGTCCAAAAGGTCAATCTACTACCTAATAAACTCTACTTTTTATTCTTATTTTGTTATTAAATATTTTTTTGGTTTTAATAAATGGTAAAAATAAGTTAAAATAAATAAATAAGACTTCTAGACAAATTGTTTGTTTTCAGATTGCGACTCAGCTGGATGGATATTTCGACGAAGCCGCTTAGGCAGCACTCAGTATTCCACAATATTTATTCCAATTATATTTTACAAATAAATAAAACTCCTTATTTAACATTTTAATTAGTATTTATTTTCAATCAGCTTCATTTCATTCGGCTTTCTTGAGACCTCCTCGCTTCTTCGGCCACTGTAACAAATACCATTAGATTTTAAAAAAGAATATGATATACCCTGTCCAATCTTAAAAAGATAGAAAACGAGAAGAAGGGGTCAAAGATTTATTGCACTGATGCTTAAGTTTAAGACAAATTCGTGTTCAAATTTGACAGCTAATTTGAACTTTGCACTGACTCGAACAAAAGATACATTTATTAAGATGCGTAATAGCTAACACAATTTCGTGTTTCGAATTTGACAGGTAAACGAGATGGCACAGTACAGTGCCATCTGTTTTGGATGTCAAACCAAGGGGCACGTTTTTTTGGGTTATTCCCACTAGTTACCACCAAGTTGTTACCAGTGGTAACTACTGGGAATTCTTTTACCACTGGTACCTACCAGAACCAAACCGAGTTGGTGGTAACTAGTGGGACTAACCCGTTTTTTCTAGACCCACAGTAAACTTAATAAAGCTTGTGGGTACTAAACGACTTTATAATATACTTATGTCGTGGTCAGATCATAGAATTTGATCATTTCATGAAATGCCATTTTAAAATTGATCACTTCATGATATGGTTAGGTTAGGTTACTTTTTCATGATGTGGCCAACCCAACATTTCATGTAGCAATGTAACGATACCGATATATCGGCATCGACGATTTAAATTCAGCCGATATCACAGTTTGAAAAGCACGCAAAACGAACGACGCTGCTAATAATTTGGATAAACTTTGTTTCCTTAACAAAAATCTACCTAAAGTGAACGTTAATTACTGATTTGGATTTACTTTCGCTTTGATTGCTTGATGGTTACCTAAATAAATGTTTTCTTTGATTTTGATTTGGCATTTATCTTTATTATTTTTTTACGGTTTTTCACACTTCACTAAATCGAGTGTCTATTAAACGTAAGTATGTTTTATGCATATTAAGCATATAATTCCCTATTTATTTGATTTATTAACTAACCACTATGCCATTGATATCGGTATCCCGATTATTTACTTCAAAAATCGGTATCGTATCGGCAAAATCATGTATCGTTACATCCCAGCTAATTTCATGTCACATCATGAAATGATCAATTCTAATAATTGTCCACGACATATATAAATACTCAAATACATACATGTCCCAGAAGTACCACGTCACAGTGACACCGGAGGTAGGTCAACTCAATTTTCATCATCGATAACTCGAAAACCATGCAAATTTTACTGGGGTCATGTTAGGCTGGGCGGAATGCCTTAACTGCATTACTCCACGTAAAAAAAAAACGCTGGTTAGGCTCCTCTTCAGTTGACCTACCTTCGTCACTGTGACGTGGTTGTTCTGGGACATTCAGTAGAAAACATTCATAACTCAAGAACAAATATTCGTGATAAACACAAATGTGATATTTTCTATAAAAAGGGACCAATACAATGCCGCGCGACGCTGTGCGGCGTAAGCGCCATCGACAATAAGGTCCCTTTTCATAGAAAATGCCCCAAATAAATGTCCTCCGTCGGGATTTGAACCCAGGATCTCTAGCATCGTAGGTAGTTTAACTACCGACTTTGCTAGAATCGATTTTTAAAAATGCAGTTTTTTAAACGACTTATTTCTAATGAATATGTACTTAAACGATTTACCGTTAGACCGTGGCTGGAACGTGCGCTGATTATATACATTTTGCTGTCAAAATATTTTATAAATGTGACGTTTTCAATCAAAAGGTACCACATTGTCGCTTGTTGATAAGGTTGATTTCTAATTGAAGCTATATGGAAATAGCGCCTTACTGACAAGCGACAATAAGTACCCTTTTGGTTGAAAATGGCACAAATAGATATCCATCCAAGGCACCGGAACAAACAGTCGTGCACGTCACGATATTTGCCCTTACCGGGACTTGAACCCGGGCCCGCAGCAGACAAGTTTCGAATTGTTCGAGTACCCAGTCGGGTACATGGTCGTCTCGTTAATATGGGCGTTTTTTCACCGCGCGTTTTACAAAACGTATAAGCCGTTTCCCCACTTGGCGGCGCGGTATCGGTGCAGTACGCAGTATTTCTTCCTGATTGGCGCGCCCGTGACTCCGCGCCAATCAGGAAGAAATACTGCGTACTGCACCGATACCGCGCCGCCAAGTGGGGAAGCAGCCTTAGTTGTGGCAATAACTACAATAAACGCCTAGTCTCGGTTGACATATTTAATAATACTCGAGTTGAATTTAAGCGCAAAGTCAGCTTGATATTACAACTTTAATTTTAAGCCTCTATATATTGTGTAATTTTGTTTCTTTTGTATATCTTGTAGTGTTCATTAGCCATAATTTATTTTTATGATAAACCTATGCATGTGCTTATGTACTTTAGAAGTGTTAAATGTCGTTATTGTTAAGTGTAAGTATATAGTGTATGTCTGTGTATTTAGTTCCGATCACAATGCTATCCTAGAAATACTGTCTGACCTCCTAGTGGGAATTGTCTTAGGATGTAGGTTATATATACTTTTATAACATTGCCTTTAATTCTTATTGGCCTGTATCTGTTTTTTTCCCCAATAAACAAAATAAAATAAAATATCTAACAGTAAAAAAAGGTGTTTCAAAATTAATTTTTAACAAGCAGAAACGTCCGCGACCGATGCCATTAAGCTTAGAATAAATTTAAAAGTGGAAAAATTACTGCCTTGGGTGAGACTTGAACTCACGGCCTCTGGATCGATACTCCAGCTCTCTGCCAACTGAGCCACCAAGACCTCATCCATAGTCAGCAAGTCTTCCCACTATATGGGTCTAGGGGACCCTAGCGACATCTACCGTAAGAGTGTTACACTTCCTAAACGGCCACCGGAGTTCCAAGTCATATTGGAAATTCACCAGTTACGATGTGCTACCCATTCTAAATTAATCAGTTGGCAGAGCGCTGGAGTATCGATCCAGAGGCCGTGAGTTCAAGTCTCACCCAAGGCAGTAATTTTTTTCACTTTTAAATTTATTCTAAGCTTAAGGTGTTTCAAGTTTAACACATTCACTGCCAGCGACCGGTTAGGCGGATTCTCTATTCGTAAGCGCTTTTCGCTACTTACGTTTCATATTTCATTTATTGCATAGTCATGAAAATAATTACATAATAAAATGTTACAATAGTTATTTGCGATACAAGTGCGAAGAGGAAATTCGAAACGAGTGGCGATAAATTAAAACACGACCGAAGGGAGTGTTTTAAATCGACACGAGTGGCGAATTACCTATTCGCACGTGTATCGTACAACGTTTTACAGTACATATGGCAGTTTAAATTTTTGACATAGTTACGAAATGTGCTAATTTACGCACTAGTGCGGAAAAGTAGCACCATATGTACTGTAAATAAGTTTTTCCCGTATTATCGGCTACGCTCTTAGCGCTTACTCGTAGCTCGCGCTGGCACTGAGTGTGTTAAAATACATTGGAACAAGTGTAACGTTCACATTCGGTAAGAAAATTTAATTATATACCGTGGGTCTCTATAACCCATACGGCTACGTATTCAGCCGGTACTTAAACAAGACAGATAATGTATACATATCAACATAAGGCCAATTTTGGTATTATAAACTGAAGTACATGTCATATCATATATTAACGAAAAAATTGCCGAAGTGGTAAAGGCCGGATTCGAACCGGCGTCTTTAGCAATCCGGGCTAACGCCTTGAACCCCACCCCTCCACATTATGATTAAGTTTTTTTCGAAAAGAAAATAAATACATTTTGTAAAAAGCACCTTAAATGCATGAATGCATATATATGTATACTCATACTAAAACAACCAAAGAGACAACCAGATTAACTTTAAATTCGGAATTTATATCTTCATAACAAAAACCCACCTTGCATAATATATGTGACTGATTTATGATCTAGCCGCTCAGAGACGTATAAAAACGTCTCCTATTCCATTCTATTTTGAATGTTTATTTTGACAAATGAAATTACATCCAAAAGTAAAACTTAACTTCAAGCTCACAAGAAAGTGCTGCCCTCTACTGTTTTTGCACGCTCCCTTAAAAAAATAAAACAATAAATATTATAGGACATTCTTACACACATTGACTAAGTCCCACAGTGAGCTCAAGAATGCTTGTGTTGTGGGTACTCAGACAACGATATATATAATATACAAATACATAAATACATATAAAACACCCAAGACTCAGGAAAAAATATCTGTGCTCATCACACAAATAAATGCCCATACCGGGATTCGAACCCAGGAACATCGGCTTCACAGGCAGGGTCACTACCCACTAGGCCAGACCGGTCGTCGGTCGGTCGGCTTAAAGGTACTTAATAAATATATAATAAAAATAAAAATTATTTATTTTCAGATAGCTGAGATCCATAAATTGTTAGTTACAAGACACTTATAAAACTACATTAGTAAACTACCTATTACATAAAAACATATAAATACTTATTTCCTAGGTCGTACGACATGAAGGTCGGTATATCGGCGGTATAACTTAATATTGGTCACAAAATTGTAATATCGTTTATTTTTTTTAAATTGCCTCGTATAAACCCGCGGTGAAAAAACGCCCGTAGAAACGAGTGAGAATGCCTCGCTGGAATACTTTACGTCCGTCGATCCCATTTCGCGTGTCGCCTAGGGACCCGCCTAGCGAGTCCTCACGCAACTCGACTCGCGAGAGACTATAGGTACCTTTTCTGCCGTCCGCGTTTCTCCTCGTTCTATCAAATATATAAAACAAAAACATACATGTGAATATTCCAAGTCGGTGTACCTGAATCCTTGGTTTACCTTGATGCTGCTTTTGATATGTACGGCCGTATCGCAGGCTATTATGGTTTTCTTTCACACTTACGTTGATATATTTGACAGACAGATGTTAACAGACTTTAACTTCGAAATAGTGACACAATCTTTTTGCATAAATAAAAATAGCTAGTTGATAAAAACGTACTGCTTAGTAGCAAAATAATTGAATGCATTATTGTTTATATAGCCTGGCCTTATTTTTGTTTTTATTGTTATTATGAGTTAAAAAAATGAGGGTAAATAATTCAACTTTTGTTCAAATTATTTAACTATAGTTTTTTTGGCTTAACGTAACGGCATTTTTTTTCGTGCTACGAGATCCACCTTGTATGACTGAAATCTTTAAGCGATAGGGCTCGACCCTATTCTGAACTTTAAACAAGTTAAATACTAGATTTTTTTTATCTTTGTGACACTATCTTTGAAACCCTCGGAATAATGTAGTTGCCTTAAGTGACCTCTTTCTTGTATATGTTCGGACACTCGTGAATATTGCTTCTTGTAACATAAATATATAACTTGCAATAACTTGGATAGTGCCTCTATTATATGGTATAGGAATATCAGTGTTGCCAGTTCTTAAGGTAATGAAGCTAAACTGTAGTTTTATTTTTAATTTTTACACCTTTTAATCAAGGGTACTTAATATGGCCAATGGCCATAAAAAATCACACGGAAACATTTATTTTCGGGATATATTTATTGGGATAAACAAAAACCACCATTATCCCTTAAGCATTATCCAGGGGTGTCCGAACTCGCTCCCAATTTAAACTAGAATACCCGCGTAGTTTGGTTTGGGACAGACAGACCGAATCAGGGCCCCTCTAGCGGGTTTATTTATTTTACTCTTATTAGGGCACTTTTAAAAACCATGAACAGATAAAAATAATTGATATAATACTATTTATAGCGTGTATTTTCTATACAATCATGTATTCTAAGGGTAATTAATAACTTTCATATGTTATGCTAAAAAATAAGGCCTTTAATTTTTATTTAAGATTATACAACTTTCGCTCGATAGAAATAGAAAAAACCACAGTCACACCGCCACCACACCACCACTACGCCACCACCACCACGCCACCACCACCACCACCACCACCACGCGCCATAATAATTTTTTTTTAATTTTGCTCAAAAGCAGATCGATTATGAATTGCTTAGATTCAATTTGAGGTTGTATTTAAAATACACGCTGTATAGATTGAGTCAAAGCTAACTTTGCATCATCTGTGTGGAAGTGCCGCCATAATCATCACACATCTATGAAAATAGGACGACTATAGTGACACTACCACAAAAAGTTGTACATAAGTGCCCTAATAAGTAGGAAAAATAAACACTTAAGTTATATTTTTATTAAAAAATACGGATAGAACTTTTTATTTATTTATACAAGAAGTAAAGGAGGGGTGGGTAAATAGGGGTATACGTATGTGGTGGTTATTTCATAATCTGGCATGATTCCACTTTAGCGTGCAATAAATAGGTATTAAAGAATATGTGGCTTTCCAGCACAGAAGGGTCCTTATGCTTCAAGTACCTACAATAAGGTCTTTTCCATATGAAATTTTAACATAAATTCTTATAAAAAGGTCCTTATAGCACATGAAGCACCTTCCTACCTTTCTCTGTGGAAAGCCACATATACATAGAAGTATAAAATACATTGAAGTATTTTTATTACGATTAACAGCTTTATGACGATCTACGAGAATCTTGAAGCAATTTACGACACTAAAATAGTAGTAGGCGACTTCAATGCGAAGATAGGTCGGGAGGATGTCTTTGTGCCAACAATAGGGAAATATAGCAAGCACGAACTAACTAACGACAATGGTCTGAGACTTATCAGTTTTGCTACCTCTAAATCCATGGTAGTTAAAAGCACAATGTACCCTCATAAAGATATACACAAAGGTACATGGAGGTCTCCTGATGGAAACACTGTCAATCAAATTGATCACGTTCTTATAGACAATAGACGCCAAAGTTTCATCCAAGACGTAAGATCCTTCCGAGGTCCGGACTGTGATAGTGACCACTACATGCTGGGAATTAAGATAAAAGCTAAAGTTAAGAGTTTATAAGAAAAATAGCATACATTTATGACGAAGGTTAGGTTTAAAAGAAAACTTTAAATTAAAGCCTAGTAAATTTAGACCATTTTACTAGGCTTAAATCATAGCAAATTTTCTATAGTAAAATCACTTTCTAGAAATGCAATTAGGTCGAAGTATTTTACAGATGGCGCCAGCAGCAGGGCAGCTTGCCCTGTCAATGCCTAGAATGAGGGCTAACGCGTGTGAATTCGCCGCTAGGGGCGCTAGTGTAGATGGTCTTTTCCATAGTTCGAAATGTCAAATGTCACTTGTCACTTCAATGACTGACAGCTGTTCTTTAGTCTTTTGGACCACCATCAACAGAGGCGCCAACTGGTGAGCAAAAAAACGATAGCCCTCATTGTGTCAAATTCTTGATCTTGATGGCGCCGTCTATGCAAAACTTTGACAGTTACAACCCCATTATTTAGATATTACCGTATATACGGATGAACGAAATGCCTCAGCATTAAACCTTAAGAGTCCCCGGCAAGCTCGGCCGAATTGTACCTTCCCACACAAACGTAGTTCCGCTCTCATTTTAAAACTACGTGTTGGATTGTAATGAAACTTTGCACATACAATGACATCAGGTATATCTAGGTTTGAAATTAGTTTATATAGCTCCAGTTTGTAAAACAAACGAAATAGAGCAAAAACAAGTTTTGTATGAAAAACTTAAATTCGCTGTATTTTTCTGGTATCTGAAATTACATAAACTGAAACCTAGATGTACCTTATTCTATTGTAAGTACAAAGTTTCAGAGCAATCTAGCTAGTCGTTTTAAAATGAGAGCGGAACTACGTTTGTATGGAGAACCGAGCTTGCCGGGGACCCTTATGACCTCTAACCTTTTAATCATGAATACGAACCAAGAACCAACCGTGAACCGTGTGGAAACCGGACTAATCCCGATAAGGCCTAGTTTACCCTCTGGGTTGGAAAGTCAGATGGCAGTCGCTTTCGTAAAAACTAGTACCCACGCCAATCCTTGGGATTAATAATAATAATAATAAAAGACGTTTATTCAAGAAGTTTGAACATAGGTACATAATAAAAGTACACGATAATGCTTACAAACTAATTGAAAGACCAATTGACTTTGATTTTCTTTGATCGGTTTGATTGAGACTAATTGATTGATTGGGATTACTTGCCAAGCGGACCCCAGGCTCTCATGAGCCGTGGCAAAATGCCGGGACAACGCGAGGAAGATGATGATGAACCGGGAACCAAGTGGAAGCACGCCAGATGTAGGGAACTCTTGTACAACTGACCTTGAGCGCCCTTGGCGGCGTCTTCTTCCGCGGCGGCTGCTTCTTGGGCTTGGCCAGCTGGTTCTGGTAGTGCGTGAACGTGCACGGAAGGATCTTGCGGAACCTGCAACAAATACATCAGTAACAAAGATAGATATACCTCCGTAATAGATGGATAAGTCTAAGGAAAGAACGTGCCTCGAAAATCAAGAAAATTTGATTCTCGATCAGATCGCGCCCCTACCTTTATACTAGAATAGATATTTCAACGCATATTACTTTTTCCATTTGATTCCTCACATTTTATCCAAAACAATATTGTATAGCAACTATATACATAAACGCAATATTTCACCGACAAAAACGCAACTTTCTTATTTTGTCCATACATTCAAAATGGGCTCTCAGTGAACTTGACGTCACGTTCACTTATCGTTTTATTAGAAGCGTTTTGCGAGTGAAGTACGACTGTCGGACTTTGACTATCATTTCTGACTTTAGTATTGCTTTAATGCAACGGGTCCCATATAGACATTTGATCCTAAAAATAAACCTAATCGATTGGATACCATTAATAAAAATTTGTCATCTAGCCTATAATAGTCAAGGGAAACACGTACTTATGCCACGGTAACAAGGCCGGGATTAGCTGCGGCGGGGCCTTGACTGTTGTGGCCTCGTCGGCCTCCGCGGGTTGTGTGCTGTCGAACTCTAGTTTCAGTTGTTGCTCCTTGCCCGTGTTGCGAGGCGCGTAGAGTAATGCGTTGAGACCGTGATTTGGCTGAAACAAATATAAGTTACTAGCTTTTGCCCGCGACTTCGTCTGCGCGGACTTAGTAACAGCAGCTAAAGTAAGTATAGCGCCTGGAAAAAAAATCATAGCAATTATTCAATTTGAGCATATTATGCACACAAATTAGCAGACACTTCATTAATTATCTCAATTCCACCCCGCTTTTTACTTTCTTAAGGGATGATTTTCGGGATAAAAACTATCCTATGTCCTTCTCAGGGACTCAACCTATCTCTATGCCAAATTTCATCTAAATCGATTCAGCGGTTTAAGCGTGAAGAGGGAACACACAGACAGACAGACAGACAGACTTTCGCATTTATAATATTAGTATAGATTATTGTAATAATTATGTATAGGTATATATGTTTAGTACCGACAAACGACCGGTCTGGCATAGTTTGTAGTGACCCTGCCTGTAAAGCCGATGGTCCTGGGTTCGAATCCCGGTAAGGGCATTTATTTGTGTGATGAGCACAGATACTTGTGCCTGAGTCATGGGTGCTTTCTATGTATTTAGGTATTTATATATTATATATATCATTGTCTGAGTACCCATAACACAAGCCTCCTTGGGCTTACCGTGGGACTTAGTCAATCTGTGTAAGAATATCCTATAATATATATGTTTTTTAAAGTACCGATGATATGGTATACATATACAATTATACAGGATGGCTAAAAAATAAGTGCATTCCCGTTCCCAGGGAGGTTTTGGGATTATACTGAGCAACTTTTACTATGACCAACTCCGAAAACGCGAAAAAATTTTTGGCTGTTTCATACATTTTGACTGGTCCATTTTCTATGGGAGGGTAATTTTTTTTTCGCGATTTCGTCGTTGGTCGATCCCCTGCAGCTGGCTGAGCGCCGAGTGTACCACGCCGGCCACATGGTGGCTGCGATCACCGTGTTCAGAGTACAACTGTGGCTCACTGTGTACCTCGTGCTACATGATTAGTGTCCCGGCACGAGCCCCTGCAGCTGGCTGAGCGCCGAGTGTACCACGCCGACCACATGGTGGCTGCGATCACCGTGTTCAGAGTACAACTGTGGCTTACTGTGTACCTCGTGCTGCATGACGTAGTGTCCCGGCACGAGCCCCTGCAGCTGGCTGAGCGCCGAGTGTACCACGCCGGCCACATGGTGGCTGCGATCACCGTGTTCAGAGTACAACTGTGGCTCACTGTGTACCTCGTGCTACATGATTAGTGTCCCGGCACGAGCCCCTGCAGCTGGCTGAGCGCCGAGTGTACCACGCCGACCACATGGTGGCTGCGATCACCGTGTTCAGAGTACAACTGTGGCTTACTGTGTACCTCGTGCTGCATGACGTAGTGTCCCGGCACGATCCCCTGCAGCTGGCTGAGCGCCGAGTGTACCACGCCGGCCACATGGTGGCTGCGATCACCGTGTTCAGAGTACAACTGTGGCTCACTGTGTACCTCGTGCTACATGATTAGTGTCCCGGCACGAGCCCCTGCAGCTGGCTGAGCGCCGAGTGTACCACGCCGACCACATGGTGGCTGCGATCACCGTGTTCAGAGTACAACTGTGGCTTACTGTGTACCTCGTGCTGCATGACGTAGTGTCCCGGCACGATCCCCTGCAGCTGGCTGAGCGCCGAGTGTACCACGCCGGCCACATGGTGGCTGCGATCACCGTGTTCAGAGTACAACTGTGGCTCACTGTGTACCTCGTGCTACATGATTAGTGTCCCGGCACGAGCCCCTGCAGCTGGCTGAGCGCCGAGTGTACCACGCCGACCACATGGTGGCTGCGATCACCGTGTTCAGAGTACAACTGTGGCTTACTGTGTACCTCGTGCTGCATGACGTAGTGTCCCGGCACGAGCCCCTGCAGCTGGCTGAGCGCCGAGTGTACCACGCCGACCACATGGTGGCTGCGATCACCGTGTTCAGAGTACAACTGTGGCTTACTGTGTACCTCGTGCTGCATGACGTAGTGTCCCGGCACGAGCCCCTGCAGCTGGCTGAGCGCCGAGTGTACCACGCCGGCCACATGGTGGCTGCGATCACCGTGTTCAGAGTACAACTGTGGCTCACTGTGTACCTCGTGCTACATGATTAGTGTCCCGGCACGAGCCCCTGCAGCTGGCTGAGCGCCGAGTGTACCACGCCGACCACATGGTGGCTGCGATCACCGTGTTCAGAGTACAACTGTGGCTTACTGTGTACCTCGTGCTGCATGACGTAGTGTCCCGGCACGATCCCCTGCAGCTGGCTGAGCGCCGAGTGTACCACGCCGGCCACATGGTGGCTGCGATCACCGTGTTCAGAGTACAACTGTGGCTCACTGTGTACCTCGTGCTACATGATTAGTGTCCCGGCACGAGCCCCTGCAGCTGGCTGAGCGCCGAGTGTACCACGCCGACCACATGGTGGCTGCGATCACCGTGTTCAGAGTACAACTGTGGCTTACTGTGTACCTCGTGCTGCATGACGTAGTGTCCCGGCACGATCCCCTGCAGCTGGCTGAGCGCCGAGTGTACCACGCCGGCCACATGGTGGCTGCGATCACCGTGTTCAGAGTACAACTGTGGCTCACTGTGTACCTCGTGCTACATGATTAGTGTCCCGGCACGAGCCCCTGCAGCTGGCTGAGCGCCGAGTGTACCACGCCGACCACATGGTGGCTGCGATCACCGTGTTCAGAGTACAACTGTGGCTTACTGTGTACCTCGTGCTGCATGACGTAGTGTCCCGGCACGAGCCCCTGCAGCTGGCTGAGCGCCGAGTGTACCACGCCGGCCACATGGTGGCTGCGATCACCGTGTTCAGAGTACAACTGTGGCTCACTGTGTACCTCGTGCTACATGATTAGTGTCCCGGCACGAGCCCCTGCAGCTGGCTGAGCGCCGAGTGTACCACGCCGACCACATGGTGGCTGCGATCACCGTGTTCAGAGTACAACTGTGGCTTACTGTGTACCTCGTGCTGCATGACGTAGTGTCCCGGCACGATCCCCTGCAGCTGGCTGAGCGCCGAGTGTACCACGCCGGCCACATGGTGGCTGCGATCACCGTGTTCAGAGTACAACTGTGGCTTACTGTGTACCTCGTGCTGCATGACGTAGTGTCCCGGCACGAGCCCCTGCAGCTGGCTGAGCGCCGAGTGTACCACGCCGGCCACATGGTGGCTGCGATCACCGTGTTCAGAGTACAACTGTGGCTCACTGTGTACCTCGTGCTACATGATTAGTGTCCCGGCACGAGCCCCTGCAGCTGGCTGAGCGCCGAGTGTACCACGCCGACCACATGGTGGCTGCGATCACCGTGTTCAGAGTACAACTGTGGCTTACTGTGTACCTCGTGCTGCATGACGTAGTGTCCCGGCACGATCCCCTGCAGCTGGCTGAGCGCCGAGTGTACCACGCCGGCCACATGGTGGCTGCGATCACCGTGTTCAGAGTACAACTGTGGCTTACTGTGTACCTCGTGCTGCATGACGTAGTGTCCCGGCACGAGCCCCTGCAGCTGGCTGAGCGCCGAGTGTACCACGCCGGCCACATGGTGGCTGCGATCACCGTGTTCAGAGTACAACTGTGGCTTACTGTGTACCTCGTGCTGCATGACGTAGTGTCCCGGCACGATCCCCTGCAGCTGGCTGAGCGCCGAGTGTACCACGCCGGCCACATGGTGGCTGCGATCACCGTGTTCAGAGTACAACTGTGGCTTACTGTGTACCTCGTGCTGCATGACGTAGTGTCCCGGCACGAGCCCCTGCAGCTGGCTGAGCGCCGAGTGTACCACGCCGGCCACATGGTGGCTGCGATCACCGTGTTCAGAGTACAACTGTGGCTTACTGTGTACCTCGTGCTGCATGACGTAGTGTCCCGGCACGATCCCCTGCAGCTGGCTGAGCGCCCAGTGTACTACGCCGGCCACATGGTGGCTGCGATCACCGTGTTCAGAGTACAACTGTGGCTTACTGTGTACCTCGTGCTGCATGACGTAGTGTCCCGGCACGAGCCCCTGCAGCTGGCTGAGCGCCGAGTGTACCACGCCGGCCACATGGTGGCTGCGATCACCGTGTTCAGAGTACAACTGTGGCTTACTGTGTACCTCGTGCTGCATGACGTAGTGTCCCGGCACGAGCCCCTGCAGCTGGCTGAGCGCCGAGTGTACCACGCCGGCCACATGGTGGCTGCGATCACCGTGTTCAGAGTACAACTGTGGCTTACTGTGTACCTCGTGCTGCATGACGTAGTGTCCCGGCACGAGCCCCTGCAGCTGGCTGAGCGCCGAGTGTACCACGCCGGCCACATGGTGGCTGCGATCACCGTGTTCAGAGTACAACTGTGGCTCACTGTGTACCTCGTGCTGCATGACGTAGTGTCCCGGCACGAGCCCCTGCAGCTGGCTGAGCGCCGAGTGTACCACGCCGGCCACATGGTGGCTGCGATTACCGTGTTCAGAGTACAACTGTGGCTCACTGTGTACCTCGTGCTGCATGACGTAGTGTCCCGGCACGAGCCCCTGCAGCTGGCTGAGCGCCGAGTGTACCACGCCGGCCACATGGTGGCTGCGATCACCGTGTTCAGAGTACAACTGTGGCTTACTGTGTACCTCGTGCTGCATGACGTAGTGTCCCGGCACGATCCCCTGCAGCTGGCTGAGCGCCGAGTGTACCACGCCGGCCACATGGTGGCTGCGATCACCGTGTTCAGAGTACAACTGTGGCTTACTGTGTACCTCGTGCTGCATGACTTAGTGTCCCGGCACGAGCCCCTGCAGCTGGCTGAGCGCCGAGTGTACCACGCCGGCCACATGGTGGCTGCGATCACCGTGTTCAGAGTACAACTGTGGCTTACTGTGTACCTCGTGCTGCATGACGTAGTGTCCCGGCACGATCCCCTGCAGCTGGCTGAGCGCCGAGTGTACCACGCCGGCCACATGGTGGCTGCGATCACCGTGTTCAGAGTACAACTGTGGCTTACTGTGTACCTCGTGCTGCATGACTTAGTGTCCCGGCACGATCCCCTGCAGCTGGCTGAGCGCCGAGTGTACCACGCCGGCCACATGGTGGCTGCGATCACCGTGTTCAGAGTACAACTGTGGCTTACTGTGTACCTCGTGCTGCATGACGTAGTGTCCCGGCACGATCCCCTGCAGCTGGCTGAGCGCCGAGTGTACCACGCCGGCCACATGGTGGCTGCGATCACCGTGTTCAGAGTACAACTGTGGCTTACTGTGTACCTCGTGCTGCATGACGTAGTGTCCCGGCACGAGCCCCTGCAGCTGGCTGAGCGCCGAGTGTACCACGCCGGCCACATGGTGGCTGCGATCACCGTGTTCAGAGTACAACTGTGGCTTACTGTGTACCTCGTGCTGCATGACGTAGTGTCCCGGCACGAGCCCCTGCAGCTGGCTGAGCGCCGAGTGTACCACGCCGGCCACATGGTGGCTGCGATCACCGTGTTCAGAGTACAACTGTGGCTTACTGTGTACCTCGTGCTGCATGACGTAGTGTCCCGGCACGAGCCCCTGCAGCTGGCTGAGCGCCGAGTGTACCACGCCGGCCACATGGTGGCTGCGATCACCGTGTTCAGAGTACAACTGTGGCTTACTGTGTACCTCGTGCTGCATGACGTAGTGTCCCGGCACGATCCCCTGCAGCTGGCTGAGCGCCGAGTGTACCACGCCGGCCACATGGTGGCTGCGATCACCGTGTTCAGAGTACAACTGTGGCTTACTGTGTACCTCGTGCTGCATGACTTAGTGTCCCGGCACGATCCCCTGCAGCTGGCTGAGCGCCGAGTGTACCACGCCGGCCACATGGTGGCTGCGATCACCGTGTTCAGAGTACAACTGTGGCTTACTGTGTACCTCGTGCTGCATGACGTAGTGTCCCGGCACGATCCCCTGCAGCTGGCTGAGCGCCGAGTGTACCACGCCGGCCACATGGTGGCTGCGATCACCGTGTTCAGAGTACAACTGTGGCTTACTGTGTACCTCGTGCTGCATGACGTAGTGTCCCGGCACGAGCCCCTGCAGCTGGCTGAGCGCCGAGTGTACCACGCCGGCCACATGGTGGCTGCGATCACCGTGTTCAGAGTACAACTGTGGCTTACTGTGTACCTCGTGCTGCATGACGTAGTGTCCCGGCACGAGCCCCTGCAGCTGGCTGAGCGCCGAGTGTACCACGCCGGCCACATGGTGGCTGCGATCACCGTGTTCAGAGTACAACTGTGGCTTACTGTGTACCTCGTGCTGCATGACTTAGTGTCCCGGCACGATCCCCTGCAGCTGGCTGAGCGCCGAGTGTACCACGCCGGCCACATGGTGGCTGCGATCACCGTGTTCAGAGTACAACTGTGGCTTACTGTGTACCTCGTGCTGCATGACGTAGTGTCCCGGCACGATCCCCTGCAGCTGGCTGAGCGCCGAGTGTACCACGCCGGCCACATGGTGGCTGCGATCACCGTGTTCAGAGTACAACTGTGGCTTACTGTGTACCTCGTGCTGCATGACGTAGTGTCCCGGCACGAGCCCCTGCAGCTGGCTGAGCGCCGAGTGTACCACGCCGGCCACATGGTGGCTGCGATCACCGTGTTCAGAGTACAACTGTGGCTTACTGTGTACCTCGTGCTGCATGACGTAGTGTCCCGGCACGAGCCCCTGCAGCTGGCTGAGCGCCGAGTGTACCACGCCGGCCACATGGTGGCTGCGATCACCGTGTTCAGAGTACAACTGTGGCTTACTGTGTACCTCGTGCTGCATGACGTAGTGTCCCGGCACGAGCCCCTGCAGCTGGCTGAGCGCCGAGTGTACCACGCCGGCCACATGGTGGCTGCGATCACCGTGTTCAGAGTACAACTGTGGCTCACTGTGTACCTCGTGCTGCATGACGTAGTGTCCCGGCACGAGCCCCTGCAGCTGGCTGAGCGCCGAGTGTACCACGCCGGCCACATGGTGGCTGCGATTACCGTGTTCAGAGTACAACTGTGGCTCACTGTGTACCTCGTGCTGCATGACGTAGTGTCCCGGCACGAGCCCCTGCAGCTGGCTGAGCGCCGAGTGTACCACGCCGGCCACATGGTGGCTGCGATCACCGTGTTCAGAGTACAACTGTGGCTTACTGTGTACCTCGTGCTGCATGACGTAGTGTCCCGGCACGATCCCCTGCAGCTGGCTGAGCGCCGAGTGTACCACGCCGGCCACATGGTGGCTGCGATCACCGTGTTCAGAGTACAACTGTGGCTTACTGTGTACCTCGTGCTGCATGACGTAGTGTCCCGGCACGAGCCCCTGCAGCTGGCTGAGCGCCGAGTGTACCACGCCGGCCACATGGTGGCTGCGATCACCGTGTTCAGAGTACAACTGTGGCTCACTGTGTACCTCGTGCTGCATGACGTAGTGTCCCGGCACGAGCCCCTGCAGCTGGCTGAGCGCCGAGTGTACCACGCCGGCCACATGGTGGCTGCGATTACCGTGTTCAGAGTACAACTGTGGCTCACTGTGTACCTCGTGCTGCATGACGTAGTGTCCCGGCACGAGCCCCTGCAGCTGGCTGAGCGCCGAGTGTACCACGCCGGCCACATGGTGGCTGCGATCACCGTGTTCAGAGTAGAACTGAGCGCGGGTATATTCTTCTGTTGTGATGATCTCACCGGATTCAGCGTCGAGTCTCACTGTACAAATAAACAAACATTTATGTCAAAGTGCCATAAGGCGCCATTAATTTATTACGTAAGACGATTTTTACCAGTTTTTGACCCGCTTGTTGATAAGGTTTATTTCTAATCGAAGCTATATGGAAATAGCGCCTTACTGACAAGCGACAATAAGTACCCTTTTGGTTGAAAATGGCACAAATAATTGTCAGATTTAGTAATAGCACAATTATAGCAATAATCTGGACTAAAATTACCAAATCCACAATCTGGTTAACGATTTGTCGAACCCCCCACCAACCAACGGCTCAACATAGACGGCAAAAAATGGTAAAGGTAGACTCCACGGGGTAGCAAGATATCACTCATATCTTAATCTGACGCGTTCGAATAACTACAAAAAACCCCTCTTTGGCTCTCCGACTAATAGTACAAATCAATATTAGACATAAGTTGAATAACCTGTGCCCTGCATTATTCATCACACTTACCGTTGAGCACCCTAGTGTCGGTGTCCCTGAGTGCGAGCGAGAGGGCAACACTCGTAACCCTATCTTCGGACTGCTTGCTCGCGCCCATGTCTGCCTGGTACTCCGGTACAGGCTCCAATATAATCTCACCAGCTGATCCCTGCAATATCGTTTGTATTAGAACAACGCGACCTTTTCTGTGACATAAAATAGTAGAAATTAAATAAAATGGAACTAAAAAAAATCCATAGAGGATATTACTGCAATGTTCTGCCACCAGAGTGCAGGACTAGCCTTTTTAGTAAACCATAGAGTAACTTATACATACTGTACCTTTAACAGGTGTTTGACAAGTTTTCAGAGATAATAAAATATGACATTGATGCATCAAGGCGGTTCGTTTACAGAGGACCTACCGGGAAACGCGAATCCGAAATTTCGCTATCTACCTCTTTATCGCTCAATATGCAAGAGTGACAGAGACGTTAGATAACGAAATTTCGATTTTCTTGTTTCGCGATAGATTCTCAGATTGTCTCAAAAAAATCCTAATCCTAACCACTCGAGTTTGGTCAGTGATAACAAAATCACCCTGTATGATCTTTCTATAGTAAGGAAGTACTGTTTGGGTAAAATCAATAAGTAAAATGTAAATATAAAGTAAATACAGTCTCCTAGCAGTTATAGCTGACAGGCTCGACAGTCAGCTTATCGTGCACTGAACCAGGGTGCACTCATTGGTAGCTGCGTACACATGAGTATGTAGCAGCCGATGAGTGTACCCTGGCTCCTGCCAAAATAGAAATACACTAATAATAATATAAATAATCTAAGTTTAGTTGCTTAAGATAGTATTAAGTACTAACATGTATGGACCATTATAAAAAATAAAAAAAATAAAACAAAATATCTTTATTTCAGAACATTTAAAATTCCATACAATATTGTTAGTACCATCGTTATACCTATGTGTTAGTAAATACATTAAAAATAAAAACAAAACTTTTAACAATAAAATCAAAATCCAATAAATTTAAATAATTAATATGTCAGATTCAAAATAATATAGACTAGAATAATAATTAGAATGTCAAAAATTTACCATTTTCTCTTAATTTAAATTCATATAAATAATGATTTCATGTCAAAAGAGCAACAGATACACGCATAACAAATGTCGATATATGTATTCTACTTAATAGTTTTGACCCATGCACACAGGATGGAACTATCAGGTCTATCGGCGATGACTTTCAGTATCCCGTTGTCGCTGCGCGTTTCGCCTGATCGCATAAAGGTCGTCGGTACGCGCCTCGCAAACATTCCTGACGCGCTACAGAACCGTGGCAACCTCAACAGGATTCTGAAGGCATCATTATACTGGATACGGAGAGCATTATAGGCTTTCAGCGTGTACATAGTTGACCCATAGGCTACCCGTGTAAAATACTTGGCAGAACGCCTTAAAAAGGGTGATTTTAACTTGTTTTGAACAACGGGCAAACCTACGAGCCAACATATTGCTTCTGACCGCTAATGCTCTTCGTTCCCTCTCCAAATCGAGAATTATGAAGTCTGAAATAAACGAATTTTATTTTCTAAGAACAAATTAAATTATTTTCTATGAAAATATTTTAATTTGTGGTTTTTCAAGTAGACACACTACTATTTAAACTATAAACTGAAATAAATATCATATACGAAGGAAAAAATGACCAAAGCCTCCAGTGTCCAGAGCTGGAATCGAACCAGCGTACCCCGTTTACCGGACAGGTGCCTGAACCGCTCGGCATAATTTAATTTGTTCTTAGAGTATTAATGGCAGCGCCATCTCTCTTCGCTAGCCCGTAATCACCTGAGTTGATTCAGTTAGAAGGTCGAACCATACTGTTCTACCTTAGAGATGGCCAGGGGGCGCCACAAGCCTTCGGGAATTGTCATATACTTGGAATTTTATTTTATTATTTATTTTTTAAATAAGTGAAACGAACTCACTTTGAATTTGTGCGCGCAATGCACGATGACATCGACACTTTCCGAAGTGGATTTGTTTCTGAACCGCCATATTCTAAACGAACGCGGCGGTGGCCGCTCTAATAACGAATCTGTAAACAAGTTTTCTTTATATATTAAATCACATTTAGGGCCTGTTTCACAATGTCCAAGTAAAGTCCTGAATAAGCTACTTGCCACTTATCTGACGAATAAAGTTATCGTTGGCATTTCACAATCTCCAAATAAGCTTTATCTGCTGGATAAAGTGCTTTTTTTGTAGGAAATTTTATCTGGCAGTTAATTTTATTGGTAATTAGCTATCCAATACTTTACTTGGACATTGTGAAACAGGCCCTAAATCTTTATTTGATATTTCGTCAAGTGGACGAAAACTAGAGGCTGGACGGAAACTAGCGCAATGACCCTATACGTCACATAAAACAATAAGTAATATAAGAAAAAAAAAAAAACAAACTTACCTTGACATGTACACTTATAAACGCCAAAGCCTTCAGTAAAACTTCTATTAGTATTGGTATTATTAGTATTTGGAATATCCTTCGTCTCTTTCTGTGACGTGCATTTGTCTACTTCCATCTCTGTCTGAACGTCTGTATTCTTGCTGGGTGTATCTGTGTCTTTTTCTTTCGTCGATGCTTCATCTACAGATTGAAGATAACAAGAATAAAAAAGACATGTTAAAAATTCCGTGGGTTTAGTTAAATAACACAATAGGGTTTTTGACTGCATTTAAAATAAATTATTTTACATCATGCATGAATTAAAGCATCGGAAGATTAATAGAGAAACTTAGACAGCAGTTACTTTAAGACACAATTTCTATTTAAAAACCCGTATAAAACTATAATTACTTAATGTCTAAATATCTACATAAAACCGGCCAAGTGCGAGTCGGACTCGCGCACCGAGGGTTCCGTACTTTTTAGTATTTGTTGTTATAGCGACAACAGAAATACATCATCTGTGAAAATTTCAACTGTCAAACTATCACGGTTCATGAGGTACAGCCTGGTGACAGAAAGACGGACAGCGGAGTCTTAGTAATAGGGTCCCGTTTTTACCCTTTGGGTACTTTTTTGGTTTGGGTGGGTATTACGTCCCTAAAAACTGATATTTCGCAAGTAGTAAATTAAAAATGAAATATATTATTTGCTAATCCGTCAAATGGACGAAAACTAGAGCGTGGACGGAAACTAGCGCAATGACCCTAGTTACCGAAATCGATGAACAAGTTGTCTTCCTCGTCGCTCGTGTCGTCCGGCCACACGACCTCGTGCGATGATGTAGTTTCAGGAACCAATTCTTCTTCTGGCGCTTGCGGCCTCTTGGTTAGTTCTGATGCCCTGGTACATAAACAGTTAAGAATTTGATTTGTGTGTGTGTTTCTGTGTTCGCAAATATCTGAACCAAGGGCCTGACACTCTTTGATAGAGAAAGATAGTCTTATTGCGATTCCTATAAGAGGAAAGAGAAAATAGTGCCATGCTTTGTCCTAATCACCGACCGGGTTTTTTTTCATGGTCGGGTTATGGCAGCATAGGTAGGAGGCGATGGCGAAATACCGAAATTTATAAGTGAAAGAGAAAAAGGATTATGCTACCATACATTAACCTGTCAATACATGAATATGTCTTTCTCTTACCCCTGGTCGCTCGGTTTCATGTCTATAACTACTATACTGTCTATGATCTAAAGCTCGGCCAAATTGCACCTTCCCATACAAACGTAGTTCCGCTCTCATTTTAAAACTACGTGTTGCATGGATTGAATTTGCAATTATTGATAAAAAAAAATATGTAATAGCAAGCAAACGAGCAGACGAGCCGCCTGATGGGAAGCAGTCATCGCCGCTCATGGACATAAGCAACACCAGAGGAGCCACTTATGCGTTGCCCACCTTTAAGAACCATAAATACCTGCTTCTTGAAGAACCCTATGTCATAGCGCAGGGGAAACACCTCGGAAGGTAGCTCATTCCACAATTTGCACGTTCTGGGCAAAAACGAGCGAGATGCCCGCTTGTTTTTGGTTTGCCACGTGTCAAGAAAGTGAGGATGAGCTTTGTTTCTTTGGCGGGAGGTGCGGTGGTAAAAACGTGACGGTGGCACCAGATCAAAAAGTTCTACAGAACATTCCCCATTGTACAGACGGTAGAACAAGCACAGAGATCCCACGTCTCTCCGAAGGCTAAGAGCTTCCAAACGGTTCCAAGAGGTTCTTGATGCATCAATTTGAATTAATTGAATTGAAAAGTTGCAAGTGTTTCGAAACACTAAACACGATTTTTCTTAGACTCCATTAGCTTTTTGTCTATGGCAAAGATAGATATAACTCCGTTATAGATGGATACAGTCTAAGGAAAAAACGTGCCTCGAAAATTACGAAAATTTGATTCTCGATCAGATGGCGCCACTACCTATGGCCTACTCTCGTATAGAGGGCGTTGTCAGTTTCGTTTGTTATTTAGCAATTCTAAGGCATATCAGTGAAAGAACACGGGTCAAAATCATAAAAATAATTAATGCAAATAAAAAATCATTTATCCATATTTAAATCCATCTTTTCACTTTCTCCTCTCATCTACTCAAAGGTTAAGGTGGTTCGACTAGGTTACCCAAAGCTTAAACCCCGCTAGATGGCGTCACTTTCGCAAATTTTCAGGTTTAATTTTTTCGTGGAATAGTGTTGGTATCTGTATACTTAAAAGTATGTTTAGCGCACTCTTTACATAAATATTGAACTATTATAATAAACATTGATTACTTCATTAGTGCAAAAAACACTTTTAAAGTCGACAGAGTGTTTCTGTCATGCTATTTCCTACTATTACTCACACATGCAAACAGTGTTTCCGTGATGCTTGTAGTAGACAATTTCATGCAATGTAAGTATGCTGCAATGGCGTTGCGGTATGTAGTAGTAGTAGTAGTAGTAGTAGTAAACTCTTTATTGTACAAATATACACATTAAAAATTACATGGTACAAATAATAAGATGTACAAAGGCGAACTTATCCCTATGAGGGATCTCTTCCAGTTAACCTTTGAGCAGATGAGAGGAGAAAGTGAAAAGAGGGTGACAAATGTAGCAAAATGTACAACAAGGTACCAGAAAGATAAAGGATATAAATACATACAAAATTAATAGGATAAACATATAATATATTACACAAAAAGGAATGGGGAAAATACACTAAAAATTGGAAAAAAGTAGAAAAATATAAAGCAACATACAATACAAATATAGGCACATTAGTCAATCAGATAACCACAGCTTCTTTAACCTCTCCTTGAACGACGCAAGCGATTGCGCCTGTCTGAGCGAAACTGGCAGCTCATTCCACAGCTTCACTGAACGCACTATGTATGTTCGTGGAAATACGTGCAAGAGGATTCGGGTTCGAGACTGGTACGTCAGGGGTACTTTTTTTGTCCTTTTTGTGTTATCTTATGTTTCTTATACCTTTTATTCTTCGAATTCTTGTCCGATTCCGATATAACCGAAATATATTTCAGTGATATCGGAAACGGCTCTAACGATTTCGATGAAATTTGCTGTAAGGGGTTCGATCTAGCTAGGTCTTATCTCTGGGAAAACGAGCATTTTTGAGTTTTTACTTATGTTTTCTTTTTCTCCCAGATATTCAGTATTATTAATAAATTAGTTTATAACGTTTTATAAAAATATGTGACGTTTTGAACCACATTGTCGGTTGTCGATTAGGTTGATTTCATTTTGAAGCTTTATGGAAATATGACAACAATAAGTAGGTACCCGTTTGGTTGAAAACGCCACATATATTGAAAACCTGACTTTCACAAATCTCACCTTTTTGGGTTCTTCCAACTGAGAAAGGATGGAGAATACTGATGATTCTTAGTAGCACTAGCCCAAGGAAGTCCAGGTTTGTAAGTGTCAGGTATCAGTTTTCTTTCAAAGCGCTAAATATAGTTCTACAAGTAAAGCAATCCCTTACTGCCCAGCCTCTATAGTATTTTTCATACTGGAAGGGTACGATGATAGATTTCATCTCCATACAATTTATAACCTAATAATGCCAAATGTTGCAAAATTATATTGAATTGAGATCTATCATCGTACCCTTGCAGTTTGAAATAGTTATTTACGATACAAGTGCGGAAAAGAGAAAATTCGAAACGAGTGGCGACAGATTAAAACACGACCGCAGAGAGTGTTTTAAATCGACACGAGTTGCGAATTACCTATTCGCACGTGTATCGTACAACGTTTTACAGTACATATGGCCCTTTAAACTTTCGACATATGCATGAAAAGTGCTCTTTACGCACTAGGGCGAGAAAGTTGCACCATATGTACTGTAAAATACTTTTTAGTACATATGGTGCTACATATACGTTACCGCCCTAGTGCGGTAATTAGTACAATTAAAATTACTTCCTTCGGTCGTGTTTCAATTTATCGCCACTCGTTGCCAATTTCCTACTTTTCGCACTTGTATCGTAATGTACTAATAATAAAGAAGTAATTGTAAAATTAAATTAAAACTTTTTTTATATTTTTTTTTTGGATTCAAGTAGGTACAGTGAGTAACAACATTGCATGGCCTTCTAATTATAACTATTATAGAAAACGGGATATTTATCATGTTTATTTATATTATTTATTTCTCGATATTTTGGCCGGTCTTGCAAGACCAGTCGTTGTGGAGATCCCTGGGGAGGCCTATGTCCAGCAGTGGATGTCTTGTTGGTGTAGATGGATTCACACAACAAATGAAATAACATTTTTTCATATTTGTTATCCGTAGTTGTCCCTGTACCTGAAAGAAAAATAATATCATGATAGCACAAAATCTCTAATGTTATAGGAAGAAAGATGATGCAACAATATGGATTCTAATAAAGTTATCATTTACTTACCTAGTAATAATTGTGTTTTTCATTCATAGACAAAATTCCATAATTTTCATCCCCAGGAAATGTTTTATTTTACTTTACTGCAGTGAGGATGTCCTGATTTTTTCTGGCTAATGAAGGAAAACATTTTATTTCCAAGAATGCCTCTTCATTTTGCACAATACCTAAAAAAACCTAGAGTTAGTGACACATTGACTATTCGGCAACCAAAACAGTAATAATTACATTATATAGGTATTGTTCACTGCTTATATCTACCATTACGGAAGAAGTGAGAATTATTTTCTAAAAAGATCGGCACGAGAAAATTACAATGTACAATGAAGGAATGAAACTGTACCTACCTTACGAAACTTCACAATCATGAATTCCGCTTCAATTGAGTCTGAATTTTTCTGGATTTTCGCGGACCAGAACACCGATGATTTTTGTAACTTGATTTAGACGTTGCTATCATTTTCAATTTATACAAACAAATTGATGCCACAATAAACATGACCCTATGTGTCAGTGTCAACACTGTCAAATAAAAATGCACTAAACATGACGGCACTGCAAATCCTGCCAGGTCGGCCAGGCAACGTCGCCAACGTCATAGAGTGGCAACGCCGCACGCAACGTATTTGTACACGACATTTGTGACACATACGTAAAATTGATGAAAAAATTACGTTGATTTATGTATGATTTCTGTATGAAACAAAGTTTTTCTATTAATTTAGCGCAAACGAATATTCGAAAGTAGATAAATGAGCAAATATTTGTGTAGTAATAGTGTGTAGTGCCTTAATTAAAGCAGATTGAATTTTGTATGAAAATCGAACCACCTTAACTGGAAGAGATCCCTCAAAGGGATAAGTTCGCCTTTGTACATCGTATTATTTGTACCATGTAATTTTTAATATGTATATTTGTACAATAAAGAGTTTACTACTACTATTTAAATACATTTTAACGTATTTTTATAAATCTTCATTTTTAGTTTTAAAGTGTGTCGATAGATGGCAGTGAATTTACTGTGGTTACAAAATTTACTATGACAGTACCGCTCTATAATATTATATCCTCTTACACACAATACTAATAATAGTATACTTACGGCACTAGAGCGACCTCGAGCAGATGCCTGAGCGCTCTGAACGTCCGCCTCATCACGTTCTCCTGCTTGTTCATGAACTCGCTGCCCAACACGACCACGTTCACATTCTCTGACGAGGGGCCTGCAATGTAACGAGAACAAACATTACGGGCCAAGTGCGAATCGGACTCGCGCACCGAGAGTTCCGTACTTTTTAGTATTTGTTGTTATAGCGGCAACAGTAATACATCATCTGTGAAAATTTCAACTGGCTAGCTATCATGGTTCATGAGATACAGCCTGGTGACAGACAGACGGACAGCGGAGTCTTAGTAATACGGTCCCGTTTTTACCCTTTGGGTACGGAACCCTAAAACCGACTTTTAGTATTTGAACAAGAATATATAGGTGCCCTACAATCGCATTACTATACTCAAGTCCAAAAACAAACTTTTCACTTCTTGTCGCTCCATCATAGGATTCATAGGCTAACTCAATCAACGAATCACAAAAACGAAACGAGATTCCTATTGGCTAATGACGAAATTACCTAGCACCTACGCCGCCGCTAAGACGTTCCTGCACCTACCTGTTCCACATCCGCATCCGCATTAAGCTCCGCACCGATTTTATGCGGATGCGGATGTTGAAAACAATGCGGAAGTTCCGCGGTTGCGAATTTTCGCAACATCCCTGGTCTGCAATAGACTTTAAGGTCATTGAATGTATCATTATGTGACTTACCGGGCTGTGTAACACTGTAAACGGATACCGGCAACGCCCACGCTCGCCGCTCGGCCATGCAGCGCAGGGCTCCCTCGCTAGCCACGAACAGGGCTCCATTGTCTACCGCGTACTCGGCTAGCGTACGGTACACTTCTGTCACAGGGAGGACGGAGATGCTTTTCTCGTCTGGAACAATATGAAAACAGTCAAGCATTTAAATATATGCCTACGCCAGGGTACGTACAGTCTAATAATTTAATTTCTGACCCATTTCCTACAATCGGGGACATTGCCGGTGAACTTTAGAAGTTTTTTACCCCGATCCTTACGCCAACTAAGCTAAATTCCGCCTCCCTCCCGAGATAACCGATTACGATGCATTTAGGATTATGTATGTTAATAATGAAAAAAGTAAAAACGGGTAATGAGACAAACAATAGCTAGTTGTTGTTGTTTAGCCTCGCCTCCCCATAAAGATGACCAATTCAGATGCATTTTGGATTCCTTATCTTAGTTTTCAAATGCCGGCCGTCACAAAGACAATGGACGGCAAAGTGCCATGCTATCATCATCACTTTTATGATATCGCCTGACCGTAAGCAAGACGTTTAAACGATTTTTGCCCTTAAGGTGGTTCATCGGGAACGTCCCCGATTGTACCTTAGTTAGTTAAGATTTATAAGAATTGAGTGTTATACAGTCTCTTCATTTTTGTAAGGTCCTGGCAGAATGTCAGCGATGTGGCTTGCCGCATCATCATGCTGAGCCAGCGCCTATTCTCTGCCACGACACATGGTTATGTATTTGTATTATTTTCTTTTACTTATTTCAAGAATTGTAAACTAGTTTTTAAGTTTAATTCTAAGCTGCATGTTTTCTATGTACCATGTATGTTGTGGAAATGAATAAAGTTTTTAGCTATCTATCTACCTTGTACATGTATAAATCGGATGACAATGCAATATCATGATGACATAGAGCTGATCTGATGATGGAGACCGGAGGTGGCCATGGGAGCTCTGTGATAAAACATCGCAAACTAATTGTGTTTGGGGTTAAAATTGTAATGATAAGTATTAGTTGCCTGTGGAAAGAAAAGTACAGTCAGCGATAAAAGCTTGTGCCAAAAATATCACGTCGGTGGCAATCAAGCATACGGCCCGCCTGATGGTAAGCAGTTACCGTAGCCTATGGACGCCTGCAACACCAGAGATAGCTAAAAACTTATTCTATTTTCGCGTGTAAGCTCACGTGGCAGTATGAAGCGGACAGGGTGCTGGTCGCACGGCTCGGGGACGGCGCTGAGCCGCATCACGGACAGTCGGCTGCGAATGTTCAGCGGTTTCTCTACTTTCAGTAGCTCTGATGACTTCACCTGGAAGGTTTAGAGTATCAATATCATTATTACAAGAGCTGACGATTCAATGGAGTCACGCCGTTCATTTGCCAAAAAAGTTTAAAAACCGTACAAGTAGGGCACTTTTGAAAACCATGAACAGATAAAAATAATTGATATATAGCGTGTATTTTCTATACAACCATGTATTCAAAGGGTAATTAATAACTTTCATATGTTATGCTAAAAAAAAGGGGTTTAATTTTTCTTTAAGATTAAACAACTTTCGCTCGATAGAAATAGAAAAAAAACAGTCTATAACGCGCCATATTTTTTTTTTATTTTTGCTCAAAAGCAAATCAAACTCATCAACTACATTTTTTTTGTTAAAAATTACTAAAAAACCGGACAAGTGCTAGTCGGACTTGCCCACCGAGGTTTACGTACTTTTTAGTATTTGTTCCTATAGCGGCAACAGAAATACATCATCTGTGAAAATTTCAACTGTCTAGCTATCACGGTTCATGAGATACAGCCTGGTGACAGACGGACAGACAGACAGACAGACGGACGGACACCGGAGTCTTAGTAACAGGGTCCCGTTTTTACCCTTTGGGTACGGAACCCTAAAAAGAACTCTATTCTAAATATTTTGTACTTACTCCAATAAGCTCCTTCTGCATCACCATATCATAGTCCCCAGCCGGCTCCATTGGTATCTGTGCCACCAGCTCGAATATCTTCGGGTACCCCTTCATCTGATTAGCTCTGACTTTGAACTCGGCCTCGTATACGGACTCTATGAGAGGTTTGGGCCGGAGCGCTCTGATGCACTGGCCGTTGGTCCAGAGGCTCTTAGCCCAGTCTATGTATTCCTTTTGCTCTTTTTGTAATATTTCTTTTATTGCCTGAAAACAGTAGAATAACTATTATCTCACTAACCGGGCTCAAATATGACCACGCTTTTGTCCCACGAGCGACTAAACTAGACAGCGCGCATGCTGACAACGTCAAATATTATTGTAATGCAGCGCAACAGCAACAGGCTTGACATAATATAGGATTTTATTTTAGCCAATAAAAACTTTTATTGACCAATCAGTTAATCACAACATTTAAATGTAAATACCTATATATTTTTTCTTTTTTATTGTGGGACGTACCACATTATTACAATCTATAACTTGTATATACAGATGTCAATCACAATAAAAAAAATCAACGATGATCAATCAACTCTGGCCAACGACATCTGCGTTTTTGACACATAGTCCTTTCATTAAAATGTGCCGAATAGTTTCCGAGTTAAATGGCTGTGACAAACGGACAGACAGACGGATATGACAAAACTATAAGGACCCCGTTTTGACCATTTCGGCTATGGAACCCTTAAAATATAACCATCCTAAATATATACTGGAAAACAAACCTCGAAAGCTTGCATATCAAACTTAGTCGGTTTAGCCACGAACTCATCCTCGAGTATGCCTGGGTTGAGTGCACACAGCACTTTCAGCCCGATATAGTGCTGGTGTGATGACAGTGCAGACAGCCGTGTGTACGCTGGCGGAGGGTGGAGCCCCGGCACGAAGATGCGATGGAAGTTCTGCGCCTGGATATAACAAGATTTATGGCGTTATCACAGAAAGTAATAGTATTATACAGAACGGCCACGCACCGCCACGCCCCGACTCGAAATACCTTGCCCCTTTGCCGAAGATTGACGACCTTTTGCCGAACGCTCAATACTGTTTTTAAGGAACTTACTCACACAATGACGCATGACGCGTCTACAGACGTGCCGTTCACACATAGAAATGCAAGTGATTTTTAATGTATAGCGTGACCACCCTGTGGCATTATTCATAAACGCGTTACAAGCCTGAAATAGCTATGAATTGTTTGTCTTTATCTGTAATTTTGACTTATGTATTTGTAAGAAAGGGATAAAACATAATTTAACTAATTCGGGCCCTTAAAAGTTTTATGAATAAGGGGGTTTAAGGTTAAAACCTACAAGTATTGATGAACCCATCACCTAAAAGCCCATACAATCGAAATTACACTCTCATTTTTAGGGTAAAAACGGGACCTTATTACTAAGACTCCACTGTCCGTCTGTCTGTCTGTCACCAGAACATAATGTCTCATGAACCATAATAGACAGTTGAAATTTTCACAGATGATGTATTTCTGTTGCCGTTATAACAACAAATACTAAAAACAGAATAAAATATTTTTTGTTGGTAAAAAGTGTAATATACAAATAAAAAGAGAGTAATACAGAGAAAGAAAAATTTACTTATTTTACGTAAAAGCATTTACTCAATCCATCTTCTTTATATGACAAAACGTAGCAATGCAAACTAGTACCAGATACAGACTAAAATATCATAAAGTTCGCATTGTATTGCATTTATTTATTTTTCTATATTCTTAAACCAAATACTTTCCCGATTTGCAGAATGTTCTGATGCACATCATGTTGTATATATATACATATATATACAATATATATACCATACTTTCAGATATAACTAGTACTAGTTAATAATAAATCATATAAGTACTTACATTATGTCTTTTTTTAAATACAAGATCCCAGTCAATCTTTGTAGCCGTCCCTTCTTCCTCAGAGTCGCTGGAGATCAGTGGGTTTGAGAATTTGTTCCGTAATATCTTCTCCGTAACACAGTTGTCCAGTCCTGACTCTGTGACAAAATATGGAGTGTCTGGCAGAAATGTACACCTGAAATAAAAAAAGGCACACATAGTAAGTAAATGGGGTTGGCCGGTCGAAATAATTAGCAGATGGCGCCAGCATAGCTTGCCCTGTCAATCCCTAGAATTGTGTCAAATTTTTGTTTTTTTAATGCGCTGGATGCCAGCGCTTTAAGCAAAATCTCATAGAAAAAGGGGAAAGCTATGACGGCGCCATCTCTGCAATCCTTTGACAGTTGCCAACCCTATTATCAAGCTGTATGTATTATAATATTATACCTTGATTTAGAAGAATTTGATAAGATGTTAGTGAATAAAGAGTTAAGATCATAGCTAATATTCTGTGTAATGGCTAAAATGTCTTCATTTACATTTTTTTAGGGTTCCATACTATTACTAAGACTCCGCTGTCTGTCTGTCTATCCGCCTGTCACTAGGCTGTACCTTATGAACTGTGATAGATGAACAGTTGGAATTTTCACAGATGATGTATTTCTGTTGCTACTATAACAACAAATACTAAAAACAGAATGAAATAAATTTCAGTAAGTTGTATGGGAGCCCCCATACAACAAACGTGATTTTTTTGCTGTCAGAACAACAATTTGCCAGTTCCGAACAACTGACAGGCCAATATTATCCTGTCACAGTTTTTTTTTTTATACCACGTCGGTGGCAATCAAGCATACGGCCCGCCTGATGGTAAGCTGTTACCGTAGCCTATGGACACCTGCAAAACCGGAGATATAACACGCGCGTTGCCGACCGTAACACTCCTCTCCCTCGTTGAGCTCTGGCAACCTTACTTACCGGCAGGAACACAACACTATGAGTAGGATCTAGTGTTATTTGGCTGCGGTTTTCTGTAAGGTGGACGTACTTGCCCAGTTGGGCTCTGCTCTAGATCTGGAATGACGTCCGCTGTCCTGTGCCCTACCACACAAAGCGAGATGTCATTCACAGTGCCCATACCTCTCTTTTGGACGTAGTTTAAGGACATATCCGGGTCCGGGCGCAGTTTAAGGACATACCCGTTAAATGCTTACCGCGATCCTGCGCCGCCCCTTTAGGCGGAGGTGGCACTCCTTGGGTTTTTAGACGGTAGTAGGATTCTCGTCCTTTAGTCCGTCATATCCGTCTCGCTCCCCTCGAGACGGGATGCGTGAAGGCATTTTCCCAACGTAAAAAAAAGGCCGATATCGTCCGGCGGAGTGGTAATCAGTGGGCCCTTTAGGGCAAATCCGCCACTGTATGTACTGGAGAGAGAGGTTACTTTAATCTGCAGTTGACTATGCTTATAATTATTCTATTGATTGCTATTTTTTTTTAAATACCGGACCCAACTTAACTTAATATATATACACATATTTCTTTCCATTCACAATTAAACGGGTAAAACACGTTGATGTATAATATCAATCATAAGACTTACCAGTCATACTGTCGTATGTGCTCCATAATTTGTAAATTTCTTAGTTAGTAATTTATTTCAGCAACACTTGTTAGTTTCTTGTGATTGTCTTACATTAGTTGAACTTACAAAACACAATCAAATTATATCGAACCCACGATCGAACCTCACAAAACAACAAAAATACTGCACATGACAGATAACACAAACTGAGAGTGACACTGACACTGGCAGCCATTTACGACCTTTACGACAGTCCTCTATATACTCTTTGATACTCTATGACTCTTGCCCACGGAGCATGTATAGTTGGTCAAACCAATTTGTCAGTAAATAAGAACAAAAAAACTATACTCATCCTTTTCTTTTGGGTGCTAGTACTAATATAAGACAAAGATAGGATGAATATCTCTGTCTATGTTTGAAATGAGACAGTCCTTTGTCAAACTATATATAAAACCGCTACAGACTACGCGGCGCGAAGCCGCGAACGCGAGTGTGGAGTCGATTTCGCTGATTAGCGAACTAGACTCCACACTCGCGTTCTCGGCTTCGCGCCGCGATTCGCTCACGAGTTTGGAGGGCCCAAAACATTTAAAGTTTGTCAAAGGACTGTCGACTGTCTCATTTCAAACATCGACAGAGAGAATGAGAGAATCATACTATCTTTGTCTTACACTAGTACTAGGGCCCAATAGAAAGGGATGAGTATAATTTTCCTTGTTGTTTCTGACTGACAAATTGGTTTGACCAACTATACTTGCTCCAGCGCTCCAGCGTACTACATGCGCCATGTGCAAGTATTCTTTAGATGTAGTCAAAGGCACATTTTGGACTTTTTTGAAGTTGTATTGGCGGGAAACGTTTTTTTTTTCGTTACAAAGTGGCGGGAAGTAAAAGAAACGTCTTTCTTCTCTCTAAACTCAACATTGAACCACATCGAGAGTTGATTAGAAATTTGAAGATTTAAATTATTCAAAGAAACTTATTACACAGCAAAGGTAATTACGTTAAACTTACTATCAGTCATTACATTACTAGAATTCAGTCAGAGGGATTGCCTAATCCATCCAATGTTTAATATTGAATCATACGTAACCTGACGAGCATTGCTCATCCTTCATGTAGCTTTTGTTGTATTTTTACTGTTTGTCGTATCTTTAGACTACATTTAATGTAAATTGGTTTGATCAAAATTGTTTTTCTAAGGTTGCGTAACGAAGAAATAGTTCAGCGAGCAACTTGTTCCTAATAGCTGATTTCTACTTTCTTCATATTTTCTGGAAGATGAGCTGTTACAAATTCGGAAAGCGGGCTCGTGTATGCTACTACGAGCCAGAGGAGCCTCCCTTCGATGAGACGATAAGTGAAACACGAAACCATACTAATACTGTCAGACAGTAAATCGGTACTACAAGCGCTATGCAGCGACAAACTTACCTCAGAGCTTATACTTGAATGCCATCGGAGCCTCACTGAAGTGAGCAAAGAAGGCAACAAAGTAACAGTACAATGGATAAAGGGGCATAGTGGATCAAGAGGAAACGATGCAGCGGATGAACTGGCCAGGAAAGGTTCAGAAACACCGGCATATGGACCCGAGCCAATTATGCCTCTACCAATATCCTACATACACAACCAGCTAGAACAACATCACAGACAACTGCACAATAAGTACTGGAGTGAATTGAAGACATGCAGGCTAACCAAAGAAATTCTACCGGAACTGAACCACAAGCTTACCAAAATATTACTGAAAACACCAAGAAGCCAACTACGTAAAATAGTAGGATTAATAACAGGACATAACACACTAAACAAACACCTACATAATATGGGTAAAACTGACAGCCCCATGTGCAGAGCGTGCATGGAAGAAGAAGAAACAACAAAACATATTCTCCTAGACTGTAAACAGGTAGAAGTGTATAGGAGCAAATACCTAGGTAATCCATGCACACTTAAAGAGGCAACTAGCAACCTGAAGACTTTGCTAGGCTTCGTGGAGGAGCTGGGGTGGTTAGAGTAGCGCTACCTCGTTTCACGCAAAATAGGCACATTGGATGTCGATTTGCGGAAAATGCCCAGCATAACTAACTAACTAGACACCCTATCATCAACTACCCAATGCCTGATCGGCAAACCGGTCAGGGGTTCGCAAACCGCAACTCTCTGAAGATACATTTGCGTGAGTGAAGGAATTAACGGTCATAATCGCGGCAGTAAGTAATGTGGCGCCGAATATCTTTGACAGATACAACGGCGGCAACAACGACGCCGCAACAGTAATGCAGTTAATAAACCTACATTGCTGCACAAATTTGGACTTATTGAAATCCTTAATGTCTAAACAATATATCTATATATAAACTAATGATAGTAATGATACTACAATTCGTTTTATACATTTTTTTATTTCTTTCTACACAACAACGTTCTCCGAAAATGGGGTCAAAGGTTTGCAAAGATGGCGCCATCATAGCTTGCCCATTTTTCTATGAGATTTGGCTTAAAAAGCTGGCATCCAGGGCATAAAATCTCACTAAAAAACAAAAATTTGACAATTCTAGGGATTGACAGGGCAAGCTATGCTGATGGCGCCGTCTGCTAACTACTTCGAACGGCCAACCCCATATACAAAAGCAAAAGATATACAAAAATAATAAAGTTATATAATTGCATTATCGAATTTCAAAAATCGAAAACACCGAACCAACTTTTGACTTACTAAAACATACAGTCAATAATGTAGTGAATATGTATTCTCTAATAATGGTAAAAGCAAATGTTTTTGTTATTATTTCTATTAAACAATCACATGAAGGCAGTGACGAGTATTTCGTTTTATTAAAATTAATGAATAACCTGTTTACTACTTACTATATCCTAAACAAATTATACAAAAATAAAATTAAATTTTAAGGCAGTGAAAAACTGTAGGTACGTTATAGTTTTATAGAATTTATAGACGAATAAACAAACAAAATTTTGCAAACCAATTTTTTAACGTACAAAAAGTATTCATTTTATTGCCTACCTAACTAATGTGTGTATTTTTAAAGTATCCAAGTAGTTAGTTACACCAAGCTAAATTGGCAGCGATTTTGATAGCGCAGACTGTGCAAGTGTTATTTAAAGTCATAATTTCATAGAAGTTTGACGTTTAGAATAACACTTGCCCAGGCTGGGCTATAAAATTAGCTTGGTCTAACTTTATTAAATAAAACCAATTTTTATATTATATTTGTGTAAGTTTAACTATTAATTAAATGGCAATTATCAACACCAATAAATAGGTAGAGGCGAAAGAAAGCAAGTAAAAAGCACGTGCGAAATGGCACATGGACAAGACTTAACACTATAATTTTAACTAATACATATTTTTAATAATATATATAATATATATATAAGGATGAGTAATTGACAATACTGCGAGGTTCTAAAATATGTCAAAAAATATATTAAATATTTTTTTTTACGCGAAAGAAAACTGATACTAAGCTACATTTTAAAACTTAATTGAGGAGTGTATTTTCAAAAGGGCTTATTTTTGTATACCCATAGAGAAATAAGCGTTTTTGAAAATACACTCCTCAGTTAAGAGTCGGACCAAGCTAACTCTGCATGACATTTGCAATGACGACAAAGTGTGGCAGTGTCATAATTAATCTCCCTCACTCCCTCACTTTGTTTTATTCAAGTTGGTACTGAAAGTCAGCTTAGACGAACTCCCAATTTCTTTATGGCTATAATTAGCTTACCTCGGAAATAGCACTGTTAATTTTCGCAACAAAAGTACACGTGCTAACGTTTGGAAAAGTACCTAACTTGCGTTATTTACAAAACACACTAATTAAATATTAAAACTAAAGTAGCACTAACATCACATTCATTACTTACAGTCTAACAAGATCATTGTCATATCCAAAACCAAAAAATACGAAGAATTAAATATTTCAGTAAGTTTTAGGAACATGCGTAAAAGATGAAAAGCTCAATTTCAATTAGTTCCCTAAACTATTCTAGGTATTTACATGTTGAGCACTCCACACATTGTGTATACTAGGACACTTTCGTAAAAGTTTACAGTCTCACTCCGAGCATGTGGGGAATCGCAGTTGAAGGGTTAGAAATTTTGAACAGGGATGGGCAAAGTACGGCGTGAAATGTGTTCGCAGATGAACAACCTAACCTCAGAACAGTCTACCTCGTAGAGCACAAAAACTAAAATAATGTATACTATAGGACAAATGGAAAAATTAACCGCTTCGGTCAAGATCAAGACACGAACTTGCGATCCGCCGGAACACCGGTCAAAGCTTACCAGAAGCGTGCGAATCTTTCATTCCTTCCTTATTATTTACCTACATGTTTTAGGGCGCGAGGTGCATTTCACTTTTTTCTCTTTTCTCCTTTAGTATTTCTAAACATTTGTAGTCACATATCTGCTTGTTAAAAAATTGTTCAGAAAAACTACGGTCCCCATGACCAAAAAAGCTTTGCCCGCCCCTGTTATCACCAGCTGCCTATTCTAACTCTTCAAGACTCCGTAGAGTATGATTCCCCTGCGACCAGGGGGACATCACATCTTTCCCTGTTACTCCGCGGTTTAGCAGACGTTATCCTGACGCCCCGGACCCGTTGCTGTATACATCAGTGGCTGCGCGCTGACCCGCACGGATCACGCTCTGGACGGTCTGGGCGGCGCCCTGAAAGTGCATTAATAAACAGAAATTAGATATATGTATAAAGGATGGTTTTATGATGTAACTATATTCTGCGACTACGGCCACGGGCCTATGGCTTCTTCGCGCTCTCACATACCCCTGGCCCCGTAGACAACATGCCAATCGCTAACGCTAGGTAGCGAACGAAACGCAACTGTCACTGTCACGCTAATATGGAAGAGTGATAGAGAGACACAAAGCGATTCGATGGCGAAGCGATAGCGATTGTCACCTTGGCTAGGCCGCCTGTTTGCAGCACCTTTACACGCTAACACAGACGCTAATAAGGTCTTGTGATGTTCGTAGTTTCTTTATAATATTCGGAGCATGCTGGTGTGCTCCAACATACAGGGAGCCTGCTCCACTCCGGCCGTATGTATGTGACTAATACTATACCTATGGCTGATTCGCGTGCTCAAGTTTGGGTATTCTATTAGGAGAAGCGCGCTTAGGAGAAGCAAATTTAAAACTTATTTCGTTTAAGTCTGGGGTACTAACGTAAATTATATCTGTGATTGTTGAAGTAGAGCATTGAAACTTAATATAAGCAAAAAAAAAATAATACAGAAATATTGAATCCTGAGAATGCAGAAATATTTGGATTATTTTTAATTTTATTTGATAGCAAAGAAGTACAATATGAAACAGATAAAAGTGATAAAACACCTGTTTCAAAAATGTTGTTAATCAAGTTTAAGGTTAGTTAGTAACGACAATTTTATTATTGATTTCAAAGCAAATGTTGAAAATGTTTATAATGTCATGTCAATATGAGATGAAATGACATAAGTTTGTTATTAATAGGTGATTATTTTGTTATCACAAGTACGAGTATACAAAAGAAAAAAAAACTTAACGCACATTATCCTGTAACAAAGTCCAAACATAAAAAATTTCCAATTTTGGTTTTTGAATTATAATTATAATTAAGTATGAGTGGTACCCTTGGTACCTACATTAACTAACCGCATCCAATCCACCTATTTACAAATATTCCATTCATAGGTACCTAAGTATATCAACACTCTCTATATATATATCTCTATGTATATCTGGGAGACCGAGCTTTGCTCCGAAAACATATGAAGGGTACACGGAAAGCACATATCTACTCACTTTTTTCGGAAAATGAGATTTTCATTTCAAAATGTAGAGCTCTTAATGAAGTATTAGTTATACCTTTTGGTGGTAACTGTAAAATATATATAACAATTTTTTTTTTAGTTAAAAAAGACGGTCACGGAATTATCATACATTTTGACATGGTTCCAAATTTTAAAACCTCGATTACTCAAAATGTTACTAAAGTGACTAGACATGTTATTTCCGTGTACCCTTTATATAAAAACTCAAAAATGCGCGTTTTCCCAGATATAAGACCCAGCTAGATCGATTTTTCGCCCCCGAAAACCCCCATATAGCAAATTTCGTCAAAATCGTTAGAGCCGTTTCCGAGATCCCCGAAATATGTAAATATAGATAGATATATACAAGAATGATTGCTCGTTTAAAGGTATAAGATAAAGGAATGCATTAACTTTTTATCAATATCCTAAAACCGATTTTGTTATTACTTATTACAAACCGACCTATTGGCCGGTGTAACACATACATAGTTCGTATTCCCAATTTTTGGTGTATTCCCATTTGACCCCGCCCACGTGTCCGTCGCCTTACATGAGGCAGGGACAAATGGCAATGATTCATAAGAATGCACCTATTTCCAATTATATTACTATTATGCAAACATTTCTTTCACTGTTGCATCCATCCGCTTTCCATTTTGAAGTTACCTGAATAGCAGCCCCCAGGAACTGCGAGAAGGCCCTGGTAACGTTTATCGCCGCGGACACCAACTGCCCTCGTCCCGGGGTCTGCTCCGAGGTCACTGCCCTCGGGGGGTCCAGTGGTATCTATTTATGAGATGTCAAATGAGTTAGACGCACAGGGAGTTGGCTAAAGCGAGGTGTGATCATTATTTGGAAGCTTAATTAAGTTTGCGTGAATTTCACAAAAACTGCTTATTAGAGGGCGCTTCGAATTATAGGTATTAACTTAAAAAATAAAAGTAGAATTAACCATAATTTTGTTTAACAAAGCAGTTTTTGTGAATTTGGTGACTAATTACTGATAAATTGAGTAAAAACAAAATTTAAATAAATAAAACATACAATTAGTGCAAGTGCAATATTTTCATGCAATATAATAAAGAAAGTGGTAGGTATATATTTTATATACGTAATAGTGATTGTTAGTGATTTGTATAATGTAGGTGATTATTATATACCTACTGTATTTTAGAAATGTAAGGATTTGTTACATTTCTGAGTCGTAATATTTACAATAGGTAGTTAAATATTATCACATTTAGAGCAATTTCACATTGTCCGATCCGATGTGAACTTAAATAAGTTTTTGGCAAAAATTTAATTTTTGGTACAAGCTTTTATCGCTGACTGTACTTTTTTTCCACAGGCAACTAATACTCATCGAGACAATTCTAATAACCCCAAACACAATTAGGTTGCGTTGTTTTATCATAGTTCCTATGGCCATCTCCTGTCTCCAGCATCAGATCAGCTCGATGGCACCATAATATTGCATTGTCACACGACTTACATATGTATGCGAATTTTCAGCTTCGGAAACCGAGAAGTGGGTCAAATTTAACTTGCAAGATTTGACCCTTACAAACATGTTACATACATATTACATACAAACTTACATAGGTACATTGCAAGTTAAATAAAAGCTTGTAAAGAGTATAGGTACAACAGGCAAATCAGTTAGATCCATTGAGTAGGTAAATTAGGAAATTTTATAGTTTAGAAGATTTAAGCTTAAATTTCAACAGCCAAGGAATCAGTAAGTAATTGGTTATTAGGTAGGTTACAGTTATTAAAGTTCGTTAAATTACTCACCAAAATGGAGTGCCGTCAAATTTATTAACTTTGTATTAACTAACTGTTTTTTCTTCTTTTTTTAGACAGAAAATTTATACTTATTTTACAGGTATTTATTACTAATTTAATTTTAAGTAATTATCATAAAAAATCAATATAAAGTAACTGGTATTTATTTAGAAAAAATGCTATAGTCACTTTTACGTTAAAAATGAAAGGGAATTTAAAAAAAGAATAGTAGGCGGCACTCCTTTACACAAAAACACTTCACTTACACTGACACTGTTATTTACAGGGTTTCAGGATGACATAACAGGGATACTAAGGGTACGTATGTTTACACTAAGTTGTAGTATATATACAGGATGTCCTTAGCCATTGGACAAAGCCGAAATGTACTTATGCATTATTAGGGTATATATAATCAGTATACAAAGTATCATAACAACCGGTGTAGCGGTTACGAAGAAATTAACAAATTCCGATTTTTTACTTTGGAGCAGCCTGTATGTGTTAGTAGCTCCTGAGGTAATAAATAGTATGACACCTTCTTCGACTTTATCGATTATCTTTTTTATTTATGACATTAATAAAATTCCGACTTTTGACAAATGTCATCATTGCCGCACATTTTCAAGCAAATTGTCAAAAACACTGCCAATGATTAATACAGTATGTTTCTTTTTGTTGTCGGTCATTGGAAAAAAAATTTGTTTGAAAATTTATTTTTTTATCTTTTGTTCTAATTAAACAAATATTAACGTTAAAGCATTCTTGAGAAGTAACGCTACTTGGGATTTCAGGGTTTGTATAATGGCTAAGGTCACCCTGTATAAATATAATTAGGTATTTATTTCCTACTACTACTAATTTTTGCAATGATTTTCTGCGTCGGTTTATTGTTAACTTACATAAATGATAAGCAATAATAACTAACAAGTGTTATGTCGGGGAAAAAACAAGTAGGTAAGTACCTAAATAAATAAAATATTGAGTATAATGTACTATAAGGTCGGAACTTTATTACTTTTGCATGCTGCATGATAGGTCATAAGAATCTAGTCATAGTTATAGGTAATACTTGTTATTTCTATGCCTATTCAGGCAGGATGTGCTGATCAAAAATTGTTTTATTAATGCATCTTTATTGTACCGCATTCAAGAAATAAGTAAATAAATGATAAATGATTTTTAGCAATATTAACATTGCACAAACTTTCATCGATTTTCTGCTTGACTGTGTTTTATTTATTTACACTAAGTTTGTTTTGGCTTTGTCACCTACACTTAAGTGTGTAGGTAATAGGCTGGCTAGTAGGTAAAATCAGTATTCGAAGTACCCATAAATCTTGCAATTTTGACTAAAAATTAAAAAAGGAAATGCGACCAAAGATTAATCATGAATGAATTGTGGTCAACATTGCTGTGAAACTATTTTTCTTTAGTCATCATCATCATCATTCGCTTGCCCGAATCCCATTCATTTCAACCATTTCAACTATTTTTCTTTTGTATTTGCGGTAAATTAAATTTTGATTTTATTTTAAATTTTACGGTTTATTTGGATTTTTTATTCCATCCAGAAGTTACTGGATAATCCACCACTAAAATAAAAACCGTATGTATATGAGTACAATAGTGTAATTCTTATAGATTAAAAACAAAAGTCGTGTAGGTGAAATCACGGGTGTGTAATTTTCTATAAACTAGGTGTTTGTAGGTTTCAAGACTACAATTATGGGATCCTTGTTAAATCCGGGTAGTGTTAAAACGTGCAAGGTTAGTTCGTATCTATTTCGGCCGATTTTTATATATTTGCCATTTTTTTCGTTACATTTTGATACAATTTGGCCGGTTTGAATTGAAGAGCTCCTCATTCTGGGCGGGATAAATACGAAATCTCATCGAATTTGAAAAAAAAATAGAAAATTTTCTGGTGAGTTAGTATATACGAAAATACCAAACTTTTTCGTAACTCAGTGGAAGATTTTTTAGGACCTACGGTGATGACTTTTAATGTACAGAATAGGGAGCTCTATCTCATTTATCCACCAAGTTTTATCAAAATGATGGAACATAATTCGACAACATAATAAAAATAGGCCAATTTAACGATTATTTTCAGAAACACAACGTATACCAGTGTACAGACATAATATGTATTAGAGTAACACCAACGTATTTTTTTATTAAAACGCTAAAACGAAATCTAAAAATCTGAAGCTATTTAACAAATAAATTAACAGTATTATTTATATGTACACTATACAAATAGGTACTAAATTCATGTCTAAGGAGATATTATGTTACATTTGGGAAAGGACAATCTTTACCTTACGAAACAATTTATTTCTCTATTTACAAAATATCCACCTCCTCAGTGCTATACAAAATCTTAACAGACTTAGATTAAATAGGAACAAATTATTTAAAAAAATAACTAGCACATGGCATTTTTGAATTAACTGTACAAAAACAAAGGAAATTTAAGTCCACAACCATATTTAGATCATAAGTACTTGGTCTTTACAACAAGGAAAATGTCCCACACGTTCACGAGAGTTAAGGAAACTGAGGGCCTACCGTGAAAAACGAAAATCGAAATTTCGTTATCTGCCTCTCTATCTTTCTTGCAAATTCGAGCGATACTTTTATAGAGGCAGATAAGAAATCGATTTTTCCCCTCACTAGCTCGGAAAGTTGTCGTTTATCCTTCAATACAAGCGGGGAAAAACGCGTTTTATCCACTAGTGGGGAAAGTAATTTGACCTTGGATGGAGCGTGTTTAAGTAGCTTGACAGATAACAAAACGTAAAACGCTCATGATAATGGTTCGTTCGATATTAATTATCATTAAATAAATAGTTTGAGAATCTAATAAAAAATACCAAATTTAGCTTTATTTAATGATTTTAAGTCATAAACCTTAAAATTCCATAAGAAACGTTTGTTTTTCTATAATGATGTTAAATATAATTCTGAACGTACAAGTTGACTCGATGCAATTTCAAAACGCATCGTTGACATTTTATACATCAGAAATGTCAACATTGTCAACAATTTTTTTACTTAAAACCTTTTCTCACCGACTCGCGTAAAAATACACAACTTCCAGAGTTTTCTGTTATAATATCGTAAAGAAATGTGTGATCCCAGTGATGAAGATGATCTAACGCCTGTGGATGTTGCACTTTCCTCGCTATAGTGAGGTGAAAAGTTTTGTGTTACACACGGGCGCAAATGTATTTTACTTCTCGTGTGTTGAAACACTCGCTACGCTCAGGATTCTATTTTAGAACCACTCGCTTCGCTCGTGGTTCACCGATAGAATCCTTTCGCTTACTCGTGTTTCAATTCTACACTCGCGGGTAAAATACAACTTTGCACCCTTGTATAACAACTACTACTACTACTACTTACTATTCTTGTATTTGCTTACACATTAATTGCCAAGAACACGCTAGGTGTGTTCATTTTGTATTGGAAATGGGGCGCCTGACACTGAAAGTTTTAATGTATGTTTTGTGAAGAGATAATATTTAGCTGTGAACGGCTCGTATCCTTAACTCTCAGGAGCGAAAAACTAAATTAGAACATAAATCCGAGTATGACCAATTTGTTTATTTAATCTAGTCTGCCTCCCTCACCGCCAATTACCCCAGTTACACATTTTTAGTAAAAGTGCTGAAAAACCCACTCTGTTGTTTGGCTTATCGTCCGCGTTTCCGACGAAAGGCCCCGAGCCAAACCAGTTGACCCTGTTGCTCGTCGCCTGCGACGCGGACACCGCGGCCGTAGGGGAAGGATCTGGTCTTCTACTTGGTCTCTGCTGGGCTCCTGTCCCAGGCCCCGTCTCTCGCCACTGCTGCCAGAGCCACGCCAGTCCGTCCAGGATTGGTCTTCTCGGCGCCGGTGGTGGCGGCGGTGTCGTCGTCCGCCTAGCTTTCGGCGTCACTACCACTTGATTGAGCAATGCCTACGAGGTTATAGTTAGCAAGTTATCCTAAATAGATATAGAACATGCGTATTTGAAAGAGAAAGATTAGAATGTATATTAAAAAGACTATGAAGCCAGAGAAAGAAAATCAGATGAACGAGAAGCGTCTGATGATGGGATTGAAATGAGAAAACTAGCTTCCTTAAAAGGGATTTAGATGTCTTTTGTCCCTTTGAAAGAAGTAGTCTAGTAGGAAAATAGTGGAAAATTTTGGACTAACGGCGAGACGGATTTGCTCATCCAAAGAGCTGGCGGTGGTGGGTCCGAAGCCTTGCTCCTTCAGCAGGGCAGCGAGGAGTGCATCGTTGCTCTTTCCGTATTCCGTGCTGATCGCAATCGGCATCTTGGTCGCATCCTGCACCATACCTGGCGACTTTGTTTGCTGGATCAGCTTCTTTAATGCTTCGTCTGTTGATTGCCCTGGAATAGAAATAAATATTTTCTGGTTCTTCATTTTCTGATATTGAGGATTGATCTGCTTAATCTTTATATGTTGAAAATGTTATTGAAAAGTTTACCTGTAATAGCAATTTTACTCTTTTGCGTCGTGGTTTCTTGCACGCCCTGCAAGTTTATTAAAGTTTGTAACAATTTCCCATCATCTTGTATATTTTTAACGTCATCTTTTACTGCAATCTTTGCGCCGAAAGGTTTAGGAGTTGTAGTGATAGTGGTCTTAATTTGTTCTTTTGGTTCTTGCGTGAGTGAATCGAACGGCTCATTGAGAGGTGAAGGTGAAGCAAGAAGATTTGAGAGAAGATTTAGTTCACTGTGAACTCCTGGTGGTATTTTCGGACTCACATTAGCGTTTATGTTTGGTATTGTCGGTAGGTTAAGTTTAGATGGATCTTGTCCGGTTGCCTTAAGCAAAGCCTGCAAGAGTTTAGTATCTTCTTGAAACTGTCTCAAATCATCTTCGATGGATGGTGTGCTAGGCGCAGCTGAGGTTGGCCGCGGTGTTGTGGTGGTCGTTGTGGTTGTGGTCGTTGTGGGGGCCGTAGTAGGTACCAGATTTTTTCCCATGCGCTCAGTTCCTTGGCCTGATTTGATTTCATTCAAACTTCTGTCTACTGCAAGAGCTATGATGCGATTCGCTAATGCCGCTTCAGGATCCGTACTATCTGTATTTGTGTTAAGGACAGATTTCTGAAAAACAAACACAATATATTTAAATAAGTATTGTAATTTGGGCATCAGCATATTTATAATTTACTTAATTTTAAAAACGTACCAGATTGTTTAGGAAAGCTAAATCTTCTTCAACTGAAAAAGTTGATGATGTAGGAATCTCTGTTGTTACAATGAAGCCAGGTATTGGAACTCGTCGAGCGGTCGCCACAGTCGTTGGATCCGTAGATACAGTTGTTGCAGTAGGTCTTCTTCTGAATGGTGGGAATGTGGTAGATATCCGAGCGGTTGTAGAGTCGGTTGCACGAGGCTGGAACGTAGTAGGTACAGTAACAGTGGTAGGGGGCAACGTCGTCGTTCTCAATGTTGTGTATATTGGCCTAACATTTATCGGGGTTGTGGGATTTGACCCCAGGGATGTTGTGAGCGGATTAGACGCTATTCTGACATTTGAAGTTACTCCCGTTATATCAGGGATTTTAAAGTTTCCATTATTTTGACCGGTAGCTTGTAGAAGCGCTTGTAAAAGTTTAGCATCTTCTTGGAATCGAGTTATGTCTGCGTCTATTGACGGTGTGGTTGTTTGTGCTCTTGTTGATTCAGTGGGTTTAGATGTTGTTGTTGTTTCTGTTGTAGGAACTAATGTTGTAGTTTTAATGTCTAGAGTCGGTATGTTAAATTTGGCTGGGTCTTGTCCTGTAGCTGCTAACAGGGCTTTCAACAATTTCGTATCCTCTTCAAATTGTCGTATATCATCTTCTATTGAACGAGCTGTTGTAGTTTGTACGCCGTTGACTTTAATGTTACCTCCAATATTTGGAACCGTTAGAGTATGCGGATTTTTGCCAGCGACCGAGAGAAGTTGTTGTAAAAATTTATCGTCGTCGCTCTGTTTAGTTGCCGATGCTAGCTTTGTTTGAGTATTAAATGATGAAGTACCGGTGTTTTGATCTAAAGTATTGAAGTTTAATTTTTTAGGAAGACGTTCAGCGCCACTTAAAATTGCTTCTAAAAGTGCTGCATCTTCTTGATATCTTTTTAAATCATCTTTAGTAACTCCTTCTGTTGGTGCAGAGGTAGCTGTCGATGGGAGTATAGTTTCAGCTGCAGTAGTCGGTGCAGAAGTCGTTGGTGGTACAGTCGTTGTTCTTAAAGTAGTTCTTAAAGTAGTTCTAACTTCGGTCGTTGTTTCTATCGCTTTCGCAGTAGTCGTCGTAGTTTCTGTGGTCGTTGTCACTGGAGCCATGGTTGTAGTTGTGACCGGTTCAGTGCTTGCTATTGGTGTTGTGCTAGCCTCAGTAGTGCTTGTCGTTAGCACGCTTTGAACAGTGGTTGATTCTGAGACAGCGTCCGTAATAGTTCCTGCTGCTACTTGACCCGTAGTTGTTCGATCATCATTTTGTACTTGTGTTGGAATCTGAGGTGTCTGTGTACTAGACTCAGTCGATGTCTCCATTTGACTAGTTATAGTTGTAGCGGGTGATTTGCTGGAAGCCAACTTTAAGACATTTGTGTTTGGAGATGTAGTAGTGGTCACTTCGTCGATTGATATGAATTTAATTTCACCAGGCTTTTCAGTGCGTATTTGTTTTGTCTGTAATGGTTTAAAATACTTTTTAAATGTGCTACGTACAAAATAAAACAACTAGTCTCGAATAGCGTAGCAATCTACTTCTAATATACTAATAAACCAATCACCTAATTTTACTAAAGTATCAAATTTGTTGAATTGTATAATTTGTATACATCCACCAAATTTGATTCATGCATGAAACTTTCCCATGGAGTACCATTGCTATAAATGTGGTACTTCGTGACAGAAATTTTTGATTTATCAAAGTTATTATTGTGAATGAGAAAGATTTACATTAAAGGTGATTTTAGTCGAGATATACATGTGTTTATACCTCCGGATCAATATCCAGTGTTAATATTGTAGGCTGGCGAGTGGAACTCGTCATTGATGATATAACCATTTCCTCTTTAGCAGCCGAAGATATACTATTAAGCAGAATCTCATCGACAGAGGGTAGCATTGTAGTTGTGCGTAAACTCAAAACATGCGAGGCTGTGCTTTGCTCAGCTGGCTTACTAGCCACAGTAGTTACACCTCTACTGCTATCTTTTAAATTAAGTGCCGATGTCGATATCTGCAATTACGAAAAATTAGGTTATGACGGGTCTGTTAGAAGCGGTTAGAGTGTGACTGCATGCATAGCTTACTAAGTCCGCAGGCCCCGCATGCGAGGTTTGTCCACTACGCGAAGTGAAAGAAAGCACCAAGCGCTTCAAGCTAAATAACATGAAGTCGATACCATATTTTGTAGGTTATTTACAGTGTCGGTGGTAGTTAAACGTTCCGTTCCGTTATTGGAGGTGGATGTCTCTACATTAGTGGATACTCGGATGGGGTTAGACTGTGGTCTGACAATGGCCGGATTGTTATGGATGGGGCTGTATGGATTCCTCAAACTCCATGGGCTGATTGGTAGTATGTCAATTTTTTGCATAACTCGAGGTACTCTGGTTCCGTTTGGGAATTTCCGTATTACTGTGTTATTGGGTAGCAAACCATAAACGATGTAAGGGCTTGCCTCTGTTAATGTTTCCAAAATGTCGTCGTTAGGATTTTTACGAATCACGGTGTTGTTAGGCAGTATTCCGAATATAACATAATCTTTTTTCGGAATAGTCGATTGGTTATTATTATTTAGATTAATAGATGTTGAAGCTGAATCTGTCTCTTCGTTAGTATTTGTAGTATTTTCTATCTCTACCTCGGTAGTTGTTTCAATATCATTTTGAGTCGTAGTTTCTTGATTCGCTTGCGTTGTGGTTGCGACATCTGTAGGCGTGACCGTTTCAATACTCTGTGTGGTTATTTCCTGTATAGTTGTAGCCATTGTCGACTCGTTTAGCGATCTATTCGATAGTTCAATAGCTTCCGTCGTTGACATAGCAGTAGCAGTCTCTGCATTGCTCGATGTAGAAGATGTACTTGTACTAATGTCAGATAACGAAGCTGATACCGTGGTAAACGATTCATTACTGATGGCGACTTCTGACGACGTAGTACTTGTAGTGAGGTTAGCTTCGAAAGATTCGTTTGAGGGCAAAGTAGAAAGAGGACTAGGAAGAGAAGGAGTAGGAGAAAGAGAAGAGTCATCGGAGTCGGTTGATTTTGTCGTAGTATTCATAGTACTCATTATTTTAGTCAGTCGTTCAGATATAGGTGAGTTATCTGATTGTCTAAACATATCTGTCAGTGCAGTCGCATTTGCCAGTTCGTTGTTATGGTCACGTATAAGGTCTTCAATCAATTTCAGTACTCGGGCTTTTTTAGATAATATCCACAGCTGAAGGGGTGTCACGTCATTGATGTCCTGAATGTTAGAATCATCGTCATTTTGAAATGGTGTTGCAGGTACAGCACTGAAGGGTATAGGTACACTTTGCAAAACTGATGTGTTATTAAAATTACCTGAATTCTGTGTAGTGAAATCATCTATTTGGAAATTTGATAAAAATGGGAAGGATACATTCGGATTATTGGGTGCAGCATTATTGTTAACCCCACTCTCAATAACAATACTATCGCTATTTTTAGGAACGAATGACGAAGCTAAATTAGGACTGGCTGCATCAGAAGGTGTTACGGTTACAGTAGTTGTGGGAGCAGTTATTAATCTATTAAAGTTAGCTGTCGTCGTTCGTCCATCATTTGATTCTGGCAAAATACTAGCTAATTGTGAAAAACCTTGGTCATTACCATCCTGAGTAAAATCAGGCTGTTCTACACCATTTACTGTATTAGCAACACCAGTTGTGATATTTACATTGCTAGTGTTACCTACATTTTGAAGAAGATCAAAGGTCGCAGGGTTACCATTCATATTTAAGTTAACATCAAAATTTACGTTTTCTGTGTCTTTGATCTCCTCTAAACTGTAGGGAGTGGTATTTGGGGTAGAGTCAACATCGTTATCTAAACCACCTATAGCCCTGGGAATCAAGTTCTTCAAAATTCTATTCATGTCTGCGGACACTCTAGATTTAGTCCTGTCGTCCATATTTCGGAGTATATTGTTAATATTACTAGACAACATGCTGGTTAGTTCAGACGACACTACATTGTTATTAGACAACAAAAGATCAGAAACAGTGTTATATACCATTGATGGGTTGTCAGTCGATGGCTGGTTTGATGTTGGTTCAAGTGCAGTCGTAAGTTTGTCTGTTGGTTCGGAGTATAAAACTTTGAAAGCGAAAGGTTTCCTTGCGGAAACAGGAGTAGTGGGGATGGGTGTGGGTAAAGACTGGGGCGTCGACGTCGATGCTGCGCTAGCCGCAACCGATGGGTTATTCACATTTAGTGTCTTGTCAGTGTTTTGTACATTAGTGTTTACAATAACATTCAACGTGTCTTGATTTGGCAAAACTCCGCTATTTACATTAATGTTGCTACTCACGACGTTGAGTGATTGTATAGAATCGGTTTTAATGTTTTGTTTTTGTACTTCTGTTGTCGATGATAGTCGGTTTCTGGGTGTAGACGTAAGGATATCAGCTAAAGCATCGAATATTGATACAGTAACTGACTGGGAGTGTTGTGAAGTTTCAACATTCATGACGTGTGGTTTCACCAAACTTTCTGATAGTTTCAATAGTTCAGCTGGACTTCGTGTTTGAGTAAACGTGATAGCATTCATATCTGGCCCTAATTGATATTCATCTCCCTCTATCTGAAATAAGAAGTGAGCTCACCCACATAAATAAAAAATAGATAGCACAGTGTAGGAACTAAGATTAAGTAAAAGAAAGGGAAGAAACTCTTGCAATTGGAACTGTGAATAAAGTTCGTGCAAAGACCAAAGCCTCTTTATTACTTTTGGGCTTGAGATAGATTAAGAAGTTAGAAGAATGACTGGTGAAAACAGCCGAAATGAAACAACTGTTGATTAAAACAAGTTGTACAGTCATTATGATTTTAATTTATATTACTACATGTTAGTGTTATTATGCTAAACTACTATATTTTTATTTAGATATATTATCATTAAGTTTGTGCGTTATTTAGATCATGATGATGTATAAAATAAATAGCGATTATTTTTTGAAAAATGAACGCAAAAACTTTATTTAACATTATTCGTTTCAAAGAGATGTATTATAATAATTTAATAACTACTTAAATAATAAAAACAATTGTAAATGCATTGAGTAAACGAGTGCACGACATCTCTTCGAGACTGAAATAAAACACGATAAATGTACAAGTGATGTTCATGACAAGGTTAAGCATTGTGAATATGTAGTTGTTAATTAAATGAATCCATTAACCAGTTCTATGGATGATTCGAAAGTGATTGGTGGCGTGATGTTCTGTCTGGACACTGGTGTCGTGACGTCATTATAGTCCTCTTCGAACCAATGTGGCTCGTCGACATACTTTGTCAATAGCCGATCGGTCACGAAGAATTTCAGCCAGGCCTTTAGCGATGAAATGATTTTGATTACTATGTGTAGAACTGATTACATTGTTAATCGATAAGTGTAATTTAGACTGAAGCTATGCTACGTATATAAAGCCGAAAGAATGGTAATGGTCTGGATATATTGACTTGATGTACACCAAGGGCCTATTTCTCGAACAGTATGAGTCTAATATTATTAGTGTGATGTCATGGTAAACCATACGATTTGACAGTTCGCGGACTAATCATATTAGTCTAATACCATTCGGGAAATGGGCCCCAAATGTAGGGTATGTATGTGTAGTGCTGAACAATATAATCAGTTATACATTGAAAATTTTGTAATGATCCAAAACATGAATGATGATGATAAATAATGTCTATGATAACATTTTTGAATTGTAAAAAATTTAGAAGTTCTTGAGTATATTTACATCAATAATAAAATGAAACACTAATGTTTTGGCCAATTTCATAAAGGGGCTTTGAATTTCAAGATTATTGTAATAATGTTTATTTATGTATAAAATATGTATCGTATAGTTTGATCACGTGTATTTGTATGGTTAGATTTGTTTAATATTAGTGTAAAATTGAGTACGAGTAAAGAGTAATGTACTCACAGTTGACGGTGTAACCGTGGGCACAGTTGCTCTATAAATTGGTTTGTCATGCGAAGCTCTAAATTTAGAGCTGAATCTATGTCTAGACTTTTCAGTGTCCGGATTTATCTGTGAATATAACACATATTGTTAGGAAGGTTCAGGCTATAATCCCTTGGCTTAATGTTTCGTACTCATAATACAAAAACAAACTTACCCCATTGGTAGAAGCTTCAGTGGTTTTTGTATAAGAATCTGTATACTTCCCAGCCCCTCTGTCCCTCGTTACTGGTTCTTCTGAGACTCCATCATTTTGACTTCTTGAGCTAACTCTGCCTCGTCCAAATTTTCGAGTCGGAATGTTTCTAATGGGAGGTACAGCACTCAAAACGTCACGTTCTTCTACTTTAGACGTAGTTTGAGGAACTGTATATGTAGCATGATATTTTGAAGTCGATGAACCCACGACAGATCTTACTTCAGTCTCCTCAACAGTATTAGATGTCATTTCATTTTCTGTACTAGATTCTGGAGACTCATTACTTGTTACTGCAATAACAAACATTTTATGTGGTTTTTCGCTATTGTTTTCATTTTGTGAAATATCTAGATTGTTTTCATTTTGTGATACGTCGGTGGGTTTCAATAATGTATATATCAAGGGTATGTCTACATTATCCGCGTTTTTTCTATCAGCAGTTTCTATGACACTGTTACTGTCCTTAAAAGGCTCTTCCGTCGATGGGATAGATGTGGTTAAGACTTTTTTACTATTTCTCTGTCGACTATAATAAGATGTCCTCGACAATGTTGCTTTGTGTTTTGCTATACTTTCTAAAGCACTTCCTATATTAAGGCTTTCGTCGTTACTTGGGGTTGTGGTACTGGCGTCACTTTTGCTTGAATTTCTTCTTGAATAAAATGTAGGTCTGTGCGACGTCTTTTTTAAGAGATTGTTAGTTTCAACACGTTTGGAATTAATTTTAAGTTCGGTTTTGGGAGCCTCGGTAGTGCTCATTTTAAATTTTCTATTATATTTGTAAGGGGGTTTATCACTACTTTGTTCTGTGTTTGAGACGGTTGAAGAAGTAAGGTGACTAAATTTTCTGCTTCTTGTGGTTTGTTGAGACCGAAATTTATAACTGGGTGCTTTGGTTGTAAGCGTATTTGGTGCTACAGTGCTTTCTGTAGGTTTATCATCAGGTTTGATGGCATTTTTCAATTCTTTTTCTACATTGGGTTTAGGTCGTAACTGAAACATACAATTTTATATGAAACAAATTTATATTAATTTCTTACACATTTTAGTGATAAATGACAGTGCAACAAAACTATATGCTAGGTACAATGGTGATATGTGAAATTACCCGTGAGTATTTATTTTTAAGAGAACTTAGTGTCGACTGTTGTGATGGTGCAAAGGAATTGTAAACTTTCTGTGATGCTTTCAGGGTCAGACTCTCGTCATTCGGAGAGGTAAACTGTGTCTGAAAATTTAAAATTTTGACATGTGAGTTAGGCCAATTTTGTAAGAAAAGAGGAAGATTTGATTACTTAAATAAAACTCACCGAAGCATTTTTAGCTTGCAACAGCGCTTTAAAAGGTTCAGGATAGTTGTCGTCTTCGCTTACTTCATCTGAACGTTTTTTAGCTAGAGACAAGGACGCGTTAGGCTTGAAGCTTCCCTTTCCTCTCTGGACAGGACGCCTGACTATCCTCATGACCTTCAAAGTCGTCGTTTTCAAAGGGTTCGTCTCAGTGCTTTGTTGAACATTTTCTACCGGAGCAGATAGCTTGGTCTCTTGACTAGGGATCTCCTTTTGACTAGACTGTTGAACCTCATTTGAAGCCGTAATGCCGAGACCCGTTAAATTGGTATCAGTATCTGATTGCCGCTGTTTATACCTTAGTTTTCGGGAACCTCTTAGATCTATCATTTTGTCAGTAGTGGGTCCCTTTTCAGAAATGGAAATGGAGTTTGTCGTTCCGGAACTGGTAAGGTCTGATTGCTCATTGGTTCTGACATTGACTCGGCTACGTCTTCGTTGAGTGACATTTGCAATGGTTCGAGTTGAACTTCTGCGATTAGATTGTGTTACAGGTTCATATTCTTTAAAAACCATTTTGGTTATTTCTTCTAGAGTAGAATTGATGACTTCTATTTTGCTTTCATCTATAATGGGAGAAGTCACCTCTGGTGCCTTTGTAGTAGGGGTGGGTTGGGTTGGAGCTGGTCTATTGAATCGCGTTCTGCTTCTAATGACGTTAGCTTTAGGAGTATCTTCTTCTGGTTCGGGCCTGTTTCGGGTCCGACTGTAAGCTTTTCTCGAATCGAAGCTTTCGTCGGTGGTATTTCGTTTAGTTTCTGGTTCAGTGACCTCTTCAATTTGAGGAGCACGTGTCCTTGTTCTTCGCACAGCTTGCCGTGGCGAGGTTTCTTCTCTTCTCCTCGATCCCCTTCTTGGAGTAGAAGCATGCTCTTGTCCAAGAGCGCTGCTTTCTGTGGACGTGTGTATTGACAGTCTTCTGCCTACACGCGTCGTTCCCTCCGCCTGGAAATAATCAAAATTATCCTATTAGAATTATTAAGATCATGAGATAATTACAGGATAAGATAATACGGATCGTTGGGTATTATTGAAATTTGCATAAAATGTTAAGCAATTGACTCATGGTCATTCTAGTTATCTTACTGGAAATCTAAATAAAAATATTCGTATTAGACAAATTACAGGATGAGATAATACAGATAAGTATATCGCTATTCTTGAAATTTACATTGATTAATTTAGATAACCGTGGTTAACATAATATTAGAAATCGGATATCAGGTCAACCTAAGATATTTGATAACAGTGTTCTTCGAAGTTAAGGTAGAGAAACACGGTGATAACCTTCGAGTAACACCGGAAAGGGAGTCGGCATTCACACTATATTTCTATTTCTGTACACAAAAAGAGATCGAGGTGTGCAAGGTTTGTCTGTCGTGTGTCATTTTCTATGTATTTGTGTCGTCATTACATACTGGATTTTGTTAATATGTAGTGAGTGAGAAGTGCAACTTTATTGTGCATGTTTGCCCCTGCAAAAAATGGCAGAACGATTTGTACGGTAAGATATCGCTTGGACTCCCTCCTTCCGACGTGCGAAGTTGCGAATGGGATGTCGCTATAATAATACGCGCATGCGACATGCGAATCGGATGCAGTGTGCCATGCGCCTTATATGTACTGAACATTCAAAAGAATTATCCCGCATAGATAGAGGTACAAATAGGTTATACTCGTAGACGGTAGAGGATGACTCGCGACTGGTCGCGTCCGGCCCGAGGCGTCCGAAACTTCAGTTTTTTTCGGTTCGTACCCAAAGGGTAAAAACGGGACCCTTTTACTAAGACTCCACTGTCCGTCTGTCCCTCTGTCTGTCACCAGGCTGCATCTCATGAACCGTGATAGCTATAGACAGCTGAAATTTTCACAGTTTTTTTTTTCAACAACTCGGTGGGCGAGTACGACTCGCACGTGTCCGGTTTTTTATAGTTAGAAAGCATCACGTGATCACCGATCAACCGTATAAGAAAACGAAGTGTCGAAAGCCTTGGCCCGACCCGGACCGTTCTAGCATGAGTCAAATTCTAACGTGATGTAATATGTAACTCAAAAATAGAACAAGATTCTGCATCCAACTAGAATTTAACAGGCCATTCGAGTTTTACTTTTCGCCACTTTTGACATTGACAGGTCAGTATCATATCGGAAACAATTCGAATAACTAAAACTCGAATTGGCCTGTAAGGTCCTTGTTTGATACGAGTAGTAAGTAAAGCAAGTTACAGCAGCGATCTCTGTTCTTGTGTGCAAAGTTGCAAGTTAGGTACTCAAGTTAGGTAACATTGGTGTTCCGCACATTGTTGGCATCAAAGTTAAATCATCGCACTTTCTTTGTTTATACTTTAGATGGTAGATGCATTGGAGTAGATGTCGAAATAATGCATTGTTGCATCGTTGCTTCATCTTTATTAAAGGTCGCTGCATATGTAACGATTTTTTTTCTTACGTGACAGAGGCTGATTTGAAAACGGACACGGAACGGAACGGACGGAATATGGGACAGGAGCGCTCGTACGTTGCTTACGAAATTTTCCTATCATAAACTTATTTGTGTTGCGTATATAGCCAAGTTTTAAGAAGAGCATAGCCTATGTATGTTGGCAGGTTGATCGTCATATTGAAAACCTTGTAGAGGTACTTGATTAGGGGAAGGCAGGGTAATTACGAACACCTAAGGGAGTTTTGGAATAAATCAAAAAATAGTATTTGTGGTTAAATGTAATAGCTTCTTCTGAGCCTATTGTCAGGTATTCTACACGTGCAGCCTCTGGACTAGTTATACGCAGAAGACCATCAGTTCCCTGCGCGTCCAATATAATAATGGTTTCAGGATGTTGTTGGGGCTGTCCCGTTTCTGCAGCGCATCGGGCATGTTTGCGCAAGCTCACACGGATGACTACTATGCCATAATACGCAAGAGAATTGCCTCGTTGCTCTGCAGAGTGCGGGCCAGCTCCAACCCCATCCTGACCACTGTTGCGGGCCGATACGACTCACCTATAATGCGGCATTTTGAATGTGTCATAACCGCTATTAGGTGAGTTGTAAGAATTTTATTGCTGTCTGTTTTTGTTTTGTCGTTTTCTGTTTTTTGTGTTCCACTAACACTTAGTTTTTAACCTTAATTGTTACTAACCGTTATGGGCCAGTGTTGTCTTAAATAAATAAATTGAATTGAATTGAAAGGTAAATTATCGCACTTTAAATTACTACAATCAACAGTATTAATTTATCTTTATTTACTCAACTTTTATAACAAAAACAAAACCTCTTAGTATTCGTGTTTACCCGACACTGGTCGGGCAATTACGAACACCGAATGGGACAGTTAACATCGTTCACAATTAACCTAGGTTAGCTTAAAAATGAGATCATTGTACGACAGATTAGTCAGGATTACGTACATATTCCCAGGTAGCAAAATGACGTCAGCGACGTCATAATGACGGCATTATTACGTCATAATGACGTCGCTGACGTCATTATGACGTATAAATGCTACTGGGGATTGCCCGGCCAAAATCATAACGTTATCTCTAACATAGTGAAACAGCTGCGTTAGCGACTACCCAAAGTTCGTGATTACCCGGTCTTCCCCTAATTTTATAAATTCCAAATAATTTTTAGTCGTCTTCCTCTCCTGATACTTATCTTTTCTTCTTTTTATAAGTATGACCGTTATATTTACCGTATATCCAATTCAATATTTTATTAGTACGTGACTGTTGACATGGCCCGTGGCCACTAACCATACGAATGTCTATCGGTTTCAATATCACGTGTTATCTTTAAAACAGTGGAATACAGGTTGGCCTAAAAATTCGTTGACATATTTTTTTTGGCGGCATATTATTGATAATTTTTACTAACATTTACGTTTGTGTATCAAAAAATATATTATTGTATAGGTAATACGTTTTGTTTTAGTCAAACGAATACATATAATAGAAGACGTTTACACGTGATAAGAAAAATATGCCTAAAAATTTGTTGTTCACGTATTTTTTGGGTATACTCCGTATACTATACTTGCTGATGTTAATATTGCAATTTACTAAACCGCTGAGCTATTTCGAAACTGACTGAGCAAACCTTGATCTATTAGATACTAGGTCTGTCCTTAGGTATACATTAGAGGTAGTAATTTTAACACTTAAATTAATCAAAACCTTTTAAATCCATTAACGAATGGCTTGTCATATGCTTAGAGAGTGTAAAGTGGTCAAATCGTGAGTCTGAACTTCGTGACCGCCAAAGCCTTTTGTGAGGTTTTTAAATCAAGAGTGAATAGACATCTTTTAGGTAAGCATGATCCATCCTAGACTGCATCGGCACTTACCATCAGGTGAGATTGCGGTCAAGTGCTTGCCTTTTTGTAATAATAAAAAAAAAAAAAAAAAAAAAAGGCCTAGAAGGTCGAAAATATTTGCAAAACGCTGAGAGAACTGGGTCATGAAGAAATTTCATACAGTTGATACTTCTTAAATAAATAATACACTCAAGGGAAATTTCTTATCAAAGTGCCTTGTTTGCGCAGGCAGTTTAATTAATATTATTATTATTTGCCTGTCTTTCCGTATCTCGGGACCATGGGGTCCCGGACCTTTGGAAGGCGTGCGTGGGGCCGAAGCCAACAGCGCAGAGGCCCTTTAAGACAAATAAATCTAAAAGCAAGGGATACACGTGACGGATACCATCCCCGAACTCACAACTGGAGATGGCCCCACCAGGTGCACAGACTATTGCGTGCAGCACTTTTGTGCTGCGATGGGAACTAAGGTCATAGGCTATAGATTTGAATGTTGGATGGACTGGATAATGGGCTATTGGAGGAGACCAGCGGACACCTGCCGTGACAATCAGTCTAAAAATTGTGAAAGACAGGTGGTGACTCGCCAACTCATTTAGTGGGCCCTACAACGGCCGCATGCACACTGCGACAATAATAGAGCAACACTTCAGAGCGGCTGTGAGGTTGTCGAGGGGCGAGTCTGTGGTAGCCAGTTCCCTGTAATCCGTTTAGCAGGCTGCCGGCGTTATGACATTTTACATTTCCAACCTGGAGCATAGGTCCCGCTCTTGCGACTCCACTCTGGCCGGCCAGTCAAAGCAAGCACAGAGGCGGTGGCCAGATGAAAGGGCCGCCGTCCGCTCGCCACAAGCTGCCCCCGCAGGGTTATTATTATTTCACAGCCGACTTCTAGAAAACAGACCTTTCGCCTTTATAGTATTTAATACGAAAAAGCTGATTCCTAATTTAGATCGATCTAGCTAGGTCTTATCTCTGGGAAAACGCGTATGACATTGCAATGCCATACGCATTTTGATGCCATAATGTATGTTTGAATTGGCCTCATTGACCAAAACATGCTTCTTTTTACAAGCTGTTTCAAATCAAATGTTTGTCAAATCTTGCAACTTAAATTTGACACTTCCCGACTTCCAATGAAGCTGGAAATTTGCATACATATGTAAGTCGGGTGACAATGCAATATTATGATATCATCGAGCTGATCTCATGATGGAGACAGGACGAGGTGGCCATGGGAATTTTGTGATAAAACATCATCATCATCATGTCAGCCGATAGACGTCCACTGCTGGACATAGGCCTCCCCCAAGGCTCGCCACTCCGACCGATCCTGTGCCGCTCGCAACCACCGAATTCCCGCGGCCTTCACCAGGTCGTCGCTCCACCTCGTTGGAGGCCTACCGGCAGTTCGTCTTCCGGTACGCGGACGCCACTCCAGAACCTTCCGGCCCCACCGGCTATCAGTTCTGCGAGCAATGTGCCCCGCCCACTGCCACTTAAGGTTTGCAATTCTGCGAGATATGTCGGTGACCCTAGTTCTACTGCGGATATCATCATTTCTGACTCTACCACGCAGAGAAACCAACGATGATAGTGTTAAAACAACGAAACCTAATTGTGTTTGGGGTTTTTAGAATTGTCTTGATGAGTATTAAAGTGTCTAACTTAGTGTCAAGCTAAGTAGACAGCGATTTTGATAGCCCAAACTGTGCAAATTTCATAGAAGTTTGACGTTTAAATAACACTGGCACTGCGTGTGCTATCGAAATCGCTGCAGACTTATCTTGGTCTAACTCTGGAAAAAAAGTACAGTCAGCGATAAAAGCTCGTACCAAATATTAAAATATTTGCCAAGAACTTATTCAATTTTTCATGTATTTAAGTCGGTTGGTACGAGTATGTCTGCTGATCAATGTAAAACAGATAAGCTCTATGGGCTATGCAAATACAATTATTTCACACTACTTACCTACAATAAACAGGCGTATTAATTTAAGGCCCTTAAGGGTCTAAAACCAGTTCACACCACACGTGTGCCACATATATGGCTTGATGTAGGCATAATGTGTGGACATTGTCGTATGTGGACCTCTCACTTTAGCCAGCGTTGATTTAAACTGATATCGTTTGAACTCATTAATTAACTTTGACTTAAACGGACACTCGAAGACATGTAAATATTGTATATGTATAAATACTGCATGTGATTATTAGGAACAATAAGATATGAATAGTAAGTAAATAGACAAGTTCTTTATTTGCACTTGTATAAATGGATATTAAATAACAAATGAGAGACGAAAATGATTGAATGGTCTTTTATTTATTTAAACTTTATTTCACAAAATATAAATGGCATTCTCTACCAGTCAACCATAGGGCCAAACAGAGACACTTACAATTGGTGCAAGGAAAAAAAGAAAAAAAAACAATGAATTAAAATAAAAGCAAACTATTATACTTATAAACTACACATATTAGGTAATCTTAAAATCTTAAAACATTTAATCATTTAAATATTCATCAATAGAATAATGCCTTGTTAACTATAAGGATTTCTTTTAATTTGCTCACAAACAGATTTCCTTTTCTTCCTTTATTTTTTTGGTACAGTCACCTGCATATGTTACACAACGAAGGCCGCAAAAATATCTGACACCATATTATTTGTAGAACCATAAGTGTGTCACATAGTACAGTCGCCATCAGATATATCGGAGCGGCCGAGGTGCTCACAAATATCTGAACACGCCTCTATTGTCAGGGCGTTAGAGTGCGTGTTCAGATATTTTTGAGCACCTCGGCCGCTCCGATATATCTGATGGCGACTGTACTATTATTGCAGGTGTTTAAGTTCAACATGTCAGTTACTAACTGCAAGGCACCTACACCAGTTAAACAATATAGACAGCTCTGAGCAAATATATAGGTAATTAAACGATAATTAAATTTGTGCTGTCGGTGATTTATGACATAATATCGGCAGGACAAAGCGCTGGTACAGGGGTGAAAGGCAAGGCGACCATTCGCAAAATGTAGGGTGACAAAGTTTTCTGATAGCTTAAAAAACTCCTTTTGGGTAGTTGACACATGTTGAATTTTATAAATAAATCTAGTTAAATAGGTAGAAAATGAGCAATTAATCACAAATTTTAACTTTCACATAGGAAAAAAATAACGGTACCATTCGATTCCTTACATTTTATTTAAAAAAAAATATTGTATAGCAACAATATACATAAACATAAACAACATTTCACCGAAAAAATCGCAATTTCCTTGTTTCCCATACATCTGTAAGGGCAAAGAGAGATGTGAAATTTAAAATTAAAATAATATAAATATTCTTTTCAAATTAAATTTCAAAGGGCATGTAAGGGCAAAGTCGATATTCAGGTCGAACCATAATACTCACAATCGATATGTGATAACCCCGTAAGAGTGATAAGGATAGATATATGTAAAACAATAATGTTAGAGTAGGATAGCGCTTTAGAGAATAAAGAACACTTCCAATATGTCGTTGTTTCAATCAGCAAGTCCTTACACATCGAAACGGCTTCTAAGCAAAGCAGCTTCTACGCAGTGACACAGTGACGTCACGATGTGTTGCCATTTGTGTTAGAGCGTTTGCTCAGTAAAGTGGCGATGCCAGACTTTGACCATCATTTGTGACTTTTGTATTGCTTTAAGACAATGGGTCCCATACGGACATTTGTTCCTCAAAACAAACCTGATCGACTGATACCATTAAAAAAAATTGACAACTATTATCGAGGTTCTTCAAACAATTAAATGGATGTCCAGACACAAGCGGAGTTGACAGCTATGACCGTTGCGTTTTTATTAGTTGAAAACTACCGCCTATTCCTCGAACCGTCCTAAACGAATGTACTTATGTCGGGATAGTGTATGGTGACAGGCGATAAAAACGCGACCATGATAAATTTTTATCGCCTGTCACATTATAGCAAGTAAGTGTAAGTGCGAAAGTGACAGGCGATAAAAATTCAACCATGCTGCCCTCTCTCCAGCGGCGGTAAAGAAGAGACGCTTTTCACATAGATTTTCGTACATCGACCCGCCTGTTGCTATCTCTATTGCACTCTCATAATTATACTGCTGTACCGCCCATGATGCTGGTTTTCAAATCAAGTCAAATGTCACTGTGCGAGCTAAACAGCAATATAATTATGCGCGTAATATAGTAGTAGTAGTATGTGAATAGGTAATTCACAACTCGTGTCGATTTAATTTATTTTTAAAATTTTCGAATTTCCTACTTTTCGCACTTGTACCTATCGTAATGTACTATTGCGACATTTGCGACGCTTAAAATATTGAGTTACAAATTCTAAAAACCCTACAAGCTATGAAGCTAATACTGTATTGCTACTTTAGTATATCATAAAGTCTCAGTACACTAAGTCTAGCATAATTACCTGACAGTCAAAGCTATCGGTTTACATTACAAACTCATTAAATACCTGATAACATGGGTCACATAACCGCAGAACTCGGTATTTTGTTCTGTCATACCTCGCCCCGAAATTACTCTATTATGGCCTCTGTATCACCGTAATAAGGCAGAATATAGATGGCTATCTAGACTTGTCTGTCCTGAATGTTACACATACGTCAACGTAAGTGGCTTTGCATGAACTTACGCAATTCAGATTCGATTTTTGACAACGCCCTAAAATGACTGCTATTATAATTTGTGTCGCACGATTTTGTGGGTTCTGTTGACATTAATAGTAGGCCTAGAGTTCTAAATCAATCACAGTTATATCAGTATGACAAAATACTCGTAAAGACTACCTATTTACCGCTTCCAAATTGACCAAAATGCTTACAGCGAAATTATTTATTGAGAGCTTTTGGACCAGACTCGAAGCAGACGTTTTTCTAATATGAGCAAAGTAAAAATTAGGTATATCTAAAAATAAATATGTGTTTACATATAAGTTTACATTTAGGTCTAATTAGATCTACATAGGTGCCTAGATAAAACGAGTCTCAATTTATTAAAGCATATTGTTTTGAATCAAATTTGACCACAGAGTAAAGTTCTCAGAGAATGTATTGAAATATAAATGCATTCGGAATTAAATATTAAATAAGAAGTCATAATCAAGTCAAGGAGTCAACTGACGACAAAATAAGAATTGTCGTTCTGTAGATTTTAAAATATTTGCCTGGCCAAAAATAAGTATTTACTTACTTATACTTACATAGTTGAGGCGAATAAAATTTATAAATACATTTTATTACGATCAGATTAGAATCGGTTTAAGTGACTGTTATTGAATTATAGGGCATACTCGGGAAATAATAATGTGCAGATAGGCTGTGCAAGGAAAAACGAGTACTTATAGTGAAATAAAACCAATATAACGAAATTCCCAAAGCCCTGATAAAAGCCTAAAGGTAGCAACAATTTTTTGACACAAAATTACGTAAGATTAATCTTACGAAAACCTTTTATTAAATGATCAAAAACCTCAGAACCCGTTCGCCAAGGCGAAATATTTCATGTAATTCAGAGTTTACTGTAATTCGAATAAATCATTTAATAGCAAATAAATTTGCAAGAAATTTGCGTTGACTTCCGACAGGCCAATGTCAGCCCGATATGTTTGAAAAACCACCAGTTTTACTATATTTAGAAAATGCTCGTGAGCTCGTGACAGACGGACAGGCTACAAATGAATAAATATTGCGGTTTCCAATTTTAGTACCCACGACACAATGTAACATTTTCATTATCGATTAATCGTCACGTCACCAGTCGTCACTGTTCCAGACATGTAGTCTTTAAACTTGTCACGAGCGATAGAGGCGACATCGGGGTGTCTGGTGTCAGCTACCTAAGGACATAGGTAGTAATTAGGCAGCATGTTGAGCACTTGATAAAGATTTATTGTTCAAGTCCCCTGCCTGAAGAAGATTTAAATCCCCCTCAATTGGAGGAGGCGTCTTGGACGTTTACCTTAAATTGGTTGACGCCATACATCGATGTAAGCTGATCAGAAATTGTTTCATGATTAGAAATATCTTTGGAAATATTAAGATTCATCACTATAGTGGGAATATTTAGGTCTGCGTTTTCTTTAAAATCTTAGTAGGTATGAGGTGCCCCATTTTCTCAAATTAGGCAAGCCAGTGGTAGTCGAGTGGACGCTTCGTCATTGGTACTGCCTTTTTAGGGTTCCGTAGTCAACTAGGAAGTTCCTAGTAGCAACACTTATAATTTTACATATTTGTATTTGGAACGCCCGCTTAGCAACTTCTGCTGCTAACTGTACTCCAATTATAAGCACACATAATGTCACATATCAATAATCAGTAAGTCACAAGCCTTCGTCATCGATCACGCCTTTATCATATCAGAAAGCTCTGCTTTCTTACATAAAGCCGAGCCAGGTCAAGGTGGGACGAAAGTGAACGGGGGCAACGGGAGCATATGTTCCGATTTTATCAACGGGGCATTGTAGCCTCCGTTATTACCTAAATCATGTATGCAGACGATGCTGCGACATTTGACAAAACGCGCGTGACTTTTGATAATGTTATGTTGTGTGTGTTGTGTGTGTGATGTTGTGTTGTGTGTTTTGTTGTGTTGTGTATGTGTGTTGTAAACTTATGAGTCACACGAACATGCAGCCGCTGGCATACAATCGAAGTTACGCTCTCATCTTAAAATACATTCTGAAATAAAACAAAATTTGACAATATAAGTCTCGCGCACAGGCCGGCGCTGCTGCCGACCAGGCCCAACTACTCAAGCGCCGCAAATAATCATCTTTACTGCGAGATTATGAATTTGCGGCGCTTGCAGTGGAGACAATGGGTCCTTGGTCGGCGGACATGGAAACCTTCATGGGGGACCTGTCGACATGGCTGGTCGACGCCTCGGGAGACTATTGGGCTGGCACTTACCTCTCCCAGCGTATATATAGCTGGCAATACAGAGCGCGGTGCCTGTCGATTCTGAGTAGAATGAACCCAAGAATGTCCAGGTTTCGAAGAATCAGGTTTTCAATATTTAGTTTAGAAAACGCCCAGGTACCTTATTCTACTTCTTGCTAAAACTTTATAAAACTTCTCCTCGCTCTATTTTCTTCGATATTTGACTTCAATGCAATGGAGCGGTATTTTGGCGGAGGGTTTGTAAGACTTTTAACCTCCTGATGACCAGCGCAGTAGGTACACAGACGCCCCCATTGAATTGGGATCGACTTTTTCAAATTTATACGTGTTATATATATATATATAACTATATGGACACCATAAAAATTTTTAGGCTCAAGTCACAAATTTAGACAACTTGAGGTCTATTAAACTTTTTTAAGTCTTCTGTAGAAATTCGTAAATAAGTCGTCTGTAGAAATTTATAATGAATAATTATTCAGTTTCTAAATTAATACTAGGGGGTAAATAATGTCACCATATGTCTCTTGGAGTCAAACCGTTCAAGGCCACAGGCTTGTCCAAAAATTCCACCAACTTATCCGTATCGAATTCCATGCATCTTGCGGTGGACAGTTTGCTACCGGTTGCAAATGTTACTTAATAACATTAAATATTTACATTCTTCGTAGTAATTCAGGTATCTGAATTACTGATGTGTTCGTCAGGTTAGCCTGATGCGTCTTGTGGATAGGGTTGCCATATGTCAGGATTTCCCCTGACATTCCGGATTTTTGGTCCTTTGTCAGGATTGCGGGGGGACTTGGTTAGTGTCAGGGTTTTTTTAGAAACCTCACCTAACCACTAGAAGTTAGCTAATAATAGTTTAGAGTTGGGCAGAGGAAATAGAAGGATATGTTGTAGCTACAGCATATGGTACTCGTATTATAAATTTGAGAAATTACCGTGTAAGAAAATCAGCATTTTTAGGCTAAGGATATTTCATTTTTCTATTTGCGGGCAAATCTGTCAATGTTTAGCGAGTGTTAGGCACTGATCTGTCTGCATCTGTCAGACAAATAAGAAGACGGTAATCTGTTAAACAAAAGTGGTTCCTTTTGTGTGAGCGGTCGCCCATTGTGTACCATTGTCTCTGACAATGGCACGCGCCGTAGCACGCGCTCAGACTCAATGGTAGACAATGGGCGACCGTCGCATAAAAGAATCAATGGGCGAGACTATATCTAATACTTATTAGATTTTTTAGTGAGCTGATGTTTCATATACGGGGTAGATGGATGTCAGCTCGGTCTACTACATTCAACAGCATTGGAAACGGGTATCTTTCTATGAAAATTCATAAACAAAGGAACCATTTTATTGTTGCTTTTAGGTGTTGTTACGGTTTTGTCAAAACAACTTCTATTAAGAATGAGTAGAATGACTGTAATGAATAATGAATCGCACGCGCCACGATTTTTTGTTGAATAGTCGTGCGATTTGTAAGCTTATCGCTTTTCTTAAACTATCAAAGAGGCGTGAGCAATACTATTGTAATAAATAGAATAAAAGGGGCACGTGCTTTGACTAGGAATTGACTTGAGTCTGTTTAAATAAAATTTTGGAGTCACACGAACTTAGCCGCCGCCATACAATCGGTTACGTTATAATTTTTATACGACATTCTGAAATATGTAACATGAAATTTGTACATGTACATTGAGGTATAGTATGAATTATCTCATATGGTTTTTTTTTGGGCTCGGACCCTTATAAACAAAAGGCATTGTTTCCTTTATGCAGTGGTTACACTGCTTACTAATAATAGCCCCAACATAAGTAACGGCAAAGATAGATATAACTCCGTAATAGCTGGATACAGTCTAAGGAAAAAACGTGCCTCGAAAATCAAGAAAATTTGGTTCTCGTTCAGAGGGCGCTACTAGTTTTGGCCTACAGTCGTATAGATGGCGTTGACGGTTTCGTTTGTTATTTAACAATTTTAATGCATATCAGTGAAAGAACATGGGTCAAAATCATAAAAATAATTAATGCAAATAAAAAAAAAACATTTATCTATATTTAAATACATTTTATCGTATTTTTATAAATCTTCACTTTTAGTTTTAAAGTGTGTCGACAGATGGCAGTGAATTTACTGGGGTTACAAAATTTACTATGACAGTACCGCTCTAGTATAAGTTACTCTATGGTAACGGGAACAAGCCCGTTTTAAAATCTTTACCATTCTATATAATATGGTTCAAATTCATAAAGCAGCCTATTCGGAGACGTTTTGTTATCTCCAAAGAAAAGCCCACCCTGATTGTATTCTGAATGAGCTGTCACATAAATTTGAACCTTAATACTATCACGATAGTTGTTTTTTAAACGACATGGCTGCTTTGGCACGTGCTGAAGACCGCTCTTAAAATACACAAAGGCTTTTGTTTAACAGATTAGAGCCCGAGCCTGAAAAACTTATCTGAAAAAATTCATAGTATAACATATCTGGGACTAGTTTTTGTTGCAAGACATTGTAAATTATAATATAAAGAAATTAGAGCTATTTTCTATGAGAACATACCTTCGATTATATGGAAAAGGCTTTTTGGCGGCGGCGAACGTTTTCATAATGATCTCCCTAATGTGATAAACACGACACTTTATGTTGGCAGGAAAACTTCTGTCTTCTGGTGTTTTGCAATTCAACACATAATAACACGTAATTTAGACTGTGTGGCTAGACCGTTCTTAATTACCTACCTACGGTTACGCAAATTTAATGCACTCTGAACACTTCCTTATTAAATGCATATTTAAAGTTATAAATAGTTTTTTACTTTTTAGCGTTGAAGCGTGGCAAAAACAAGGGAAGCCGATTTTTTGTTCCGTTTAAATTAATCTCATTCTAAGGCCTTATTAAAAAAATTTTTTTTGGCGCAATATTCACCGTCTAGTGGTTACTAGAGTCAGTCTAAGCTACGAGTAAGCTAACTGCACCGATTTAGGCTGCGTTTCGAGCAGAGATGTGCGAGGGATGTATTTTAAGAACCAATAGAATCATTGCACGCTGAACGAGGAAAAAAAATCAGTGGTTCTTCACAAACGCATCCTAACCTAACACAACTTTGGTCGAAACGCAGCCTTAAAAAGGACAAAGAAAGGAAATGTCATATTTTCATACAAATTTGACATCAGTGATGACATTTATTAAATCACATATAAAATCGGGTCTATCGCGAATTTATTTTGTTACCTTTACGCGAAAGATTTAAATGCTATAGTGTTATTATCTTTGTTATTGCAAATGCCGTGCAGACGACGTTGCGGGCAGGAGCTAGTACATATACAGGTTGGCTTAAAAATAAGTGCATTCCCGTTGCCAACCACGAAATCGCAAAAAAAAAATTACCCTCCCATAGAAAATGGACCAGCCAAAATGTATGAAACAGCCAAATTTTTTTTCGCGATTTCGGGGTTGGTCCCATAGTAAAAGTTGCTCAGTATAATCCAAAAACCTCCCTGGCAACGGGAATGCACTTGTTTTTTAGCCACCGTGTATAATTAAGTCGTATAGGGACCGTGCGCGTTGGAGGGTCTGCCATCTTGTGGCCTGAATCGGAACCATAAACATGTACATCACATGTACATTGACACTTCACGCCAAAGCAAGTGCTTCCATCTTGTGGGCTACTTTGGAAGCATAAACCCCAACCTCGCGCCAAAAATCTGACGTCTCCTGTGCTGCCCCCTACAGTTTATGCACGCTCCCTATATATAGGTACAAACAGCAACAATCTCAACTGTCCATCGGTGGACCTTACGCCTTTTGTAATAAGATTCACGAACTGTCAGTTAACAGTGTGTTAACTAATAGTGTTAACTATGATTAATGTATACAAAGTAAGCACAGGTTATACTAGAAAGTAGGTAAATGAAACGATCACAGATCTTAGATTAAAATGAGGATATCGTATGTTAGACTACAAGCTATCATTCGAGACAAGAAAGTTAAGCGATTAGTACCCTAGCGATCTAGTACATATCCAGATCTTATTACTTACGCGGCTGATAACATTCGTGATTAATATGTTTGAACATATTTATTAATGTAGGTAATAAAATATAAGTATTTAAAGTTGAGTAGGTAATACTATAGATAGTATCGCTTGCTCTACTTACGAGTACAAGTAGCTGCAAGTGAATATTTTAATCACCTTTTTTTTCAAGGATTCTGAAGTTAGAAGCAAGATGGTAAAAAGGTCGTTCTGGAAAGTTTGTAGAAAAATAAAATTATTATAAAAAGTTCTTTATTTAAAAGGCGAGGCTTAAGAGTCCCCGGCAAGCTTGGCCGAATTCCACCTTCCACCACCTACGTGTTGGATTGTAACGAAATATCTAGGTCTGTAATTTGTTTTTATAGCTCCAGTTTATAAAACAAACAAAATAGTGCAAAAACAAGTTTTGTATGATACATTAGCTGTATTTTTTTAAATATGGTATCTAAAGCTACATAAACTAATTACAGGCATACCCTATAATATTGTAAGTACAAAGTTTCAGAGCAATCTAGCTAGTCGTTTTAAAATGAGAAAATAAATAGGTACGTATGGAGAACCGAACTTGCTGCCAAGAGTTGCTGTTAGTTCATTTTGTGGTAATAACACCTACTTATTACCTACTTTACAATTTCGATAATCTTAATCAGTTACTCAGTTAATGGCGATTTGATGAATGTCAGAACTTTGATGATTGCATCTCCATTCTAATTCGTGATCGCTGGACATATGTGATTGCGAAATCAATAACAACTTGATCGATTTGATGAATCTATTAGCATTAAAAGTTTGCGCAACATATATTGTAGACAGATTTAAAATCGGGACGCACGTATTGCCGTTATCCGTTATTAATGAATTGTAGTTAATATATTCACCCCGTTTTACTTTATTACCAATAGTAAACCATGACATTTAATGACTGACTTAAAAAAATGTAGGCAAAAATCGCATTTTACTTGTGTAGTATTGATGTAACGTAATATGTATTTTATAACTTAACAGGCAAGAAGTTATAGCCATTCATACATATTCATATTCTATGGGCCAATAGTTGCCTGAAAATAAAGATTTTTGTTTCATATAACATATAATATACTTACACAATTAAGAGTTACACGAGCACGCCGCGCCGCCAAAAACCCGCTCCCATACAATAGAAGTTACGATCTCATTTTAAAACGACATGATACATGAAAATGAAATAGAGCGAGTAGAACTATTGTATGTAAAAATTCTACTGACACTAATTTCGTTGTATGTAAATTTCTAGCAATTTCAGCTTATTTCAGAATGTCCTCTGGAGTTGCAGGCATACATAGGAAGACTGCTTAACATCAGGCGGGCCGTATGCTTGTTTGCCACCGAAATAGTATTAAAAAAAAGAGCGTAACTTTGATTGTATGACTGCCCGGCCTGATTCGAACTTTAATATAAATCAAATATTAGCTCTAGATACGATATGGACTGGATATGTCAATGTCAAAAGTGACGTTTCTTCAAACAAAAAAGCCACTGACATATCCGATCCATATCGTATCTAGAGCTAATTTTTAACATTTATTAAAGTTTGAATCAGGCCGCGGCTATTTAGGTTCGTGTGGCTTAATACAATAAGTCACACGATACGTCACTAGACAGGAAGTATAATGACGACCGGTCTGGCCTAGTGGGTAGTTACCCTGCCTGTGAAGCCGATGGTCCTGGGTTCGAATCCCGGTAAGGGCATTTATTTGTGTGATGAGCACAGATATTTGTTCCCGAGTCATGGGTGTTTTCTATGTATTTAAGTATTTATATATTATATATATCGTTGTCTGAGTACCCATAACACAAGCCTCCTTGGGCTTACCGTGGGACTTGGTCAATCTGTGTAAGAATGTCCTATAATATTTATTTATTTATTTATTTATAATTATGTATTTGTTGTTCTTACCACATTTTTAATAGTTGTAGTTTGTAGTTGATATTTTTTAATTTGCCGTTACCTGCAAATAAAAATAAAGCAAGATTAATATTTGAAACTTAAATACGTATTTAGTAACCGAAATATAAAAAAAAACCGAGAAAGCTACATAATACAAATTCGAAAATACTTTAGAAATCTCTTTAAGAATATAAATATTGATATTTAGTGTTTTAAGCGATTCCCAGCAAAGTTTGTGCGAAAGTCGTCCAGCCCGCGATCGCTTTCCAGCGAAACCAGTCGGCTTTCTTCGGAGCTTAATAGCTTAGTCCGTGATGCATGGGCGCATGCCATGAGCGATAGCGGATGTGTGTCCGTCTAAAGACTAGCTGGACTTCCGAGCAAAGCGGCTATGTTTTTGGCGCCATTTCTTCATGTACCATTAATAAAATAACTAACAAAATCTCCAAAATTTTCATTGTTCTCCCATATATCAGTGCGAGCGAGATAGACTGAAATCGAGTTTACGCAGTCGCTAACGTAAACTTTAAGTGTCAACTCGTGGTACGGCTATACCTATATAGATATCGGTTTTGAAGTAGGTACGTATACAGTACAGGTTAATAATCGCTCGATAAAATATCGATTCAAATTAAATCTCGAGCTATCTAATCTTAAGCTTTATTTAATTAAGTATACTGTGATTTCATATATTTAGATTTTGGTTTCATAAAATAAATAAATATTATAGGACATTCTTACACAAATTGACTAAGTCCCACGGTAAGCTCAAGAGGGCTTGTGGGCTTGGGGACAACGATATATATAATACTTATACAAATATTTATAAATACATAGAAATGTCCATGACTCAGGAACAAATATCTGTGCTCATCATCACACAAATAAATGCCTTTACCGGGATTCCAACCCAGGACCATCGGCTTCGCAGGCAGGATCACTACTAGGCCAGACCGGTCGTCAATATATTTGGACTAATCGCATATCAATATCTAAGTCCGTGGGAAAGGCATTTGGGAAGGCCGTGATGAGCTTGCAGCAGCGCTAGACCGACACAAACCAGATATTATAGCATTGAACGAAACGTGGCTGCGTAGCGGCGAGGAAAAATGTATACCTAAAATGCCGGGATATATCCTTAAAAGCAAACCACGCCAGTCAGCCGCCAGAGGAGGAGGGGTAGGTTTTTATGTGCGTAAGAATCTCCGTGTACTAATTAAACAGCATCCTCCTTCCTCTCTGGAGCAATTGTGGCTAGAGCTGCGGATATGCGGTGTCGGGCGCCTTGCGATCGGCACCGCATATAGGCCTGAATCAGTGCCCGTTGACAGCGCTAGACTCTCTTAATGAATCTTTAGACGTATTTTCATCATACAAAGGCGTATTCCTATTGACTGACTTTAATGTTGATGTACAACTTCGAGACAAACCTAATACAAAAAAACTATTTACATTTTTATCACAGAGAAGTTTGGAACAAATCATAAATGAACCGACTAGAATTACAAAAGATTGTTCTTCCATAATAGATCTTTTTATAACAGACAAGCCTGCTATTTGTAAAACAATAAATGTGCATCATAATCCTAAACTAAGCGATCATGCTATGATAATAGCAGAACTACTCATTGTCAAACCTAAACCAGTGCCACAATATATCTACAGGAGATCTCTAGACAAAATGGATATAGAAAGTTTCAGTGCAGATCTTAGACAAATACCTTGGAGTCAAATAAAAGACATAACCGACTTGGAAGGCAAAGTGAGTCGTTTTAACTGCCTTCTATCTAACCTATTCGACAAGCATGCACCCATACGTCGATCGCGAATAAACGGTACTTCGCACCCATGGATCACAGAAAATATTAAGACCATGATGGACCTTCGTGATGCTGCCTTAAAAAGAGCGCAAAAAACAAAAAATGAGTCACATCGCAAGTATTACAAAGATCTTCGTAACTACACTACTGGGGCATTAGAGCGTGAAAAAACGGCTTACTTCGCTTTCTACGTTAACAAGAATAAATCACAACCAAAACAAATGTGGAAACACTTAAAAAACTCATCGAGTATAGGAGACACGGATAGATTCACTATACCTGACCATTTATTGAAACCGGATGAAATAAACAACTTTTTTTTGACACTGCCGGGGAAGCCCAATACAGACAAGGAAATGCAGAAATTCTTTGAAGGACAGAAGCTTCACAATAGCGTGTTTGACATTAAATGTTGTTCAGATAGCGACGTCAGTAAAATAATTAACTCGATAAAAACAACGGCAAGTGGTCACGATAATATTAACATAGAAATGATCCGACATACACTAGATGTCACTTTGCCTGTAATAACCCACATCATTAACACCTCTATCAAATCTAGGACCTTTCCCGAAGCCTGGAAACTCGCCAAGGTAAAACCAATACCTAAGTCCAGCAAAACTGAGGAATACAAAGATTTGCGCCCTATTAGCATCCTACCTGTGCTGTCCAAAGTCATCGAAAGAGTTGTCAGTCAGCAGCTGTCTATGTACTTAGAAAATAATAATATACTACCTAGTATACAGTCCGGGTTTCGCGGTAGGCACGGAACGGCGACTGCCTTGGCCAACGTGACAGATGACATCATCGCGGCATCAGACAGGGGCAAGGGATCTATTCTCGTTTTGCTCGACTTCTCGCGTGCCTTTGACTGTCTTAATCCAAAACTGCTGCTGTCAAAAATGTCATATTACGGCGTATCTATACAGGCGTGTCAGTGGTTTGAGTCGTTCCTCACAAACCGCAAGCAGTATGTCGAAGTACTAAATAATAAAGGCGAGTTGACTCATTCAACTACTCGAGTGATCAGTCGTGGCACACCCCAGGGGTCTATTTTAAGTCCTCTGCTATTTATTCTGTACACGGCTGATCTTGTAAAAAACTTAAAACAGTGTGAAGCACATTTTTATGCAGATGACACCCAAATATATTATTCATGCGCACCAGATGAACTAGACACGGCAGTTAGTAAAATAAACGAAGATCTCAGAATAGTAGCAGATTGGTCAATCAAGAATAACCTGGTTTTAAACCCTTCTAAATCCCAGTTTGTAATAATGGGAACTATCAGTCAACGACTAAAAATCAAAGCACAAAGACCAAGGATCAGTCTTGGCACAGAGATAATCTCGGAAGTAGAACACGCAAAAAATCTAGGAGTGACCATGGATGGAGAGTTGCGGTACATAGAACATGTGAATATAAACATACGAAATGCCTTCTACAGACTTAAGGTACTGTATAATATTCGTAAATACCTATCGGTTAAAGTCAGGGAAATTTTAGTGGAATCACTAGTTCTCTCACTATTTAACTATGCCGACATTGTGTATGGACCGAGACTACTTGCGAAAACAAAGAAGTCTATACAGCGTGTGCAGAATGCATGTGTTCGGTTCTGCTATAAAGTTCCAAGCAGGTCACACATTACTCCCTTTCTTAATGAGAACAAAGTTCTAAATATGGAAAATCGAAGACGACTGCATTTGGCATGCGCTGTTAGGAAGGTGTTAGATCTTGAAAAACCCCGCTATCTGTTTGATAAAATAAAATGGATAAGGGATACGTGCTCAAGGTCGCTGAGAAAATGCACAAAACTAAGAATCCCACCGCATAAAACTGCGTCTTTCAGGGGGAGTTTTAAATTTGCCGCTAGTAAAGTCTGGAATGACCTACCACCCCCCTTGCGAGAACCTTCAGCGTTTTTAAAATATAAGCGACTAGTTCGAACACATTTATTAAATATGCAAAATATGTTGTAAACTCTAATAACTATATATTTATTTATTTATTTATTTATTTATTGCTATATATACATCTTTTTTAATTATTTTTTCTTTTTTAATTATCTTTTTTAATTTTTCTCTGTATGTAATGACAAAACATGATACACACACACAGTACAAAATACATTCTTACCTACACTACATCCACATATCAGCCCCACATATCCATATACGCACACTAATAACACAAATACACATAAAGTTATAAATATAGAGCTGTACCTAAGAAGGGTACATTATGATAGTAGCGACCGACCCCAACCGTCCCGGGACCAGTCTGAAAATCAGCGCGGAGCCCTCTGGCACCGCACATGCTGAGATTGGGACCCTTTGCCTCACCATAGATTTAAGTTAATAGTTATTATGTTATGTTAAGTTGATATTTAAGTTTAAGTTTAGTTTATATTGTATTTTTAAGCTATCCTTTCATAAATTTTAGATATTTTTTTCCTAAGGTGTGGCAATAAAGATTTTTTAATTTAATTTAATTTGTCAGGATTTTGGACTGGAAGTTGTTCAGTATGATTTACATTGTACGGCTAAAATAAAAATATAAAAAAAACTTTTTTTATCGTATATACCTCCTAAGTGGTTATCACGCTGATGCGAATTCGCACGTCGCTCCGATTTATGAGCGTGACAGCGGGGTTACTGATGCATTACCGAAATTTTTTTGCCAAATTTTCATATCCCAAACTATCTTTCCCAAAAATTTTAAACCCAACTAATCATTTCCCAACTTTACATAATCCAACCTAACCTAACCCAACTTATTACGTCATTTTCATTTCCCAACTATGTGGTTGGGAAATGAAATGGTTGCGAAATAATTATATGGGAAAGATTGAGTTGACAAACGTGCAGTTGGTAAAGTTTGGTTGGGAAATGAAATTTGTAAAAAAAAATCGGTAAAATAAAGGGATCCGGTGACAGCGCTATCCGCATATACATATAGCGATGTCCCACACGCACACCAGAGGCGTGCGAATCCGCATCGAAAGATAGACCGCTGTAGAAAAATTGTATTCCTTGTTACAGTCACTGTCATAATCGGAATGCAACATTGCATACGCTGTTACCCATGCCGCGCACCACACACAACCGTAATAATGCGACAATATAACGCGTTCAAGGTTGCGCGCGCGCCGAAAGTGACAAAGCCTTGCTGGCTGCTGCGAACTCGCACTTGTTAGGGCCCTTTTTAGTTGCAAAATACAACTGTATGTCTAGGTAATATAATTAGCTATTACCAAAGATAGATATAACTCCGTAATAGATGGATACAGTCTAAGGAAAAAACGTGCGTCGAAAATCACGAAAATTTGATTCTCGATCAGATGGCGCCACTAGTTTTGGCCTACACTCGTATAGAGGGCGTTGACTGTTTCGTTTGTTATTTATAATCTTAACGCATACCAGTGAAAGAACATGGGTCAAAATCATATAAAAATATAAATGCAAATAAAAAAATCATTTATCTATATTTAAATACATTTTATCGTATTTTTATAAATATTTATTTTTAGTTTTAAAGTGTGTCGACAGATGGCAGTGAATTTACTGGGGTTACAAAATTTACTATGACAGTACCGCTCTAGTATAAGTTACTCTATGCTATTACTAATGGTAATATCATTTATTCATGTAATAACAATTAGAAATACATATAAAACTTAAAAAACTAAAACTAAAAATAAATAAAACTAATCTTAAAATAAATACTTAAAAACTAATCCTAAACTAATTAGCTATTACTTATGCAAAGTTGCTATTATCTTCGGTCGCGACAAATGTTTTTTTTTTATACAGGATGGCTCAAAAATAGGTACCATGTATGTGAAAGATTTTTACTGTGGCAATGTGGCATACTGTTGATAATTTTAACTAAAATTTGAATTTGTGTATCAAAGCTAAAGGGAAATATTTTGTAGACAATGCGTTTTGAATTGTTAAATTATTATAATTTTAATGTTCAATGACATTTTGTATTTCGCCCACAATTTAATTCGGTGTGGTATTTTATCGGCGCAAATTAATCTAATTCTTAATTTAATTTAATCATATATTATTATGTAATTCGTTTTAAATGTTTTAACCTCATATCATTTTCTGGATTAAATAATTTCATTCATTCATTCATTAAATAAAAATTTATAATCGTAAATTTAAATTTCGGAATTTTGAAAGTCTACCGTTTTAGTTGTCGGGACTCACTTAATCTAATATGTAGGTAATCTAATCACTTATTGCCCAAAACCGGAACATAATATACTAGTAGCTATATAAGAGAACGGATATAATCACGATAAGCAAAGCTCCAATTGATCAAGGTCTGTGAGAAAGGGACCTTGCAACTAGTTGGTTGTAGTGAGTTGCTGACTAACGTTTAGGTGTCCTAATGAACTTTGTATTAAAGCCATATTTTGTGTTATACACTATAACAGTCGGTATGGTGGAAGTTATATGATGTTTACATATTATATTATTCATTATGAAAACGGGACTTATTTGCATATAATTAAGTGTGGTGTAGTAGTTGTTTTTAGTTTTCGTAATTAATAATGTGTAAAAATCGTAAGAGTTAAGTGCCAGTTGCACCATGTGCACTTGACAGACTGATCAACGTCACCCGGCACGCCGCGGCGGTTTACTATGAAACTCCATACAATAAAATTTAGCGAACTCTTTAACGTAACGAACAGTTTGGTGCAATCGAACCTTAATCAGATGTTTATATACACGGTGGCTAAAAATAAGTGCATTCCCGTTGCCAGGGAGGTTTTGGGATTATACTGAGCAACTTTTACTATGGCACCAACCCCGAAATCGCTAAAAAATTTGGCTGTTTCATACATTTTGGCTGGTCCATTTTCAAGGGGAGGGAATTTTTTTTTCACGATTTCGTTTAGTTGTTGGTCCCATAGTAAAAGTTGCTCAGTATAATCCCAAAACCTCCCTGGCAACAGGAATGCACTTATTTTTTAAGCCACCCGGCACCCGTATATGACATAGGTTACCTTTGTAACCTACCCGACTTAAAAAAGAGAAAATTTTAATTGATAAAATAACTGATCTAGGACAAAGCTAAGTAACATATGACTCGTTAAGGTGTAAAAGTGTTTCTATTCGAAATAATTTGAAGCTGACACGTGTGGGTGGTCTAAATGATGGACTTAACAATCCACTAAACGTTTAGCAGTTTAGTTGCGCAGTTACCAGAGCGCTAAGAGGTGTAATTCCAATCGCTATGGGGCACAGTCGAGTCGTGGACTCAGATGGACCAGTATAATATTAAATGCATTTTTAATTATGCGTCGTATAATGTTTTTTTCCCCTCACTAGCTCGGAAAGCCGTGTTTTATCCTTTAAAACAAGCGGGGGAAAACGCATTTTATCCACTAGTGGGGAAAGTAATTTGACCTTGAATGGAGCGTGTTTAAGTAGCTTGACAGATAACAAAACGTAAAACGCTCATAATAATGGTTCGTTCGATATTAATTATCATTAAATAAATGGTTTGAGAATCTAATAAAAAATACCAAACTTAGCTTTATTTAATAATTTTAAGTCATAAACCTTAAAATTCCATGAAACCTTAGATTTTTATAGTGATGTTAAATATAAATCTGAACGCACAAGTTGAGTCGATGCAATTTCAAAACGCATCGTTGACATTTCATACGTCAGAATAGAAATGTCAACATTGTCAACAAAATTTTTACTTAAAAACACTTCTCACCGACTCACGTAAAAACCAGAATTTCCAGTGTTTTCTGTTATAATATCGTACGAAAAATTAGTGATTCCAGTGATGAAGATGATCTAACACCTGTGGATGTTGCACTTTCCTCGGTATAGTGAAGGGAAAAGTTTTGTGTTACACACGGGTGCAAATGTATTTTACTTCTCGTGTGTTGAAACACTCGCTACGCTCAGGATTCTATTTTAATCCTTTCGCTTGCTCGTGTTTCAATTCCACACTCGCGGGTAAAATACAACTTTGCACCCTTGTATAACAAATAACTATTTTTATATACTACGTCAGTGGCAAACATGCAATATAAAAGAAAGCATAATAATAATAATAATAAATATTCTTTATTGCACCACAAAGAAACAAAATTTTTAAAACAGATTTACAATGTAAATAATGGTAGCAACAGGCGGTCTTATCGCTGTGAGCGATCTCTTCCAGACAACCTTAGGGTAGCAGGATATGAAGAACAAAAGTTTTTATAAACAGGTAGTGCACGAAATAATTAGAGGAACAGGAATTACACATACATTAATCAGACAGTACATATAGTAAATTTTAGATAAATAAATAAATAATATAACACAAATAAATATATAAATATATATATATATATATATATACATACATACACAATATATACACAGCAGCACATTAAGGAAGAGATAAGTAATGATTTTTAAGTAAGGTTTTAAAACTTTGAAGAGTTTTTGCGCACCTGATATCTAACGGCAGGCTGTTCCACAGCCGTACAGCTCGAAAAGTAAAAGAATCATTGTAGAATTTCGTAGAGGATGGAGGGGGAATAAGTAGATATTTCCGTGAAGGCCTGACGGAGGAGAGATAAAAGAAACGCTCTTTAAGATATGGGGGAGTAGAGGGGTTGAAAAGAACGTTATAAAGAAGAGCAAGAATATGGGAAGCTCGACGAAGACGTATAGGGAGCCACTTGAGTTGGGCACGGAAGTTGGAAATATGGTCAAATTTGCGTAGTCCAAATATAAATCTGACACAAACATTTTGCAAGCGCTCAAGTTTATTAAGCATAATACATGTTTAAAGGTTAAAATATTGAAAAAAAATTGGTGGTTCATAGATCATATGCCTGAAGACATTTTTTCAACGATTTGAAGACGTCTATAAAAGTTTCGGTTTCGGCTGAAACTGAGTCAAAACCTAACATTCGGTTTCGGTAAAGAATCCGGTAAAGAAACTTTTTTTAATAGTTATAGTTCAATTTTGTTGTATATACATTATAGTTTACACTGGTTAGTACTACAACTCGTTGCGCCTGCGCGCGAGCTTCCAATAGGAATGCGGCAAGGTCCTAGTTGACAATGAGAGCTCAAACTCAGGTCGTCACGATAGAGGTATAACAGTGACAGCGTGTGAAGATCCACATCTTAATTTCGTTTGAGAATTTGTGTCATTTACTTGATGGTACCAATAAGGATGCGGAGGCTCTACCAGGAAAAATGAAAATCGAATTTCTTCATATGAGTAGATAGGCAGATAATGAAATCAGTGCCTCTGATCATCGTTTATCATTTTAGTAGCCCCTAAACGAGAATTGGAGCTTACTCAGATATACTAATACTACTTCTAAATCATCTCGAGTATGCCGAAGAATCCCCGCCCTGGCTTGACACGGGTGCAATGCTGATGTATTATACATATAAACCTTCCTCTTGAATCAATCTATCTATTTATTAAAAACCGCATCAAAATCCGTTGAATAGTTTTAAATATCTAAGAATACATATGGACAGGCTTCCATCCAGACAGCAGGAAGTGACTTTGTTTAATACTATGTAGTAATTTCACGTTTTCGTAAATGTAAATTTTATCCAAATCAATTGCTTGGTAAATATTTAAGATGGATAACTGTCATAGTTATGTGTGCAAATTTTAATGTTCTAGCTTTTGTAGTTTCGGCTTTGCGTTGATGAATAAGTCAGTCAGTCAGTCAGGATACACGCATTTATAAGATATCTCTCTGTGGTCGCTCCCTCATGACTGAGGATCGTGGTCATCAGTGGATGTGGATGTTCCACACCTGGTTCTTGTAATCTGCCTCCATCGGTGCCTGTCCATCGCGTCTCTGACGACCGAGCAAAAGCTGGTTGAGGATGGGGCCCCTTTTACTTGATCGCTCCATCTAGTTGGAGACCGTCCCCGGCCTCGTTTGCCCTTCGTGTTTCCAACAATGATCAGCTTTTCAAGGCTTTCATCTCTCCTCCTCATTATGTGGCCGAAGTAGGACAATATGCGCTGCTGACAGACTATGGATAGGCGAGTTTGGACACGAAGCTGTGAAAGGATCGATACATTGGTGCGCATGGCGGTCCAGGGTATCCTCAAGATATATTTATAGATAATTGTTACATATTTACTTATTTCTCAAAAGTGTTTTTCAATAAAGAGACACGTCAAAATGAGCTATAGTGACAATGTGATTAAATAACACACCCTTTGACGCCGTCAGACCGTACCGTACCAAATGTTCTTGTTTTCACATATTTTGGAAATAATTAGCATCTGAATCGCGTTACGTAAGTGTAGCCGGGATTTTGTCTAGATCTATAGATCTAGGTCGACACGAAATTCTTTTGTACCTAATACCGTGAAATGTCTACGTGCCATCAATATGTAAAGTTATTGTTTTCATTTCAATAGGTCTCGGGTGTTGTAAGTGTTGCAAGCTAGGTATTGAAATTGCTTTGTATAATGGATATCAATTTTGCAATTGTGTTTTACTAATTATTGCAGTATTTTTATAAGGGAGTCCATTGAAGCGTGTAGAGCGTTCCATTAAGAGATAATTAAGGTTTCATAGATGAAATTAAATTATTTTGTAAAATACTTTAATTCCGTCATACATGGTCATACTTAAATAATAGACAAGTCAAGGCTAGAAATATATAAGTGTTTTAATTGAATAATGTAGGATATCCCTATCATAATCGAGTTTGCGTTATTTCATGTTGTAGGTACATTTACTAATGAGGTATATATTCTTAACATACTGTAGGTTAGGCAAAAGTTGTATCCGCGTGGGATTTCCTTGTCTCATGAGCAGATTTCAAAAACTAAGTAAACTTATTAGGCCGACCTTAAAAATTTAAGCTTCCTATACCATGTTTCCATACAAATATACGATTTAGCCATAGTTTTAATTTCGTAATTAGATACCAATTAGTCATTACTATTAATGCCTTCATTGGTGTATATACCTAGCTACCTACTGATTTGAAGTAGCAAAGACAGATAAACTCAAAAAAACTTAGGTGTGACAAAACAAGCATAAACCGGCCACACACGCTCACAGCTTTACATTTGGCTTCTGCACGACTGCTCTCAAAATTGTTGGTAGGTAACTTAATACAAAACAAACGTGTGTTAGATAATCTGGTTCAATGTATGTAACATGCCGATTTGAAGTTGTAAGAGCAAGTGCTCTCCTTTCCCTAATAAATGAATAAATAAACATTTTACGCCTCCCTCGCTCTCCTCTGTAAACAAACGAAGGAATGGAAGAATTCACACGCTTCTGGTAAACTCAGTAGCTTAGTTGGTTAGAGCGATTTGATCAGTGTTCCAAAAACACGCAAGTAGAGTCGTGCTCGAGGCGATTTTTTCCATGTTTCCTTTAATTTAAAAATTCACTCCTTAGGTACTTACCGGAAAAAAAATCGGAAACAAGACATCAAATACATCCTGTTGAGGTAGGTATATTATTGATTAAACAATTTAAACATAGATAATATCATAGTACTACCCTTTAATCATAAATATAAACCGAAGTGGGTTATTAGCTAGGTCCATTTTAGCATCAAACTATACTAAAAGTTAAATGTCACCTTTTAATGTATCTTCCAAATAAATAAACTAGTGGCTCTGTGAGCTGGAGACCTCGCGAGCATAACTTAAGATAAGATGGATTTGTAGAGCTGTCCTGCCGCTCCCGACTAACCACAAAAAGATCAGTAGATTCGTAATGTAAAGTAACCTAGATAGCGGATGGAATGTTTATTGTTAAAAAAGATTAGCAATTAAATTAAAATTCTTGTTTGAGACTTTGACAAGGCACTGATATTTTCAGACATTAATTGTCATGTGCTCGTAGGATCCGTAATCTCTTGTTTGAAAAAAATAATCCAGATAATAGCTGAGATACCTACATGGTTCAAACCCCGACGGTGCTAATTTTTTAAAATAATTTTAACGTTCTTTTTCAAGTTAAGCGTATGTTATTCTTATTATCAATTTAGTGTCACGAATTCTTCTACCGATAACTACAAAAACGCTTCTATTGATAGCTTAGTGCTGTTGGCGTGCGAGTCACATTTTGAGTAGGTAACAAAGTTTTACATTTACTATGGAGAAAACGTGAATTTTTTTTCACATTTTTTCTATCTCGCCGATATTCAGTCCTGTTACGTTTAAGAGGGTAGAATAGCTACAGACAATAGGTACTTTTTTCATAGAATTTCCATTTCGGCAGAAAACGGTTTCCACTAACTAAATCTTAACAAAGAGTAATATTTCCGAGAAGTAGTCCTTCTAGCCCTGAGCCGACGGAGCCCCGCTACGCGGGGCTCCTATTTCTGGGCGGTTTGCCCTTCGGGCATCTGAAGCTACCTAACGAACCTAACCTACCTATCTATCAACTTAGTGTGACTATCGTGAAAACATTACTCTTTGGGGAAAACAGCGACTGGGACATACGCGTGTGATTAAATTAACTACTGAAAAAGTTAACGCCTGGTTAAAAAGCAAAATGGAGAAAAACGCGAATGGAACAAAAGCTATTGGGGAACAAAAATTTTGGGTAGCTAGCTAATCTAAACAGTCATTGCGAAGACCGCATAGGGCCGCTTAGGGACCTCATAGCGTAAAGCAGGCGCCCTGTATGTAAGACTTAAATGTTGGGCTTTACCCTAACCTACAGTGAAAAGGTTGTAGGCAAGGGAAAAAGGCGCCGCAGGCGCCTTGTACGTAATCTTTACAGTGTGAAAGGCGCCGCAGGCGCCCTTTACGTAAGGCGCGCTTTTGATTGTTGGGCTTCGCTCCACCCTACAGTGTAAAGCCTGTGTGTAAAAGCGCGCTTCGCGCGCTTGAATGTCGGGCTTCGTCCGGTCCTACAGTGTAAATCCTGTGTGAAAGAGCGGGCTTCGCACGCTTGAATGTCGGGTTTCACCCGACCTTAGAGTGTAAAGGGCGCCACAGGCGCCCTGTATGTAATCTTTTCAATATAAAAGGCGCCCCAGGAGCCATGTATAAAAAGCGCGCTTCGCGCGCTTGAATATCAGGCTTTACCCGGCCCTATATTGTAAAGCCTGTAGGTAAGAGCGCATTTGAGCTTTTTATGCCTTAATTTTCGCACACGGTGGCCCCAAACAAACGCAGTCGTGATATTCCTTTAAAAATGCCACATTTTAACTCTTTTCCAGCTTTTTATAATACCGCGTATTTTATTTTTATAATATTTCAAAAAGATCTATCAAATGAACTCAATTGTATCGAAATCGGTTAATGGACTGATGAGTAATTATTAAATAAACACTGCAAATAGGGGTCATTTTAGCTCCGAATGCGTCGTTTCACTCGTTTCTAGCGCAGAATCAGCGCCATATATATCAGCAGCACATGCAGTTCCGAGTAATGGCTACTTTCGTTGATACACTGATATCAAAACCATTTATAATATACCGCCACCGCGCCATAACACTTTTTCTTTAATACCGGTTTTCGATCCGAGCCCCTCTACGGGTTTTTAAAGACGTGCACCTTGTGTGTGCAACACAAAAAAAGTTTGTCAAAAATGACTTTTTTCTCGCATCCTGTAGGTACCTTTTTTCCAAAATCAGTAAACCCCAAAATTAATTAATTTGAAATTGAGGGAAGGTTTTCTATGACCATTTTCGCGTAGCAGCACGGGATCCGGTAGCTGCCCTCTTAGTAGTGGAGATATGTCGACTCTAAAAACCGAACAAGTGCGGGTCGGACTCGTCCACCGAGGATTCCGTACGTTTTAGTATTTGTTGTTATAGCGGCATCGGCAACAGAAATACATCATTTGTGAAAATTTCGGTTCATTAGATACAGCCTGGTGACAGACAGACAGACAGAGGAGTCTTAGTTAATAGGGTCTCGTTTTTACCAGGGACCGGCCCGCTATCCCTTATCGGGGTTTTATAAGGGTATTGCATAAGGCTTAACTCACCATACCCTTTGCCAGACGAAACCCTTTGTTTTGGTTTTAAAAACCCTTATATAAAGCTACCACATTTGAGTAATCGGTAGCCCAAATACCCTTACAAAACCCTTATCATCCGCTTACCAACACCTTGCATATTGCTTATAAGGGTTAGCCTTATAAAGGGCTTCCCTTTTAGCATATAAGCGTGCTAATTTAAGTCGTCTACCTTGTTCATAAAGCACACATTACTTCGAATCCGAGCGCTCGTCGGCGGCGACGGCGGCGTTCTTTGACTAGGCACGTATTTTCTTTCCTTTTCATACACTACCGTAGATATATACTAATCCTGTCTCTTTCACGCAAAGGGAAACCTTTATAAAAAGCGCTTAAAGATAAGGGTAACCCTTATTAAGAGCTAGCCTTATTTTTGGTTAGCTTTTCGGTAAGGGTTAGACAAAGGTAAGGGTATATGAATGGGCTTGCAGTTCAAAAGGGAAAGTCTTTCAATGTGTTAGCCGTGTTTAAGTGTCGCCCATTGAAAGGGTTTTATCGCGGAAAGGGTTGTCCGGTCCCTGGTTTTTACCCTTTGGTTACGGAAACCTAAAAATCGGCCCGCTTCGACCTGACGATGTCACCACCTGTCGAACAAATTAGATACTACTTAGTTAGGTCAACTGTGTTAAAGTGACATCTTTGTTAGTTATTATTAAACAACTTGTTTGACATGTATAGTGTAAAGGTCACTCACACAAACAGGCGTTGAGTAATATTTTCTCAATTTTTTATTGAATTTTTCAATAATATCATTGAATAATTGGCTCCATAAACCCGCTCAGACAAACGAAGCTATACTACATAAACCTCAAAGTTTATGGTGCAAGAAATCTATATGTATTTTAAAAGAAAAACTGTAAATAAAATTGTATGACATTCGGAAAAAGGAGAGAACCATTTAAAGCTAACTAAATGTATGCCTCCGCCGTTCAAAACACTTTAGAAAATTAAAATAACAATAATAAAACATATTTTTTAGGGCTAGTTAAATAAAAGCTTGTAAAAATGAAACGAATACGCTAAGCCCGCGCTTGATCAATTAATTTCAAAATAGAAAAATAAAAAACAAATAAAAAAAAACAATACGAAATTTAACTTTAAGTGTAAAAAACAAAATACAAAAAGTTATGTAGCAGCATACAATTACTGGGGATCGAACCCGGGACCACCCGGTGCAAACGAAAAAAGCGAATGTTTGCAAAACACGCCATGATAGTGCTTACCTAAGCTGACGAAATTCAGCTACTCATTCTCGAATAAAAACTAAATATCTAAATACCGCCAAAACCAGCAATACAAAGTTTCTGCATTTTCCGACATTTAATCTGTGAACATATCTTAAAAAGAAAATACTATTATGATATCGATACGACTATTTTTTTAGGCGCGAGCTATCACGACTCCGCCATTTTGAAAAAATTCCAAAAACCGGATCGACAAAAAAATTCTATTTAGTCATAGAATTTGGTCACAAAATTTCACGAGAATCGGTTGAGAATTGCGACCTGTAGAGGAGAACATCCGGACATACAAAAGCAAAATGCGCGAGTCAAACCGTAGACCTTCGCTACGCTTCGGTCAATAAAACCGGCCAAGTGCGAGTCGGCCTCGCGTCTGAAGGGTTCCGTACCATTACGCAAAAAAAACGGCAAAAAAATCACGTTTGTTGTATGGGAGGCCCACTTAATTTTTTTTTTCTGTTTTTAGTATTTACTATTTGTTGTTATCCATCAAGGTCCATGTCTTTATATGCCTTAGAAGTCGCAAGAGATAGAAATGCCTGGAAATCTGCTATCCGAAATCATGTGCTCCACGTAGGTTACGACCCTCAGCACTGAGGAGAACGAAGCAAGGAGGGAGGTTATAGCGGCAACAGAAATACATCATCTGTGAAAATTTCAACTGTCGATCTAGCTATGATCTATGATGGTGCTTGAGATACAGCCTGGTAACAGACAGACAGACGGATAGACGGACAGAGGAGTCTTAGTAATAGGGTCCCGTTTTTACCCTTTGGGTACGGAACCCATAATGATTCAGCTATTTAAAGAATGAGGAAAGGCGAGATACTTTTGACGCGTAGTCTCAACCGCTACTTGTGATGCTGACTCTATAAAACGCCTGATTTACCGTGTTTACTCAATTTCCCGGTAGATGTCGCTTTTTATTTCTAGAACTAGCGAACGGTTGTCTATCGTAGGATACTTATGATATTTAAGTTATTTTTGTATATCGACTAATTATCGAGGTAATTTGTGTGAGCCCATTAAACATACTATTGTTTATACTTAAACGAGGTGTTTGATTGAAGCTTTCCCTTCGAAACCAGTCCAAATTGTACACTGACTGTACCTACCAAATTTTAGGAACTTGGTGTTATTGGGCTAGAGAGTGTTGTGTACGCGGACATTGGATAATATTGACACGAGAATATCAAACGGTACACGTATTTCCGTTTCCTCTTTTGTTGTTAAACGGATAATACATAACACAAAAGCTTACAAAGTTTAGTATGAGTTAGAGAGATGACAAATAAAAACCGGCCAAGTGCGGAGTCGGACTCGCGCACGAAGGGTTCCGTACCATTACGCAAAAACCGGCAAATTGTTGTATGGGTACCAAGCCCTCCAATGGCGGAGGAAGGGGGGACCTAGCGAAGATGATAATTGTTTGCCGAAAACGACACAAATTTTTCATCTTGGCTTTTCCCCTAGACCCCCAGGCTGTGCCAGGGCGGTATCCTTCCCAATTTCTCAAGTATATTAGTTATGCAATCTCTGAAAGACTAGACGTCATTGACCGACTCTAAGGGTGAGCAGTACTCGCTTGCACCTCCTATACAAATCCCTAACCGAATTACGATATAGCGAGTACAGGTTTTTTTATTTAGAGTTACAATAAATCTTCACTAAATGTCAAATGGAATGATATATCGATGCCGATGACCAAAGTGGTAGCTATCCTCGCTCGAAAAACTAAATGTCAATTCGTCCACTTTGCAACCAATAGACTAGACATGTATTGTCCTCACATATACCCAAGTGGTCTTATGTCAAAGGCATATGATTTAGTTTCGGCTAACATTATAAGAAAAAGGTGTTTGGACATTCGAATAAAATGCCATTGTGGAATGGAAGCGTGTAAATGTCAGTTGATAAAATGGCTGATAACGGTGGTTTAATTGAGAGTTTTTCATGTGCCTGACAGACATACATTAGGCATCAAGTTGTGCAAGGTGCCTATAGGAAGACGCCAACGCGCAGCTCAAAACCATATGTAAGCTTGAAATTGGTTCTTAAAATTTCCTTTTTACATTATTCTGTCGGCCCGCTAGCCTCTATACTCGGTAGTGAGTCACGCCGACAGAACTAGATTCGAGTTAGACCAAGAAAAGTCTGCAACGATTTTGATAGCATACGCAGTGCAAGTGTTATTTATACGTCATAATTGCATAGAAGTTTGACGTTTAAGGTCCTGGGATTGAAATTGAGGGAAGGTCTTCTAAGCCCAGTTTCGCGTAGCAGCACGGGATCTAGTAGCTGCCCTCACTGACCCAATTAGGTTTGTTCTAATTGTACTTTAAACGTAGTTGTAACTATTTACTTACTAAGCCGATTGTGACATTTGTGACAGTGACGAATGGAATGTCAATAGATTTATTTTTACACTGAATTCCAAAAACTAACTTAGTAGGTATATTTACCTCTGACTTGCTAAAGTACCTTACCTACCCATATTAAAGTTGTTTAAATATTTGTGACATGTGGTTATACAGACTTAAAGCTTGCATCATGTAGATATCGTACAATTATTATAATTTGTTATAGGTACTTAGATATATGTAAAACAATATCAATGAAATTAGGTTTAACTTTTTGCTATAGGTAACTCAGTCGGGAAAATTTATAAAAACACTTCCGCTGGTGAAATCGTTTTAACCTTGCTTTAGCTTTGACAATGGGTAGTCACTACAGAAAGTAGATTGATTAATAACAATTACGGCGGCATTATCAATGGTTCAGCTAATTTGATGATTAGAGTTTAAAATAGTAGCCAATTTCAATGTTTTTGCTTAGTACTTGTAGTGTGCTGTAGAACACAGTGTTTTCAAGACTTTCAAGCCCAATGTAAAAAACCGGCCAAGTGCGAGTCGGACTCGCGTTCCAAGGGTTCCGTACATTACACAATTTAAAAAATGTATTTTTTATGTGAAACGTGCGTGAAATGTCTTTAATAAACCCGTAGTGGTTGGATCAAAAACTAAATAATTAAGTCCGACTCACGCTTGACTGCACATTTCTAATAGGTTTTCCTGTGATCTATAGGTAAAGATCTATTTTGTGTATTTTTTTCAAAATTTTAGACCCAGTAGTTTCGGAGATAAAGGGGGGGGGGAATGGTCATGTTTTGCATATTTTCTTGAATAACTTCTAAAATGTTTATTCTACAATTAGAAAAAAATATATTTGAGATTCTCACAATGAGCTCTTTCATTTAATATGTAACACGATATAGTTTGGAAAACTTTATTTTTTAATTTTCTTTTTTACCCCCCAAAAGTGGCCCCCATGTTTAAATTTAATTTGTTTACGGTACATGTCCGTATTTGGGTCACAAACTTACATATGTATACCAAATTTCAACTTAATTGGTCTAGTAGTTTCGGAGAAAATGGGCTGTAACAGACGGACAGACAGACAGACAGACAGACGCACGAGTGATCCTATAAGGGTTCCGTTTTTTCCTTTTGAGGTACGGAACCCTAAAAACCGGCCAAGTGCGAGTCGGACTCGCGTTCCAAGGGTTCCGTACATTACACAATTTATACCAATGTACCTTTTTTTTATGTGAAACGTGAGGTCTTTAAAAATCCGAAGGGGTCGGATCAATCTATAGGTAAAGGGCATTAGTATATTTTTTTCAAAGTTTTAGACCCAGTAGTTTCGGAGATAAAGGGGGGGGATGCTAATTTTTTGGCCATTTTCTTAAGTAACTTCTAAAACATTTATTTTAAAATTACAAAAAATATATATTTGAGATTCTCATAACGAGCTCTTTCATATATATTTTTTTTTAATTTATTTTCAAAAAAGTATAACACATTTTAAACTTATACAAGTTTCGCCAAACTTGCGTTTAACGGCGAAATGGTGCACTCATTTTCAATGTTAGTACCTTAATCTAAATTTAATGATTAACTTATATTACTAAGGTTAATACTTTTATATTACATTAACAAAGTGTAAGTTGTAGGTATATATGTTGTTGTTATTCTTTAAGAATTTATTTGTAGTTTTACATGTATGTAAAATGTATGATTTTGGTGCAATAAAGGATATTTATTTATATACAATATTTACCTATCTTATATATTTAGTCATGCGTTGTACCCAATAGCAACTTCTTAATTTTTGATTTAAAGATGTTTTTACTAGCACACTCGTCTTCTATTGATAAATTTTATTGTTCATTATTCGCGGTGTGATATACTTGCGCGTCCTTCTACCATAGTAGTTGCTAGCGGTTGGTTCCACGTATTTACGACGTTTTTTTGTCTATTATATTTTTTATCAATCGTAGTTGTAAGTTTAATATTTTATCCAAATAAGTTTTGAAGGTGCGTCCATAAGCTATTAACCCGTATCCAATAACAGCGTCAGCCAGTGCATGGTATAACATTCGTAATATTTTATTATTAACTATATTTTTTAAACTAATAATTTTACATAATATAGACCGTAGTCTATTACATACTGTATCTATGTGTATTTTCCAATTAATGTGTTTATCTATAGTTAGGCCTAAGTATTTAAATTTATCAACTACTTCTATTAAGTTACATTTACAGTCCCGCTTCTCGACATGTAAACAATCGTATGTATGACCAATAATTTTAATAGGCTCTTGACTTGGTTTTATATATGGTGATTGTATGAGTAGAAATTTGGTTTTTTCGGTGTTCAATATTATACCGTTATCGTGTGACCATTTGAGTACATTTTCGAAATCCTGCTGTAAGTCTGTATTTTACTAAGGTCTTTATCAGCATACAGTAAGCAAGTGTCATCCGCATACATGTATGTGGAACAGTTCCGTACAACATTCGTTACGCTGTTTACATGCATTATGTACCCGAGTGGGCCATACACCGAGCCGGTCGGCACTCCGGTCTGCACCTCTGCCTCGTCACCGGTGACACCGCCCACGGAGACGCGCAGGGTTCGTCTCGACAAATATGTACGGAACCATTCCAACACCGGACCACGAACCCCACATTCGTCCATCGCCTGCAGTAGTTGTTCGTGGCCCAAAGTATCGAAGGCTTTTTTAAAATCAATAAAAAGCACCCCTATGTATTTTTTATTATCCAAATTGCTATAAACTTCATCTGTAAATTTCGCCAGGGCCGTAGACGTACTTCTTGACTGCCTAAAACCATGCTGCGCATCCGAGATAACGTTATATTTTTCAAGGAAAGTACTTATCTGGTTCACAATTACTTTTTCCATGATTTTATTGATGACAGGTAAAATCGCTATAGGCCTATAGTTTGAGTACTCGGAATGACTTCCCTGCTTATATATCGGCCTTATAATAGTTTTTTTTTTTTTTTTTATTTGATATGTAACACGATATAGTTTTAAAAACTTAATTTTTAATTTTCTCATTTACCCCCCAAAAGTGGCCCCCATGTTTAAAATAAGACAGACAGACAGACGGACGAGTGATCCTATAAGGGTTCCGTTTTTTCCTTTTGAGGTACGGAACCCTAAAAACAATGATTGTTTGTCATACAGCCAAATGACGATTGCCCATCGTAGTTTTGTGATTACTATGCCAAAGCTGACCCCGGGCTCGTTTAATGGATACATTAAGATGTAAAGGATCTCAGACACATAAATTATGTTCTGTATGTTGATAAAAAATAAAAAAAATAAAATGAAAATTTCAACTGTCTAGCTATCACGGTTCATGAGATACAGCCTGGTGACAGACGGACAGACAGACAGACAGCCAGCAAGCCAGCCAGACAGACAGACAGACAGACAGACAGACAGGCAGACAGACAGACAGCGGCGTCTTAGTAATAGGGTCCCGTTTTTACCTTTTGGGTACGGAACCCTAAAAAAATTAAAACGTGACGGTACGAGCATTTATTGCGTCTACTCAAATAGTCTGTGGTTAGAGCATATGTCAGAGATTCACACGGAAAGTCCTTGCTCCGATTGGGTGAAGATGACCGTCTCGTCTCCTTTCTAGTACGAGGCCGCGAGTTTCGAGCTTTAGATTGTTTTTAGTTTAGCATTAGAAAGATCACAGAAGTTACTTGAGTGATCTACTAGATATACTGGGGGTTTTTAGGGTTCCGTACCCAAAGGGTAAAAACGGGACCCTATTACTAAGACTTCGCTGTCCGTACGTCCGTCTGTCTGTTTGTCTGTCTGTCCGTCTGTCACCAGGCTGTATCTCATGAACTGTAATAGATAGACAGTTGACATTTTCACAGATGATGTATTTTTGTCGCCGCTATAACAACAAATACTACAAACAGAACAAAATAAATATTTAAGTGGGGCTCTCAGACAACAAACGTGATTTTTTTGCCGTTTTTTTTGCGTAATGGTACGGAACCCTTCGTGCTAGAGTCCGACTCGCACTTGGCCGGATTTAAAAAAAATTCTTAGCCATATGTACCACATAAATGATAGTACTTTTGTACTGATTATTAAAGCAATTCGTGCAAAATTATTCCCTAACCATTCCAAAATATCAAAAATGTATAACGTTAATATTCAAGTTTTCACTTCTGCCGGCACTCCCGGAGTGCAACCCGTTGTTTTTTAGATACTTTATTCATTTTAATTTTTAATTTTAATCCTGTGTCGAAATGTGGCAGTAAATTTACTGTGACTGCAAAACTTACTATGACAATAACTCTATCTATACACACTGTTCTCTTTGATATTATCTTTATCAACAGTGATGTGAAATTGTATTTAAATAATTTTAGCTAGGTAGGTATGTACTTTTGTTGTTAACTATATTAATGATCATCTTCATTCGTTTAGATCACATAGGCTATAACACTAAATCTTAAAAGCTCCTGTCGAAACAAATCCATTTATTTCTATTGCCCAATATTGACATTTGAGAGATCAAGAATGGTCCAATGGGTTTTATCACTATTTTACCATTATTTTACACAAGTACTAATGCGATATCCGTTAGTTAATTTTTATGATGTGCAATGCCATTAACATTTAGCACGTTGCATCATTATAGAAATAAAACATCAAACATCAAACATTTATTCAGCAAATAGGCCACAGGGGCACTTTTACATGTCAATTTTTACAAACAATAAAATTAACCCAAAATTACAAAAAAAAACAATTACATAAATATAAATGTCAAATTACACAAAAATAAACTAATAAAAAATATACAAACAACAGAAGTACTAAAATTGTTTAGAGATGTAAAAGTCTAGGTATCAGAGATAAAATGTATACATAATAATAAAAAAGATCATCAAATCTCCAGAGATGTAAAGGGTCTCCAAGACTTGAATTGTTATATAATTAATAAAAAGACAAGATATTAAATCAGACAAACAGACAAGAACCGAATGAAGTGCCTCACGTTAATGCCACTTAAAAGTAAAGTTACATAGGTAAAATGAAGCCCGTGTAAACTTAAACAGACCGGTCTCCACAAACAGCACCCGTTCACGATAATGATAAATGTAAAATACCTATTTAAAGTGAATTCCCAATGTCAAACCATAATATCTTAGAATCGAGTTCCTAGCTACTATAATAAACATCTATCCGAAATAGATTGCTTTCAAAATTCGTTAGCTAGTCTAAAAAATATTGTTAATCGTAAGTTGTTTTTAGTACCTAAGTACATATAGCAGTTCTTAATCTAATATATTTATATAGATAATATGCATTAGTTATAATTGTATTGGCTTCAGTTAAGATAATTTATCATTATGAACCTCCAGGTCTTTTTGTTGTATTTTTCTTTTGTTGCGGTACATCTTTTGTATCGCATTTTTGATATGTTTATATGACTGTTTTCTGAATAAACGAAAAAAAACTGTTTTTTAGGGTTCCGTACCCAAAGGGTAAAAACGGGACCCTATTACTAAGACTCCGCTGTCCGTCTGTCTGTCTGTCTGTCACCAGGCTGTATCTCATGAACCGTGATAGCTACACAGTTGAAATTTTCACAGATAATGTTATTCTGTTGCCGCTATAATAACAAATACTAAAAACAGAATAATATAAATATTTAAATGGGGCTCCCATAGAACAAACGTGATTTTTTTGCTGTTTTTTTCCGTAATGGTACGGAACCCTTCGTGGGCGAGTCCGACTCGCACTTGGCCGGTTTTTTAACAAGTCTCTTTACCCTTTACAAGTACGAGTACCTACTGGTTTCATAAATTGAAACTAATAAACAGACAGCGTCGCACCGTATAGACGGCGTTTACGTGAAAAGGGTCACATTACACGCTCCACCGGTCATCAGTTCCGCACTACCGTCAATAATAACTGACAATTGATAAACTTTGTGTCAACGACATAAGGATTACGATTGATCAATTAAAGTTCTACTGACCAGTTCTGGTTATGTAACGTTCCGATCGACTTCATATTTGCGTTTTCCATCATTTATTGATATTGTGCGTATTTAAATTACTTCATTGACGCAATTTTAATTATTTATTGCACTAGGGTACAGTTGGACCAATCACAATCACCCAATAATGACCGATGATCGTTTAATATTGAATATTAAAGGGTTTTTCAATAATAATATTCAATATTAAAAAATAAACGTGTTATAATGATGAAGATGTTGATTACGACGTTTAAAGGAAAATAATAAATATTAACACTCATCAATAAGTAGTCATGAATTGGAACAAGAAATTTAAAAAAAAATGGAAAAGTGAAAAGCACTAGTTCGCGAAAACCAACTTTCCGTACGCTAAACAGCTAAGCACTTTTTGAGCAACTGTATTAAAAACTAATTTAATTAATGCTTAGGTACTTTTTTAACGGTGACAATCCGACAGGCTAACTATTATATATATATATATTATTAGGCGAGAGAACCTCTATCTTCTAGAAGGTATTCATATATTTTGTTAATAGGTACTTACCTACCTACCTATATCTAGTTGCATATTTTTTTTCAAAAAAATAGTCTAGAATATCAAGAACAAGAACAGCACAACACAACAGGTCAAGGACAGAATACATAATTTAACCTATTAATGTGATAATGTGGCTTCCGTCCTCATTTTATTAGCAAATGCAATTAGATTTTTTAATGTGAATTCTCTTAAAAAATAGCACTACAAAATTATCATGTCTTAATACCTATAATAAATAAATAAATATTAGGGGACATCTTACACATATAAACCTAGCCACAATCTAAGCAAAGCTTGTACTATGGGTGCTAGGCGACGATAAGTATACATACTTATATAGATAAATACATACTTATATACATACAAAACACCAATGGTTTCGCCGGAAGATCAGCGCTGACTTTTGGGTTAGCATTATGCTGAGGCGGGACCATTTCGTGGTAAACTATTTATTTTTATGTTTATATTTCTTTGTTCTTTTATACTTTTGTATGTCATAGTTTATCACGAATAAATGCGATGATTCTGATTCTGATTCTGATTCAATGACTCAGGAACAAATATTTGTGTTCAACACACAAAAAAATGCCCTTACCGGGTTTAGAACCCAGGACCATCGGCTTCACAGGCAGGGTCACTATCACTACCCACTAGGCCAGACCGGTCGTCACATAATCAGCAAATCTAATTTAGTTTATTGTGTGAAACCATAAACAAAATGTCAGTGTTGAAGGTCATCCAGATACTTTTAAATTAGCGAGACTAAATTAAATGTTTCCATTTAGGTCTAAAAGTAGTGGGCCGTGAGCTGTTGAAGTTGAAAGTTGATGTTTCGAATATTATTCGTTGATTGGTGTCTTTGAGTGATGTCTTGTGTCTTTAGTTTTATATCCCTCTTCGTGTTTAATTAATCTTTGTCTTATGGTTTTGCATTTAAAAGCTGGTTTCCCCTGACATACCTAATTACTTATCAGGATATTTGCTTTGTCCGAAGAGCATGGGGACATTTGGGACTTGCAGAGTATCAGGGGTTTTTTTAGAAACCAGGACTAACCACTAGTTAAAATTTGGGCAGCGCAGAAGGATAACTTGTTGCCACATCACATGGCATTTTTTGTGAATTTATCGTCTAGGAAATGTCAGGACTTTTGTTAGGATGTAATAACATTTTCTCATATAGCAGTCTCATAGGAATTATTGTTCAGTATAATCTGCGATTAATGACTTTAATTTTATTGCCACCTTGTCATAAGCACAATGAGTAACAAGAAATTCCTCGCGGCTTTCATTATCGTCAGAAATATTCCTTGCTTACATATCCACTTCACAGGGAATTACTAAACTGAATTAGAACATTTTAACATTTATAAAAATTATGTAATGTTATTCAATACATCTTTATCTTCGCGTACCTGAGATCAGAAAAATACTTTTAATAGAGGAAAACGTATGTTCTAAATCTACCAACAACGATCAGTCTCAGACTAACTTTTCCTTTTCTTTAGAAAGCAGAGAATAGCAAGTAATTTTATGTTCAATAAATGTGATAGGACAACAAATACCGTGTTTACGACGTTTTCATGTGACTTTCAAACCGCAGGTTATACGGTGAATGTGATAGGTATTACATGCGACTGATATATTTATTACCTATGTCTGCCCGCTGCCTTGTCTGCGTAGAATTAGTGTAATGGATGGATGCCAAGTATTGCTAAAACTAACTTAAGGTCAATGTGGGGAGGACCGACTTATAGAGTTTTTCTCGTCTCTCGTCTTTAAATACGTTCTTGCCCAGACACAGTTAGGAAGAGATTAGCTTCTTCTGCTCTACCGACCTTATGTGTACCACTCCGGCGTTTCACCCCTCTGCCGATTGTGAGGGCGCACTGGGATCGATGACATTCCACCACGGCGCCCTCCGGCAGCCTCGGCTTGTTGCAGGGCACCCTCACACACAGTTGAGGACTGCCAACCATCTAAGTGGTGAGGATGGTAATGTTGCCGAAGAAGCGGCAGGGATTTTTCTTTTGGGGTTGTCTTAATTATTATCTTAGTAGCAATTGAACGTTGTAAAACACAACACAAATATAGTAAACGGTTCGTCTTTATGGCTCGAGTGCCAAAAGCCATACTTTTGATCAAGTTCCAAAAACATAGAGGTTTCCTTTACCTATATCCCTCGCTCTGGCTCCACAGTAAACCAGCGCCGTTGACAACGCTAGTCATGCCAACTGCAATGCTGAGTGGAGACCATTTCAGCCTCACATCTTTGTCTTTATCTGTTTTTTATATACTTCTTCTTTCTCATTTTTGTTATGCATTTTGTAATGATGTGATGCCTGAATAGACATTATTCTATTCTATTTTATTCTTCATATACCTACTTACAAAAGATTTTTAAGCCTTTTAGTTCTTGTCTTCCAGTTTAGTATGCTTGAAAAATATTTCATAACTCATAACCGCTGACACGTGAATGCAGATTTTCCAGCGAATGCATCCATCTTGCATACTGTCATCACGTTAGGTAACCGACACGTTTTATAGCGTATTGAGATATCAGAGATGAATGAAAAATAAACACTTTAAATCACCATATAGAGTCATGCATGCGTACCGAATATCGAACTTGGCAATTATGTGGTCTTCAGTGTTTTCCCATTGGATGTGACTGTGCATATTATCTGTACAGTATGAGAATCCGGAATTTACAAAGTCTGTACCTACTGTATAAAAGTTCAAGCGCAAACTAAATTAGATTACTTAGCTTATTGCACCTATTAAACTAACAAAATCTATGTGATTTTAGTAATTTATGAACTATAACTGATTATGGTTTCGTCCAGTTTTTACCTATAGGTACAATATCTAATACAGTTCAATTCAATGCGACTCAGTCCGGAAGTTATAGGAATAAAACATGACTTTATTACAAAACATAAGAACACACATTCTGAATTTTTGATGATTACATATACATCTATGATGATGATCGATGATGATCCTTCCGGCCGATTTCGACCATGGCGACCACTTCGACTCCTAGTAACTAGGAGCTAACTGTTACAGTTAGCACGGCGCTCGTGCGCCCGAATATGGCTGATGTAGCCGATCTTCGAGGCGAACCCCCGTGCACATTGAGAGCACGTGAGAACACCAGCCACATAATGGTAATGAATGGAAGCAGGCTGGCGTGCTTTCAGCTCGTCGCGTTTAGCATCGAGGTCAACTATGTAATATACATATCGATAATATTGATTGTGAAATGATGACAATTATAATTTATAACCATGACGAGTACCTAACGCAATTTTATTTGTACGCTCCATTCTCTAATATTTATTAGTCTGTATTCATGTTTCGTTATTGTGATAGTTCATAACCGCACATCGTTTGGGTCGTATCGAGCACACTTCGGTGACTTCGCTGCAATACATCAATTTGCATGGCTACATGCACAATTTATTAGGAAAATCGTCGGAAGATAACATCAATAGGGTTTTTCCACATGTTGAATTTTATAGCTAAATCTAGTTAAATAGATAGAAAATGAGCAATTTGTCACAATAAATTGGAAACTTAAAATATATATGGGAATAATAAATATATAAGTACAAGACTTCAGTTAAATTTTTTGTAAAAAATTAACTTCCAAATAGGAAAAAAATAATGGTAGGTACCATTCGATTCCTTACATTTTATTAAATATATATATATATATATATATATATATATATATATATATATATATATATATATATATATATATTGTAAGTATAGCAACAATATACATAAACGCAATATTTCACCGACAAAATCTCAATTTCCTTGTTTTCCACGGCTTCTAAGTAAGCGACGTTACATGCTGACATTTGATCCTCAAAACAAACCTGATCGACTGATAACATTAATAAAACATTGTGGACTACCCTATTACTGTAACCTGATTTTAAGTATTTTTTTATGATTTCCTTAAGTACAATAACACCAATAAATGGCTATTCGAACGAGGTTGTTGCTAGGCCTACTTGAATAGAGCATAATATTTTTTAATGTTTTACATTATCCTTGAAAGTCGATTAAAATGTAGTAGGTATAGATCATCCGCGTCCGCAGCCCGCGTTCGATAAACAAAAATGTAGCTTATACGCGTCAGACTAACGAATCGATTGGCACATTCACAAAAATCTGCTCATACTCGTACTACAAAATTACAGGTAAATAAATAAATATCCCTACCATATATATTATAGGAAATTCTTACACAGATTCACTAAGTCCCCCAGTAAGTCCCACAACTCAGAAGGCTTGTGTTGTACTACTCAGACAACGATATATATATAATACATACATACCTAAAATCCATAGAAAATACCCTCATGGCTCGTGGGCGGGTTCCTGAGTCATCAACAAGTGTGCTCGTCACACAAATTAATGCCCTTACTAGGATTCGAACCCACGACCATCGGCTTCATAGGCAAGGTACCCACTAGGCTAGATCGGTCGTCAACATTGTTTGGAAGGTCTGTAATTTTAGTGTAAGATTACAAAAGCTTATATTGGGTACTGAATTGCCTAATCGAACTATTTTTATAGTATCTGGGTATTTAATAAAAAAACACAGTTTAGTAGGCTTGTGAACATTAAAACGCTGTCGCAATAAATAATTAAAAGCACTAAGTAAAGTTATCACAAGTGAAAATGCGGCCACATTCATCCTTTGTCAGTAAAATGGGCTAAGTAGCGCGTAGGACAAAGTGAATGGGCATCATCCATTAGTACATAGTAATCTACCCACGTGAGTTACAAATACACACTTAACACTTTCTTTTATCATGTACAAACACCGTTATTCATGTTACAATTCATTTAAAATTAGGGTTGGCTAAAATACAGGGTGGCCAAATAACAGGTATACAGTACACTTTAGTTTTGTAATTGTATTCTATGAAATATAAAAAATATTAAGTCATCATCATCATTCGCTTGCCCTTATCCCATTCATTTGGAGTCGGCGCAGCATGTCTTTTACTTACATACCTCTCTCTCGCCCGTCATCTCATCACTCACTCGCATTCGTTTCATATCATCTCTCACACAGTCCATCCACCTTTTCCTCGGTTTTCCTCTCCCGATACTTCCCTCCACATTCATTCGTAATACCTTTCTCGTCACATGCCTTTCATCCCTCCGCATTACATGTCCGTACCACGCTAGGCGATTCGCTCTTACTTTTTCTACTATAGGTGCAACTTTTAGGCTTCCTCTTAGTATACTCATTCCTTATCCTATCCATTCTTAAAAAATATTAAGTACTTCCTGTTAAATATAGTATTTAGAAGAAAAAGAGAAAGAAAATACATTTATTTAACGCCACAACAATATGAAATGGAGACATACAAACATAAAAAAACATTGCAGGCTAAAATAGGATTTACTCCCACTCAGCATAATGCCGCGGTAATCCGTGGCGCTGGTTTTTAGTGGGGACCTGACTTAAAACTATAAGTTAGTGGCGAGTGGCGTATGCCAACGACACACAAAAAACAGACATAAAAAAGGTAAGTATGTACCTACCACAAAAAAATCTATATATACATACAATACAACAACAACAAAAGAGAAAAAAAAAAACATACTAATGACATATAAAATACACCACAGAAATAAATATACCATAGAAGACGCAAATGCATCTACTTCGCGTCCGAACGCCGACCAAGCGTCGAGGTTGACCGTCGCTCTTTACAGTCCACGCCGCCGGTTGTTGCAGCCGGACGTCCGTGAAAACTTAAAAAATGCTTCGTTGCATGATAATTAACTGCAACAGCTCAAAACTTGCGAGCACCCAAAGGCAAGAACATATTTCCTATCACAGATGAGTAATTTTAAAATTATATTAGGTATGCGTAAATTTTGTATGAAAAAGTCGGCACGCTTGGTTTCAATACAAATCGTGGTATTTGCGTCATCTAGCGTATATATAAATCTGTAAAATACACAATCAATTATAATAAAATAAAAATACATAGAATGGAATCTTACCAAAATAAAAATTAAAACACCGTTTTAGGGTCGGCAGTTAAACATGGAAAATAATGTCAGACAAATGTCCACCTCTAGCAGCATGGCAGATGTGAACCCTTTCCATCGCGTTTTTCATCACATTTTCACACATTTCCTGCGTTAATGTTCTAACTTCAAACAATTTCTAGGCTCAAAAATACCTGCACATTTTAATCCAAATAGCCAGTGAGCTAGAAAACCAGATAGCCAAAGAGATCTAATTATAGAAGAAGAACACTATTGAATTACTCACAAGGCGCATGACATTTAAAAATTATAAAATAATACAGAAGAGGTCATAATTTTTAAAACAGGAACTTTTCGCATAACACCGATAAATATAAAAGAGTTAATTAGTAATGATAAATGCTCATAAAAGTGGTTAATAATGCTTATATGGACATGTTTGGAGTTGCAACTGGTTTACACTTTCCGTGACCGTCAGGAAGACAATAAAATGTCAGTATATTCTGATGATTTATGAGTAACCGTAGCATTTTACTGGCTAAAATAAGAGTTCACCCCTCGGCAAGGTGCCGTAGATGCTGGCAGCATTACCCGCATGAATTGCAATACTAATGCGATGTGCTAGGAAGCTGCCAGCCCTACGGTCCCCAGTGACATCCATCAACCTCTTTCATAAGGCTTCGAAAAATTTCAGGACACCGGGACCTTACGGGCCGAGTGTTTCCTAAAGTACTTGGCCCTTTTTCTTCGCTCAGCCGCATCCGCAGCCGCACTCGGTGAGACGGAAGTGCCATGAAGATGGGACGGGGCCAGTGTATCCACGCATGTAGTGTCCTACACCAACACCCGCCCCATCTCCCACGGAATCAATGACATTCCGTCCGGCCTCTTACCATTGTCCCTGAGGACGCCGGAGGGCTCCAGCAAAGCAATACTTTTTTTTAACCATTCAGCTTTTGAAAAAAAATTGAATTTACCAATCTATTCGAAATCGCCAGGTCAATAGCTCACAGTGGCACTAGTTGTCTACAGAAAATTTGTCTCTAATCCAGCATATTGTTAAAAATGAAGCAATAAACACGGGGAAGTCCAATCCAGATCAAGTGATCTTTACGCGAGGACGACAACTCTCCTCTCGCAGATTACTAGCGGTCGAGTAGTCAAGTAACATTGTACAAGTGGAGCTGTATTTTTATTTCCGTAAAGACACGCAGCAATGATTAAAGTTAAAGGTTCACCACTTAGATGGTTGGCAGTCCTCAACTGTGCATTACTCCAGAAACTTCCTGCTTCGCAGAGCTAAACTGTCGTCTGTGACCTGCGGTATTTCCGGACCTTCAAGAAAAGAGCGTACTTTACTCAAAGATCGGCAACGCTTTTACAAACCCCTCTGGGCTATAACCGCGAAAATCGAAGTCCGTAAATTGCGGGCATTTTTCTGTCACTCTAATTACGCCTACATTGGAGTAAAAGAGAAAGATCCCCGCAATTTGGGAATTTCGATTTTCGCGGTAGCCCCTCTGGTGTTGCGGGTGTCCGTGAGCGACGACAACAGCCTACCATCAGGCGATTCGTCTTCTCGTTTGCCTTTAATATCATTTAAAAAAATTAAAGTGAAAAGTGGCTCGAAATGTTTTTGTGTGCCCTTAAAATTCTTACCGGGCCTAGATAGTTACCGGAGCGCAGATAGACCGAAAGGCGGTGGGACGATTCGGAAGCGATCTTCATGAAATGGAGGGAACATATGGGGCATTTTCTATGAAAAGGGACCTTATTGTCGATGGGGCTTACGCCGCACAGCGTCACGCGGCATTGTATTTATATCGGAGCATCGTTTATAATGGCGTAAGCGCCATCGACAATAAGGTCCCTTTTTATAGAAAATACCACATATACGCGCCAGGGCAGATTGCAGAAAAAACGGTAGTCTTGCGCCACGAAATAGGCTAATATTTAATAACGGTCTTGAAGGTAATCGAATTGGTTCTGGATTTTCACATTTTCACTTATTGGGATCCTCCAAAACATATTTGAAAAGCCACGAACTAGACACACTTACGTGAGCAAACAAGTTAAGCATAGAAAACTGTGTGTGTGCTGGACGCTTAGATATTTTCCCTTAATGAGAGATGAAAGAACGTTTGTCTGATGCCAAACTCCTCTTGCGTCTGGAAGCAAACACTCGTTGGTATGGAATTTAGTTCATGATAATTCAAGCATTTTTTATGTCTCCAGTGCGTTTACGTTTTGCCCGTCAATTTTCTGCAGTCTACTCGTACATTACCTTGACGTATAGGATGTAGAGAAATAATTGATTTTTTTTAATTGTATGGGTTGTAAAATGCACTCAAAACAAAATAATCAGTAAATTTGAAATAAATAAATCTATGCCAAATTTTTGCTGTACCTCTACCTGCCAATCAAAAAAATTCTGGTAACAGATCGAAACTTCGAAACATGTCAGCGACATTCGAATTAATTAAGAGAGCCGTTTTAGACATATTTGCGAATTCAGATTTTTTTACTAATGATATGTTAATATTTATTATGTCGTAAACAGAAATGCGGTTGATATATTGCTGACATTTTCAACTGGTTTCCTATTGACGTTAGCAAAGGTAACGATGCCAAATAAATTTAAATACTTCTTGTTTCAATTATAACATTTGATAAATGACAATGCGGAATGAGAGAACAATGATTGATGCAAAAAACGCAAATGTGCTGTACGAATATTATAGGTATACTAGCGACCCGACCCGGCTTCGCACGGGTGCAATGCTGATGTATTATACATATAAACCTTCCTCTTGAATCACTCTATCTATAAAAAAAACTGCATCAAAATCCGTTGCGTAGTTTTAAAGATCTAAGCATACATAGGGACAGACATACATCTAGACAGCAGGAAGCAACTTTGTTTTATACTATGTAGTGATATATTGATTAGAAATAGTTATTTGCTATACAAGGGTGCAAAGTTGTATTTTACCCGCGAGTGTGGAATTGAAACACGAGAAGTAAAATACATTTGCACCCGTGTGTAACACATAACTTTTCCCCTCACTATAGCGAGGAAAGTGCAACATCCACAGGCGTTAGATCATCTTCATCGACTGGAATCACTCCTTTTTTTACGATATTATAACAAAAAACTGGAAATTCTGTACTTTTACGTGAGAAGTTTTTAAGTAAAATTTTTGTTGACAATGTTGACATTTCTGACGTATGAAATGTCAATGATGCGTTTTGAAATTGCATCGACTTAACTTGTGCGTTCAGAATTATATTTAACATAATTATTAAAAAACAAACGTTTATTATGGAATTTTAAGGTTTATGACTTAAAATTATTGAATAAAGCTAAATCTGGTATTTTTTATTAAATTCTCAAACCATTTATTTAATGATAATTAATATCGAACGAACCATTATTATGAGCGTTTTACGTTTTGTTATCTGTCAAGCTACTTAAACACGCTCCATCCAAGGTCAAATTACTTTCCCCACTAGTGGATAAAATGCGTTTTTCCCCGCTTGTTTTAAAGGATAAAAGACGGCTTTCCGAGCTAGTGAGGGGAAAAAGCTTTTGCAACTGTAGGAATTAATGCAAGGAAAAACTGTTCGACCCCCGCCTAAGGAATCTCCAATGTTATTTACCTGAGGGGCATATAGCATTTATCCAATTTCTAGAAATAATCGTTCAGATAATTGTCACGAAGTCCGGTGTCGCTTTCAGTTACATCACCACGCATTTCACACATACGAGTAGCTGTTATTTCCCAGCTTAGAAATTGTCACGTATTGTCTATTTTAGTAAGTTGGCGGGGGCGGATCGTACAAAACTAACAATAACGGTGACATTAAAAGGCAAGCATCTGCACTTTAATGCAATAAAACTTGGATACGTTGTATAAAATCTACATACAAAGTGACCAACTTTTTAATGCTCTTGAATGTAATCAACATCAACATCCTAACTCCGCCCACACAATGCAATGCAATCACAGCTTATTTAGCAACAGCTTGTTCAATCCTATCAAATTGAACGCTCGCTTGCCTGCTGATTACTTGATTAGACACTACGTTAGCACTAGAGCATGAATGGTAGGTGGGGAATTCCAAAAAACCTGAATACCGGAACTAATTTTTACGATATTTCAATACCGGTGTTGAAAAGGAACGATTAAAATTTCGAATTTCCAGTATTGGATGTTATTAGCTTCATTTTATATAAAAAAAATATGAAAAATAAGATGACTGTTGAAACGGCTTCAATCAAGCTCCCACTAGCCAATAATATGCCTGAAAAGACTCATACCGTCAGATCTTTTATTCAGGGCCACCTGTCTTTTACTACCTGACTTATGCCCACTTGCACCATCCCACTAACCCGGGGTTAAGCGGTCAAACCGTTAACCCAGTGTCAAATTGTACTGGTGACCATAGTAACTCCAGGCTTAACCGGTTAACCCGCGTTAGTGGAATGGTGCAAGTGGGCCTAAGTCAGGTAGGGTTCGATTTTTCGACTTAAAATACGTGAGTGACCCGTTATTAATATGTTTAATATGTCTGTGTCTCACGGAAGTTTTGTTATTAAAACAAAATAAATTCGCGATAGACCCGATTGTAAATGTGATTTAATATTTAATATGTTATTCCAGAATGTTGTTTTAAAAGAGAGCGCAACTTCGGTTGTATAGCGGCGGCCAGGTAACGCTGTAAAAACTACAATACATGCTAAACACGTAATACAATAATAACTGTAACTGTAACATTCGAAATCCCGGAACCAATTGAACATCGGAAACAATAGTTACCAAGTCGGACGTATCATTACATTCATTACTTCTATTGATGTTCAGTCGCCATCAGATATATCGGAGCGGCCAAGGTGCTCACAAATATCTGAACACGCCTCTATTGTCAAGGCGCTAGAATGCGTGTTCAGATATTTTTGAGCACCTCGGCCGCTCTGATATTTATCTGATGGCGATTGTTCCATTCCAACATTTCCAACAACATTTAACCGACCTGTCTTGGGTCTTAAGTCTTCGAAATAGGGTTTTTATACTTTTTATATTTGTCAGTTAACAGTGTGAACTATATAGGAAAATGTATTTCCGAACTTCCGAATATCGGAAATTGCAAAATCACTCATATTTCCATCAATTTTTCATTACTCGACATTCGTGTTTCGGAATAACTTGAATACACCCCAAGCACTTTTCCGGTTTTTGTAGGAGGGTGCAATGCTTATTAGAGTTATTACTTATTTACAATTCGTCTTTCCTGTTCATCAGTGCCTTGGCATTTTAAGCTTATGTAATGGTAAAATGGTATTTGACATTTAAGAAGTCATTAAGGTCGGGGTGCTCTGCCGAAACGAGCACCGGATCAAAATATAGATAGATCAGTGACTCCTTTATTGCTTGAGATATTTACTGAGTATTTTCGTGGTCGCGGCTAACTGACGTCCCAGCAAAATGTCAAAACAGAGATTTGTGTGACTACCCCACGAAAAGCACCTGACCACTGAAACGCGGTAAATAAAGGTAACTTGGCTTGGAAGACGAACGGGGCTTCATTTTGTTTCCTGGAACTTCGTGTTTCGTGTGTGACCTTTCAAAAATTATGTTGACTGAACTAGATTGTTAGTAATTTGTTCATTTAATCGAACACGAATGCATCTGAACGTAAGTAATAAATTATATTTTCTCGTCAAGTACTTAAATGCATACTTTGTTGACAAGTTAACAGGCAAAAATCAGAGCGACAATATCAATAAACCACTTCAGGCACAAGGCAAACGACAAACAACGGAGAGTACTCATTGGTTGCTTGGCCTGCGCGAGCGCAGATAAAGAGTGCTCTGGACCAGTGTAAATTGACCTCTATACGTTTACACAGCTGCACAGTTTGGTCGACATAGTGACCAGCGACTGCTTTTTAGGGTTCCGCACCTCAAAAGAACGAAAACACGGAACCTTGTAGGATCACTTGGTTGCCCGTAGCGAACGAAACGCAACTGTCTCTGTCGCACTAATATGGAAGTGATAGAGAGAGATCGCTACGCTGCGGAGTGTAAACGATTGACATCTTGTCTACGCACCCTGAACAAATGATAAATGAAGGGCCATAAAACAAAGATTTCTGTGCGCAAAAACATATTTTAAAATTATTATGGGTTTACCCATGAAATGAAGATGCCAAATGTCAATGAAATGAAGATGTTGAGGTGGGCGGCCGGTGTGACGAGACTCGATAAAGTACGTAATGAATACATCAGAGGAAGCTACAAGGTCGCCCCCATCACCGACAAGATTCAAGAATCCCGATTGAGATGGTACGGATATATCATGAGACGCGACGAAGACCATGTCGTGAGGAAAGCCCTTGCACTACCAAATAATAAGAGAGGCAGAGGCCGCCCGCCTGCTACGTGGTGGTCCACCATATCAATGGATTTGAAACAGAGCCAGTTGAACAAACAGACAACCCAGGATCGACCGACCTGGCGCTTAAGAACGAGAAGGGCCGACCCCAAATAATGGGAAGAGGCACGGAAAGAAGAAGAAGAAGATTATGGGTTTACCCATCATGCTCACGAGTTCACTTATTTCTGTTAAAGTCTTGTCGTTTGTCTTATTATTGAGTACATTTAAGTTCTAAAATATTGACACGGACAAACCTCTAAAGTCTAAAATATGAGTAAAAGACCTGTACATTTTGATATTTTTAATAAAAATAACTACACTTTCTTTACCTTTGGTGACTTATTAAAACACATTTACGACTATGTCACTACGTAATGGTTAACCAAAATTTTCATACATTCATTCGTATAATCAGGTATTTGTGTTCAGCTTTGTTTTTAAACATTGAACCAAATTTATAAGTATGAGCAATTAAGTAACCATATAAACCAAACTTTTATTTACATTTGCTGTTATCCGTATGTAAGAAATGCCCCAGTTAAGGAAAAGACGTGAGAGCTTAGTACAAGTGTAAGTGCCAACAATGGTCGAGTTGACAATGTCCGGTCAAGCAACACGAGCGGATTATTGCGTCACGACAATGTGCGTCACGCACCATAGGCGGTCGGCTGCCTCAACTGAATACTTTGATAAAAGTACTAAAATGCACTACCCTATTACAAATTTAAAAAAGTCTTAAGACTTTTTCTTTCGTGTCGAGGTTCTCTTTAACAGTGGATGCCCAGAAAGCAGCGGTGCAGACAGCCCTGACCGTCGCGTCCTTCAAACAATTAATTGTTGTTATACCATTTATACCGTACAACGAATCGTGTTTCGCGACTTCGTCCAGTTTTGTATGAAGCTACTGACTATAAGACTATAGGTACCTAGAAAACAAGACGTGCTCGCCTAACATGGACAGTTGTCCGGTGAAAGACGTATAGGTTTACCAGCCTATTAGATTACCGAAGACTAATAGTCTAACCCGTTCGTATAAAAATACCGCAAATCGCGATGTACAGGTTAGCCGTTTGGCACACACATACTAGAGGCCAAAACAAAATTTTTGACCCGCAGTTCCTAAAAAAATTTCGCTGCGGGGGGAGTGGTAAAACATTATTTTTTTTGTATGAAAAAAAAAAATGTTTTTATTCCAAAACCTATGGAGTGTGTCGGTATACGAAAGGGCATTTTGAGGCGATTCTAAAAATATATCACATCATTACATTTCGGGCATTTTTTTAAATTAAAACAAAAAGAATTTTCGAAACATACCAAGTTTGGGCTCCTCCAAACACGATATGGCTGATTTTTTTTTGTACAATATACCACAAATGATACGTGATATCCTCATGTCTAACTCCAAGAAAGCAATTTTGAAAATAATATCATTAACAATTTTTTTTTTTTTTTTTAATTTTACAAAGTGACACAGTTCTACTTCAATACCTATTTCACGAGACTTATGGAACTATACTGCAGATACGGTACATATTAATCATAAAATGATACGTAATATCCATATATCCAACGGGAAATACCTCTTTAACCCTTTAACTGCGCTTTTCATCAGTTGGTATAGTTTGTTTAGTTTTTGACACAAAATATCAAGATTGTATCCTTCAGATAAGATATACCCTATCGATTTTTCTTTGTACAATATACCACAAATGATACGTAATATCTTACTATCTAACCCCAAGAAAGCAACTTTGAAAATAATTTCATTAAGATTTTTTTTTCTCAATATTGTAATATTGAAAAAAGATACACATAAAAAAATATTAAAAAAAAAATCTTAAAGAAATTATTTTCAAAATTGCTGTCTTGGGGTTAGATATCAAGATATTACGTATCATTTATGGTATATTGTACAAAAAAAAATCAGCAAGGTACATATATCGTCTCTGAAGGATACAATCTTGATATTTTGTGTCAAAAACAAAACAAACTATACCAACCGATGAAAAGGCGCAGTTAAAGGGTTAAAGAGGTATTTCCCGTTCGATATATGGATATTACGTATCATTTTATGATTAATATGTACCGTATCTGCAGTACAGTTCCATAAGTCTAGTGAAATATGTATTGAAGTAGAACTGTGTCACTTTGTAAAATTAAAAAAAATATTTGTTAATGATATTATTTTCAAAATTGCTTTCTTGGGGTTCGATATCAAGATATTACGTATCATTTGTGGTATATTGTACAAAAAAAAACAGTAAGGTATATCGTAGCTGGAGGATACAACCTTGATATTTTGTGTCAATAACAACAAATTATACCAACTGATGAAAAGGCGCAGTTAAAGGGTTAAAGAGGTATTTCCCGTTGGATATATGGATATTACGTATCATTTTATGATTAATATGTACCGTATCTGCAGTATAGTTCCATAAGTCTCGTGAAATAGGTATTGAAGTAGAACTGTGTCACTTTGTAAAATTGAAAAATTAAAAAAAAATTGCTAATGATATTATTTAAAAAATTGCTTTCTTGGGGTTAGACATGAGGATATCACGTATCATTTGTGGTATATTGTACAAAAAAAATCAGCCATATCGTGTCTGGAGGAGCCCAAACTTGGTATGTTTCGAAAATTCTTTTTGTTTTAATTAAAGAAAATGCCCGAAATGTAATGATGTGATATATTTTTAGAATCGCCTCAAAAAGCCCTTTCGTATACCGACACACTCCATAGGTTTTGGAATAAAAACATTTTTTTTTCCATACAAAAAAAAAAATGTTTTACCACTCCCCCCGCAGCGAAATTTTTTTAGGAACTGCGGGTCAAAAATTATGTTTTGGCCTCTAGTATGTGTGTGCCAAACGGCTAACCTGTACATCGATTTGCGGTATTCCTTTGAAATTGGGGTCGAGCGGCTTCCGCTATAAGGGCACAGAGCACAGAATAAGTAATACCTAGTATTATGATACAGAGCGGCCACGCACCGCCCCGCCCCGACTCGAATTACCTCGCCTCGCGACAGCAGATTGACGGCTGTTTGCCGGCCGCTTAGTACTATTTTTAAACAACTTACTCGCACTATGGCGCATGAGTCGCATGACGCGTGTACAGAGGTGCCGTTCACACATAGAAACGCAAGTGATTTTTGATGTATAGCGTCCGCCCTGTGCTAAGGGTGAGGTAAGGTTGCCCTTGGCCTAAAATATGCATGGTGCCCTAATCAACAAGCTCCCTGTGACCATGGCCATTGGCCTGTGATCGTTGCCATTCAAAAGCCTCTTCAGCCCGGCTACGGACGGTTTTAAGTACTACCTTGTCTTTAAAAGCCTCTTCAGCCCGGCTACGGACGGTTTTACAATACTACCTTGTCTTTACAATAAGGCGTACGAATTAACAGTTACTAATGTGATCGCCCTCTGGTTTGATTAGATAAGGTTACGAGTAGTAGAACCTCCGAACTTTAACACCTTCAATATGGTCGAAAACCCCCATAAAAATATGCTTAATTAAGAGTTACACTAATTGCCTCACCGAAGGCGTTAAAAAATAAATGCAATGAGAAATTTGAGAGTAATGTTAGTTACCTGGATATTAGATAAATATCAGATTTTTAAAGTTCTAGTTCTAATGCTGCTCCGAATGGATAGAAAGGTTATTCTAATAATACAAGTGACACCTTGAGGCTTGAACGTGATTTATAGACCATATTTTAAAGTCAAGTCTGATATAACGCACTTTTTATAACTGTTATTAAACTGGTCTTGCAAGTAACCTAATCGTATATTAAAGTTATTAAGTGCAAAAAAATACAGAAATTCAATACCAATTATGATTCCGCATAGTCACTTTAGATTAGAAAAATCCAATGACAACATACACTTTTATATCCATTTATTAGGGTTCCGTACCAAAAGGGTAAAAACGGGACCCTATTGCTAAGACTTCGCTGTCCGTCTGTCTGTCACGAGGCTGTATCTCATGAACCGTGCTAGCTAGACAGTTGAAATTATCACAGATGATGTATATCTGTTGCCGCTATAACAACAAACACCAAAAAGTACGGAACCCTCGGTGGGCGAGTCTGACTCGCACTTGGCCTTTTTTTTGTTCGGCCAAGCGAAAACCACGTACAAGAATAGGTACCAACTTACATCTGCGGCCGAAAAAAACAATTTCTTCTATCAATGTACTAACAAAAACTAATAAGTGAAACACAACTTCGTATTCCTCTAAAAACAGTTAAAAAGTGACCTTTTACTGTACAGAATAAAGTTTATATCATAACGATGTTAAATAAATAAGATCTTTTAAAGAAAATGCAATTCCATAGAAGCCTACACCGACTGCACATTTAAGTTTGTATATTTCTGATCATGGTTACACAAGTCATTTTAGTTTGGAGGGGAATGTTAAATCTATAATTTAGGTTCGTAATGTTAGATTAATAGTTAGATTTGTGTGATCGAAATGACATCAATTTACTGAGTAACTCAAAACGATGGAACTAAATGCGGTTAAGACAGGACAGGACCACCAGGATTTATTTAGGTGGGTAATTGCGCCCAGCTAGGGAGTTTTATCCAGCGGGCGCAGCATGGTTCCAATTTTATCGTTTGTCACTATATGTCACTATATGTGAACGTGACAGGCATGGTGACAAGCGATAAAAATGCGACCGTGCTACCGCCGCAAGTAATTGATATTAAGTACGGCTACCACCAGTTCCACGGACATATTCGCTAGCGTGCATCTCACTCGTACTGGCATATTAAATTAGTGCGAGTGAGATGTATAGAAAGTAAGTTACGCAGTTGTTAGCGAATACCTATGTCAGTTTGACACTACTAAGGCAGTCCTGTGTGGCTACCACCAGTTTGGCACTGACATAAACGCTATCGAGAACGTAACTTTCTATGCATCTCGCTCGTACTCGCATATTAGTGCGAGCGAGATGTACAGAAAGTAAATTACGTAGATGTTAGCGTATACGTCAGTTTTGACACTTTCAGTGACTCATGGTACTGGTAAGGCTACAGATATTATGGGTATAGAAAGGATCGAAATCTCTTATGGCAGAATTGTTGCAAAAGTGACCAGTTTTCAGCTGTAAATAATAGTTCCAAATCTCTCCGGAGAGTTTGGGAACTATTATTTACAGACATGAACCATAGAGGTATAATAATGTAGAGATGAAATGGGGGAGGGGCAGCAAATAACCCGACGAAATTACGTAGGTTTTTTCTGGTATGTTGTCAGGAATGTTAAAACGTGTTTTTAATTTTGTCGCATTGCGTATGTTCTGTCCCTCACGGTCGCACATCTATATAAAATACTAGGTGTATGGTACTGCAGTGTATGGTGGCACCGCCTATTTACTGTTTTTTACGGTCACTTTTTGATACTTGAAGATTCATTTCCTTGCCTCCTTCCCACCTTCCGTACATACGTCTCTGTCACCCGTCATCTCATCATTCACTTGCGTTCGTTTCATATCAGTATTAATATAGTCTCCTCCTTGCGTCGTATTCCTCAGTATTGAGGGTCGTGACCTCCCTTTTGTATCACTTTCTCTCTTACGATCTTTCTCCATCTGCTTCTGTCTTTGGCGGTGTGGTATTAATATAATATAAGTGGTATAATGTATGTATGTTATGGTTCAAATTTTACACTTTTATGAATCCAAGTCACTTTTCTTTTCAATTAAATATATTAAACCGGGTCACTCACGTTCATAAAGTGGAGCGAAACATGTCGAGCAATCATCGACTTTATAAACGTGAGTGACTCGTTTTAATATATTTAATATGTCAGTGCCTCACAGAAGTTTTGTTATTAAAATTCTTATCTGTCATTCGAAAAAAATGTTTCAGTTTTGTTAAAATTGCTCTACTTCTTTTTCTGTCAAATCTCTAGCTATGTTCTTATTAAACTAATCTGTCCCGAGATCTCGTTAGCAAAATATCTATTATTGTTATCATGTAGACTAGATTACTGTTTCGCAACACCATTATGTTGTTATCAGCAGCATCTGATACATTTTTATTGCATTCCTTTCACTACTTGTAACAGCTTTAACGGCGTCTTTAAAAAAAAACTGTTTTTTTAGGTGGTGCTAGAATGGCATTTATCATTTTTCTAAAGGGGCCCACTGATTATCCGTCCGCCGGACGATATCGGCCTGTCAGTTAGAAAAAAAAATTGATAGTTCCGAATAACTGACAGGCTAATATTAAGACATTTTGTGATGATGATGACGCCTAAAATGTGCTTTATTCTGGTATAACCTACATATTTGACCTGTTGCAATTAAAAATAAAGGGAAAAGAAGATCTGATCGCACGAAATATTCAATAGACCGGAATCACAAACGACGCTGAGGTTTTAAACTTTACTTAAAATCGGAAGAAAACTCACTTCCTAACTTGAAATTACAAAACTTCAAAGCACTTTTTTGCCAAAACATGATAGGTAAATTCGTACAGTGGCTATCATCAGATATATCGGAGCGGCCAAGGTATTCACAAATATAAAAATATCTGAACAAAGCCTCTATTATCAATTAATATTTTCGAGCACACAACCAGGCGGCCTAGCCAAGGTGACGATCGCTTGCGCTTCGCTATCGAATCGCTTTGTGTCTCTCTATCACTCTTCCATATTAGTGTGACAGTGAGAATTGCGTTTCGTTCGCTACGTAGCGTTAGCGATTGGCATATTGTCTACGGGGCCTGATGGCGTACTAATTTATTCTAGTTTAGGAGCTAAATAATGTGATACACTACATACATACATAATAGAGTAAGACCAAGAAAAGTCTGCAACTATTTTGATAGCACACGCAGTACATGTGTGTCATAATTTCATAGAAGTTTGAAGTTTAAAATAACTCTGCGTGTGCTATCAAAATAGTTGCAGACTTTTCTTGGTCTAACTCATAGACATTATGTGTGTTATGTGTTGGAGGTAGCTTAAAACGCATAGTGGCAGAGCAGAGGCACTAGAATATAAAGAGATCCGTTGCTAAAGCTTTTTTAATCTCATTCCCAATATAGGCGGTTCCTCTGAAGCAACGCTTGTGTAAGTTTCTGTCTAATAACAACTCGATCGATACCAGCCATGTTTTGCGACAGCTTGGGTAACAGATGCTTGGACAAAATTGATACTATTACTGGGTTTCATACCGATCGCTTGCCGAGCTTATGTACCTAATTCTAAACGTCGATTTTACTTACTTTTTCGAGATTTCTTGATTTTTTTGGGCTGCGGCCCGCAGTCTGCGCCGGTCCGTCACCGTCAACGCAAGCTCCTGATGACGTGATGACACTACTCGGTACGGAGTGAAACATGTCGAGCGTTTTTCGACTTAAAGTACGTGAGTGACCCGTTATTAATATATTTAATATTTCTTGAGAGAATAGCATCTCTTTTTTCGTGTTCGGGAGTTATACATTTTTTAACGACGACCGGTTTGGCCTAGTGCGTAGTGACCCCGCCTATGAAGCCGATGGTCCCGGGGTCGAATCCCGGTAAGGGCATTTATTTGTGTGATGAGCACAGATATTTGTTCCTGGGTCATGGTTGTTTTCTATGTATTTAAGTGTTTATATATTACATATATCGTTGTCTGAGTACCCACAACACAAGCCTTCTTGAGCTTAATGTTTGTGTAAAAATGTCCTATAATATTTATTTATAAATGCTTATCTTGTGCATTATGGATCTGGAGGGCAAAGTTACACTGGTGCTAGAAAACTACTCGCTTGCGCACACGCAACCAAGCTGCCTGTTTGTTGAGAGTCTTGCGACAATAGAACTTGTGAGGGCAAATAATCATTGTAATAACTGTTAACTATTTTAAATTAAATGTTGCAAATAGTCTAGCTAGGCTATGTTTGTTATGGCTATGAGATAAGGTTAACAATGTAATTTTTTTGCTAAGTAATGAGATGAGATCTAGGTACGAGTATTCGACTATTCTATTTGCTCAGTCTTGTTTCATAAATCTTGTTTCATAACATCTTCACTATTGTAAAAGTACAGTCAACAGCAGAAGTTGCTAAGCGGACCGGGCTATAACCGCGAAAATCGAAGTTCGCAAATTGCGGGCATCTTTCTCTGTCACTCTAATTACGCCTTCATTGGAATAAAAGAGAAAAATCCTCGCAATTTGCGAATTTCGACTTTCGTGGTAGACCCTCAGGTGTTCTCGACGTGTCTTACTATGGTGATCCGCGGTCTTGGTAAACGCTTAATAAAATTGTCTGACGGATTTTTAAACACCCGAAAATGCTAGGTCATAGATTCATCATAAAACGCTTCAAGCAATATCGTGGGCATTTTTAATCTAACTAATCGCTCCGTTATATTGATACCACGTACATTATTATCCATTAAGCTATCTAGGCCGGTGCAGTCACGACGAGCACTTGTCTGAAGACCCACTCTTGCGTAACAGAGGTCAAAAATTTGCTGGTTGCTAATTTTATGATTCAAATTGTTGATAATATAATTGAACAGATCACTTAGAGCGTATAAGATGGCTCGCGGTCATTGCGATTTTACAGGATAACCAAAAAACAGTTTGACGTCACGTAAAAGTCGGTTCAGACAGCTAATTAGTAATTAGCTTAATACGGACTCTACAAGCAATGCCGGTAAAGTCACACTAGGATAACTGCATGGTAATGGCATTTGCAATGACAAAGTGTGGAAATGGAATTGTAAATGTCAAATGCATAAATAATGTCAATACGACCACAATTTGTTCTAATTAAATCGGTGTGAAGTTAGATTAGACGGACTGTAACAATCTAGAGTCTGTGCGAAAAGAGAAGAGTCGTGGAATGTATTGGTTCCCATATACATTCCACGATTCTTCTCTGTCCGCACAGACTCTATAGTCTAAGTGTAAGGCCTGAGTGGACGCTCAAAGCGGAGCGTTCGGCGGGGCGTGCAGCGTCGCGTCGGCCTCACAAGTGATTTGAGCAGCGTGCACTAAGGCCGCTCCTATACGTTTGCATTTGTTTAATATGTACGCCGCAGGCCTCGCCCCGCTGTACGCTCAACTCGAGCGTCCACTCAGGCCTTACACTAACGCAGCTAAGAAGTCAATTTTGACAGTTATAAATTGGCCCTTATATATATGACAGTAAGGCTCTCAGTTCGGAGGAACGTTCAAAGTCACAAAAATTGAGGACAAACTGCGAGAAAATCGCTTGCGGTGGTATGGACAAGTTATGAGGCGAGACCATGCAGGGCCATATGACGAGAGCAGTGATGCAAATAGAGGAAATGAAGCGAGGCAGAGGCCGACCTGCCGCCACCTGGAAGAGCACAATCGAAAAGGATCTTAAAGCTAATAATGTAGATTGTAGACGTAGGAACAACACAAAATAGAACGTACGAGGAGGGCTGACCCCAAGTGATATGGGAACATAGCCAGGCCAGGAGAAAGAAAGAAAGAAGAAAGAAAGAAGGCTCTCAGTTAAACGATAGGTGTTAGCTTCGTAAATATAAGGGTTAATTCATAAGTGTCAAAATTGACTTCTTAACTTACAGACGACTATAATAATGCTAAGGCAGCATGATAACGTCAATTATTTATGACATGTCTGTATCGCCGGGCAGATTACGTCTTAGTCCGACAGACGGGAAGGTTACAATAGCAGATTGCATAAAGTGACAGGATTACGTGTGGCGGTAGCCGCAAGTTTCATATGAGACTTTCAAAGCGGAGCGGAGGTCGCGGGTTTGAATCCTAAATATTTAGTTTCTTATTTATGTTGTCATCATTATCATCTATTCTGTTGACCATTTTCCCATTTATTTATTATTTATTTACTTGGGGTCAGCTTTTCTTGTCCTCTACTTATAGTGGAGTCAATATAAAGTTTAAGTTACATTAAATGCACACTCAATTTTTTCTACATGGGTGAATTCTATATCATATTGAATACCCGTCTGTAAAGTAACAACTTGATATCAGTTCCCGTTTTTGAGAAATAAAACTTTTTTTTAAATCTTTTATACTACTTAAACAATAATTCCCACATAAGATATTTTTCGTAGAATGGGTTATGAAGCTTATACGACTACACGGTCAGAATATCTCTCGACAATAATGTAAATTATAGATTTATTGAAACAAATTATTATTTTGTAAGTTTTTCATGACCGAGGAACTCCCACACCGAGAGAAAAGTTTACTATGGTGGTTATGAAGTAGTTGTATCGATCATGTTTAAAAATCTCCCGAGTCACTACTATATTTGTAGAATAGCAGCAAGATTTTGGAAACAAACAGCAAATAATGTTCTGCACAATTAATGGACATTTCTAGTTTTTTGCCAGTAACTGCACAAGTTATGGAAGAATAACATATTCATTTTTCTCTCGATAATTAAATCAATTTCCAGCATAAAAAATTTAAAAAGTATGCGGTATTTCCAGGCATTCACAGAGGCCAATTCGAACTTTATTTAAGATGTCAATAATATATCATTTTGTTATCATTCGCCCGACCGTCTCGCTCGCTCCAAAACATATTTTAACTAGTACGAGCGAAACGCACACGCGAATTAAAAAAATGACATATTTAATAACAAAGTTCGAATTAGCCTCAAGGTATATTAGGAAAGTATACCTTATGGCTTATGGGATTGCGTTAAGGTTCAATAGTTCAATGCATTAAGTGTCTGTCTTTATATGAAAAACGATAGCTGTCAAATTTTTATATCTATTCACAAAACGTTTAGAATACTGGATGCTGTGTCAGATATAAATAGACCCTTGAAGTCTTACAACTATCTATTATGCTTGATCTGAATCTTACTGGTTAGTAAGGACCGTCCACTTAGTTATACTTCGAATAGCCGCCCGGACAAATTATAAAGCTAATTTCGAATTTTAAATTTTGACAATTCACGAGAAGAGTAACGTAACGTCAAACGATATGTTTGTCCCTTTTCAACGATCCTGTCATCCGATGCTTTTAGTAGCGGGAGCTGTGAGAGTGAAAAGACGCAAATGTCAGCAATTCTTACCGCTTGGTATTTGTCAGCGAGCGCATCTTGACATGAAACCAGTATGAACCTGGCCCTCGATTACGTATAATTGTAAGGAAACTTGGGATCAAGTTATATTAGTCTAAGGTCTAACAGTTGAGAATAAGACGTGCTCTGAATATACAGTGTGGAAATTTTTTATGGGCCCTGAAGGGAAAGTGCCTTAAAACCTTAAGTTAGCTCATTTTATTTTTAAAAAGAAACAAAACTGCATTCAAAGGTTTTTTGAAATTCGCTTGTCTCGCCTGGGAATCGAACCGACTAAAAATTCCAAACAATAAACACTCCCTATTTTATTCTACTAGTCGATACCACATCGATACAGTTAATGTTAATGATAACATTTCTTCAAGAAACATTAGGTCTTACACTCGTCTGTCGTACAAAATTTCCATAAAATCGAATATTTAGTACTCAAGAATATTTTTAGACAAGCAAAATTGAAAAAAAAATTAAAAACCTTTGAATGCAGTTTAGTTTCTTTTTAAAAATAAAAGAATGTCTCCTTTAAGTAAAATGAGCTAACTTAAGGTTTTCAGAGAATTTCCCTCCAGGGCCCATTAATTTGATTATTAAATTATAGTGGTAAGTAAGCGCATTGAGTATGCACTTTTGTTTCAGGCGATGCCGCTTGGCACGATTGATTGTTCCTTAGGGCAAATAAAACTGATTCAGCCCGGTAGCCACGAGATCGTAACGCCCCCCAAAAGGGGGGTGAAAGGGTCGGCTCCCCAAGTCCAATCTATGCTATATTTCTTCCTGTTCTTAGCAACTAGGGCAACTTATATATCATTTTCGTATAATTTAGGAACGAGGAATTCATTTTTGAAAAAATTATTAGACCTTTCCATACAAAAAAATGAGTTGTTTACAAAAAATTTAAATGTTATGTATTTTTTTGTGACAATTTTCCCTGTTACAATTACAGTGTGGCGATTTGCACTAAATAAAAAATGGACAATGTAGCCCAATTATTGTTCATTCTGGAAAATATCACTTTAAAGGAATAGCTGCCGAAACGCCTGTCAAAAACGAGGCGTTTTTTCTTACTAAGCGGCGTTTTAAGTTTCCAAGTTTTTATTCCTTACTTGTTGTTTTTATTCCTCACTTGTTGTTTTTATTATTTTTTCGCAACTGTGTTAAAAAACGTCGTTCGATACACGTGCGGAAATTTCATTCTTTACTCGTCCCGAGTCTTGCCAAGATACCTATCTCGGTACTCGTGAAGTAATGACATACTTTCCGCACTAGCATCGAAATGTACTATTTATTTCATTTGGGCACCAAGAAGTATGTTGGTAGTAAACCTTTTTGCGAGTAAAATAGTATGTAGTAATGATTTAATATAATATTGTTAATTAACTAAAGTTTCATTATTGCGTCATTTCATCTCATAACCCTACTACCCATTGAATTGAATGACCTTTTTCACGTTTTCTGCAGCAATGCAGTCGACTGCAGCAATATTGAAGCGCGACATTGCTGTCGACTGCTACGGCAGTAGCCGTAAATGTCAAAATCAAATTTCCTGTCTGGATTTTGACGTTCATTTAAAATAAATAATCAAAGGGGATCATCGATTTTGGGCCCGGAGGACAAACCATCGCGTATATTATGGTACACTACACAGACGGTTACAGTAATTATAAACGCATTTGATTACGGAAAAAGATATAATATTGGGTGTAAATGAAACGGGAATGTATTATACAATAAAATAAATTATATCTATTATTAATTTCCGTAAATCACACCATCATCTTTATTAGCATAGCATAGCTTAACGCTCAATTTCGCACAAACTGTGAGGTTTTCACTAAGGAGTTTAAAATTCTCTTTGCACTAAACTTTATGGTTGGTAGAAAAGTCTGTATTCTAATTTGGCACTAACTGCCACTGTCTGTCATTGCTATGTCATAGCCTCATAGCTGACATACGTGAGATATATGCCGCAATGTATGCATTGCGCGTTTTATCGGAGCTTTGCCTGAGGTATGTTAAGTAAGCGCGCAATCAAAATTAAACATGCGTAAACAATCGTTACGCGTACCGATGAAACTGGGTAAGTAAGTCATGGGAGAATTAACGGTCGACCGCATCGCGAACTCTTGGCAGTTCAAGCGGACCGATCGTCTACCGCGAACATTGAAGTGAGACGGAGATATGGAAGTCGATCAAACGTTCTCTACAGTGAATCAGTACCCGTCAGTTAGTGTCTGCGTGGGTAATTTAAATAGCTTGGACGTCGTAATAATTATGGTTGTATTCCATACAATATTACATATACGTGAGAATTTTTTTGTTATTCCACTAACATGAGTAAGAGATTTATGAAGGTGAAACAAAAGTCGAGTGTCCATTTTCTATAAGCAACAAAAAAAAATTCGAAACAAAAATGGTTAATAGTAATTAAACGGATTCATTTACGTTAGAGATTTTTTTGTAGAATATAGTAAATATAAAGAGCTTAATTAAAATGTAATTTTTATGTACACATTAGTTGTTATTTTTATGTAAAAAAAAATTTTAATAAAGAAAGTTATTGGGGGCAGGTTTCTGTGCCAAGCTGGAAGAAAATATAAATACTTAATGAGTATATGCCTGAGAACAGCATATTAGAAAATCTCTAGTGTGGGGATTGATGTTTTGGTTTATTTTTCTATTTTAGTAATAATTTGGATTTATAAAAACAAATTGACATATTTTGTGGAGATTTTTTTCAAAATATATTATTTGTAACATAGGTAATCACATCTCAAAAAATCTCTAATGTGAGAATGAATGTAGATTTCTCATACATTTTGAACTGTGCTGACCGGCCTATTAACGTTTGGACTTTAATCATTATATCTTAATTTGAATTTTCTGGACCGACTAACTAACCTTAACTACTTATGAACCCAATTTGCAAGTCTATGAAGATTCATTATTTTTAGTATGTGAGTATTTTTGCACTTTGTAGTTTTTCCTCAGTCACCCGTTGACCACGAACGCTGTAAAGGGATGTATTATAAATTTAATATACGCGATATAATCCGTTTTCATAGTTTTATTTTCTGGAACGTTTTATAGAAGTAGTATTTCCATTTTATCATGATCATTGAGAAGTGTCTTGAATGTCATGATCCGGCATCAGTATGTTAATTAACAGTCTGTCTGTCTAACTGTATTCATTGTATTGTTTATTGTTTTATTTATACCAATTTTAATTTTTATATTTATTGTATTGTGAATAATGATAGTACTTATTAATTAAGAGGAATTTTAAACGATTATTTTTAATTATACATATAGTTTTTGTACAGTATTTTTTAATGGAATTACATATGTGATACCTTATTTAGCAATAAGACGATTTTTTTACAACTGATTATGAGTCTTGTAGCTTGAAATAAATGTTTTATTTAATTTAACGGAACAAAGTGAGGGAGTGGCATTATGAACGTCATGGTTTCATAGAAATTAGACATTAGGTCATGACATTGCCACAATTTGTCATTGCAAATGCCATGCACTGCATATAATATAGGTATAGTTGGTCAAACCAAATTATAGAAGAATAAAGAAGAATAAAGAATAAAGATAATTTATTTTCAGCTAAAGGTTACAGACATTCCAGGGGTCTCCGCACTAGGCAGTGCCTGTATCGCGGGGAACCAATTATAATTTAAATATCAGACTTTGTTACAATTAAAACTACAAACTAAGGCTTAATCTAGACACAATATTGAAACTAAATTTTGTTAAATATGGCTTCTGTCTCGGCATAATTTTGTGAGTGCAGCAGTTTGAAAAGCAGTTTTTTCGCTTCCATTTGTGTGCAATCCCTGAGGTTACATAGTTTATTTATAGCATTGTATGTAGACGCCCTGATGCGTTCCCCAAAACGTTTGCCAAAAGCTGAATTTACTCTTGGAACGGGTAAATTGAAGACGCGTTATTGTGATAATATATTATACTCCTTTGATACTTTAGACGATTTATGTGTTTGTAAGCAAATAAGAACAAAACAAACTATACTCATCCTTTTCTTTTGGCTGCTAGTACTAAGTAAGATAGTATGATTCTCTCTGTCTGTGTTTGAAATGAGACAGTCCTTTGACAAACTACATATACCTACTATGTATTAATATGCTGTCTGTGAGTTAGTCAGCTTTTTACTAACTGCGTGGGATTAACCAGTGTGGCTACCACCAGTTTCTATCGAGAACGTAACTTACTTTCAATGCATCTCGCTCGTACTCGCATATTATAGTGCGAACGTTAGTGTATATGTCAGTTTTGTTTTGACATTGTTAATGATTCATGGTACTGGTCAGTTACATATATAATCGAGTATCAATAAAACACATCAAAAGGTGAACGACATTTATTAAGCGCAACCACACGATTCGACAAATTGTGAACACATCCGGGCATCCTCTCACTAATGGTGACCAGTGACCTAATACGTCACGTATTATGTAAAACTAATGCACTAAATTCCGCATTACATCAAATGCATGCAAAAATAGATGCGAAATAGTTATTTTCGATACAAGTGCGGAAAAGAGGAAATTCGAAAGGAGTGGCGATAAATTAAAACACAACCGCAGGGAGTGTTTTAAATCGACACGAGTTGCGAATTACCTATTCGCACGTGTATCGCAACGTTTTACAGTACATATGGCCCTTTAAACTTTCGACATATGCACAAAAAGTGAACTTTACGCACTAGTGCGAGAAAGTAGCACCATATGTACTGTAAAGGACTGTTATATGGAAGTGAACGGTCATAGATGTTATTAATTCCTACTTTTAAATGCATAAAATAATTGTTACAGTTTGTTAACTCTTCATGCTTAAACCCCTTAAAGACGAGTCACACAAAATAGTTTTTCAGTTCCGTACCCAAAGGGTAAAAACAGGACCCTATTACTAAGACTCCACTGTCCGTCTGTCTGTCCGTCTGTCTGTCATCAGGCTATGTCTCATGAACCGTGATAGCTAGACAGTTGAAATTTTCACAGATGATGTATTTCTGTTGCCGCTATAACAACAAATACAAATACTAGCAACAGAATGAAATAAATGTTTAAGTGGGGCTCCCATCCCTAACGTGAGTCATCCTTAAAAGGTTAATTAAAGTTCGATAAAAAAAAACACGAAAACATGTCAAATTTTCGTTTAATTTCAATCGTTACCCCTTATACTATAGCAGAATAATTTTATTATAAAATAGCTAGTGACTAGCAAAATTTATGGGGAGGGATATGACGAGCAAAATTTTAAACACAAGTATATTTTTAGAGTAAATGAGGTAAAATAAAACGTTAAAACTTATCTTCAGACATACTGAACAAAAACTAAAAAAAATGCAGCTAAGATTCTTCAGACGGATTTGTAAATGGCATCCCTGGGCTTAAGTAGGTATACGAATAGGTTAAGTAATTATAATTACCTAATACAATTTACTTCTGTTTGATTGATGTAATTGCATTTTATTTCTTTATAACTCATCATAAAGTAGCACTCAGCAGATTCGGTGAACTTTTAACCTGGTCTTGCGAAAGATTTAATCTCCGGAGCGTTTGAGCGGCTTCCGAAACTTTAAAATATAATTCAGATTTAATCGCGAAGCGTCTGGTTGACGTAACTGGTGAATGAAGAGCTGGCGGCTTCCTCGCACAACGTATCAGCATTGCGATTTGCAATACAGCGAGGAAATGCCGCCGGCATCCTATTGGTACAATGCCTCAAGCGCCTATTTTAGATTTAAGCTAGTTATTAATTTCGTTTATGTAGTACCACTGTATATATCTTGTATGTAAATAAAAACCTGTTTATTCAGATTTGATATTGATTAGGTTTAAACGAGAAACGATTAAGCTGTCTGAAACCAACATAAAAATCGGAAAAAAATCTGCTGTTCGGTATAAAACAACTTTGTCTTCGCGCCTTCGGATTTAGCCCCATATTTCGTTATTCTGTTCAGTTGAGTTCAATTCAGGTCAGACATTAAAAAAAAGATTCTGTACATTTGTGAGCAGTACCTAATGTTAAATTAATATTAAATCAAGATCAAATGTTTAAGTTCGAATGCCTCTTCAGTGTTCGTGACTGCACTGGCCTAGATATTATATTTAATAATATACAAGCTTTAAATTACGTGTTTCTATTAGTTTAATACATGTTTAATATGGTCCACACTCCACAGATGATACAAAATAGGAAGCTTTGTTGTAAAAGTGTGCGACTTTCAATTCGGAGGTCGCGGGTTCAAACGTTCAAACCCTGAAATCCCGGCTCGTACCAATGAATTTTTCGGAATTTATGTAGATACGATATATCAGTTGATATTTAACAGTCGCTTTTCAGTGAAGGAAAACACCGAGAAAACCGGACTAATCACTAATCCCAATAAGGCTTAGTTTCCCCTCTGGAGTCTGGATTGAAAGGTCAGTAGCAGTCGCTTTCGTAAAAAAATAGTGCCTAGGTAAATTCTGGGATTAGTTGCCAAGCGGACCCTAGGCTCACATTATCCGTGGCAATAAGCCGGGACAAACGCTAGGAAGAAGAAAAGCGCCGATGATCGGTATGACATTGAAACCAGCCATAAATAGATCACAGTCACAGGTATAATTTAGGTACTAAAACACCGTATGCAATTTCCTAATAGTTATCAAAAACATCATATACACGGCATTACCTAACCATTCAGCACCACTCACTGCAATATTACAAATCGTATCATTTTAGCATCAATAAAACTAATTCATCCTATTTCAAATCGATAAGAATGATTTTCGAATATCAGTCATTATGTCTTCGTTGTTCTAACTGCATAATAGTGCATACGTTTTATATAATTTGTGACCTATTAGGTCATGTTTAGTGAGAGGATGCGGGCATCACAATACTTTATTGGTCACTGTGGTTACAATTACATTTCGTTTACATTTAATGATTTCATCGATACTTAACTATAATTATACAGCATGAGACATTGTTTTGAGTAAATTAAGTTATACCATACCATACAATATACAGCGTATGCAAAAGTGCGTATACATACCCACTTTATGAATGAATCCCACCGAAAAGGTAGCAGAGACCGGCTGTAGCCCTACAGCCCTGGGGTCAAAATGTTTAGAGACAAGGATTTCCATAAAAAACCTACTTGTGGCTGTGTGATGTGTGAGCTGTAGACCTCGCGATAAGCTTACAAAATGTAAAAGTGAAAAATACTTAGTTCGTTGAGCTTGAGTTATTACCACAGTGAACTCACCATAGACTCTATTGGTGCTTAAGTCTTATATGCCAATTTCTGCCATTTTGAAAATTTCCATAAACTGGATCAACAAAAAAAACTATTTTATCCAATAGAGAGAAATGAGATTTGCGACCTGTAGAGGAGAACATCCGGACATTAGGAAAGCATTTTGCCCGAGTTTTAACTGTCACACCAATGACAAAGACCAAAGCTTCGGTGGCTCGGCCATCTTGAGCGAATGGGAGGCGATCGGGCGGTGATAAGAGCGTTTGAGGGAAAACCGACAGCTGAGCACGCCGCCCGGTCGGGCGACCTAGGTACCGATGGGCGGATATGGTGGACGATGAGCTGCGCGAGCTCCAGGTTCAAGACTTTCGAGAAACTGCACAGGACCGGGATCAGTGGCGTTAGTGTAAGGCCTGAGTGGACGCTCGAAGCGGAGCGTTCGGCGGGGCGTGCAGCGTGGCGTCGGGCTCACAAGTGATTTGAGCAGCGTGCACTAAGGCCGCTCCTATACGTTTGCATTTGTTTAACACGCACGCCGCACGCCCCGCCCCGCTGCACGCCCAACCCGAGCGTCCACTCAGGCCTTACACTTAGAGGCCAAGACACACTTTGGGTCGCTGCGCCAAAGTAGTAAGTAAGTAAGTAAACTTCGCTAACGCTTCGTACTTAATAGGACTCCCTTAATTTGCGTTTAGTTCATTTTTAGCACCTCACCCGCTTAGCCTCATCCGCTGCTAACTGTGCTGATTTGTTTAGAAAGTTGTTTGGTCTTTAGCAAGATTTATACTTTAAGATTTTTATAACAAAACTTCCGTGAGACCCAGACACATCAAATTGAAGCAGGTCACTCACGTAATAATTTCAAGTCGCAGATTTCTCGATAACTTTTGTTCCATAATAAGAAGTTTCAACGGGAGCACGCGTTGGCGGACATGTCGAGCAATCTTCGACTTAAAATAAGTGAGTGACCCGTTTTAACATATTTGATACTTTAAGATTTGCCTTAAGAATTAATTCACAGTATAAAATAATCTACTTAAATTGTCCTCTAGTCATTATATGACCTCGGATTAGGGTCAACAATTTGTATGTATGATCCATTGTCGTAATGTATGAAGATGTTGATCCTATTGTTGCGCGAAAGTAACGATCAACGTTCAGCATTCTATGCGCGTGCGCTTTATAACGCCTTTATAGCTTAAAAGGACGTATGTGGGAAGTAATACCACAGATATATAGGTACATGTAGACAGTGCTAACTACAGACAGTATATACAGTAGGTACAGAATAGGCAGAATGTGAGTAAGTTTCATCTTCACTGCTTAGATGGTTAGCGTGGGTAGGTGGTATTCAACTGTGTCCAGAAACTTCTCACTGTCGCCCGCAGTATTTCCGGACCGATACGACCTTTAAACCTTGTGTATGATGTACTCCCATTTTAAAGGCCAGTAACGCACTTAGGTTGCAGGTGACCATGGGCCATTGCCATTGCTCCCATTGGAGCCCCACTTAAATATTATTTTTATTCTGTTTTTAGTATTTGTTGTTATAGCGGCAACAGAAATAAATGATCTGTGAAAATTTCAACTGTCTATCACGGTTCATGAGATACAGCCTGGTGACAGACGGATAGACAGACAGACGGACGGACAGCGGAGTCTTAGTAATAGGGTCCCGTTTTTACCTTTTGGTACGGAACCCTAAAAAGGCAGTGGGCAGGGATCGTAGGTGGAAATTTGTAAATCTCAGTGGCATGGCATGACTGTATCCTACAGTGGACTATACAAACTGATAATGATAATGCAATTTTAATCCCATTATTGGTATTCTACATTTATCGACTAAACAAGTAAACACTCAACGGAACGTCATAAAAATATTTAAGTGGTATTGACACAACTCGCGCCACATGCGATATCTACATAGCTACATGTCTGCGTCACTTACGACATTTCGTATGAAAGAAATTATAGAACAATATGACACGGACGACCTGTTTCTTTCACTTGTTTGTTTGCTTAATATTTAAACGATGTGAATCGTAATGGCGTTAACTCTTGGAACGCCACCATCGTGCGCGGCGCGAGATCTTGAACCTTGTGGGAATGCACGAAGGTTGATGTTAGGCTGTAGCTGCACACGTCAGTTGACGTCTTTAGCCGTGGGTTAATAATGAAACGACGTGTGACTAGTAATGGCGGTAAAAGGGTTTTTATGTTGTGTGTGCTCGCATGAGAAATGCACAAGACCGGAAAATAGCACTACGAAAGTGGCGAAAATTACAATTGTGATACTAAAAGGCTTTTATGGGTTAGTAAAATTACGTTTACGGGCATTTCACTTAAAAGTACCATTTGCTTTTTTTCGAAAATCCATCAAGTTTTGGGTTATTTCTACTCAGAATCACGAGGACTATCGATTTAAAAAGTTTTCTGGCACTATTTACTAACACACCTTTAATTGTTATTAACGATTGAAATCGATAATTCATATAGATACTTTCAAATTAAATGCTTTAATGTTTAGGTTTACATAAATTTAATTAAGGAAACTAAGTGTACAATATTACCAACTACCCTTGTACCTAATGTTACATATACGAGACTGTTTGTTTCTTAATAAATAAATAAAAAAAGGATAAAATATGTCCCCAAAAAAATTAGTTTTGTAACGCATTTTCACATACATTTTGTACGGACCGTTACAAAATCGCCCACGTAGGACACTTCTATAGGCAGGGCTCGGAACCGGTATTTTTTTAAAACCCCGAAATAGCCCAATATTTTGAATTTTTTTATGCTCATTATGTATAGGACTGAATCATGTATTTAGGAAACAATTTTGCATTATTAAAACGTCCCATTAAAAATGAAATTATAAACAAAAGAACGAAAAAGAACGTAATAATACCGGTATTTTTGTATGGAGCAAATACCGGTTTCCGACCCCTGTCTATAGGTATCAAAGGATTGATTCACCCCGCGCCGCATCGCTTCGCGTTCGCGTGTTGTTCGCTACGTAGTACGCTGCGTTAATCGCTGTGGTAAATGATTGAATATCTTGATACACATGGCGTAACAATGAGGGGTCTAATTGCAGTGTGCATTTTAGTTAGCACGAGTCTATCCGGATAAAGGATGACTCACGTTAGACCGGGCCGTGTCCGGGCCGGAGCTTCCGGCGCTTACTTTTCTATGACATGACAGGTGATCACGTGATGCTTTCCATAGAAAACGAAGCGCCGTAAGCTCCGGCCCGGACACGGCCCGGTCTAACGTGAGTCATCCTTATTTTTTTATTTTTTTATCATTTATTGCAGACAACATTGGTCCATATACATAATAAGCATAACACAATAAGACAACACTTACAATTATAATAAGAATTAAAATAAAATTATGTTAAAATTAATAATAAATAAATCTTGACATTAAAATTTAATAGATTGATCATAATAATGGATACTGGTACTAATAATAATAGATTGATTAAATTCTGATTAAAAATAATACTAAAATTAAGATTAAAAATTAATTTGTGTTGATATTTGTTACATCTTTCTTTTTGAACATTTCATTGTGCAGCTTAACTACACTTCATCATAGAGTAACTTATACTAGAGCGGTACTGTCATAGTAAATTTTGTAACCCCAGTAAATTCACTGCCATCTGTCGACACACTTTAAAACTAAAAATAAAGATTTATAAAAATACGATAGAATGTATTTAGATATAGATAAATGATTTTTTTATTTGCATTTTGACCCATGTTCTTTCACTGGTATGCGTTAAAATTATAAATAACAAACGAAACAGTCAACGCCCTCTATACGAGTGTAGGCCAAAACTAGTGGCGCCATCTGATCGAGAATCAAATTTTCTTGATTTTCGAGGCACGTTTTTTCCTTAGACTGTATCCATCTATTACGGAGTTATATCTATCTTTGACTTCAACAATGTACATTGAGTGTACTGTTAGTAATTTTAAGCGTTCAAATGGGCCTGATAGCTTAGCCGGTATTTTTAAAGGTAATTTACGTAATAAATTCCATTTGATTCCAAACAGTGGCATTACCGGACACAGCGACTAAAACACTGATCAATACTTTCACCCAAACCAATTAAATACGTCACAGTGACGTCACAAATACCGTAATCGTAATGAATTCAGTGATATACACCCAAGAACCATGAAAACGGGTCACAATTTATGAAAATTAGTGACCCGTTTGAATTGCTCTTAATAAAAGTTTATTTTCAGCGTTAAAGAAAACTTCGCAGAAAGAAACAATGACATTTATCGGGTACTATCTCATATAGGTATAAAATACAACGATAAACTAATTAAAAATAATATTATGATCTTCAAAAGTGTAACGAATAATAAAGTGCAATAACTTCATGCTTAGAGCATAGATATAACTATTATTGTTATTTATTATTTCATTTTAGACAGGCAGCTGATGCTGGTACGTCTAAATCATAGTTCACTTAGCACAGTTAGCACTAACTCTACCTTTGCTTAGAGTAAAGGGGCCCACTGATTATTCGTCCCCCGGACGATATCAGCCTGTCAGTTACAAAAAAAAATTGACTGTTTCGAACAACTGACAACCGGCGGACTGGTTTTAAACCAAGAAAAGTCAGCAGATATTTTGACATCACACGCAGTGCAAGTGTTATTTATACGTCATAATTACATAGAAGTTTGACGTTTAAAATAACACCTGCACTACGTGTGCTGGGACTTCCGGTTCGAACGCCATCTTGATAGTAGCCTCGTGATTAATTACTTTGTTTTTTGCTCATTAATATTGTTTAAAGTGTAATACCGATAGCTTTATTATACAGTAATCTAATGTAGTAGTGTGCAGTGAATGGAGAATTAATCTCAAAGCGTGTTTAACCACCATTTTGGAGTCAACGGCCGGTAGTCCACGTGCTTCTCGTAAAATCCAGCTATCGGTTTTACGAGTCAACTACAAATAATAACTACCGAACAACGTCGTGCTCTAAGAGCATTTGGTATTTCTACCTCTAACCGTGTCTGGCTAGAGCCCTAGAGGCCCATTATTTTATTATTTACCGTACACTGGCTGAAATATTAAGAGCGTTCTTACAAGAAAAGTCGAAATAATGTAAAATTGATGATATTCCCGACAACATTTAAGATTTTACGCTCATTATTAGGTATAAAGAGTACTTGTTCCAGTAAGAGCGTCTTCTTATCTCTAGGAATATCGTTGAACATTTTAGAAAAAGGACTAATTAAATTAGTAATGATCTTTTTTTCTGATGGTCGTTTACGAAAAACCGCGTGAAGCACTGAATTGTGAGCTCTTATTTGTAAATTTTGAGAAGTTTACTCTGCTAAAGTTGGATATTTTCTATTACTGATATCCTGTACTTTAGGAATATCGAACGATATTCTTCCTACATGCTTTTGAGAAAGAGAAAATCAATGTTAAACGAATTGAATTTTCTCTTCGAAACAAGTGTAAATTCCTACGAAAATCTACTTAGTATCGAAGTCATTTTTATACACGAGCAATCTACAACGTTTGCTTATACTGTTGGTATACATTTGTGTTTATCAAATTCTACTTTAATTTTTTGGCAATTTCGATCCCACTTTGACGTTGGCGAAATCATCGACAGTATCGATGGAGCCATACTACCTAAAGATTGATTGATTTACGTGTGCTGTCCAAATCTACTTCTTCTTGGTTTTCTTGGTTTAACTCTAGGTACCTATTCGTACTTTAACCGGTATCAATTATAATTATGAAAAAAAAAAAACTTCAAAAGTTTAGTGCTAAAAGTGCCTATTTTGAACTAAGAACGTCACTTACTTCTGAGGTCTTTATAAATGTACCGTTCGGGTTCAGACTACACCCTAATCACTGCAGCAATATTGCAGCGCTTCATTACTGCTGCAGTAATGCCTCCGACTGCATTACTGCAAGAAGCGTCAAATTTAATATACATATCTCTACAAAATGACCTCTTTAAAGTTTCTAGCAGTAATGCAATGCAATGTGTGACCAGCCTTCTGGGCACCCTGCCGAGCGACTACGACAGGCCAATTTTTTTATTTATTAGTTTTTGCTATTCTTTTGACCAATTCCTTAAATAGTTTAGACGCGTTCGGACCCCACGGGCCAATATATGACTTTATTATTCTTTACTTTTGTGAAAGAATGCCAAAGAGTGCCACCGGTGATAGTAGAGCTGGAAACTTCCTCGCACAAAGAATAAGCATTGCGATACAGCGAGGAAATGCTGCCAGCTTCTACGGCACCATGCCGTAGGGGAATAATTTTTAGTTATTTATTTTAAGATTAGTTTTATTTATTTTTAGATTTCGTTTTTAAGTTTTATAATTTAGACAACTGTTCTGTACCTATACTAAAGAATAATAAAATTAGTCTTTGTTCTAAATTATACCAGTAAATAAATATACTGCCTACAGTAGACCCGCCTCAAGGCCTATTTTAATTTGCACCTTCGACCAATAATAGCCGGGTATTTAAAGCAGTCCAGCTGCGTAGGTACTGTTAATGAACTAAGGCGGCTGTACTTTATTAGATTTAACCTACTTTTGATCGGCTTAATATCACAAGACTTTTCAAAGTTTGCATGGGCATAATTTGACGACTATCAATACTGTTCAGTCAAAAGGTGAAGGAAGATTCTATTTTGATCTGATTGTATATAAAATATAAATTCTGTAATGGACCTAAAGTAGCAGACTAAGACTACGCATCAAAAGCACTCTCGGTATTCTTCATAGCTTTAGCGCGGTATATCCAGACCGATACGATCTTGAAACCTCGAAGAAAAGAACGTACTCTTAACATATGGGTCACGGCAAGCCTCTATTACAAAGCCGTAAGATTGACAGTTGAGACAGTGAACGTGTTAAAGAAAGGCCAGCTTTGGTGTTGCAGGTGTCCATGGGCGACGGTAATAGCTTACCATAAGGCGATTTGTCTGCTCGTTTGCCTCCTACATCTTAAAAAAGATATTAAGCCAGTTCGATTGATTAAATGACTATCCAAAAATCCTGACCAATTTCGTACTAAATTGGCGGATCGTTGAACAAATCGGGGCAAATCTTAATAAGTTCAAAGATAGATATAACTCCGTAATAGATGGATACAGTCTAAGGAAAAAACGTGCCTCGAAAATCACGAAAATTTGATTCTCGATCAGATGGCGCCACTAGTTTTGGCCTACTCTCGTATAGAGGGCGCTGACGGTTTAGTTTGTTATTTAACAATTTTAACGCATATCAGTGAAAGAACATGGGTCAAAAACATAAAAATAATTAATGCAAATAAAAAAAATCATTAATCCATATTTAAATACATTTTATGGTATTTTTATACATCTTCATTTTTAGTTTTAAAGTGTGTCGATAGATGGCAGTGAATGTATTGTGGTTACAAAATTTACTATGACAGTACCGCTCTATCTTATTGTATCCTCTTTGATAAGGTTCAGCCTAAATGACGAGATTTAAGGTGACAGTCCATTTCTGACCGCAGCTGCGCGACTGCACCGACACTACTGCAGCGGCCTGAACGCGTCGGTGTTATTGTCAATTTCCATAGTAAAATGAATGACGATATCGACTGCACGTAATATGGTGATTTTAACGTTTTCCCGACCGCAGCTGCACTACTGCTCCGACACGTCGGTGTTATTGTCAATTTCCATAGTAAAATGAATGACAAGACCGACCGCACGTAGCATGGCCATTTTTGCGTATTTGGTGTATTATTGCAACTGCGGCTGCAGACCGCACGTCAAATCTGTCGCCTGCACTGAAATGTCTTTGGTCACAGATATTAGTAGTTCTAAGCAAAGAGGATATAACCACTACGTTCTAAGGAGCTTATTACACCCACGGACAAAGAATCCCGATGGTACAGTCGCCATATATCGCAGATATATCGGGGCGGCCAAGGAGGTCACACATATCTAAACACGCCTTTATTGTCAAGGCGCTAGAGTGCATGTTCAGATATTTTTAGCACCTCGGTCGCTCCGATATATCCGATGGCGACTGTACCTACTGTAAACTTTTTTGCTAATCTATATTGAGCCCTAGGAGGATATAACAAAACGGAGTAGCCATTGGCATTCCCCTCTGTCGAAAATAGTCGGCCAATGGTCATACACAATGTATGGACTGACGTTTATCTGACATGGCTATTTTGACGTTACGTATACATTTGACGTTCCCCTCCCCCGCAAAAATTGGCAGACGTTTATGTACCGCAAATTACAGACGTGGCGGCTCCGTTTGGTAATATCCTCCTAGATTGAGCCATGTCACAGAGCCAGTCAGGAAACTATAATGATAGGTCCGAAAAGAGAGCGTCAAATTCGGAAGTTAACTATAGTCTGGCAAACACTTCGAGCAACACCGGCTTCCGACACGTCGGAAGGGAGGAGCCCAAGCGATATCTTACCGTACAAATCGTTCTGCCATTTTTTACGGAGGAAAACGTGCACACAGTCTCACTCACTACTTACAAAATCCAATCTCTAATGATGACACAAATACATAGAAAATGACACACGTCAAAGACAAGTCTTGCACACCTCGATCTCTTTATAATAAAGAGCGCATTACACAATTATTGTGTGCAACACGAGGTGTGTGTTGTACGTACCGCGCTAGTTGTATGCATGCACAATTGATCTTGTACCTCGACAGAGGGGAAATAGTGCGAATGCCGACTCCCTTCCGTGTTGCTCGAAGGGCAAACCAAATCTGTCAGTAAATAAGAACAACCAAAAATCTACTCATCCATTTCCTTTGGGTGCTATAGTATACTAGCCCAAGACAAAGATAGTATATGATTCTCTCTGTCTGTTTCAATTGAGACAGTCCCTATATTTTCCTATGTGATTTTTTTAACATTTCATGATAAATTCATTATATAAACTGTTCTTATATTTTTTCGTAGTTTTGCGAAGATAGCCATAAGGCCTATAAGCTCGACAGGGCACGAGCGATAGAGAGGCAAATAGAATACCGAATATTCGGCAAAGTGGCCGAATAGGCCGAATACCGAATAGTTGCGAATATTCCTGGCAACTCTAGTCGTAATATCATAGTATAGTTGGTCATCTAATGTTTGAAATGAGACAGTCCTTTGACAAACTATAATTATATGATGTCGTTTATGGTGACACTTTCTCATTTTGTCATTGCAAAGCCATTCCTGAGCTAAATAAAAGAAGCAATCATTAATTTTTATTACAAGGGGCAAAGATGTTGTTTAATATCTCATGGTATTGATACCCAAACGTACGAAAGGATACAAAATTGAACTACGAGAGAAGCGAATGCTTTAAAATTTAGAATATTGACAGTTGCGGGGATCTCAAGGCATGAGGGTTAAACAAACTTTGTTACAGTGCAACACATAATTTTTCATTACACCAACACGAGGAAACCATTTATTATTCAAATTAATTTATTAAAAGTTCTTTCTATCGGCCAAGGTGAGGGAAATAGCTTAAGGATTTCTTGTCTCGCCCGTCAAGTTTTATATGGATGGTGCGGTCATATCATGAAGAGTGGGACACCTGCAACACGAGAGGAATTATAAGATTTAAATTTGTGTTTCAGTTTGAAATACGAAACTGGACAATATGAAGTGTAAATTGCGCAATTACTTATAGCTCTTACAAATTATTTTATTCATCATACTTCATTGTTAGGTACCTAAAGAAAGTAAAATTGGCTAATATGAATACTTAGAAAGATAAATCTGTAATACTTTGCTAATACGGAACGACTGTCTGCCCACCATTGGATAATTTATTGTTACGTGTCGCATCGCCATCTCCGGAACCCACGAATCACTGCAGAAATCAATGAAAGACCTGATAAAGAGCCTACCTGGCATGGTTTTGAGGGGACGTTTATCACAGACTTCTAAATCCGAATTCTGACGGCCGAGTAGGTACCTATACTTGATGCAGGTGGATTAAGTAGTATATATCACGAACTACATGAGTCCCGTTTGCGTCGGCTTGCTGTGTGCGGTGGTCACGCATTCAGGCAAGAGGATGGGGAAGAAAATTTCACAATGTGATCTTACCTTAATGTTAAGAATAATATTTTTCTTCTGCATTAATTTCATTTGAGGAATTTGGTTGTATTTCGTCAATTATTAAGTCTCATTCAATGTTGAATTGCTTTTCATTTAATCGGCAATATTCCCTGAATAAACGATCACCATTAAATATCAGATTTTATATTAATATTGCGTAGCTGCCTTCGTCGGACTCTGACTATTGTACTATTGTAGAAAGGCAAACTGGTCTTCTTTTTCATGTAACATGTAGCATTATCGTCACTCGCTTCTTCTCGTAAAAAATACAAAACTAAAATAAGTATTTTATTTGTACGTCTGACATTATATGACTTGACATTGACAAGCCATCAACTAACGCTGTCGCGACTGCACGCCGCAACAGCAGCAGTCGTGCTGCTACAGTAGTGCTGGACCGCGTAACGTCGCAACTGCAGTGCAGCGGCAGTCACAAATGGACAGTCACCTTTATATTGACCGGGATATAGACCGTGATTACCTTACGCAAGAATGAGGGTAGACCGAGCGCTGTCTACACAACTTTGACACCCACCCGCTATCTTCAGTCACCCGTGAACATGATGCATGTAACTGTGTCGAAATATCGGGAGCTCATAAATAATACAAAAGGTAATCACGGTCTATATCCAGGCTAGTGAAACTAACCGTGAATCATTCAAAACTCAAAATGACGAGATGTTATTTAAAATATCAACTCTCCCAAACGTCTCCGAGAATTGGCAAACGTAGGTACTTTCATTTTATTGAATCACCGATTGCATTTAAAAATGAAAGGAATAAAACTGAAACCGCGTGTGACCGTGATAACATCGGTATTGTTAGGTACTCTTACAGACTTTTGAGTTGCTAAATGTATAATTAGGTACAATAGCTAGGTTGGAATTGAGAGGTAGGTAATGAAACTTAGATTTTGTAATACGATGAGACGATGAGTCGATTACTATCGACCGTCATGTAGCAAGTTCTAAACTAGCACGAACGTTTTGAACATTTACTGTTTAAAATAAATATCAAACTCTACTTTATGAGCCTTTTTTAGTATTGCCACCTTAACAATAATAACTATACTGAAAGCCGAGAAGGACAAATCCAGCAAATACCTGTATTTGGCTCAGGAGTTTACCGCCATGTGGGATGTTGACTCGACGATCATTGTTCCGATAGTCGTGTCAGCGAACGGTCTCATAGCGAACAGTCTCGACCAACACCTATATAGAGAGACTCTCGCTGGGTGGTTGCATAGATTAGTATATGTTATGGTGGTTGGATCAAGGGTCAGACGCAGAAGGCGGTGATCTTGGACACGGCGCGGATAGTCCGCCGGTTCCTCTCTCTGCGGCCCTGACCACCGGCAGCTTGGACCATGCCCCGCTGCTGGCGGTACCCTAGGTTATGTTTAGTTTATATGTTTTTTGTATTGTTCTGTAAGTGTTTATATATTTTAGTTTTATATTCATATTTTAAATGATCTCGCCTAAGAAGGAAAATAAATAAAGAGAATAACTATATAACGAATATAATATGTAACGAAGTAATGTCTACAAGTCTGGTGGACCCCAAAGCGGAACCTGAAATTGGCAAAAATCCTGATTTTTGTCAAACAGTCAGTATCAAAAGAAACATGATCCGTTTCTTTACTACGCGTCAAAAGTATCTACCAATTTCTAATAACATAACAAAAAGGGATATCTCTATATGTATTAGAATAGTTAGACTGTAACACTACTTTTGAACGCGAACTTTATAAATAAATACGTAATACGTGTCTCTTTGGAAGAGTACTCCAGGGTGCCTAGACAACGTGCCAATCGTTTACGTTTCGTAGCCATACTTGCCTTGTTTCATCCGCTTCTATTGACGCTGACTGTACTAAGAAAAACCGGCCAAGTGCGAGTCGGACTCGCGCACGAAGGGTTCCGTACCATTACGGAAAAAACAGCAAGAAAATCACGTTTATTGTATGGGAGCCCCATTTAAATATTTATATTATTCTGTTTTTAGTATTTGTTGTTATAGCAGCAAAAAAAATACATCATCTGTGAAAATTTCAACTGTCTAGCTATCACGGTTCATGAGATACAGCCTGGCGACAGACAGACAGACAGACGGACAGACGGACAGCGGAGTCTTAGTAATAGGGTTCCGTTTTTACCCTTTGGGTACGGAACCCTAAAAAAGCATACCTAATATTGAGAATACAACAAAATTCTTTTTGAATAACAAGACTTCCGTGAGACATAGACATTCCTATCGGTACGGAGTGAAACATAGTGACCCGTTATTAATATATTTAAAATTCTTTTTTATTAGCAATCGATCGGCCTGTACAAGTGTACTAGTAAGTATACAATCAGCAGAAAAAGTTACGTACTAAGCAGGCTAGGTGTTCAAAATAACCTAAACAACGTCGTAAATTTTAACATTAACTGTATCGACTAGAGAAAGAAAATAGTGAGTGTTTTATTTTTAGTCGGTTCGATTCCCGGGCGAGACTAAGCAAATTATTTTTTTTTTTAAATGCAGTTACGTTTATTTAAAAAAAAATGTTTCCTTTAAGCAAATATAGATATAACTCCGTAATAGATGTATACAGTCTAAGGAAAAAACGTGCCTCGAAAATCAAGAAAATTTGATTCTCGTTCAGAGGGCGCTACAAGCTTTGGCTTACTGTCGTATAGATGGCGTTGACGGTTTCGTTTGGTCTTTAACAATTTCAACGCATATCAGTGAAAGAACATGGGTCAAAATCATAAAAATAATTAATGCAAATAAAAAAAATCATTTATCCATATTTAAATACATTTTATAGTATTTTTATAAATATTTATTTTTAGTTTTAAAGTGTGTCGACAGATGGCAGTGAATTTACTGGGGTTACAAAATTTACTATGACAGTACCGCTCTAGTATAAGTTACTCTATGCTTTAAGTAAATTCAGCGAATTTACGGTTTTAAGGCACTTTCCCTCCATCCATTATTTTTTTCCAACTTGTATATTTAAAAATGTCAACACTGCTTTATAGATTTACCCTAGAAATTACCAAAACTAGGAATCGTGTAAAAAGCCATTGCCATTGACACAGAAAGACTGCAATAGCATTCGTTCCGAGTCTGTTCTCGATACCCGCTGTTACGGTTATATTAACGTAACGCAACTTTTGTAATATATGCCAATTTTGATCAAATGATAACTTGTTAGTTGTCAATAAGGTGGTGCTATTTTATAATGCGCTTAGGAATCTTGGATAAGGGCGAAACGTAGATATCGTTTATAGGGTATTTCGAACCATTATACAAAGAACATAACAATCGGCATGGGGTGCGGAGGCTAAGGAGTTTGTGTGGCAATTGGGTCCGCGACTGAGGGAAAGGGGTTGCGATCTTCGCTCCGGATCGTATCTGGTCCAACAGATCTCCTTGGCAATTCAACGGGGCAACGCTGCCAGTGTCATGGGGACTTTTGGACCGGCTACGGTCCGAGGTGGGGACTTGGCCTAGTTTAATTTAGTGTTTAAGATTGACAAAGCCTGTTGCGGATTATATCATTTGTTAGTAGGTGACGAAGCCTGTAGCTGATTTATTGTTGTAAGCACTTGACGAAGCCTGCGTTGCTAATCATGAACTATGTGTTGTATATAATAAATGATTTAATCGGCACACTATTTACGAAGAAATTATCTGGTAAGGTCAATGTGGGGTAATTTAAACCATTATAGAAAGAACATAACACCCTCGGAATGTTTATCTAGGTACTTAAATCTCATCCTGCAACATGTGCTGACCAATCTTAGTCTTATTGCATCTTCAATATCTAAATACAAACTAGCAACGGTTAGTTAATAGTTTGTTGTGAGTGCTTTGAACTTGACACATACCGTAAAATGGGGTGAGTAGGTTTCGCCGGGAGAGTTGGGTTATGAATGGGGAGAGAAGGTTTCAAATGGGTTTTTAGGGCTACTGCTACAAAAATAATGTACAATTTAAAATGGAGCTAGTAATACTCATAATAATAAAAACCACGAGGTGAGGTGGTTTTTCCTGTTTATCGTCAAAGTTATGAAATGTAACTACCCAAAATAAAATAAAAACTAAAATACAAACGTCCGGAACACTTATTATATACACCATTCAGTTTGCATATGTAAAAATAAAATGTTATCGAGGTTTGAATGTCAGTTTTGCTCCTACTCACCCCATTTTACGGTACCTGCTGATGTGGTAAATGATACCAAAGATAGATATAACTCCGTAATAGATGGATACAGTCTAAGGAAAAAACGTGCCTCGAAAATCAAGAAAATTTGATTCTCGTTCAGAGGGCGCTACTAGTTTTGGCCTACAGTCGTATAGATGGCGTTGACGGTTTCGTTTGTTATTTAACAATTTTAACGCATATCAGTGAAAGAACATCGGTCAAAATCATAAAGATAATTAATGCAAATAAAAAAAATCATTTATCTATATTTAAATACATTCTATCGTATTTTTATAAATCTTCATTTTTAGTTTTAAAGTGTGTCGACAGATGACAGTGAATTTACTGGGGTTACAAAATTTACTATGACAGTACCGCTCTAGTATAAGTTACTTTATGATGATACTAAGAGAGATTTTCATTAAATACTTATGCCCATTAGATGAGTATGCGTGGAAAGTTAAAATGAAGATTTCTCCAACGCGTCTACTCCTACAAGACAAGTATCTGATGTTCCAAACTTTCCTAAGGAAAGTTGGAAAAGTTTTAATAAATTTCAGGATTTCACAAAAATCAAGGGAAACTTTTATTACAAAAAAATCACGTTTGTTGTATGGTACTCAAATATTTATTTTTTCACATTATTTAATAATGTGATTTATCAATTATTGAGTAAAAAACACTTTTATTTCTATTTTTTATGAATTTTTAGGTGAAATTCGACTAATCTAACTTTTGAAAAATTATAAAAAATAAAAATAAAAATGTTTTTCATCTAAAACATAATGAAAACTTAATAAATAAATATATAAATAAAAATCTATTTATACTTAATACCTTCAGACAAAAGAATATTAAAGTCAAACTATGAAAAGTCTGCAGAGATTATGACAGCACACGCAGTGCAGGTGTTATTTTAAACGCCAAACTTCTATGAAATTATGACGTATAAATAACACTGGCACTGTGTTTGCTGTCAAAATCTCTGCAGACTTCTTGGTATGGATGGTATAGAAAGGACGCCAATCTCTTATGGCAGAATTGTTGCAAAAGTGACCGCTTTCAGCTTTAAATAATAGTTCCTAATCCCTCCGGTGGCGCTAATTAGGCTCTGGGACATGAGTATAACATGAACCATATAAGGCAACAAATAACCCGACCAAATTACGTAGGTTGTTTTTGGTAGTATTTCGGTGTATTGTGGCGCCGCCTAATTACTGTTTTTTGATGGACACTTTTCATACATAGAGATTTGGCTCCTTTATATAGTCTCCATGCTTCTTGGTCTAACTTTATCGAGATCGACTGTCAATGGCTACCGGATCTTGATAACAAGTCGAACTAATTATAATTATACCCCGAAGGTCAACTATAGGTCAAACGCGGCACGGAGATATTTGGTTTGTCAACTTTATAAAATTGTTAATGGCTTTATAGCATGGCGTACAGGTCAGAAATATCGAGACGGAGTTAGAGGCAAAATTATGTATACATTCTTAATCTTGATAGCAATTCAACGTTTTCCACAGCTTTTCGAGTGACAATGACAAAATAGAGGACTCCAAATTCTAAAACCGGCCCTCTACTGATATGACGATGATAATAATAATACACGTTTTTTTTTTTATTAATATATCTTTTATTTCATTATTTACTGAATCAACATTATTAATTAACTTTTACAATTTTTTTTTGCAACGCAGGCTTCGTCAAGTGCTTACAACAATAAATCAGCTACAGGCTTCGTCACCTACTAACAAATGATATAATCCGCAACAGGCTTTGTCAATCTTAAACACTAAATTAAACTAGGCCAAGTCCCCACTTCGGACCGTAGCCGGTCCGAATAATTTAATTAAAGTTACACATTTCACAAGTGGAGTAATTATACTTACTATATGGATGGTATAGAAAGGATCGCAGCAATCTCTTATGGCAGAATTGTTGTAAAAGTGATCGCGTTAAGCTTTAAATAATAGTTCCTAATCTCTCCGGTGGCGCTAGTTAGGCTCTGGGACATGAGTATAACATGAATCATATAAGGCAACAAATAACCCTACTAAATTACGTAGGTTGTTTTTGGTAGTATTTCGGTGTATGGTGGCGCCGCCTAATTACTGTTTTTTGATGGACACTTTTCATACATAGAGATTTGGTTCCTTTATATAGTCTCCATGCTCACTGCTTTAGGTAGTCTAATAGTATTCCTTTATACGGGCGATGAGAAAAATTGGTCTCATGTAATGGTTTTTTCATAGGTTTTTTTTTAAATTGCTAGAAGTTTTTTAGTAATATGCTGAGTATCCTAATTGTAATTCACAGTATTTCATTGCAATATTCATCATTATATTTGTATAAAATGACTAGTAAAATACGCAATCTACAAACTAACCTATATATATTGTTTACTCTATACAAGCTCATACAAAAACACTCAAAGGTGATATATAATTGGCCGGTACGTACGCCTCAGTATGTATGTATAAAGTTACAATTTTTCGAATCTCCGTATTATGTAATACCTAGTTTACTGACATAACCAGCAGCTTTTCAGTCTAAACGGCATTAAAACACAGTTTCAAAACGCTAAACACCAATTGAGGTGAACCCCAATAGTAGGTAATCATGAGTGCTATTCCATTTGCTTACCGAGCTCATATTACTATATCTAGATTTTTTAAACCCTTAAGAGGAAAGTGTGGAGGAAGCGCTGGTGGCCTAGCGGTAAGAGCGCGCGACTTGCAATCCGGAGGTCGCAGGTTCAAACCCCGATTCGTGTTACCAATCAGTTTTTCCGAACTTATGTACGAAATATCATTTGATATTTCGTACCCAGTCGTTTTTCGGTGAAGGAAAACATCGTGAGGAAACCGGACTTATCCCAATAAGGCCTAGTTTACCCTCTGGGTTGGAAGGTCAGATCGCAGTCGCGTTCGTACAAACTAATGGCTACCTACGTCAGATCTTGGGATTAGTTGCCAAGCGGACCTCAGGCTCCCATGATCCGTGGAAAAATGCCGGGACAACGCGAGGAAGAAGAAGGGGAAAATGTAGAGCTGTGAGGTATCCGTCGTGCTGATGGGGGCGTCTCCGCGCAGCGAGAGTGATACACTACAGGGAAGGCAGGGAGTTTAGTTTCAATTATTCTAGTTACAAAAGGGCGAGAAAACAGCAAAAAGCTCTAAGTTAGGTAGTCTGTGCGGGCGGTAGCCAAGTCATGGATTGTATGCCTGTATGGGGCCTAATACATTTCACGACTTCTCTTTCCGAACAGACTCTATGTCCAGAATTTTTGGACGTTGGTAAAAAGGTTAATGTCCGAATTGTACCTATCTAGAAATTGAATTTTGCACATTCTTAATTCATTTCAAAAGTTCGCTTGACGGCTACAGTACTAAAGGACACCTAAATGACTGCTGGAAGATGTCAAAAATATAAATCTCTTTCTCACAAAAGTTTGCCATGTTAAGAGCAATACACGTAAGTGTTTACAAGTCGGTGACCGCACGTCGCACGCTAGCTGGAGGTGCTGAGCTGACTTGATGATACGTTTTGTAATGGCCGGGGCTGCCAAATATTGCAGATTTTACATATTAACACACATCTGGGACAAAATAGTACACGGTATTGTAAAGGGATACGCCTAGAAGGGAGGATATGGAAGGTTGGAAGGGCATTAAACATGGATTAATAGGACTTGATATATATATTCTTTACTCACAGGTTTCATACCTATATTATAGGTATGAAATATAGCCATTTATCTAAACGCAAGCGTCTCTTAAGTTGGCGTAATGTCAAACAAAATTACCGTCAATCACTAATAGCGCGCCTAGGTGCATGAATGGGCCACTTAATATCATAAGGGGCTTCTGCGCTGCTAGTCCCTGGTGCTAAATCATAGAGAGGGCAAAATATGCACTCTAAATGTCATATATCAGGGGGCCTTGCCAAGACAAAAATCGTTGATAGAAAACGACCATCGCAACTAAAATAATGAATGAAAATAATCACGTGAATATTCATAGCATCTGCCGCTGCCGGGGTAGCACAGGACTGGCGCGACAGTATCTCTTCCGCGACTTCCCGTCCCTCTTTAATTAATACGGTTAGAAAAAGGCGGGACATCCCGATAATTTTTTTTGGCGTTTGTCGATGTACAATTGCCATCTCGGCCAGCCCCAGGTATAACAAATTTAACCTACCTATAATCCGCTCTATCTTTTGAATGTCAATAACACTGTTTAACTACAACAACTGCTAATAGGTATATGTACTCGCTTTCGAGCGCAATTGCATGCTGGTCATGCTATAATCGAAAGTATACGCATTCATATCATTTTTAACAGCAACAGTATTATACTGACCGTCGTTGTAAGTACCTTAAATCTTTGTGTTAAAGTTTATTTTCACTTAACTGTGTGGAAGATGGAAATACTTTATGGACAGTTTGGTTAATGATGTTTACTATGATTTATGTTTCATAAATTATGAACGTTAATCCAGTTGTAGACAGTTTGTGACAGGTTGGAAAAAAGTATAGAAAATTTCTTAGTAACTTTTTATGAGGCCTTAATTACGGGTTATGATTTAAGCCGTCATTACCACGTCGTCCGTGGCAAACAAGAATACATTATGTCTAAAGGTATATTATGGATGCCCTCAACTTCGTAATACTTTTTATCGACCTTAAACCGACCCTAAAAAACTTCTTGTTTGAAGAATCCCTAAATAAACCCTCGGGAAAACCTTGACAGGGAACTGTCAATGTCACAGCCGGAGCGTTCACGAGAGGAAATATAGATAGATATCTATCTGGAATACCTACTATTACTGCACACAAAGGAACAGTTTTAGAAATAAACACAAGTGATTAAAGATGGACAGGCGATGTTATCGCTAAAAAGCGATCCCTTCTAGTCTAGACATGTTTTGGGTAGCGAAATCAAAAAATATGCTTTGTCAAGATTTGTTTATCAGTGGAGCATGTTTTTAGGGTTCCGTACCCAAAGGGTAAAAACGGGACCCTATTACTAAGACTCCGCTGTCCGTCTGTCCGTCCGTCTGTCCGTCTGTCCGTCTGTCTGTCTGTCTGTCTGTCTGTCTGTCACCAGGCTGTATCTCATGAACCGTGATAGCTAGACAGTTGAAATTTTCACAAATGATGTATTTCTGTTGCCGCTATAACAACAAATACTAAAAACAATAATATACATATTTAAATTGGGCTCCCATACAACAAACGTGATTTTTTTGCTGTTTTTTTTCCGTAATGGTACGGAACCCTTCCTGCGCTAGTCCGACTCGCACTTGGCCGGTTTTTATTTTTCTACTGTTACTGATCAAAATTAGTTTGCTAGACTATAGCTATCAAATAATAACCTAGTAAACATACAGATATTTACTCCTATAGAAGCATTTTATTTTGTGTTAGAATTAAAATTCTAGTGTTCTTTAGGCGATGGTTATTTTTCTATGCAATGTTTTGAATGTTTTGATCCTTCGATACAGACAAAGGAACTGTAGTGTACCTGAAAACCTTCATAAAATTCGCGTTTGTAACTTTGTACGGGATAACGGTCAAACAAATATAGATATTTACATTACATTTACCCCATGAACCTATTCAATACGCCGTTTCTAGAACACAATACGGCAAAATCCGTAAATAACAATTAGCTAAGAATACGTAACGTTTTCGACGGAATGTCATAACAGTAACCACTAATTTAATCATATTTGAACCGTACCGGGCATATCAAATGAATTAAATGCAGTGAAATTCCAAATGAAAATACCAGAACTCTTAGCTGAACTTCATCGGAGGACCATAATGTCTTAACAATAAGGCTTCCAATCCAATTGCCAGTTAACACTATGGATAATACTGTTGAGTCCTATTATGAGAAAAACCAGAGTATCACGACCTCGATATCCTTTAAATCTATAAGAATTCTGACGACGCATTTATACTGGTTATGAGTTGTGCGTTGATTATTGTAACAACCAGAGCAACAACCCCACTTTCTATAGGCCGTTTACTCTGATCCTCATTTATTCAGTTGATTACTCTCTCAACACCGTATTTAAGATTAACTTGCTTTAAAAAAGCAACCGTAATATGTACAAATTAAGGTTCTTCTTTCAAGATCATGTTGAAGAGATACGACAGTTTCAAGAAGTGTAACAGCCAATTTAACGCGCACGCAATTTTGTACGTGATATTTAGAATTATAATTGTTAATTCGAGTAATTATGTTAAAACGTGGTACACGTATGTGCATGCGGGTGTCTTTTGTTTTTGACTAATAAGTGTGGATTATACCTAATTGAATTGTTATTTAGAGACAAATTAATGAACTGATTTCTGGTTTACAGTTTTGTCAAAAACAGGACTGGAAAATTCTGAGTTTTTCAGGTATTTGACTTCAAAGTCAAACCCCGGTTATTAATTCAAGTTTCTGACCTCTGAAGCCCACAGGGCCCACAGAAACTTAAATTAAACAAGAATATTTTGTCACTATTGACATAGGGTGCGTTGGGATAAGATTGAACGGTTTTTTTATACTTAAATTTAATTTATTTGTCAATATGGGTGGGTTCATGCGGGGTAAAATGAAAAGTCGCCCGTAACGCTTCGGCATACGGACGATTTTTTGTCTTACCCCTCATAAAAACCCGTTCAATCTTACCCCAACGCACCCCACAAAGGAAACCACCGACCTTTGTTTAATGCAAGGAGGGACGTAGGTACCAATTTAATAGGCTATGAAGGAAGGCACTAATGACAATTATTGATATCCATCAACACATAATAGTCTGTTCGTTCCACAATTAGTCTAAAGGACGACGACAATCAACATACCTGAGTGGGTCGGAGAGCGCCGCCGACAGCCAGCAACGCCAGCGCGACGCACCACACCCCCGCACGCATCCTTGCGCTGAAACAAACGATTTTTTTTATTGTAACACTAGAGAACTGAGTAGTAGTAACTGAGCAATAAAATCCAAAAAATAAATCGTAGTAACTGAGAGAATTTATCCTAGGGTAACACCAAGCTCGACAAAATGTGCAAGTCAACGTCATACGCATACTTTTTGGCGCTACAAGGTCGGTGCAGAGGCAGAGTTAACTTAGAGGACTAACCCACCTCTAGATAATAATAAATAATAGAAACAGGGAGAATTTGCACAGATTTACCTAGTCCCACAGCACAGAATAAGTAATAGTATTATCATACAGAACGGTCACGCACCGCCCCGCCCCGACTCGAATTACCTCGCCCCGCGACAGCAGATTGACGGCTGTTTGCCGGCCGCTCAGTACTATTTTTAATATAGCGTTTCCGCCCTGTGCTCATAGTAAGCTCAGTAGTTAAGACGTTTAACACAGTAGTATGGAATCCTATACTAGTTACCATAGAGTAACTTATACTAGAGCGGTACTGTCATAGTAAATTTTGTAACCCCAGTAAATTCACTGCCATCTGTCGACACACTTTAAAACTAAAAATAAATATTTATAAAAATACGATAAAATGTATTTAAATATGGATAAATGATTTTTTTATTTGCATTAATTATTTTTATATGATTTTGACCCATGTTCTTTTACTGGTATGCGTTAAAATTATAAATAACAAACGAAACAGTCAACGCCCTCTATACGAGTGTAGGCCAAAACTAGTGGCGCCATCTGATCGAGAATCAAATTTTCGTGATTTTCGAGGCACGTTTTTTCCTTAGACTGTATCCATCTATTACGGAGTTATATCTATCTTTGCTAGTTACAGACACACGTGTGTCTGTAGTTGCACAGTCTGTGCTATCAACATCGCTGCCAACTTAGCTTGGAGCTTTAGATTTGAAAAGCGTTTATGAATATTAACGCCATTAGTCAACAACATAGGTACACACACGCGGAAAGCGCCGAAATTTTAAAACGTAATAAATATAAAGTATATAAATTAAGTTAAGTACAGTTTGTTAAGTACCCTATTTCCTAATGGAAGAGCGGGCTCTCCCGTCACAAGTATTGTTATACTTAATGGGAGACTCCAGCCTTTTATGTAAAGTGTATCATAATGTTAAACCAAATAAACTTTTTGTATTTGTATATAAGAGCCTCGGTAGAGAGTATCATTTCGTCTCATTTGGAGTTGAAACTCTAGGTCCATGGGGTCCCAGCGCGCACAAGTTGTTTGCAGAAATCGCGAAGCGTCTGGTTGACGTAACTGGTGACCGAAGAGCTGGCGGCTTCCTCGCACAACGTATCAGCATTGCGATACATCGAGGAAATGCCGCCAGCATCCTTGGTACAATGCCTATTTTAGATTTAAGCTAGTTATTAATTTCGTTTACGTAGTACCACTGTATATATCTTGTATGTAAATAAAGGGTACACACTTGTCAAAATAGCAGATTAAGGATTAATATTTAAAGCTTGTTGGGTGTTAATAGTAATATATAGATAACACCATAACATACGTTATCAAAAATATGCATTCACGTGCTCATAGCAACTTTTTTAAGTTATTTTAAAAGTCTTGGTATATCTTAGGTAATTTTATGTATCGTGTAATAACTGTGCTATACATATTTCAAGTTATTAAAACCAGATTAAATCGTTGCTACTAGGGCTAACTTAGTATTCGAACTAAACCTGTTTTTATCGTAGGTACACATTGTTTGCTGGACAATTGTATACCTTATTGGAAACACACAAGGTTCACTGATGGTCAGTTGTTTCTGTTAGTACCTACCAAGCCCTGCTGAATGAGTCAGCGCTCTAGATCAGAGTGAGAAAACAGGATTTTCCTTACGACATTAAAAAGTAACAGCCTTGCAACAGATTACATAATGTATTTAGGGAATTGAACCCAGAAAAACGCTGCGCTTTGCATCAATTTTCAAAAATATCCATGAATTACAACACGCCACTTATAATAACAGTTTTTCTTGAATTCCTTTCACGCATTTTGCACTGTATGTTCATTGAACTAAAAAATTGCGTGGAAACTAGGCTAAGCATGACGTGTTTGGTTTCCCCTCAGGATTGGAAGATGGAAAGCAATCATACGCCAAATTTTGGGATAAAATCGCAACCCGCAACGTTGAAGGATATCGAGAAATCACTAAAGTATTTTTCAAACTCGATGGGTAGGATGACAGGTGTCATCTCCATATAATTTATAAGCTAAAAACGCCAAATCTCGCAAAATTGTATTGAAATGACACCTATCAGCGTGACCATAGATTTAAAAAAATACTATAAACAAAGTAGGGAAGTGTACTAGTACTACTGACCAGTCAAGCCAGATACTTGTTTTTAAGCAATTCATGACTGTGAAACAGTTTAATTTATTCATGTAACATGGCATCCCTATTATGAAGAGTTGACGTCGTAATAACATTTAATCTGTGTATTTGTCCAGTTTTTACGCAAATATTTTACAAATATCTATATTAGGAGAATTGGCTTGTAATTGGTGTGTCTAGCATTTAACCGCATATTTGTACTCTGTCAAACTATTCCGATATTCTACCACTCGCTTCGGCCGCTATTTAAGCCATGTTAAGAAAATTTTATGTTAAAAGTATTTTATAATAAGATACACGTGCTATTTAAGCGTTTTTCCAGCAAGTGAGATGCATAAAAAGTAAAGATACGCTCATGCTAGCGAATATGTCAGTGTCAAAGTCGTGGTAGCCGTACTGTATATATTTGCGTAATTTTGTACTTCTCACTACTGCTTGCAGTATCCTGCGCGGGGAGTCGGACTGTATCGAATTGGCGGAGCAATTGGTACCTACGTCTGTACGTTCCCTCACGGACCAGAATCGATTTCAGACCTCGTGACCGTTGTCTCCTGGCAGTCCCGGCTTTGCGTACTGTATCGCGTAGGAATTCCCCTCTGGTTCGTTCTTTGCTCCTTTTGAATGCGCTCCTTGCATCAGCCTCTCAGTGTGATTTGTTTGCAGACAGACAGGTGGTTGTGCGTGATGAATGTTTGAGGTTTTGTGAGAAGATGGATGCACGTCCTTCAACTGTTTAAAATGTGTTAATTATTTATTTTTAAATGTTAGTATTGTAATTTGTGATTAATTGTATATTGTTTCTTTTTCTTTTTGTATTTTCTGTGTAAGTTAGCAGTGGTTTGGTATTTTACTGTCATACTGTTTAACTTGTTTGATAAAATAAATAAATAAAAAATAAAATAAATAAAAATAAATATAACAAAGGTGCGGAGGCACTTAAAGTACTAACTTTAAGTAATAAAGGATTTGATCAGATAGTTTTTGCACTTATTACAATGAGCCGTGTCCATTTGTGTCATTCGTGAGTTTCCGCTGTCAACTTTAGGTTTTGTTAGACATTCAGAGTACCTATTAAGTATTCTGTGTTTCTAGCCTAATTGATTCGCTTCTCCGCACACAGTTTGAATTCACAAGTTGACCAATCAGCAAGCAATTAGTTGCCTCACCGGCCCACATGGCAGCTGACCGGGGAAAGCAAGCGTTGCAAGTGCAGTGCGTGACGTGCATGGAATGCAACGGGGGCGAATGCAAATATAAGGCTTGTTCGAGAGAAAAAAAACTTACAAGATCTTAAAAAAGCCTTTGATACTAATTGTTAACTTTAATAGGGGGATCCTTCAGGGTTCTATGTTAGGCCCAACGTTCTTCATGATCCATTACATTGATCTCATGGAAAAATATTTTATACCCGATACCACTTTCGTTTTTGTTTGGGTGACAAGAATCCAGTTTGAACGGGTAATAATGGTTGGTAGAATACTGTCTTAAACAATCTAGAATATTATAGGTACCAATTTGCTATGGTCATAAATTAGTACCTATCCGTATTTTACAAATATTAGGTTCCTTATCTACTTTGGTTACGGTTTGTAACCTATCGTTGTTGCAATTCTTGTTTAAACCCACTGAAATAAAGTTCTTAAAGTTTAGTGGTTTTTAACATACCTACGTTTAAACAATATTAACATACATTTTGTTTCGTGTACTTCTGATCATTGTACTATCTTCGTCAATGCATTACTGGTTATTTACAGACATACACACAATTTATGCTGTTTTGTCATTTATTTGTCATGAACATAAAATTTTACTGTTGTCATTTAAATTTTCTACTAAAGTAGTGAAAGTTAAACTATAGATAAATATTATTTTACTTACTGCTAATTAAGGAGTAAGTAGTGTTTATGTATATGTCATCTTTATTCTGCGTTTGATTAATTAATAATTTTACGTTAAGGATTGTATTTTGAAATGATAATCATTTCCGGTAGAACTTTATTATTAAAATGGCAAAGTCGTCACGAGAATTGTTTTACGAAAAGTAGTAGTCGGGTTATAGTTTTTCAAACGTTTTGCTGATCGACCTATTACTTGCTTGTCTGTTTATTACACATAATGACTTCATAAAATCAACAACACATGATTTAGAGCAAAGACAAGTTAATATCTGTATCAGTACCTTAATATCAGTAATTATATACAGCTCGTACTTTCTCCGCTTCCTTCCAGTGTTACCAGTTCACTTCGCTTACCGAGTGCAACGTCTCAAGTTAACCGATAGGTAGGAATACTAGTATAGATAGGATCGTGAGCCTTGGGAGGCTATTTTTTTGCTATCCTGTAAGGTAGAGTAAATTAGTAGTAGTAATAGGTACTTTATTGCACAAAACAAGTACAGAGAATACAGTAAATATATACAAAGGCGAACTTATCCCCTTAAGGGATCTCTTCCAGTTAACCTTTAAGCAATTGAGAAAGATACATACGAAATGGTAGTCAAACTAAGATAATATGTACATGACGGCAAGACTAAGACAATCTATGTATAACAATTTCTCATTCTTGAAGATTGTTTCATCTTGATGTGGCAGGACTGCAAGAGTAATAGTGTGAACATGCACCGAGCTTCTAAAGTGAATGACCACTTTATAAATGAATTGCATTCATAATTTGTCCGTGAAATTTTGGATAATATATGCCGTAAGAACAAATTAAATTATTTTCTATGAAAATATTTTAATTTGTGGTTTTTCAAGTAGACACACTACTATTTAAACTATAAACTGAAATAAATATCATATACGAAGGAAAAAATGACCAAAGCCTCCAGTGTCCAGAGCTGGAATCGAACCAGCGTACCCCGTTTACCGGACAGGTGCCTGAACCGCTCGGCTATCCGGCCACGGTGGCATGGGTCGAAACATGGGTGGATGGGCCAGGGGGCGCCACAAGCCTTCGGGAATTGTCATATTTCGACAAAAACGATTGATTGTTAAATTTCGACCCATGCCACCGTGGCCGGATAGCCGAGCGGTTCAGGCAACCAGACCTGTCCGGTAAACGGGGTACGCTGGTTCGATTCCAGCTCTGGACACTGGAGGCTTTGGTCATTTTTTTTCCTTCGTATATGATATTTATTTCAATATATGCCGTGTTCAAGAAAAATACTCACTAAACCTTGAAAAGCCTTTGATTATGATTGTTAACGTTAATAGGAGGATCCATCAGGGTTCTACGTTAGGCTCAACGTTCTTTGAGACCCTTACAATACATACGATGTCATGTAGGTATGAACTTAATATGTACTTTAAAAATACCACCCGATATTACTCTTAGTGTTTTGTTGGGTGACAAGAATCGAATTGAAACGGGTGATATTATTCTAATACATTGCTACAAAAGCATAATAATATATAAGTACTATATTATAGTTTGCGTGAGGCGTGTGCTCGGTAAGCGTGTGCAAAAGCAGTGCACCGCCTATACTGGTTTGATCGGTCACTCACTTTTAAGGCTTTTGAGCCATTTGAGATAAATGTTAAGGCTGTTTCTCCTACGCGGCTGACTTGTATTTTGCATGTAGACTGATTAAACAAATACCTTAAATAAATACGATTATTTTATACCGTTGGCATATGCCAGTCAACCAAACCGGCCAAGTGCGAGTCAGACTCGCGCACGAAGGGTTCCGTACCATTACGCAAAAAACGGCAAAAAATCACGTTTGTTGTATGGGAGCCCCGACTTAAATATTTATTTTATTCTGTTTTTAGTATTTGTTGTTATATCGGCAACAGAAATATATCATTTCTGAATATTTCAATTGTCTATCACGGGTCATGAGATACAGCCTGGTGACGGACGGACAGACAGTGGAGTCTTAGTAATAGGGTACGGAACCCTAAAAACCAACGATTCCGGTTTCTTAACGGGACAGACTACACATACAGCGTGTAAGAATAACTCGAGCAACGAAAGTGAAACCACAGTTGAAACACTTTTACTTGCGACTGAGCGACGTGCTCACGCGTAACTGTTGCGTTTGTTTTGTAATGCAAACAAATTGATTCTATTTCATTTATTATTTGCGGAAAGAGTGTTGATTGTTAAGAAATAAGTTCATTTTAGCGGATATACTTTTTTTTAGGACATCATTACACAAACTTACTAATTCCCACAGTAAGCTCAATAAGGCTTGTGTTGTGGAGACAACGATATATAAAATATATGAATATTTATAAATACTTAAATATATACAAAACACCCATGACTCAGGAACAAATATTTGCTTTACCAGGATTTGTACCCGGGACCATAGACTTCATAGGCAGGGTCGACTTTCATTTCTGTAAAATAACGGCTACGAAATACACCTTATTGCCTACTGTTATGTAAACTCCGATTTATAATTAAATTCCAATAATCTAACCTCATTTTTTCTCTCTTCCGTATATCCTTTTTCTTAATAAATAAAATAAACTTTACATATTTTTCATTATTACGAAAGAAAAAGGATCTGAGTGAGGTTAGTTTTTTGGAATTTAATTACAAATCAGAGATAGAGTATTAGTGGACTGACGCCTTTGATGTTTGCGTAAATGCCGACACCGCACAAGAACACAGCAGGGTTGTCAGAGACTTTTACACAACTGCTAACTTTCGAACTTTCGGAGAGATGACACCACTGGCACGATTAACGTCACCTCCGCGCATAATATTTACGTAAAAATATCTAAATATGAAATACAAGTGTAAGAATCAAAGTAACATGTAAAACCTAGTGTAATTAAGGCCGTACAGTGTTATCTACGCGAAATATTCGTTCGTTAATTGTGACAATATGTCACAATTAATTAATGTGTTAATTTCAAGAAACATAAATTATTTAAAGAAACGCAGAAACTGCCCAAGACTAACACTTGACTTACTATAAGACACGCTAGCCCTCTAAGTAGTACCGAGCTACTAACAATGGCAATGTATGCAGCTCGGGTGCGTGCGAGTGCGACCCACCCTTCGCCCCTCGCACCCCGCACGATTGCCCTATCTATAGATTGTGCTAATATTTTATGACGGCCTCCTTGCCTAGTCGGTTGACCCCACGTTGACCCTGCCTACGAATCAGAAGCTCCCAGGTTCGAATTTTTTTGTTTGTAATAAATATTTGTTTCTGAGTTATGGATGTTTTCTAAGTATATACATATTTATTTATATATAACTATATATTTATAACAATACCTATCGTCATCTAGTACCCAGAACATAAACCTTATTGAGCCTTGGGACTAGGTCAATCTGTGTAAAATTGTCCTATAATATTTATTTATTCATTTCTGCATCGAAGGGTAGTAGGTAACTAGATTAAAAACTCTTAAATCATATTTAATTTAGTCTATGTTTGAAGAACTTTAAAAAATTGAAGGGTGATTATTGTGATCAAAAAGTACACAACTCTTACATATAATACCTAATATTAGACACATAAAAACTACATTAGTTTATGCATGCATTTTACACAAAAAAAGGATATTATTTTACTAACAATAAAATTTGAGCTCAGATAGTTTTTGTGCGTAATTTGAGCTGATATTTTGGATCTGAGTGTACCTTATACACACAAAGTAAGGATATGACGGGTTATTATACGTAATGATAGTTATTTTTATTATATCTAAGCTGTCATAGATTGCAAAAATCTACAATGACCAATTGCCTAATACAATAGATCCATTAGTAATATTCATTTTAACAAAAGGATCAAAATTAAGACTAAATAATAGATGTTAATCAGACAGGAAGACCTACTGCGAAAGATCAAGTAGTGTTATGTTAGAACAATGGAAATGTCACGGCCAAAGACACTACGATACTAGTGCACACACACACGCTACGCTATTAATCTTTTTAATATTAAGTGCAGTTAAAGGTTAGATAATTAAAAAATACTATTTTGAAGCTACGAACTTATTAAGTATCTTTTGAAGTATAAATAAAATCGGCCAAAAGCATGTCGTGCCATGCTCTGTGTAGGGTTCCGTAATTACCATTCTGTCAGAATAGGCTAAACGAGGGCTATTAGTAAGTATCATGTGCAGTCAAGGGCATAAATATATATACATTTTCAAAGTTTCAAAAAAATGTGTACGCTCTTACACCTTATAAAGTCGTGTTTACATATTTTGGGCCATTTGTCTGTATCGATTTTTTTTCGAAGGCCTTCGCAGCGCTTTTACTAAGAAGAGAAGACTTTTTGCTATGTTTAAAATAACGAAGAAGAAAATTAAGTTATCATTTAATTTATTTATTAAATAATATCTACTTTTAACACAAATATAATTTTATAAGCAAAATTTGGAGCGATCACTAGTGCATCGAAAAGACATCGAGAAAATTGATTTTATTTATATAGAAATGCCCTACCTGCCGTTTTCTTTCGCCCCTAAAAATCCGATGTCTCAAGACTTGTACTACCTATAAGTATTGTCTATAAAGGGGCCCACTGACTATCAGTCCGCCGGACGATATCGGCCTGTCAGTTGTTCGGAACTGTCCAATTTTTGTTCTAACTGACAGGCCGATATCGTCCGGCGGACTGATAGTCACTGGGCACCTTTATAAAAATAATTTTCCAAATCGGCAACGACGGCAACCCATTCGTAAAAAATTTTTAGAACTGCCTTCAAAATTTTGATGTAGAGTCAATTAATACACAAGTAGCTTAAGTAATTATGGATTGTAGCGTGTAGTGCGTAGAGTACAGACATAAGTACCTAAATAGCAATTTAAAAATTTAAATAACAAATTATATCAATACCTGTATTACCACAAATTACAATCAATTTACATATCCCTATTGCATGAATATTTATTTGCGAAAATCATGCAACAAACCACGCAAACTATAATGAATGGATGCGACAATCATTATTAATGATTTAATTGAGATGTCATAGATAAGAATGATCATCAAATCAACTCATAAGGTTTCTTATATTGTTTAGTTAGGGTTGTCACGTCAGTTGCAACATTGACTTGGTAATTGCATTTAACATTGCCACTATTTCATTTTGCATTAACATGAAAGACAAGACGACAATGATGATGATGATGATTCTAATAGAATAATTAAATGTGTGTACACATGTAGTGCATAATCCTCTGCCATCGTATTTTTTCGGAAACGTTCGTATAAACAGTAAAACACCTTAATATCGTCTTCGGTTACCGCGATAGTTACTCATGAAATAAAAGTATGAAAACGGATTATATCGCGTATACTGAATTTATAATACATCCCGACGTTTCGAACTCTTTACAGCGTTCGTGGTCAACGGGTGACTGAGGAAAACTACAAAATGCAAAAATACCCACATACTAAAAATAATGAACCATCATAGACTATAAATTTTAAGGCTGGTTGTACGTGCAAAATCGGTTCATAAGGCTAGTTATACATTACAATTATTTTCAAGTAAGTAAGTAGTAAGATAGAATAAGAAACACAGCTATAAGGGAAAAAACAGGCATAGAAGATGTCATCCACGCAGCCAAAAAAACTAAATGGTCATGGGCAGGTCATGTATGTAGAATGCCAAGTAATAGATGGGCAAAAATAACAACAGAGTGGGTGCCCAGATATAGAAAAAGGAAAAATCATAGACCTAAACTTAGATGGAGAGACGATCTGAAGAGTTATGACAGACACTGGTGGAGATCAGCTCAAGACAGAAAAAAATGGGAACGTTTGGGGGAGGCCTTTGCGCGCAAAGCGCCATGCAATTAATTAATGTATATAATTCATATCTAATTCATTATTTTAATCATAATTAAAATGGAAAAATATTATAAATAATTAAAATTTAAAAGTTATTACTATAGATAGCTGTAAATGTAAATTTACTACTTATAAAAATTTTTTTTTTATAAATACATAAGTAGATACTATTTGCATGTTATGTTACCTGTACCTGCTATGCAGTTAAATGTAAAAAAAAAAGTATTGTTATGTTAAATTGCATGAAATAAAAGGCTATTATTATTATTATTATTATTATTATTAAGTAGTAAGTATACGCGATATAATCCGTTTTTATAGTTTTATTTCATGAGTTACAAATGGCGTAAGGTCCACCCATGTACAGTTAGCAGTGTGGGTGATAGTGTTTTGTCATGCTACTTCGGTCAACCTCAGTGCTTTTTGTACTGAGACTGACAGAAATAGCATAACACGTTCATTTGTTTCCGTGAAAATACGATGGCGATGGATATATATCTACCTTTAATTTATATTAGGGTTGTACCTTGTTTTGCAGAAAATAGTTTCATAGAATGTAATGTTTCGCAGAATTTTCATTTCATAGAAAAAATAGTTTTTCACAAAGGGTCGCAGTTCTAACCTAACCTAACCTTCTTTTCTGTTATACCTATCGGGTCCAATGACCTCTTAGTTATACCTAAAAAGTTATTTAACGGTTAAAAAAAATAAAGTTTCTATGAAATGAAAATTCGCGAAACATTACGTTCTATGAAACAATTTTCAGTGAAAGAAGCGGACACCTTATATTAGTCAGTCATGTAAGCCTGACCTGTAATTTATATTATCAATATAATACATAAAAGCCTTAAAATAAAAAAAATAAAAAATATGAGTATGAGTATATGAATAAAAGATTAGGTATGCACTACATCTGTAAACTTGAGTTTTGCAGATAAAAACATTACAAACGGACTTCCTGTTAATCATTATAGGTAATTAATTTTATTCAAAGCAAAATTAGAAATTTTTATATTGAATTTTTACACGTTATAATGAAAAGTACATGCCATGAAAAAAATATGTACTAGAGTATGTATGTCAAAGGATTGTCTCATTTCAAACATAAACAAGAAAATCATACTATCTTTGTCTTACACTAGTACTATTCAATAGTTGTCAACCCTATCTAAAGAATAAAGTATCTTTCGGCCCTTGGCCAGAAATCTTAGGTTAGCGTGCCGCCGTCTATAGCGACACCTCAGCCACCTCACATTGTCTAACAATGCAATTATAGCGAGTTACTCGGTTCCACCGTGCACATCCAGTACGGTCGTTCTCAATATGTTTACAGGTTTGAACCTTACCCCATTATAATAAGGTGGAAAATGTGTAGTTTTTGACGTGGATTCTATGATAATAGAGACCCCCAAGGTATTTTTTAGTTTTTTTTTGTGTGTAAGGTTTAATGTAATGTTTGGCATGAAAGTTAATGTTGTACTATTTAACTATATGTGACTAAATTTTGAAAAACCGGCCAAGTGCGAGTTGGACTCGCGCACGAAGTGTTCCGTACCATTGCGCAAAAAAACGGCAAAAAATCACGTTTGTTGCCTGGAAGCCCCACTTAAATATTTATTTTATTCTGTTTTTAGTATTTGCTGTTATAGCGGCAACAGAAATACATCATCTGTGAAAATTTCAACTGTCTAGCTATCACGGTTCATGAGATACAGCCTGGTGACAGACGGACAGACAGACGGACGGACGGATAATGGAGTCTTAGTAATAGGGTCCCGTTTTTACCCTTCGGATACGGAACCCTAAACTGAACCCTAGACTGCCATCACGCATTAATTCATCCAGACGGCCTTAAGCCCTAACCCCGAAGAGAATGAGAGCAATTTCCCCTGACCTTGCTTTGATAGCATCTCCTTTACAATGCTCGCGTGTTCTGATTGTTTATATTACGCGAGTCGAACTGACTAAGCCATTGTAACTAGAATTACAGGCCCATTCCAGTTTTAGTGATGTTTTTGTGAGTGTAGTGTGCTTGGACGGACCAACGAGTGTGAACGCGATCAGACCAACGAGTGTGAAGTGTGAACGCGACCAGACTAACGAGTGTGAATGCGACCGGTGGCAACGTTGAAAGCGAACGCAGCCGACGCGCACGCGAGTTTTTTCAACTTAAAAAAATATACACACAACACTAACACATTAAACAACAACAACAACTAATACATTAAACTTTCTTTCCTTCTTTTACTTATTTTTCATGATTCTTTTGTACATACATATATTTCGGCGCATCTGTGTGTACTGTGACTGTGACGTCACAGTTTGTATGGGGTTTTTTACTCGCGGTGCGCGTCCCACATTTATTTTTGCAATTTGCAAATTTCTCTGATAGCAGGTTTATCAGAAACTGGAATCTCACGGGAAGTAGAATCGATTGACATCTTCCAAAAAATCATGCATATAGTTAAGACGATTCTCGCTGATTTGGCCTTGAGCGTCTCAGCGTCTCTGTACCCGCACCCCGCTCACTGCGATCGTACGTGAATTTCGTCTCGGTGCGGCGACTGCGGCGGAACGAGGTTCAAAGAATAACCTACAGCCCAGAGGCGCGCGGCATTTGGCGCTATACCTCGTATTTGTGTATCTTTTGCAGATATTTTGTTGTTTGAGTATGAGTAGATCATGCGTGTAGTGGAGGTCGTAAATTATAATAAAAATATATTCCCTTATGCATTATACTTTACAAGCCTCAATTAGTTAATTTGTGTTTTATCTGTTTCTTACAAATAAATACCTAAGTCAAATCGACGGATTAAGATTTACAGCTAAAGCTTGGTATGTACTGTGCGTAATTGAGGCGTACAATGCGTTTATTTTATCCGTAATAAATAAATATAAATAATGCCATTAATAGTTAACTTATAAAATTAAAGTACCTACTAGCTTCATATACTACTACAAATGTGTTATTTTTCGAAGTTCGAAATTTTCTCAATCATTACGTGGGAATATCATCATTAATAGGGTTCCGTACCTCAAAAGGAAAAAACGGAACCCTTATAGGATCACTCGTGTGTCTGTCTGTCTGTCTGTTCGTCTGTCACAGCCTATTTTATATATGTAAGTTTGTGACCCAAAGACTGACGTGTAAATTAAACAAATTAATTTTAAACATGGGGGCCACTTTTGGGGGGTAAAAGAGAAAATTTAAAAAAAAGTTTTTCAAACTATATCGTGTTACATATCAAATGAAAGAGCTCATTGTGAGAATCTCAAATGTATATTTTTTATAATTTTAGGATAAACAGTCAATTCAATTCAACACAATTCAATTTAATTCAATATATTCTTTATTCAAATAGGCCTAGCAACAAGCACTTTTAAATTGTTTAGAAGTTATTCACGAAAATAGGCAAAAAATGAGCATTCCCCCCCTTTATCTCCGAAACTACTGGGTATAAAATTTTGAAAAAAATACACAAAATAGATCTTTACCTATAGATCACAGGAAAACTTATTAGAAATGAGCAGTCAAGCGTGAGTCGGACTTAATTATTTAGTTTTTGATCCAACCCCTACGGGTTTATTAAAGACATTTCACGCACGTTTCAATTAAAAAATAAATTGTTTAATTTGAGTAATGTACGGAACCCTTGGAACGCGACTCCGACTCGCACTTGGCCGGTTTTTATTACAAGCGCGCCACAACCAAATCAGCGCTTTGCAGTCATTTATTTTTTTAGTGGTTAATGGCTATGTATGATGAACCCCTGTGGACGTCAGCTGCCGCTCCGTTGATGGGTTGAGGAATGGCAGCCCGAAACACGCAAAAAAAATTGTTATCGCCTCCCGCTTGATACTGTGTCAGATGATAGTTTAGATGCTATTGTGAATTAAAAAAATGGTCAGCCGGTTGTATCTCGGTGGACCGTCAGCTGGTCACATGAACATGTAAAAAAATCTTTTCAGTCATCGCATCCCATTTCATAGTTTGTCAGATGGTAGTTTAGATGATATTGTTAATAAAACAAATCGTCGGCCGGTTGTATCGCGGTGGAAAGACCGTCAGCTATTAAAACATTATTGTTAGTTTAAAAATAATTTTAATTGATTTAGCCGTTTAGTAAAAATAACCAAAGTTAGCCGCAAAATGGCCTGTTTTATTATTTTTATTACGGTAAAACTATAAATGAAGATTCATATTTTTTTTTTTCATAATTTTTTGTTTACCCATTTAGAAGACATAATACACCAAGTTGACCCAATGAAATAATAACTGAAATCCAGAAGGAGATACAAATAATAATAAAATAATAAAACGTTTATTAACAGGCAAGGATCACCCATGAAAAATTTACAGACATAACTACAATTACACTATTTAACACTAATTACTACTTAACTAAACCTACAATAAACTTAATAGTAAGTTTTTCCGTAAATAAAAATACGATAGGACGTTTTGCTAGTTTTTAATCGATTAAAATTATTTTTAAACTACAAAAACAATGTTTTTTAACAGGTACTATTCATACATACAACGTAATAGGTAATAGGTAGCTTATGTTAAATCAATTATTTATTGTTTCGAGATGGAATGGAACATTATTCAAAACGTAAAACTTGAATGACATTATAATATGTCGGTTAGAAAACATTTATTTATTTATTTCAAATGAAGTTTTCTCAAACATACGTATATTATAGTATAATATATACGGATATTATCATTACATTCATTGTAATAGACCGCAAAATACCGTGTTGCGCTCGCTAATGCGCGTCGCAACCAAATCAGCGCTCTGCAGTTATTTATTCTTTGGCCACAATAACTCCGATATTATAGCACTTTGCTTGTGCATAAGCGAACATAGTGCAAGGAAGGCACGGAGCGACGAGCGACACAGCCTCCTCGTCTCAAAGCTGGCACACGACTGCCGGCCACGCCATTTTCAGGCATACGCATGAAATGTGGAAAAACGTTCGATTTCTTAAGAAAATATTTTTTGATTAAGAAAAGCTATGTTGCATTTGTGGAACCTGTTAAAACATTTTTGTTAGTTTAAAAATAATTTTAATCGATTAAGCCGTTTAGAAGTTATAAGCAAAGTTAGCCGCAAAACGGCCTGTCGTGTTATTTTTTTTTCGGTGAAACTACAAATTTCAGGAAAAAAGTCAAATGTTGCGATTGTTGTCCATAGAGTGAAGATGCATATATATTTTTTTCATAATTTTTGGTTGACTTATTTAGAAGTTATAAGCTCTAAAAAGTAACAGTTTTTGGCCAAAAACTGCGCGAAGCGCCTTAATTGCCAATCTCTAATACTGGTTTCTTCGAGCTATCAACTCGCCAGGGCTTGGCGTGCGTTTGGAATACATACTATTATCACATTAGCACCGCAATAAAACAAAACAAACAATGCAGTTGTGTTTGGTGATGTGATGTGCCGTGTGATAGTGACAGTTTGGCAGCGCTAATTTCCTGTCATGATATCTTGTTGGTGCTTTGAAACTTCCAAAGCTGGGTATAGTTTTGGTTTTGACATGTTACTGTATTTTTTGTGACACAGTTTTATTGCTCACTCTGCTTCTTCTCATTTCCATCAATTACTTCTCGATACCTTTCTTATCAACCTGAAGGGGAGTTCCGTTTTTTACCTTCCGCCTGCATCCTCAGATCAGCTCCACGTTAACGTATAATTGCATTATCAATTTATCCCCAAAACTAAGTAATTATTAATTTATTACTAGACCAAAAATTAGATTATGTGGGTTTCAGTCGTCGGACTAGCGTCGATTACGTAATATTAATATTCCAAAAATATTTAACATATTTTTCTTTATTGTAACTATTTATTTACATAAAATATAAGTAAATACTTGCCAGGCACTATAAACTGCGTATTTAACTGTCAATAAGTTTACCACTGTCAACATCAATTGTTTGTTTCAATGTTTGTCACTAATGTAAAAAATGTAAATATAATTTGTAACGTGTAAACATAAACAAGACATTGCTACATCATTGCTAATTATTTAATTATTAATCTCTGATACATTTCACTTATACTGCCGAAGAAATCATGGATCAATTGGACAAAATCGTGAAAAACTGTGACAATGACATTATATTTTTATTTTACTTCAGAACTGGAGTGGCCAACTAAGTAATAATAAAATTAAAAAGGTTATCATAATTTTAATTACTTCATGTACAATTTTAGTCTCGCAATTTAGACAGAGACACGAATGGAATGATGGAATGAATATACACATAGATAAAAATTTTAAAATTAAATGACACTAATATGTCATGTCCTTGTCCTATGTAACGGTGTATAATTTTAGTATACTATAAAATAATATATAATATAAAAGTCTAAGGATCTAATGACTGATGAATAGAATTTCAAATAGGATTATATTTTTAGAGTAATTGAGATAAAAGGTAAAAACCCTCGCCACAGCATTCCATCGCAAGTTTCGCGCGGTGCGCCATATCTTTTGTTTCATTCTAAATTTCTTTGCTTTACGCCCTCTCTTAAGCACAGGCTATACGTATGCTAATACTAGACAAAAGCATTATGGCCTGTGTTCCTGAGAAATTATAACAATGTGGACAGATCAAGGGTGTTTCTTTGTATGCTAATCCATCTTAGATCGGGAAGCGTCTTAACTGTCTATGTATTCACAAAACAATTGTTCTCGTTTCTGACAACTCTATTATAATTTGACCTCTGATTTTGTAATCACTTAGAACTCTTAGAAGGTGCGCAGTCCTCAACTATGCGTTTCTCCAGAAACTTCCTGCCCCGCACACGCACAGCTAAACTGTGAAATGAAATGTCGCCCGCGGCAGGCGTCGCTCACTCCGCGATTTTGTTGCGACGCTAGTACATGCGGCCCACACCAATTTTGGTGTCTAGCAGTGGTTGCCGCGCACCGCTACGGAACGGATGCCTGCTCGCTTGCGCCACCTAGCGGTCATATCTGTCGTAATAGATGCGTTTTGTTAGAGAGTGAAAAAAAAAACATTTATTCTGGCGAAATAAATCCTATTTTACATTTAATTATTCTGCCAAACTGCAAGACAGTTTGTTGGCAGAGAGGACTCCCTTAAAACAGATCTCTCTGCCTCCCAATCTTCAGTACCCAGTACTATTATTTATTCTGTGCTCGCCATGGTGCTCGCGGTATTTCTGGACCGATACGACTCATTCTTAAACGCCGGCAACGGCGGCAACGCATTTGCAACCCATCTGGTTTTGCGGGTCTCCATGTGCGACGGTAATTGCTTAGGTACCATCTGGTGATTTGTCTGCTCGTTTGTCTCTTATCATAAAAAAAACTGCATGGGGAAAAACTATGGCGTTATTCATAAACATTGGTGACGTTTTCAACCAAAAGAAGCTATGGAAGCAGCGCCTTAGTGACAAGCGACAATAAATACCCTTTTGGTTAATAATGGCACAATTTGCAAGTTTTTATGAATAAGGGGTGACCAATGGTTGTCTATAAATTAAAATTAAATTAAATAATCATTTAGCAGATCATAACAATCCATAGATTCTGTTAGTTTTAAATCACATTTAGAAACGGGTCTATCGCGAATTTATTTTGTTACCTTTATATATTTACCGACGTTTCGACACAGGTTTCACTGGTCGTGGTCGCGGCTAACTGACGTCCCAGCAAAATGTCAAAACAGAGATTTGTGTGACTACCCCACGAGTTTTGTTAGTTTGTCTTAAGCTAAGTACCTAATACTAGTGTTAGTAATTAAATAAGTTATTCTACAACTAAAAAGAACTAAACACCATACAGGTCAACATACAGGTCGCCCAGTTAAGAATATTCGACAGTCGTACCTGTCGGATAATACTTTCAGAAAGCTGTTGGGACTGCTTCTTGCTCTTTGCATTAAATTAATTTTTATAATTTGTCTATGCTCGTTGGTTAGATAAGTTTTGTGAAAAGCTTACTGCCATTGATTGTCAGAAGAATTGACCACTTAATAGAGGAATGGGTATCGAATCTGTGTAAATAGCTAAGATTTCACAAGATTGTTATGATAAGAACACAACGTTTACACTCACTGGAATTTTTTGTCGCTATTGACGACATGTTCAGTTGGTGTAACCGTTGTGTTCTAAATATTTTAAAATATGTCTTACGAAAGTTTAATTCCGAAGATTTTTATATATAGGGTGGCCCGAAAATACAAAAGTTTACAAATATTTTCAGGAATATTTTTCTTAATTAAACGTTTTGACAAAATCTCTTAAAATTGAACCTGCACTCATTTAATTAAACTAAAACTGTGTTATCATCAGAATTATTGTATTGTAGATTTTATTAGATTCGATTGAATATGCCGCAAAAAAATTTGTCAACGTATTTTTGGGCTAGTCTGTAAATAACCACTTATAAACATAGAGCTAATAATGGTCATGGTTAAAAATCTTTTCAATGAAGTGACTTACATAATTCTGTTAGATAAAGTGTGCCCAGCCATCAATCTATTAGCCAGTCATTATGTAGATCGAGAAAGAGTCATTGATGTGTTACCGAAGAAAGTAGTTTCGGCCGAGCATACATTTTTAAGTACTTAAGCGCTGGTTAAGTTCACTTGTATTTTCCTATTTATTTCTGTTTCCTTATAGTTATTCTATAATATTTTTGTGCCCATTGGGAGTATAACTGAAATCCACCGAATTTTATATTTTAGTATAAAAAAAGTAAAATGAAAAGATAAAATATATTGTTTAAAAAAAAACACCTAAATACTAGAGGCTCTGTGAGCAGTAGACCTTGCGATAAGTTTAAAACATGTAAAAATAGAAAAAATACTTCGTTAAGTCAATAATATATCACAGTGAACTCACAATACTGAGTTTCGTTCTCATTTTAAAACTACGTGTTGGATTATAATCACATTATAATTAAACCTTGCACATACAATGACATGAGGTATATCTATGCCTGTAATTAGTTTATATAGCTCCAGGTTATAAAACAAATGAAAAAGCAATAACAAGTTTTGTATGAAAATTTTTAATTCGCTGTATTTTTTAACTATTGTATCTGAAGCTACATAAACTAATTACAGTCATAGATATACCTTATCCTATTGTAAGTCCAAAGTTTCAGAGCAATCTAGCTAGTCGTTTTAAAATGCGTTTGTATGGAGAACCGAGCTTGCTGTGGACTCTTTTCTCTAGTAAATTTCTCGCACGTTAAAAAGACATCAACGCGCGGCTAGTTGTTTCATTCATAAAGGTGATAAAGGTCGCAGCATTTGTTGTAACTCACAAATGGAGAAGAAAAGATACTGTCACGGTAATTTGTCAAAATACTTTCGAAGGTTTGTTCAATGTGCTTATTCAATGTACAGGTACATACAGATCAAGAAACATATGTGTACAAAAAAGTTACGCCGAATCTCAAAAGGACTGAAATTTTTATAAGTAGTAATACGATACTGTGGAAAGAGCATGTAAGCTATGTATTAAAAAAAAAAAAAAAAAACATCAAAATATTTAATAAAATAATTTGATTTGTTCCCAAACTTGTTCTATGTATTATAATTACGGTTAAAGGTACTAACTTTATTACAAGCATTTGTATTAGTCGTACTTAAAGGTCAAATTCGGCGTTCTGTGAACAAAAGATATTCTTTGGCATAAGTAATCTTAGTGTTCCTAAGATGTATTTAAGAAGTGGAGCCATCAAGTTTTTAAATGCAGGTGGAGAGGGGATCGTCGACGTCTAAGGTTGTAAGTCAAGTCAAGAAGTTTTGGTTCTAAGTCAAGTTTGGTACCATTTTCAACTAAACCAAAGATCAACTTTGGAAACAAATCACGCAACGCCGTATTTCACGAGTTACAAGTAGTACTATATAAGTTTTTTTTATAGTTTTTCACGTCTTAGTTGAGACAGTGCTTTATTACTGGTTTTTGTTACTTGAGGCATTTCTTCACCCAAGCCGTAAGTTTCGTTGATTTATTGGCTTTGCGTGAACATATTTATAGTTTGTCAAGGGACTGTCTCATTTCAGGCGTAGACGGAGAGAGTCATACTGTCTTTGTCTTGCACTGGTGCTAACGTCCAGAAGAAGGGGATGAGTGTAGTTTTTTTGTTTCCATTTACTGACAAGATTTGCTTGACCAACTATACTTCGATTTCTCTTTTACTGGTTGTAAACAAAAACGCTATTTGTAAAATACAAAATAAAATCACCTGAGATGGTGTTACAAACGGCTATTAATAACGGACTATAAAAAACCGGCCAAGTGCGAGTCGAACTCACCGCACCGAGGGTTCCGTACTTCTTAGTATTTGTTGTTATAGCGGCAACAGGAATACATCATCTGTGAAAATTTCAACTGTCTAGCTATCACGGTTTATGAGATACAGCCTGGTGATAGACAGACAGACGGACAGACGGACAGCGGAGTCTTAAGTAATAGGGTCCCGTTTTTACCCTTTGGGTACGGAACCCTAATAAAATATCTATGCAAATTCCTTTTCTAGAATGGTCAATAAGTAGAATGGGTTTTTCTCTGTTAAAAATTAAATACTTATAATTCAAATTGTATGTGTGTTGTTAGATTGATTCGTCAAGGTTTGGCAATAAACGCGACTTTCCATTGTAAATATTAGGTAAAATATTGTTCATTTAGTTTAGACTATGATTTTGATCATATCCGTAAGTTTGCAAATGTCAGTGCCAGAGCCATCCCATTAACTTTATAAATTAAACAAATATAGGTACTTAAAAATATGGTTTTGACTATCGTCGACGTTTTCCTATATTATCTGATAAAAAGATCGTTATGTGACAACCCAAGCTCACTAATTACAAAAAAAAACACAAAAATCAACCTTGTTTTATTTAAAGTGCGGTTCACTATGACTAAAATTTTAGCATTAATTACTAAGTGTTGCTGGTTATCACCTGACGATATTGAAACATGTAACATTTATAAATTCATTTACGAATTTTAACCTGTAATTGTACAATCCGTGGACGTCTCATTTTAAACATAGACAGAGAGAATCATACTGTCTTTCTGTTACGCTAGTAATAGAACCCAAAAGAAAGGGATAAGTATAGTTTTTATTTACTGAGTAATTTGGTTTGCCAGATAATAAGAGGCCGCTGAACACAGCGACATGTTGGAATGTCTTTATTATCTGTAACATTGGCGTTATCTAATTGGCCGCTATAATTTAACACTTAGCTGATCATTGATGTACCCTATGACTTGGTATTAAGGTTTACCAACTGCCAAACTGTGGACGATGGTAACGTTAGCCCGAAAGAGATGGAAAGTGAAATGTGTGGCAGTCGCCGCCGGCTGATTTACCTTGCATCCAAACACGCTTCCGTCAGAAAACGTAAAAAAAAACATATTATAGGAGTGATTCTCAAACTTTTGGCTACCATTTTTTATATCGATAATTTTTTGTACTAATTTCCCAACGTACACATTACACATTAACAAATAATTTGATTGATTATTATAAGTATTAGTTAAACATTTATTTCAACGTAAATTAAGTTGTGAAATAATATGAACCGATCAATTAATTTCAGCTTAGAATAAATTTTAAAGTGGAAAAATTACTGCTTTCCAATATGACTTGGAACTCCGGTGGCCGTTTAAGAAGTGTAACACTCTTACGGTAGATGTCGCTGGGGTCCCCTAGACTCATATAGTGGGAAGATTTGTGCTGACTATGGATGAGGTCTTTGGTGGCTCAGTTGGCAGAGCGCTGGAGTATCGATCCAGAGGCCGTGAGTTCAAGTCTCACCCAAGGCAGTAATTTTTCCACTTTAAAATTTATTCTAAGCTTAATAGCATCGATCGCAGACGTTTCTGCTTGTTAAAAATCAATTAATTTCAGTCAGTCAGGATACTCAGGATGTGTACTTATTGTGAGTTAGTGAGCTGCTATAACAACAAATTATAAAACTTAAATGGATTGAAACCTTAAACATATAGAAAATATCAAACTTGTGTGATAATTAAGAAAAAGATTAGGTACTGCGTGACAAACAAACCGATCAAGAGAGTCGGAAGGTAAAAATAAAACGAAACCAACACACACTTGGCCAGGAGGAGTATTCTGATTGTTATAACAAGTTAAGAATTTGATCTGAATTTATCATGGATCAAAGTGCCATTTGTTCAACCAAAAGCATTACTTTTGACACTGACAAGATCATATCCTTAGAATACCAGATCAAATTTATAGCTGTGTAATCAGGTAATCACCGCCAGTTTTTTTACTTGGACCGCCAACCGGGACAGTCTGTATTAAAAATAAAATTCGATTTGCATCGATAGCAAGGCCACGGCAGTAAAACGTGAATATAATTTAATGTGTATTAATATACTTTCTCTTCCTGCGCGTTTTTTGCTTACTACTTATAAGAAATGGAGACCAACGAAAAGTTTAATATGTACATAAGTAGTGGGGAAGAGTCACACGAACCTAGCCGCCGCCATACAATCTAAGAAATGACCATTCATTTACATTAAATTTAAGTATATGACTACTTTTAAAACGGTTGTGTTAAATTTTAAATCTTTGTCTTACACTAGTACTAGCACCCAAAAAAAAGGATGTATAGTTTTTTTGGTCCTTATTTACTGCCAATTTGGTTTGACCAATAATACATGGAGACTGTATAAAGGAGCCAAATCTCTATGTATGAAAAGTGTCCATCAAAAAACAGTAATTAGGCGGCGCCACCATACACCGAAATATTACCAAAAACAACCTACGTAATTTGGTCGGGTTATTTGTTGCCTTCTATGGTTCATGTTATACTCATGTCCCAGAGCCTAACTAGCGCCACCGGAGAGATTAGGAACTATTATTTAAAGCTTAACGCGGTCACTTTTACAACAATTCTGCCATAAGAGATTGCGATCCTTTCTATACCATCCATACAACAATAATTTAGTATGACTAGTAGTATGAGAACGTCGTAATGTCAGTGTGTGAGTGATCAGCCCATGATCAGCCTTATATTATAATTATGACATGACATTTCAAAAACAGAAATAAAAGACCTTCTGAAATAACATTAAACCAAGTAACATGAACAAGTTTGGGAACAAATCAAATTATTTTATTAAATATTTTGATTTGTGTTTTTAAGTAGTCACACTACTATATATATATAAATTATAAATTAGATGTCATATATTAAAGAAAAAGTGACGAAGCCCTACAGTGGTGAAGGCCGGATTCAAACCGGCGTCTTTAGCTATCGCGGCTAACGCCATGAACCCCTAGGCCACCTCGCCACCGCGGTACCCGTCCGAATTTCTCGAATATATGCCATCTTAGTAAGACTAGGCGTCTTTGACCAACTCTAAGGGCAAGCAGTGCACGCTTGCACCTCCTACACGAATACACGAATCATGTCAAACGAAGGGGTATACATACAATAAATTGTGTTTAAATATTTTCCATAATGTCAATATCCAAGCAGGAAAATGGGGACTACATTTGTAGGTATGGAGAAGCGGACGTCGCGAAAAGAACGCGCTTAAAAAAAAGCGAGGAATAAGGAATATTACGCGAAACTCTGCGTAGAGGGCGCCACTGGCACAATCTGAGGGTCTATCCCGAAACAAGAAAATCGAAATTTCGTTATCTAACATCTGTGTCAAGCGATAGAGAGGCATATAGCGAAATTTCGGATTCGCGTTTCCCGGTAGGTCCTCTGGAAACAAACCGCCTTGATGCCACAATGTCATATTTTATTATCTCTGAAAACTTGTCAACAAATTGTTAAAGGTACAGTATGTACAAGTTACTCTATGGTTTACAGTTTACTAAAGGGGCTAATGCTGCACTCTGGTGGAAGAACATTGCAGTCGTACCCCCCTATTGAGAACCTTCGAAATCTCGAAGTCGGTTAAATGCATTAGAAGCCAGAGAACTCCAAGGGGGTCACCGACCTTAATGTGTAGAATTACGAAGCTATTAAACAATTTTCATAATGATCGCGAAACGCACGCGCATCGCAACACGCACGGCTACTGCGGACGACGAGATTCTTAATTGATATTACCGTCAACCGAGGTGAATAGGGATGGCTGGGGTGAATAGGGACAAAACCAAAAATGTGCTTCACCTGACAATTTACCCACCAGATTTGTAATTTATTTTTTGTGGGTAAAGAATACCCACAAAAATTGTATCATACAAAATCTACTATAATTTACAATCGAATGATACAATTTGTGTAGTTATTTTTGAAGAAATTGTCGGGTAAATCATATTTTAAGTTTTAACCCTATGGGGTGATAGGGGCCATACCTATTCACCCCAGTTGACGTTATTTATTTATTTACTGGCGCAAAACAGTCTTTGCCTGACATAGGCCTTCGACATTCTGCAAAAAGGAGAGTCGTTTCTGGTGCAAAGGCTGTCCATTGCCATACAGCATGGTAATGCCGCGAGCATTATGGGCACTTTTGCACCGGAAGCGACAAGGAACGGTCTTGACTAGTTACAGTATGTAATTATTTGTAATATTGTTGTAATTAATATATCAATTTTTTTATTGACTTAAACTTTATTGCAGAAACAAAGATAAATATAACAAATTGCGGACTTAATGCCAAAGGGCATTCTCTAGGCAAAGGGACTATATACATTCAAACAAAAAATAATTTTCCAAGTCGGTTCAGAAATGACGGAGTTCTGACGTAACATACATACAAAAAAATAAAAATACGGTAGAATTGATAACCTTCCTCCTTTTTTGAAGTTGGTTAAAAAGATTAAGCTAATACTCATGTAACTCCTCTGCTGCTTAACATTAGGCGGGCCGTATGCTTGTTTGCCACCGACGTAGTATAAAAAAAAACAAGTATATTATGAATAGTGGCAAAGCGTAACGCAGATTTTGAATGGCTTTGACCGGAGCTGATTTTTGAATCTTTTTAGATGTCACAATCACGCAAAAACTGCAAAAAGGGGTTTGGCCACACCAGCTCGTAAAGGCTGTCTTCATTCTCCAAAAACTGCAGAGAAAGTTGCATTTTATCCACAAATGGTAAATTAATTTTCACTTTAAGCTGCCTTCTCAAACAAGGGTACTTCGCTGCTTAAAAACAGTGAGCAAAATGCGATTTTGCAAATTTTTTACCAATCACATTTTTTTTAAGAGCGGGAAATTGTGTGTTGGGTAATTTTCAAAGCAGCGGGTTTTTTTTTATGATGAATAGGCAGGCGTTTGACCACGATCCCACCTGATGGTAAGTGATGATGTGATCTACGGTGGAGCACGCTTACCTATGAGATACCTATTAACTCTTGCCTTGAAGAGCTCCAAATTGTACTCATGCGGAAACACAGACTCGGGCAGGGCGTTCCACTCCTTGGCAGATTTTATTGAATATCAGTCACATGGACCGTTTTTCGAAGTCAAAAATGTACCGAGAGTTTCATTTGTAGATTTCGTTGCTGGTTCAGTAACCATAGAGATTCAGATTCTTAAATTAAAATAATGTGAAATGGCGAAACTAGAAATATATACATATTAAAATATGTTAAGCCATATTTGTAGTAGGTAAACTGTTGACGCAAGCAATAGAATTGGACCTAAACGGCAAATAAAGGAAACAGCTACTAGGTCAGATGGCTCGATTAGCTCACAGTATTGAGAACTAATAACCAGTTTATAGTAAATATAGTAATAGACATGCAACCAAATAGTAGCAAATTTAAGGCCGCGTATCCTATTTATAGCCGCTCACACCACACGTCAAAACATTAAGATAAATGCAATTAGAGTCTGTTCGGAAAGAGAAGTGTCGTGGAAATTGGGCCCCATACATTCCACAACTCTTCTCTTTCCGAACAGAGTCTATGATTTGACAAAGATCAGAATAGGGTTGTTTGTAGTTAAATATATAGAAAAAGCGACCCGCCCCGGCTTCGCACGGGTTACACAAAACCTTTACAAATTATACACTAAACCTTCCTCAAGAATTACTCTATTGATAGGTGAAAACCGCATCAAAATCCGTTGCGGAGTTTTAAAGATCTAAGCATACATAAGGACAGACATACAGCGGAAGCGACTTTGTTTTATAATGTAGTGATGAGCAATTTATTACAATAAATTGGAAACTTAAAAATATATGGGATTAATAAAATATACAAGATGACAAATTCACAATATTTTTTTTTAACTTTCAAAAAGGAATATAAAATGGTACCATTTGATTCCTTACATTTTATTTAAAAAAAAAATTACGAGAGACAACCCTACGTGCCAAAAGTATTCTTTTGACGGGCTTTCAACAACTGTCATTATATTAAAGGATTTGCCACACTGGTTGCGTTCTGCGGGCAGCGGTCAGGTCAAACCCGCATTATGTATGAACAACATTGACAGCAACCTTTGAAGTTGAAGTTTGACCTGACCGCTGCCCGCAGAACGCATCCAGTGTGGCAAAACCTTAAAAGTTATTCATATATTCGTTAAGGTACATAAAGGTAGAACTTAATACTACACACTACACGTAGAATAATGAAATATTCAATAAACCACTCCCCAGAGCACTACAATTCTCCAGAAATCTATAACAAGTTCCACTTACTTTATAAAACAAAAGACATCAACGCGCCTCCAAGGCGATTCTGCACTTTGTTTCTGCGGGACTTGGATTTCCAATAGATGTGTGGGTGTTTTGAACACCTGTATTCATGTATTGTATAGCAATTGTTGTTGATTGTACGTGATAGATAAATACAATTACAATTTGCGACAGATGAAATGGAATGTTTTAATTTAAACGGTCGCCGGCTTCGAGTTATGTCGCACTTTCAATTTTATTAACTGGTTTTTGTACTCACTGTTATCTATATAGTACCTAAACGCGTCATAATTGTTTACCTATTAAAAGTGTATATCTTGTTATAATAAAACAGTTCCTTTAGGTACTTAGACACTAACAGACAACGCACAATTTGAAACATATATTTTTCAAATGTTGTACAACTCCACTATTAATAGTAGATTGTGTCACAAGGGAGCAAAATGACGTATTTACGGCGAGGGCGTACATTGAATCCTGAAAGAAGCGAAGGATTCTATAATTGAATCCTGAGCGTAGCGAGGGATTCTAAAATAGAATCCTGAGCGTAGTGAGGTATTTAAGTGTTAACGCCCAAGGTGGAAATAATTTTGCTACGACACATACCGTTTTTTACATCACCTATGAGGAAATTGTTGTGTTCCAAAATGTTATGTAACCTAAAAAAATGTATGCAAAAAAGAAAAAAAAAATGTCTTGAAACAGAAAAGTGCCACTTTGATCCCTCCTAGCAGGGAAAAAAAGTGTCATTAAGATCCCTCCTAGCGGGGAAGAAAAGGTCCTTTTTCGAATAGGTGGTGTGGAAAGGATATTTTACACATAAGGGGGTAAATATGGGGTTGAAAGTTTTCAACAAATTATACGCAAACCATGTTGCGGGCGAGGCGTGTGCTAATTTATAATTATAATTATTTGTAAATCTGTTATCACGAAGTGTTATCGATTTCTATTAATTTTTAGCCGCCCAGACAACAAAACTTGGCACGAGAAATGAAATTTTGGCTTGTCATAATAATTATTCCGTTTTTTTAGATTAGAACGTAATGGGAGACCTTTTTATAGGCCTCTGGGCGGCTACAAAATAAAATTAGCTACAAACGGTTTATTATAGGAGGTTCCAGGATTATTCGACCTAGGTTACATTCTTGGGAAATAATAATTTTGTGTGACGAAAAACTCAAGACAGCGTCTTTGTTATTTTTTTTATATTTCGAGCTTTTTATTTAATACGGAGGATTTTTCGAGAGAAGAAGACAATGTAGATAACTCACAACGCGAGCGTATCTCAGTTCCTGGATAATAACCAGTTTTAATACAACTTGTTACAATTAATGTTGTAAAGCATTTCACGTTGCAAATTTACCCGTCGTGACTGCGGCCACACTCATGGCCGAGACTTTAGAAAGCGAAAGACACCAGAAAATTTATCATTGAGTAACAACACCGCCACTTAAAGATACTTACCGTATTACCTATTTAATTATGCATCTACTCACCTTTATAGTATTTTTTTTAAATTCTTGATGTATTAAAAGCACTGATAAATATTAAGTGGAATTCACCATTGTTCACTTTCAGGCAGATTAGTCACGATCACTGTCAATTAAAAAAAACTTCGTCACACGTTCCCGCCAAAAATCAAAAGCGCGTTCGAAAACCGAGGAAAATAAATTCCTGTAAAGCGTTCCATTTCAAAGGTTCCGATGTCAACGGCCGCGATTTGGACACTGGCAGGTCAGTTTTGGCTGAACGCGCGAGTGCGCTTGGAATAAAAAAAGGTGTTCGAACGTTCGAAGTTTGAATCGTGGCGGGAAGTGCGTACCTTGGGAGCGTGGAGAGCGTACGCTAAGACGTGCGGGTTTCGACTGCCTGTGGTCAGTCGCGACGTTCTCTGCTTGCCCACTCTAGCATGTGTTGAATGTTAATCCTTTCAGCTAGCTGCTAGCTTATCTAGACCCGCCGCAATCACTCACACAACCTATTTCTTTGCGCTTTATGAAATGTCATATATACGCTAAAGGGGTCATTTCGTTTTGGACACTAAAACTAGTGTATTAGTCTTACATTTGCGTTACAAAACAAGATAGGATCATTCGTAACTGTTTCAGGATTTCATAATTTTTTCACCGTGTTCCTTTGTTTTTCAGAGCATTTTCACGTAATCGTATTTTAAATACAGATTTTTGCAAGTTTTACAACCAAGTATTGTGCAGAAATGTTGACGCTAAGCGCTAAGCTAAAATACGCGAATTGCAGTGAGTTTGCGAAAACTATTTTAGCAAAAAAAGTTTCCATTGCGCTATGATAGTAAAACAATTACGGAGCTGGTGAACGTACGGTCAATGATATCGGATAAAATCTTGTCATTTTAACAATAAATAACATTTGTACTAGGGTGGTATAAAAAACCGGTCAAGTGCGAGTCGGGTTCGTGCTAGAAGGGTTCCGTACCATTACGCAAAAAAAACGGCAAAAAAATCACTATTGACTGGTAGAGAATGCCTTTTGGCATCAAGTCCGCAATTTGTACATTTTTCTTTTTTTTGTGCAATAAAGTTTAAATAAATAAATAAAATAAAGGAATTAGAGTTAGACCAAGAAAATTCTGCAACGATTTTGATAGCACACGCAGTAATGCCGAATTTTACCTTCCCATGCAAACGGAGTTTCGTTCTTATTTTAAAACGACGCGTTGGATTGTAATGAAACTTTGCACATAAAATGACATAAGGTATATCTAGGTCTGTAATTAGTTTATATAACTCTAGTATACACCCGTACACTTAACTATGTTCGCCGTTTCGCTATCTGAAGGTTGTCTGGAAGAGATCGCTGTTTAGCGATAAGACCGCCTGTTGTAACCTACGCCGTTAAATTCCAATGTATTCTCTGTAACCTTTATTTTGTAGTGTGCAATAAAGTATTTTATTATTATTATTATTATTATATAAAAGAAACGAAATAGAGCAAAAACAAGTTTTGTATGAAACACTTAAATTCGCTGTAGGTGTTTTTTATATGGTATATGAAGCTACATAAACTAATTACAGGCCTAGATTTACCTTATCCTATTGTAAGTACAAAGTTTCAGAGCAATCTAGCTAGTCGTTTTAAAATGAGAGCGTAACTACGTTTGTATGGAGAACCGAGCTTTTTTTTTTCTAAATCCTCGCTTTCAGTACGGGCGGCCTACAACTATTATTACTTTGTTTCTGTTTTACATTTACATAAATATTGATTCATCATCATCATCATCATCATGTCAGCCGATAGACGTCCACTGCTGGACATAGGCCTCCCCCAAGGCTCGCCACTCCGACCGATCCTGTGCCGCTCGCAACCACCGAATTCCCGCGACCTTCACCAGGTCGTCGCTCCATCTCGTTGGAGGCCTACCGTTGAAATATTGATTACTGAATATAAAATATTGATTAAATATATATTTATATAAATATATAATATATATAAGTACGATCTATTTATGTATTATTAAATTTCTTTAGTGTGTTTATTATTTTTGTGATAAAAATTTTCGAACGATGTTTTTGTTGTTGGAGAACCGAGCTTGCCGGGGACTTACTTAATACACAATATACTATTAATGCCTAAAGGGGCCCACTGACTATCAGTCCGCCGGACGATATCGGCCTGTCAGTTAGAACAACTATTTGATAGTTCCGAACAACTGACAGGCTGATATCGTCCGGCGAACTGATAGTCAGTGGGCCCCTTAAGTTGAATAAAGACCTATGACAACAGCTGATGTTTTATTGCTAATCACGTTTTTTAGGCGCTGCTCTTGATTAAATACCGAATCTCGACTTAATATGTCCTAGTTTCGGAGCAAATAGGCTGTGACAGACGGACAGGCATCATGGTCGAAATCATACAAAAATAATAAATACGAATAAAAAAAATCATTTATCCATATGTATGTACATTTTTCGGTATTTTATACATTTTTATTTTAAGTTTTAATCGCGTGTCGATAGATGGCAGTAAATTTACTATGGCTACAAAATTTATTATGACAGTAAAGTACCGCTCTATCTTATAATTATATTCTCTTTGACATTTAATGAGGTTTTTTTTTATTTATTGTTTAATGAGGTAAACACACAGTGTTGCCAGATCGTCCCAAATAGGACGATTTTCCGTCCTTTTTAATGTCACACCACACCGTCCCTTTGTCGTCCCTTCCGAACTACCGTCCCTTCCAAACTACCGTCCCTTTGGGCATCGAGCGTCCAGTATAAAATATTTTGAAAATCTACCGAAATACCGTCAATCGACGGTAAATATCGAGTACCTAAATACCGTTTGCCTATGTATTTGTCTATACATCGATCATTTGTCTGTTTTGAAGAAGCCTGATGTACTAACAACACACTAGCTTTGACAGTTTTGACCATTTGCATTGATCGCAGATACACAAATTATGATAAAAATGTTCCAAGTTTGTTTTCGTCCCATTGTGATAACGACCGCCCTGTTTAGGGTTCCGTACCCAAAGAGTAAAAACGGGACCCTATTACTAAGATTCCGCTGTCTGTCTGTCTGTGCGTCCGTCTGTCACCAGGCTGTATCTCATGAACCGTGATAGCTAGACAGTTGAAATTTTCATAGATGATATATTTCTGTTGCCGCTATAACAACAAATACTAAAAACAGAATAAAATAAATATTTAAGTGGGGCTCCCATACAACAAACGTGTTTTATTTGCCGTTTTTTGCGTAATGGTACGAAACCCTTAGTGCGCGAGTCCGACTCGCACTTGGCCGGTTTTTCAGATAACACATCGTCCGAAACTGGGGAACACGCTGGTAACATTGGCACAGTGGCAGCTGCTCATCACACTTGTTCCCGGGCGCACGCTGCGCTGTTCATTTAAAATGATTTTGTTGCTGTTGTTGTGCGCGCTCGTTTTATTTGTTGTTGCTTCGTGGATTTACTTCCTTACCGATGTGAGGAAGTATAATGTCCCTGGACCCACTCCGTATCCTGTTGTTGGGAATGGGAATTTGTTCCTGTGCGATTCTAATAGTAAGTTGTATTTTTATATTTTATGTGGATTATTAACATACACATATAAGGTGGGCAGATTAAGTCCGTATTACCCTGGACACGTCGCGCTTCAAGATACCAAATGGCGGGACACCATCAAAGAGAAGCTGATTCCACGGGGATTTCACGACCCTCAGCAATGAGGAGTAGGATTAACATAGAATATAATAGAATTAGAATAGAATTTCATTTAATCAAGTAGGATTTTACAATCTCTTCTCATACACCGGGGTTTGTGCTGCCAGAATGGGATTGTTTTTTATTAAATACTTACCTACCTACCTACCTACTTTTATTAAATAATTAAAAATAGGTAGTGTTTCCGTTAGTGAAAAACATCCCGCACCTAAAACCCCGGAGTATGATTGTTAAATAGTGGATTGTTAACCAAGGGATGAGGCGCTCATTCTGCCGAGGTTGTTTGTCCAATAGTCCAAGGCTAAAATGATGCCTTACACCCGAGTTAAACACTCTACTTTTCATTTCGAATACGAGGAAAGAAAAAGCCATCTGTTTTTTTTTAAAACATGACTAAGTACATTTTTATAGTATGTCTTGAGGGTACTTTTAATTAGCAATTTAGGCAAAAGTACTGTTATTTATGGAGTGGGGAGTTAAATATCAGAATGGAAATTCTATAACAAATTCATTTAAACCCGAATTTCAATTGCTTATTGTAAAAAAATAAAAAAATCGTACTTGAAACGTAAAATGCAGACACGTATCATTTTCTGCACACCTTTTAGAACAACAATGACCCTTTCAGAGCATGAGGAATGAAAATAAATTAATATCCTAGGTTATATTTTTAAACTCCAGATAATAACCGCTGCTTTTAATACGGTATTTACGTATACCTACAACGTTCCAAAATAAATCATTTTAAATAGGGTAGTTGACACATGTTGAATTTTTGGGCGCGCAAAGTTGTGTAGACAGAGCGCTGTCTACACAACTTTGACACCCACCCGCTATCTTCAGTCACCCGTGAACATGATGCATGTAACTGCGTCGAAATATCGGGAGCTCACAAATAATACAAAAGGTAATCACGGTCTATATCCCGGTCAATATAAGTCTAGTGAAACTAACCGTGAATCATTCAAAACTCTAATATATGGGAATGATAAAAAAATACAAGACCTCAAAATTTCGAAAAAAACAATACATCTATTTAAAAAAATAATTATATATAATTAAGACGATGGGTCCCATGCAGACATTTGATCCTCAAAACAAACCTGTTCGACTGATACCATTAAAAAAAATTGCCAACTACCCCATTGAAGAAAATATCGGTATTTCCTATTTTCAATGTGAACTCAATTAGGTATATAGATTGTTTTACTAACAACTCGAAATATAGCTATAATTAAAGGTTTAATGGTGTTACTTGATTTGCCAAAAATAAATTTTAAATTGCGTCCCATTATTATTAGTACCTTTCATAGATGTAAAATGTAAAACTTTAATATAAATGGCAAAAAATGTAAATAATAAAACTGACAACCTAACCTAATATTTCAACATAATATATTTGACTTTAATTGAATGTGATTAATAATTACGTTAACAAAAAAAAATTGATGATAGACACGTGATTAAAAATAATGGCTCCTCTACACGATGGCCCAGCGTAGGCCAGTCCAAGGGACGCATTTATGCGTTAGAGTTTATGCAAGTGATATTGCTATCTCATCCCACCGCATAGCTGCGTCCCTTAGACTGGCCCACGCTGGGCCATCGTGTAGAGGGTTTGTTTATGTACATTTCACCATTTTTTATTGCAGAGTTTTTGGGAATTCTAACCGATTTGGCGGTACAATATAAAGATGCTTATCGCATATACATCATGTCAGAGAGATATATTGTATTGTCACACCCAAAATACATCGAGGTAAGTGTAAATACATCAGTAGGTACCTAAACTGTTAGCGTTAATGGAATTTTAATTTTATTTATCCACATTTTAATTGATTCCGTTATGTTACAAAAATTACGCAAACGAATGACTTATTTTATTGTTGTATATATTAAACCTACCATTTTTTTCCGCAAACGTTATTTCACTCTTAATTCTGAATATCATTGAAATTATCGTTAGCGTCATACTCGTGAACGGGTGCTGTTTGTGGAGACCGGTCTGTTTAAGCTTACACGGGCTTCATTTTACCTGTGTAACTTTACTTTTGAGTGGCACTTCATTCGGTTCTTGTCTGTTTGTCTGATTTAATATCTTGTCTTTTTATTAATTATATAACAATTCAAGTCTTGGAGACCCTTTACATCTCTGGATAATTTGATGATCTTTTTTATTATTATATACATTTTATCTCTGACACCTAGAGACTTTTACATCTCTAAACAATTTTAGTACTTCTGTTATTTGTATAGTTTTTATTAGTTTTCTTTTTCTTGTGTAATTTGACATTTATACTTATGTAATTGTTTTTTGTAATTTTGGATTAATTTTATTGTTTGTAAAAATTGACATGTAAAAGTGCCCCTGTGGCCTATTTGCTGAATAAATGTTTGATGTTTTATTTCTATGTAATCGGGAAATAGATTGTAATAATAATGTGAGACGGAATTATGAGCGATTTACTAACTTAAATAAGTTCGTTAGGTGACGACAATAATAATTAACCAAAATCACCCTTTTTTTTGTTACTTGTATACTGTTTATTATGGCTCTGAACTTGTGCTAGTGACAAGTTGTTGTTATTGATGATGAATGTTAAAGCAATTAGGCGTTTCAATGGGGTCATATATTAATTACGTCACACGAATTTCTATGTTGTTTGACCCCCCTTGTCACAATTGGTCACATTTGGCAAACTCCTCCTGGTGTGACGTCACATTTATGGCAATTTTGTTTTTAACTAAATAGACAATTCGAATTAGGTATTATTAATATTTTTTCAAAATATTTTTTGAATAGACAAATATTATTACTAATATTTGTATATTATTACTAATATTATTACTAATATTTGTATATTATTTTATAACATAAAATCGATTAGGAAAGAAAATTTAACTAATAAAAACGATTATCGTTCCAAAAACTCGTGATTTAAGTTTACAACGAATTAAAAAAAAATAGGTTACTGATGAAGTTAGTGACGTCACAAAGTTTGTAACTCCCCTCCCCCTTGTCAAAACATGTCACATTTTCTTGACCCCCTTCCTCCCCCTAAACTTGTGATGTAATTAATGGATGATCCCAATGCGCCAGATGCGCGATGCGCCTCTTAGGGCCACTTGCACCATCCAGGGTTGGCCACTAACTCGGAGTTAACAGTTAACACAGAATTAAATTGTACTGTTAGCTCCGGGTTTAACCTTTTAACCCCAAATTAGTGGTTAACCCTGCCTGGTTTTATTGCAGACCGTGGTACATAGTGTGTTAGTATAGGTACAATTAATATTTACATGTAGGTAACATAGGTAATTAAATTATGTCCAATGGTGGACTGTTAGCAGTATGTAATTGATGCCATATTTGTAAGTTGAGTACAATCACAATAGGAAGAATATTCATTTTCATTACAGATATGCATTCTTAATTTAAGATCTGACATTGGTTGGGTATTTTGGTATTTCGCGAAACGCATGTCTTTTCTCCATGTTCAAAGTGAGGAGGTTCTCTTTAAGCCAGGAGGAAACCAGCCTGAGGCCTTTGTTTACTATTCATAAAAACTTGTTATTTAGCCTATTTATTGCATTGCATTAACAATGATTTTATTATTTGTTTTACAAGCTCACATAATTACTTTCGGTTGCCTTCATAACGATCGAGACAACATAATTAATGCACCTTAATCACGTCCTATTGTATGCAATTTATACCATAAACTACCTGGTGCAATGTTGCGAGGTAGCATGACCAACTTGCTTGCTTATGCTTGCTTGTATATAGAGCATTTTCTATGAAAAGGGACCTTATTGTCGATGGCGCTTACGCCGCACAGCGTCGCGTGGCATTGTATTTATATCGTAGCATCGTTTGTAATGGCGTAAACGCCACCGACAATAAGGTCCCTTTTTATAGAAAAACCACATATTTGTATAGGTACCTACACTAAATATACAATGTGCTCCCCGATAGGTTTAAAGAAAAAAAAATTGGTATATGAGTTGTCGAGAACGTTTGTATGGAAAAATTACCTACATATATTCTCTCTCGCTACGCTCGTGGGTCAATTCGGGTATCAATATTACCACGGCCCCTTGTAACACAAATAACTATTAATGTATTACCTATGCTTAAACACTGTTTAGTTAGGCTTTTTTGTATGTGATTCAACAATTAGACTAAGCCCATCGAGAGTGGTTTTTTTAATTTTAAAATTGATATTTTTCAGCAACTGATATCAAGCACAGAAATAATAACCAAAGGAATATCCTACAACTTCCTGCGGCCCTGGCTAGGGGATGGCCTCTTAACATCTACAGGTATTAACATTAACACCCTAAGTCAAAAAGTTTTGTTATCAAAAAAAATCTTCTATATTTTCCTAACCAGAATAGGATACCGAATATGCCTTTAAACGGATCCCACTATTTTTATTACATCCTGTATATTATTATTCATGCACTGTCCGTGCGCGAATTCCGTGCACGGCTGAGGAATGTTAGGAATGTTGGGCGTCATGTGAGACTCATGACAGTGGTGTCATTTTGTACGTACGGGCGCGGCGCACACCCCCCCCCCACTTCCTCGACCTCCAAATGCACGGAATTGGCGCGCGGACATTAAGTATGACTCAGTTACAATTTCTATATATTTTGGAGATTATCTTAAGAGTCCCCGGCAAGCTCGGCTAAATTTCACCTTCCTATACAAACGGAGTTTCGTTCTCATTTTAAAACTACGTGTTGCATTGTAATGAAACTGTGTACCTACAATGTCAAAGTATATCTAGGTCTGTAATTAGTTTATATAGCTCTAGTATATCAAATAAATGAAATATAGTAAAAACAAGTTTTGTATGAACAATTTAAATTCGCTGTATTTTTTAACTATTGTATCTGAACCTACATAAACTAATTACAGACCTAGATATACCTTAACCTATTGTAAGTAAAAAGTTTCAGAACAATCTAGCTAGTAGTTTAAAAATGAGAGCGTTATTACGTTTGTATTGAGAACCGAGCTTGCCGGGGACTCTAAAGGGGCCCACTGACTATCAGTTCGCCGGACGATATCGGCCTGTCAGTTAGAACAAAAAATTTACAGTTCCGAACAAATGACAGGCCGACATCGTCCGGCGGACTGATAGTCAGTGGGCACCTTTAACTAAGTTTAGCATTAATTACAATTATGTATGTATGTGTAAAAAGTGTTTTTATTGAACACGATACAATAGGACTTAGAATACAATCAAATGAAACAAGAATAAAAACTAAACTAGCAATAAATAATGCAACATAAAAATTATATCCTGTAATTTACTTTGCTGTGACATTTTCATTATCAACAACATGAGGTTATCTGTGTGCGTTAAGAATTGCATGTAGCCAAGTAGTTTTTTCCTACTCTTAAATGACTGACAGTTGTATACAGTTTTAAATCAACTGCTGTATTCTAGTGAAGCTACTGGTTTTTTAGGGTTCCGTACCCAAAGGGTAAAAACGGGACCCTATTACATCGTCACTGTAGCGCCTCCGGGATCTTTGCGGCCATCATGCGGAGGCGGTGCGCCTCTTTACTTAGCCGCTGGCGGGGCAGCGCTAACAGTATCATGATGGCGTTGTTGGATAGGTGGGACTCCCCTCTGCTGCAGCAGTGGACAAAACTCCACACTGCAGTAAAATAGGTTAATTTATACTTAGGTATGTAGGTTAAGATTATTTTTGTAATTCTTCTAACACTATTTTATAAGTTAATGTAATATGTAACTAACAAATATGGATTTATGTCCGAAATAAAATTCTTTTATTATTATTATTTATTATATATTACTAAGACTCCGCTGTCCGTCTGTCCGTCTGTCACCAGGATGTATCTCATGATCCGTGATAGCTAGAGAGTTGAAATTTTCTCAGATGATGTATTTCTGTTGCCGCTATAAAAACAAATACTAAAAAGTACGGAACCCTCGGTGCGCGAGTCCGACTCGCACTTGGCCGGTTATTCAATGTAAATTCATAACAATATTATACTTAAATTTAAAAGTGGAAAAATTACTGCCTTGGGTGAGACTTGAACTCACGGCCTCTTGATCCAGAGGCCGTGAGTTCAAGTCTCACCCAAGGCAGTAATTTTTCCACTTTTAAATTTATTCTAAGCTTAATAGCATCGATCGCAGACGTTTCTGCTTGTTAAAAAATAATATTATACTTATTTAAACTTTCACGATTTTTACTCATTATTATTCACAACGGCGGGACTTAATCGCGTAATATTATTACGATACAAGTGCGAAAAATAGGAAATTCGCAACGAGTGGCGATAAATTAAAACACTACCGAAGGGAGTGTTTTAAGTCGACACGCGTTCCGAATTACCTATTCGCACATGTATCGTACAACGTTTTACAGTACATATGGCCCTTTGAATTTTCGACATAGTTGCGTAATGAGCTTATTATCGAACTAGTGCGGTAAAATAGCACCATATGTACTGTAAAATAAGTTTTAAATTGGGGCATTTTCTATTAAAAGGGACCTTATTGTCGATAGCGCTTACGCCGCACAGCGTCGCGCGGCATTGTATTTATATCGGAGCATCGTTAAAAATATAATAATGGCGTAAGCGCCATCGACAATAAGGTCACTTTTTATAGAAAATACCACAATTTACCTCCGACGACAGTCTTCTCCGAGACCACGCGGGGAATTTAAAACTTATTTTACGCGATTAAGTCAATTAAGTCCCGCCGTTGTGAATAATAATAATATATTTATTGAAAGGTTTTTATTTAACCTCTTGTCTACAATGTATATGATTAGTATCCTAACCGACTTTTTATGGGGCCCACCCATTAACCAGTCCGCCGGACGACATCGGCCTGTCAGTTAGAACAAAAAGTTGACAGTTCCGAACAACTCACAGGCCGATATCGTCCGGCGGACTGGTAATGGGCCTCTTTCTCAAAAACGATTTTTTCAGCTTTATCCTCGTCCTGCCCACCATGCTGAGTGTAAGCCATAGAAATTTAATACTCTCAGCGCCATAGAACAAACGATTTTGTTTTTATGGCAGGCCATGTGGGTTGCCGGCCGCCCCAAAAAAATTGAGTCCAGAAGGCCGCTGTGATATTTAGTAACTTTACCGGCAGGCCAAGTAGGCCGCCGGCGGCCCACATTGATTCTGTTGTAGCAGACCAGTATGATTTTTTAACAACTTTACCCGCAGGCCACGTGGGTCGCCGGCGTACCAAAAGCAGAAACTCATAATCATAATACATTTTTAGTCCTTGACAAGTTAAAGTTTTAACACAGCACGCCAAAATTTCCATTGGCCAATTTTTTGAACCCGGCATTCAAAATTTTTTCACGCGCCTGGACGAACACGTGCGTAAACCAACACTGTAAATCCGCGTGGATATAGGGTAAAGGCACCAGTGCTCAGCCATGCACCAGTGGTCAGCCTTTCTTGCTTATTTTTGGCTGTAATTATCAAACCTTTTCTATTTTTCATGTCAAAAGTAGGTGATATTATAGATAAAAAAATAAAAAAAATAAAAAGTTGTTTATTAAAAGAAAGATTGATAAACTAGTAATAGTTTAATTTTTGAAAGAATTGTCTAGCATAAACCACAACACTACTTCAAAGAAGTGCTGTCTTCTGACATGAAGGATCATGTGATATGCGCCATTTTTTTTGGAGTGTCACATGATATTTTGATAAGTCGTTAACAGACGAATTATGATTTCTTATTAAAATAATGTGGACTGCATCACATGATTAATACTTATTCTATCTGAAAAAAGTAAAAAATAAATATAAATCCATATAAAAGTAACATTTTTAAGGCGGATGACTATTGGGAACTACTTTTTTGTACGAAATCCAATAGTCAGCCTCCTTTGGTTGACTACTGGGTTTATGGCAGTAATTTTGAAAAGGTCGTAAACCCAGAAGTCAGCCGGGGGAGGCTGACCATAGGAATCAGAACTTTTTATTATTTTCGAATGAAATCTAAGTCGTTAAGCCAAGCACCTTTAAATATTTACATTATTATGACTTTATTTGATTGAAATAAGTAACTACCCAGTAGTCAGCTTGTGGGCATGAGTTCGGAATTTAAGAATTCGGAAAAAATCTTTTCGGAAAAGTGTAAAATCGGAACTTTAAGCTTTCGGTCAAATGACAATCGTATTTTAAGTTTTCGGAAATAGCACATTCGTGATTTTATTCCATCGTGTTTTTAAAAATCGTAGTTTTGATATTTCGGACTTATAAAAAAATCGTGATTATGAAAATCGTGGTTATAAAAATCGGAAAAACATTTTTCGTAATACTTGGGTGTTCCCTTAAGTGACACAAATAAAATTGCATTATTTCAAAACAGAAGGAAAGTTACCTATTTTTGACGCCGTACCACGCGTATGCCTATTTTGCATCTGCATTATACGAAAAGAGGAGTCGCAAGATGAAAATATGGTAATTAAATTTTTGTGGGATCATTGCGTACCACGTGGCCTGCCGGTAAAGTTTACACTTTGGCCCGCTGGCCGCCCACATGGCCTGCTGATAAAGCAAATTAAAACTGATGAAAAATCATAGTGGCCTGCGGCACTGGAACTTTTGTGGGCCGCCGGCGTACCATGTGGCCTGCCCGTAAAATCTTTAAAAAAATATAGTGGCCTGCTGCACTCGTATGCTTGTGGGCCGCCGGCGGACGACGTGGCCCGCTGATAAAGTTACTCAAAAATCATACTGGCCTACTGTACTCGAAAATTTGTGGGCCGCCGGCGGCCCACGTGGCGCTGAGAGTGTTAAACCAAACAAATTTTCCTATGTTTCACGTTTTAAGTGAAAAAAAATTGTATCCAGGCTTTTTAGGGTTCTGCACCCAAAGGGTAAAAACGGGACCCTATTACTAAGACTCCGCTGTCCCCCTGTCCGTCTGTCTGTCTGTCACCAGGCTGTATCTCATGAACCGTGATAGCTAGACAGTTGACATTGATGTATTTCTGTTGCCGCTATAACAACAAATACTAAACAGCACGGAACACTCGGTGCGCGAGTCCGACTCGCACTTGGCCGGTTTTTATTCATAACTTGCTCAAACTGGAATAGGTCCTTTAAAAATCACATTGGGCAGAACGCGAGACTATACATACATCCCACGAATTTTACCCACCACACACATACGAGTATGAAAGGTTAAACAGGTTAAATCATGGGCATGCATTGACACTCGTATTTTGACACAATAATAAGCGCATTATAATATAGTCATACTTGTTATGAACAAAATGCTGCACTTCATGATAAAAGCAAGCCGCTTTGCACAGTGATAGTAGGGACCAAATTGAGCGATTTGACCCGCAGCAGCGGCAGTTTCACCCCTTAGGAACAGAGATGGCGCCACGTCTTTCAAAAATATTTCAAAAAATTCTACAAACTAAACCAATTAACCGATTTAAATATTTAATATCTAAAATAAAAGCTCATTATATACATTACTTATAAAAAAATACTCAAAAAACATATACTGAACACTTTTGGCAAAAAACGGCATCTTAAGTTTTTTTTTCTTACTCGATTGATAGTTTTACTTGATTTCTTAAAAAAATATATGGAACATGAATAGTTTAATACATGTATATATTACTGAATAAATAACAAGTATTATTAAAATAACCCGACACCGGTACCTTTTATTCTTCACGAAATATTTAAGTTCAATTATGCACGCTCTTATAAATAAATTTATTTAAAAGAAATCTTCAACCGCAGTAAGTGCACGGATTTTAATATGAAATGTGTCATATGAAAAGAAATCACCCAATTTAGTTTAATAAATAAAAAATAAATAAATAAAACCTGAATAAAGTTTTTTTCCTGGTGCTGAATTACAAAAAAAAATAACAAAATAGAAGTTATTTTTTCCCCTCACTAGCTCGGAAAGCCGTCTTTTATCCTTTAAAACAAGCGGGGAAAAACGCATTTTATCCACTAGTGGGGAAAGTAATTTGACCTTGGATGGAGCGTGTTTAAGTAGTTTGACAGATAACAAAACGTAAAACGCTCATAATAATGGTTCGTTCGATATTAATTATCATTAAATAAATGGTTTGAGAATTTAATAAAAAATACCAGATTTAGCTTTATTTAATGATTTTAAGTCATAAACCTTAAAATATGTTATATATAATTATGTTAAATATAATTCTGAACGCACAAGTTAAGTCGATGCAATTTCAAAACGCATCATTGACATTTCATACGTCAGAAATGTCAACATTGTCAACAAAAATTTTACTTAAAAACTTCTCACGTAAAAGTACAGAATTTCCAGAGTTTTTTGTTATAATATCGTAAAAAAATGAGTGATTCCAGTCGATGAAGATGATCTAACGCCTGTGGATGTTGCACTTTCCTCGCTATAGTGAGGGGAAAAGTTTTGTGTTACACACGGGTGCAAATGTATTTTAATTCTCGTGTGTTAAATACAACTTTGCACCCTTGTATAACAAATAACTATTATTAAAAGTGACTACATTCGTAAACAAAAAACTTAAATGTCCTCTTCGGGTTGACCGGTAGATGTAGAACTGAAAAAGAAAAGTCGTTTTGAAGGACTCGTACCATTCCAATACTACAAAATCACCGATCATACATGAACTGGTTGCTGTAGATTACTGTTGAATTATTTTTGTGCCTAGCTGATTACCATTAAACCTATAATTTTGTGCCAAACCTATAATCAGTGGTCAGCAACTCAGCATGCAAAATAACCCTGGATTGAAAATTACATTAACTTAATTTTGATTTGTACAGCCACCTTTGCATGATTTACACTGGGCTGTGCATGGTAAGCTGACGCGACGACAGTCTACACCCACAACGCATAGTTTCGCAGCCAGATTTGGAGGCTTGGAGGCTTAATTGCGACCAAATCGCTGTAACTGCCGACTATTCTGCAGTTCAACTCTCTTTTTCCTTAGTCCATGCCTAAGAAGATGTACATGGTATGGAAACTTCTGGTTCCAGAGGAGCGTTTCCCCATATATGGCCTGCTTGGTAAGCTGCTCGAAGTGCATGTTTAAAGAGAGCAGCTGATGTAGGTGGCAGGCTTGTCACAAGCTTGTTTTTTGAAATTGTAACTATAGCAAAACAATAACACAAATCTAGGGTTACTTTATACTAAAATTAAAATATGTAGGTACACACCTAACAACTGACAAAATCAAAAACTTAAAAGTTGACGTACTCCTATATTCCCGTCTTTTTATAGTGGCCAGAGAAAGGCAGCTTGATCTGAACGAATTCTTCCAGTACGAAAACCAAATCTGTCCACCTTCGTTGTCAGTCAATGGAGGGCTTCGTTCAGGGAACAAATTTCTCGGCCAATTTCAAAGCAGATGATTTGGCCGAGAAATTGGAACCTGCCTACCCTGCCACCTTCATCATGCACTTCGAGCAGCTTACCAAGCGGGCCATATATGGGGAAACGCTCTGAAACCAGAAGTTTCCATACCATGACCATCTTCTTGGGGATGGACTAAGGAAATAGAGAGTTGGACTCCAGAATGGTCGGCAGTTACAGCGATTTGGTCGCAATGAAGCCTCTTGGACCATTGTGGCTGCAAATCTGGCTGCGAAACTATGCGTTGTGGGTGTCGTCGTGTCAGCTTACCATGCACAGCCCAGTGTAAATCATGCTGACCACTGATTATAGGTCTGGCACAAAATCAGCTAGGAACAAATATAATTCAACAGTAATCTACAGCAACCAGTTCATGTATGATCGGTGATTTTGTAGTATTGAAATGGTACGAGTGCTTCAAAACGACTTTTCTTTTTCAGTTCTACATCTACCGAAGAGGACATTTAAGTTTTTTGTTTACAAATGTAGTCACTTTATATAAAAATAATTTCTATTTTGTTATATTTTTTTGTAATTCAGCACCAGGAAAAAACTTTATTCAGTTTTTATTTATTTATTTTTTATTTATTAAATAAATTGGGTGATTTCTTTTCATATGACACATTTCATATTAAAATCAGTGCACTTACTGCGGTTGAAGATTTCTTTTAAATAAATTTATTTGTAAGAGCGTGCATAATTGAACTTAAATATTTCGTGAAGAATAAAAGGTATCGGTGTCGGGTTTTTTTATAATACTTGTTATTTATTCAGTAATATATACATGTATTAAACTATTCATGTTCCATATTTTTTTTTAAGAAATCAAGTAAAAACTATCAATCGAGTAAGAAAAAAAACTTAAGATGCCGTTTTTTGCCAAAAGTATTCAGTATATGTTTTTTTAATAATTTTTATAAGACATGTATATAATGAGCTTTTATTTTAGATATTAAACATTGAAATCGGTCAAATAGTTTAGCTTGTAGAATTTTTTGAAATATATTTTGAAGAAATTTACACTCACATTCAAACTTTCATATTTCGTAAAGTATGAGAGGTATCGGTGTCGAGTTTTTTGTATAATACTTGTTGTTTATTCAGTAATATGCACATGTATTAAACTATTCATGTTCCATACATTTTTTTTGAGAAATCAAGTAAAAACTATCAATCGAGAAAAAAAAAACTTAAGATGCCGTTTTTTGTCAAAAGTATTCAGTATATATTTTTTGAGTATTTTTTAAAAAGTAACGTATATAATAAGCTTTCATTTGAGATATTAAACATTTAAATCGGTTCATTGGTTTAGCTTGTAGAATTTTTTGAAATATTTTTTAAAGAAGTGGCGCCATCTCTGTTCCTAAGGGGTGAAACTTGCGCTGCTGCAGGTCATATCACCCAGTTTGATCCCGTCTATCACTGTGCAAAGCGGTTTGCTTTTATCATGAAGTGCAGCATCCGGGCAAGAAATAGCCATATCAAGTATGACTAATATGCCTACTTGAATAATAAACTATCTTTACCTTTAATTTTAAACGAAAACAAGTTTTTATTGCAGTATTGTACAGTCGCCATCAGATATATCGGAGCGGCCGAGGTGCTCAAAAATATCTGAACACGCACTCTAGCGCCGTAACAATAGAGGCGTGTTCAGATATATATGATGGCGACTGTACAGTCAAATAATTCAACTTCCGTACCATTTCCTGCCTTGCCACGATGACAATCAATATGAAAGTCGCTAGGGACCTCATACTATTGTCACTGTGACAAGGTACGCGAATTTTCCTTTTAGGAGCCCGATATTTAATTGATATTTAACAATTTGTTACGGTTTTGGTCTTATTTTGATACGACCTTGAGGGTCGCAAACGCTGATTGATGCCTGCGATATGAAGTGAAAGTCATGCATGAGATGCACGCCAATCACCGAGACAATGTTCAAGGTCGTGTCAAAACCAGTTCAAAACCATAACAAGTTGAATCTGAATCGGGCTTCGGTCTGTTATAAAATAAATAAAAAATAAAATCACTTTAATTCAGACAAAAGTCCATAGAACAATAAAGAAAAAATAAGAATAAGAATTAAAAGACTTGGCTACATCTTGTTTTGCAACTCTGATCTTCGTTTTAAGAACCCTTTTTATATACCTATAATAATATAAGCCTTTTATTCAGACAATTTTACAATTTAAGAGCTTAATTATTGTACACAACTTATACATCGAAATATATAATTTAACATTTTTACTGTTTCGGAGAACATCGGTTTGGTCTGTATGCCGTTTGGCAAAGGCCTCTTCCATCCCTTTCCATTTTTCCCTGTCTCTCGCCAGTCTGGTCCAATGTCTCCCTGCGAATTGTACAATTTCGTCTTCCCATCTCATTTTTGGTGGTCCTTGTTTTCTTATTCTATCTAGGAACCACCATATAATTATCTTGCTTCATTTCTCTTTGCCCCTGATCGTATGTCCTGTCCAGCTCCATTTGAGTGTTTTAACTTTAATGGTTATATCTTCTACACGTGTTTTAGATCTGATAAACTTGTTTCTGATTCTGTCTCTCAGTTTAACTCCAATCATCCAATCACCGTGGAGGATAAAGCCGACCAAAGCCTTCCAACCTTCCAAACCTTATATATATACCTACATGTTGTTAGCTATGTTTATTTTCATCAATTCACAATCATTCTTTAATACTCATGGACAGCAAATTTAGAGCAATGGAAATAAAAGTTTAATTACTAATTTTGAAATTACCTTAGGTGCTGTAATCTAATAATTAAACCTTTTTTTGCGTTCCTCTAAATTTGTCCATGAGTATTCAATAATTACATTACAAACTTCAAGGACCGGGAAGTATTTATGAAATTGTTTAAGAAGTGTGTCACAGCAACCAGGCATTACTGCCTTAGAACAGTTAGCGCCACTTGGACCATCCCACAAACCCTGGGTTTAACCGGTTAACCCCGGGTTAGTGGGGTGGTGCAAGTAGGCCGTAGGCGAACAATGTTTCTATTCTGAATATCCGAAAGTAGCGCATTTAGTAAAAGGACCGCATTTTATTGTTGTAGTTTTTTTTCGTCAGAATTCGATAAAATTTGGTTGTTCTGTACAGTTGACGTAAAATAGTATTTTATACAATCGTGATTAATAGAGAGCTTTTCAGTCGAGTACCGTGTTTAAGCAACGAAGCTTGCTGAGTTGCTTAACTAAGGTACGAGATTGAAAAGCTTGATTATATCACTATTGTATACAATACTTTTTCTACGAGACAAAAATAGTTATTTGTGCAATAAGAGAGGAAAGTTGGTTTTTCTTGCGAGTGTTTATTTCCCTTGCGAGAGTTAAGTCCCGAGAAAGCGAAAGATGCTATAATTGAATCACGAGCGAAGCGAGTGATTCTAAGGTAGAATCTTGAGCGTAGCGAGGGACTCAAAAACACGAGATGTAAAATAACTTTGCTCTTGTGTTGCACACATAATTTTTCACCTCAGTAGTGAGAACATATTAAAGGTTAAAATGTATTTCGAATTACACAGAATAAACAGAAAAAAAAGTATTATAATATGTACGATAGGATAAGATACGATACGAGACGAGACCGGACCGGACCGTACCGTACCGTACCATACCATAAAAAATGTAATAAAAGTGTGAAGTTCATGGTCTTCACTAAATTAAAAAGTTACATTGTTTCACTCCCTGGAGTGAGGAAAGTCGCACTTTCCTCACTCCAGGGAGTGACGAAAGTAGGCTTGTTCGAGCTGCTGAGGTGAAAAATAATACTTTCAACTAGTAGAATCATACCACCAAACCAAACCGAAACCAAAAGTATACAGCTAAGATACGCGAGCTGCCGCAGCCCGCGATACCTTTTATACTCGTACGCGCGCCGGCCGCCGGGCCCGGCGCCCCCGGCGGGTTGGTCAACGACACCTCGTAACTCATGAGGCCCTGGTACCTGCTCCGCGCTAAATTCAATTTTAAGAGCCAACAGGAGTGGTCATTTCTCCATACAAACGTACTCGACTGTTTCCTCCCTGGTTTTTGAAGCTAGAGGAATGATTTTTTCAACACAGATTAATATTGTCAATATCTGTGTCGGTGTGTTTTGCTTTTTTTGATATTTTTGTTTTTTAAGGCGCTAGAGCCCTTCAAACATGGCCAAAAATGGCCTCACTGACTATGCCGCAATGAGAGGCGTGGTATTCAAAACTGGTATCAATTAGCCAAAAAATCAAAACAGTCCGACACAGACAATTTCATAATCATTTAGATTTCCAAATTTGGTTACGATTGCTTAAGTTTTGGAGGAGGAAACAGTCGAGTACGAAACCTCGATTTTTGAGATTTTTACGCAGGATTTTTCGCCTAAGCTGCAGTTGTCCTTATCGCACTAATTTTAGGGGCGGGGTCAAGTTTCTAAATACGTACACGGACAGAAAAGTGATGGGCAATAGTCGACATTGAAAGTGGATAATCTAGTGATGTGATAAGTTATCGATAAACCATAACAAAGTCGCGATTTGCCTCTTAGTAGGCGAAGTAAGTAAAGTGAGTATGCACTTTGGCCTCAGGGGATATCGTTTAACACTATTTATTATTCCTTGGTTCATACAAAGCTGAGCTGACGCACTAGCTACGAGATTAAGTCCTGGCTACCCCCCAAAAAGGGAGGGGAAAAGTCGGCTTCTGCGGTCCAGTTTGCCTCTATTTCTACCTATCTCTTGATATGAGATTAAATTTGGTATAAATTTTGTGTAAATTAGGGACGAATAATTTATTTTAGAAATAATAGTTTCACATTTTCATACACAAATCTGAATATACGAACGAAAAATTAAAACTATATATAATTTTTGGTCACAGATTTGCTCTTTAGAAGCAAATTGTGGTGATTTGCACTAAAAATTAATTACACAATTTAGTTTATTCATTCTTTATTTAGAAAAGTATCAGTTCTAAGTACGTATTATTATATTGCTTTATATTTTACAATTTTCACTATTATTCAAAAATTTATTTTAAACAAAGTATTAATTTTATTAAAACTTTTGTGACGTGATCTCATGAAAGGGGCTCCACGAGGCGAAATACTTTTTACGCCAATTATTATTTTTTTTTTAATTTACAACAAAGACGAAAGTTCGAAAAAAATGTGGTTACTTAATAATTGCCTAACTTGTTGAAAAAATTACTTTACATAATATCAATTTATAACCGTAGTATATTCCATGATATGTTTTAAATACACCATATTATTTCCTAATTTTTAAAAGAATATTTAATACCTTTAAAATAATATCTGTCTGTCTGTCTGTCAATCTGCCTGTCCGTCTGTCACCAGGCTGTATCTCGTGAACCGTGATAGCTAAAAAGTTGCAATATTTACGGATGATGTATTTCTGTTGCCCTTATAACAACAAATACTAAAAACAGAATAAAATATTTTTTTAAGTGGGGCTCCCAAACAACAAACGGGATTTTTTGCCGTTTTTTGCGTAATGGTACGGAACCGACTCGCACTTGGCCGTTTTTTGTTAATAGCTTTGAACTTTTTTTATGTGGGAATAAACGCTTCGAATACATTTTTCTAGACATCATTCTGAATCCAATGAGGTATCATACGTATTTTTAGGAGTTAGTATCTCTATTAGTGGCAGCCGTACAAGCCCAATTTCAAAGAAAACCCGCAAATCGATGTACAGGTTAGCCGTTTGGCACACGCATACTAAGAGGTCAAAACAAAATTTTTGACCCGCAGTTTCTAAAAAAAATCCCTTAGGAGGGGTATGCTGAAACATTTTTTTTGTATGAAAAAAAAACATATTTTTTTTCCAAAAACCTATCGTGTGTGGTATCATACGAAAGGGCTTTTTGAGGCGATTCTAAAATTATACCACATCATTACATTTTAGCCATTTTTTTGTAAATTAAAACAAATAGAATTTTCAAAACACACCAAGTTTGGGGTCAAGTTAAAGGGTTAAGTAGAACTGTGTCACTTTGTATTGAAAACAAAAACCAAATAAATTTTTTATTGCTTTTTTGGGGTTACATATGAGGATATCACGTATCATTTGTACAAAAAAAAATCAGCCATATCGTATCTGGAGGAGCCCAAACTTGGTATGTTTTGAAAATTCTTTTTCTTTCAATTTAAGAAAAAACCGGCCAAGTGCGAATCGGAATCGGGCGCCGAGGGTTCCGTACATTACACAATTTAAACAATGTATTTTTATGTGAAACGTGAGTGAAAGGTAAATTGCGGTTTACGATTTATAACGTATTAAAAAAAAACTACTAACTAGATCTCGTTCAAACCAGTTCTCGGTAAAAGTTGGCAAGGTAATGTACATCATATATTTTTTCAGTTTTATCATTCTCTTATTTTAGAAGTTAGAGGGGGGGTTACACATTTTACCACTTTGGAAGTGTCTCTCGGTCTCGCGCAAACTATTCAGTTTAGAAAAAAAATATATGAGAAACCTCAATATCATTTTTGAAGACCTATCCATAGATACCACACACGTATGGGTTTGATGAAAAAAAAATTTTTGGGTTTCAGTTCTAAGTATGGGGAACCCCTAAATTTTTTTTTTTCTATTTTTGAGTGAAAATCTTAATGCGGTTCACAGAATACATCTACTTACCAAGTTTCAACAGTTCTTAAAAGTTTTTTTTATACAAAAAAAGGTTTCAGCACTCCCCTCCTAAGGGATTTTTTTTTAGGAACTGCGGGTCAAAATTTTTGTTTTGACTAGTATATACGTGTACCAAACGGCTAACCTGTACATCGATTTGCGGTTTTTTTATGCGAACAGCTTACACTATTTTTTTCACCACCTTGAACCTTTTGTAGACCTATTGTCCCAAAATATTGGGCGACGACCGGTCGTCTGGCCTAGGAGGTAGTGACCCTGCCTGTGAAGCCGATGGTCCTGGGTTCGATGATATGATATGATGAGCACAGATATTTGTTCCTGAGTCATGGGTGTTTTCTATTTGTATTTAAGTATTTATATATTATGTATATCGTTGTCTGAGTACCCATAACACAAGCCTCCTTGGGCTTACCGTGGGACTTAGTCAATCTGTGTAAGAATGTCCTATAATATTGATTTAATATTTATTATTATTTATTTATTTATTGGGTTTCATATTTATTCCGATCAGAATTAGGAGCTCTTCAATTTATACCTATTTTTATCAAAATCTGACACATAAATAAAAAAACGGACCATCAATAAAACTGTATAATTACATCAAAGTAAGAAATATCACATGTCACATGTTTCTTTATTATGATAATTTTATCTAACCTGAGGCTTTCTTTTTTTCTATTCAACGGAGCCGGAGAGCGGCAAATTTGTTTTTCAAGACGCTTGCTCGAAAAGATCTTATTTCATGCAGGTGTACTGAAGGGAAAAGGCCTATATTCTTCCCGCGGGAGTTATAGCTTTCTTTTTTAATTAGGTATGTCACTAATTCATACGAACCAAGTAAGTTATAAGTAAAATACTTTGTTTAAAATCAAGGTATAAGGGAGTTTTACTTTTAAAATACTCACGACTATAATTTATTATTTTTGTTTATCATATTTAAAAATATTTAATTGGATTAATTTAACAGCCGTTATCTTGTATGTTTTTATACAACAATATTTTCTTGTATGTCCATGTTATGTTATGTTTTTTTACTATTCTGTAACTCGAAATGTTAATTAGATTGCAGGTTGTAGAAGGATATTGAATTTAGTTACTAAAAACGCGAGCGGCGTGAGGCCGGCGAGGAGCGCAAATAACGTGCGCGTCGGTGTGCGTGCACCACACACACTGGGATAGTCCCTCGGTACGCGGTACCGCCCCCGTCAGCGCGACGACGATATTCTCTTTGAAATCTCAAAATTGAGTTTGGTCTCGGCTCCTGTTGGCTCTTAAGAGCCAACAGGAGTGGTCATTTCTCCATACAAACGTACTCGACTGTTTCCTCCCTGGTTTTTGAAGCTAGAGGAATGATTTTTTCAACACAGATTAATATTGTCAATATCTGTGTCGGTGTGTTTTGCTTTTTTTGATATTTTTGTTTTTTAAGGCGCTAGAGCCCTTCAAACATGGCCAAAAATGGCCTCACTGACTATGCCGCAATGAGAGGCGTGGTATTCAAAACTGGTATCAATTAGCCAAAAAATCAAAACAGTCCGACACAGACAATTTCATAATCATTTAGATTTCCAAGTTTGGTTACGATTGCTTAAGTTTTGGAGGAGGAAACAGTCGAGTACGAAACCTCGATTTTTGAGATTTTTACGCAGGATTTTTCGCCTAAGCTGCAGTTGTCCTTATCGCACTAATTTTAGGGGCGGGGTCAAGTTTCTAAATACGTACACGGACAGAAAAGTGATGGGCAATAGTCGACATTGAAAGTCGATAATCTAGTGATGTGATAAGTTATCGATAAACCATAACAAAGTCGCGATTTGCCTCTTAGTAGGCGAAGTAAGTAAAGTGAGTATGCACTTTGGCCTCAGGGGATATCGTTTAACACTATTTATTATTCCTTGGTTCATACAAAGCTGAGCTGACGCACTAGCTACGAGATTAAGTCCTGGCTAACCCCAAAAAGGGAGGGGAAAAGTCGGCTTCTGCGGTTCAGTTTGCCTCTATTTCTACCTATCTCTTGATATGAGATCAAATTTGGTATAAATTTTGTGTAAATTAGGGACGAATAATTTATTTTAGAAATAATAGTTTCACATTTTCATACACAAATCTGAATATACGAACGAAAAATTAAAACTATATATAATTTTTGGTCACAGATTTGCTCTTTAGAAGCAAATTGTGGTGATTTGCACTAAAAATTAATTACACAATTTAGTTTATTCATTCTTTATTTAGAAAAGTATCAGTTCTAAGTACGTATTATTATATTGCTTTATATTTTACAATTTTCAGTATTATTCAAAAATTTATTTTAAACAAAGTATTAATTTTATTAAAACTTTTGTGACGTGATCTCATGAAAGGGGCTCCACGAGGCGAAATACTTTTTACGCCAATTATTTCCTTTTTTTTTTAATTTACAACAAAGACGAAAGTTCGAAAGAAATGTGGTTACTTAATAATTGCCTAACTTGTTGAAAAAATTACTTTACATAATATCAATTTATAACCGTAGTATATTCCATGATATGTTTTAAATACACCATATTATTTCCTAATTTTTAAAAGAATATTTAATACTTTTAAAATAATATCTGTCTATCTGTCTGTCAATCTGCCTGTCCGTCTGTCACCAGGCTGTATCTCGTGAACCGTGATAGCTAAAAAGTTGCAATATTTACGGATGATGTATTTCTGTTGCCGCTATAACAACAAATACTAAAAACAGAATAAAATATTTTTTTAAGTGGGGCTCCCAAACAACAAACGGGATTTTTTGCCGTTTTTTGCGTATAATGGTACGGAACCGACTCGCACTTGGCCGTTTTTTGTTAATAGCTTTGAACTTTTTTTATGTGGGAATAAACGCTTCGAATACATTTTTCTAGACATCATTCTGAATCCAATGAGGTATCATACGTATTTTTAGGAGTTAGTATCTCTATTAGTGGCAGCCGTACAAGCCCAATTTCAAAGAAAAACCGCAAATCGATGTACAGGTTAGCCGTTTGGCACACGCATACTAAGAGGTCAAAACAAAATTTTTGACCCGCAGTTTCTAAAAAAAATCCCTTAGGAGGGGTATGCTGAAACATTTTTTTTGTATGAAAAAAAAAAATATTTTTTTTCCAAAAACCTATCGTGTGTGGTATCATACGAAAGGGCTTTTTGAGGCGATTCTAAAATTATACCACATCATTACATTTTAGCAATTTTTTTGTAAATTAAAACAAATAGAATTTTCAAAACACACCAAGTTTGGGGTCAAGTTAAAGGGTTAAGTAGAACTGTGTCACTTTGTATTGAAAAAAAAAAACTAAATAAATTTTTTATTGCTTTTTTGGGGTTACATATGAGGATATCACGTATCATTTGTACAAAAAAAATCAGCCATATCGTATCTGGAGGAGCCCAAACTTGGAATGTTTTGAAAATTCTTTTTCTTTCAATTTAAGAAAAAAACCGGCCAAGTGCGAATCGGAATCGGGCGCCGAGGGTTCCGTACATTACACAATTTAAACAATGTATTTTTATGTGAAACGTGAGTGAAAGGTAAATTGCGGTTTACGATTTATAACGTATTAAAAAAAAACTACTAACTAGATCTCGTTCAAACCAGTTCTCGGTAAAAGTTGGCAAGGTAATGTACATCATATATTTTTTCAGTTTTATCATTCTCTTATTTTAGAAGTTAGAGGGGGGGTTACACATTTTACCACTTTGGAAGTGTCTCTCGGTCTCGCGCAAACTATTCAGTTTAGAAAAAAAATATATGAGAAACCTCAATATCATTTTTGAAGACCTATCCATAGATACCACACACGGTCGTATGGGTTTGATGAAAAAAAAAAAATTTTTGGGTTTCAGTTCTAAGTATGGGGAACCCCTAAATTTTTTTTTTCCTATTTTTGAGTGAAAATCTTAATGCGGTTCACAGAATACATCTACTTACCAAGTTTCAACAGTTCTTATAGTTTCGGAAAGAAGTGGCTGTGACATACGGACGGACGACAGACAGACAGACATGACGAATCCATAAGGGTTCCGTTTTTTGCCATTTGGCTACGGAACCCTAAAAATGGCTAAAATGCAATGATGTGGTATATTTTCAGAATCGCTTCAAAAAGCCCTTTCGTATGATAGATGAGAAGTATACGATAGGTTTAAAAAAAAAGTTTTTTTTTATACAAAAAAAGGTTTCAGCACTCCCCTCCTAAGGGAATTTTTTTTAGGAACTGCGGGTCAAAATTTTTGTTTTGACTAGTATATACGTGTACCAAACGGCTAACCTGTACATCGATTTGCGGTTTTTTTATGCGAACAGCTTGCACTATTTTTTTCACCACCTTGAACCTTTTGTAGACTAGACTATTGTCCCAAAATATTGGGCGACGACCGGTCGTCTGGCCTAGGAGGTAGTGACCCTGCCTGTGAAGCCGATGGTCCTGGGTTCGATGATATGATATGATGAGCACAGATATTTGTTCCTGAGTCATGGGTGTTTTCTATTTGTATTTAAGTATTTATATATTATGTATATCGTTGTCTGAGTACCCATAACACAAGCCTCCTTGGGCTTACCGTGGGACTTAGTCAATCTGTGTAAGAATGTCCTATAATATTGATTTAATATTTATTATTATTTATTTATTTATTGGGTTTCATATTTATTCCGATCAGAATTAGGAGCTCTTCAATTTATACCTATTTTTATCAAAATCTGACACATAAATAAAAAAACGGACCATCAATAAAACTGTATAATTACATCAAAGTAAGAAATATCACATGTCACATGTTTCTTTATTATGATAATTTTATCTAACCTGAGGCTTTCTTTTTTTCTATTCAACGGAGCCGGAGAGCGGCAAATTTGTTTTTCAAGATGCTTGCTCGAAAAGATCTTATTTCATGCAGGTGTACTAAAGGGAAAAGGCCTATATTGTTCCCGCGGGAGTTATAGCTTTCTTTTTTAATTAGGTATGTCACTAATTCATACGAACCAAGTAAGTTATAAGTAAAATACTTTGTTTAAAATCAAGGTATAAGGGAGTTTTACTTTTAAAATACTCACGACTATAATTTAATATTTTTGTTTATCATATTTAAAAATATTTAATTGGATTAATTTAACAGCCGTTATCTTGTATGTTTTTATACAACAATGTTTTCTTGTATGTCCATGTTATGTTATGTTTTTTTACTATTCTGTAACTCGAAATGTTAATTAGATTGCAGGTTGTAGAAGGATATTGAATTCAGTTACTAAAAAACTAAAAACGCGAGCGGCGTGAGGCCGGCGAGGAGCGCAAATAACGTGCGCGTCGGTGTGCGTGCACCACACACACTGGGATAGTCCCTCGGTACGCGGTTCCGCCCCCGTCAGCGCGACGACGATATTCTCTTTCAAATCTCAAAATTGAGTTTGGTCTCGGCTCCTGTTGGCTCTTAAGACAGTTTTTTTCTCGATTTTGGCCACCGTAGCCTATAGGGTATTTGACAACATTAAAAATATATAACGAATTGCTGTCATCCTGAAAGATAATAAACTAATAAAGTATATTTCACTATATTTGACTGTAAATTATGTTTAGTTTTTGGAAAATAAACGAAAGAAAATTTAATATTTTTTGAAATTTCATCAGGGACGTGAACGCTCTGTGATTGGTTAACGCTCGGATGACGTCACACGCGGGTAAACATTCTTGATTGACTTAAGTGTTTTAACTGTTTTATTTGTATTTAGTTAATTTTAGTTATTGTTCCACAGTTTTCTGATATATTCCGATTTATCCGTATATCTAGTAGCACAATATTCATAAGAATGTCAAAATGGAGCCGAAATATGTGAAAGCTGATTAGCGGCAACCTACCAGACATAGACGCATTAATGGTTGCACTTTTCTTTAAAGATAATCCGGATTACTATGCTGCGGAACTTAGAAATGTAAAAACAGCTGTGTGAGTATACGTAGAAATTGTTTATTTACGAACATTTCGATTTCGATGATACGAATACGACGACGATATATATATAGAATACGATGACGAGAAAAGTATCTCCATACTGCACTTTAGTTTGAAAGAAAAAGTATGCTACTAACTACCTACTAATGCTGAAAGAGCTATGTTATGAGGTTATGTAGTAATACATTAAATACCTAGATCTTGTTTCGTTAAATACAACAAAATCCGCTGCTTTAACTACCATATTTATTTACAGTTAAATACTACTTACATCGAAGTGGTCTTCACACATAAAAACATTTGTATGCGCTAAAATGCTCTTTGGGTCTCTTCGCGCTAGTTTTAACCATATTTTTCTTTTTTTGGGATTCGTTGGAACGGAAACAAACAATTTATCTGGATTTTTTATAGTCGTACTTGAACATTGCGGCACTATACACCATTTATATACCATTTTACAGTGAAATAATCAATTCAATGCACATAAACCATAAGATTTTCTAAGGTCATTGACTGAGTTTACTCGCGTGTGACGTCACACGTGTCACGTGATTAGCCCCTTTGCAAAAACAGCGTTTAAGGCGCGTTCAAAATAAATAAACTTTAACATTGTTTTTTTATATTTAATACAGGAAATTTCACGGAAATATCAATGTAGTGTAATTATTAAGTCATAAACAATCAATTAAAACCATTTTCTAAAATTAGTCAAATAGCCTATTGAGACTAACAAGCAACGCTAAGCGGTTTTCGTAGGGTATGGATGTTGCTATATGAAGGGTGTCATGTGCGCGTTTCTGACTTATGAAGCAATTATTTCTACTACAACATAAAATACAATGTTTCTGTTGGCCAAGCAATCACAAGACAGATGCGACGCAGCAGCGTGTTTAAGTAGGCTAATTTGCATTGAATCGAGTCTCCTTAATTAAACAAGAAACATTTTATCGAAATGTATGAAGTTCTATTTTCAAAATTTTTATAATTGATTAAACCGTATTGATAAAATTCTTATGCTTGAGTCGGAAGTGCCATAGACTATCCAACGTTGAAAAGAGTAAGGTTGTAGTGTTGCATAAGTTGTAATACACAGATTATACTCGACGAGTAGAAAAAATATGTTTACACTTTTGCACCTTACTCCTTTGTAATAAATAATAAATAAATAAATAAATAAATATGGACATTCTTACACAGATTGACTAAGTCCCACGGTAAGCCCAAGGAGGCTTGTGTTATGGGTACTCAGACAACGATATACGTAATATATAAATACTTAAATACATAGAAAACAACCATGACTCAGGAACAAATATCTGTGCTCATCACACAAATAAATGCCCTTACCGGGATTCGAACCAAGGACCATCGGCTTCACAGGCAGGGTCAATACCCACTAGGCCAGACCGGTTGTCAAAAAATAAATAATGCCAAAAATGTATACATATCTTTGACGTCGGCTGTACAACATAAGCACAACTTTATTCTACTTATGTCCTACAAAATCTTCATATTCAATCGCTTACGTCAATATCACCGAACCAGTTTGGATTCACACCCTCAAAATCCACCACCGACGCCATACAAGCTGTCCGAATAATAACCGATAAGTACCGCTTAAACAAAGAAGATCTGCATTTTATATTTATCGACCTGGAAAAGGCGTTCGACCGGGTACCGCGTAGACTTGTATGGCAGGCGCTTAGGGCTCAACACCTGCCTGAAATTTACATACAGCTTATACAGGACATGTATCACAATTCACATACGAGAGTAAAAAGTCCAGCAGGCCTCAGCGAAGCGTTCGAGGTAGGAGTGGGAGTTCACCAAGGTTCGGCAATTAGTCCACTACTCTTCAACTTGGTCATGGATCTTATAACCAGAGAAATCCAAGCTCCATTGCCGATGAATCTCCTGTACGCGGACGACATAGTACTCATGGCTAACACAGCAAGCAAAATGCAGGATACTCTACATCTCTGGGTTAACGCCCTAGAACAAGCGGGCCTCAAAGTCAGTCGAACCAAAACCGAACACTTGCAATGCAGGTTCACTGGCAGAAACCAACAAGCAACTGTCTGCTACCCCGACTTGACACCGGTGCCTAAAGTTACACATTTCAAGTACCTGGGATCGGTTATCTCAGAAGATGGCAAAATAGAGGAAGATGTGGCGCACCGAGTAAATGTTGGCTGGCAAAAGTGGCGCACGCTGTCTGGAGTACTGTGTGACACTCACATGCCCGTGCGAACTAAAGGAAAGGTCTACAAGATGGCTGTTAGGCCAGCGCTGCTTTATGGATCGGAGTGCTGGCCTATCAAGGAAACTAACGTGCAAAAACTCCATACAGCCGAAATGAAGATGCTTAGGTGGTCCGGAGGTGTTACACGGCTTGATAAAGTCAGAAACGAGTACATTCGTGACAGCTTCAAGGTAGCCCCTATACCTGAAAAACTCACAGAGAACCGACTCAGGTGGTACGGACACGTGATGCGAAGGGGCGAAGAGTACGTTGCCAAAAAAGCTCTGAACCTGCCGGAGAAAAAGAGAGGCCAGGGACGCCCGCCGTCAACATGGTGGACCAGCATGACCCAATTACTTAAGAGAAACAATTTACCCGATCCGACAACCCTCGACAGAATTTCGTGGCGCAAAATAATTAGGAGAGCCGACCCCACCTGAAGTGGGATGGAGCAAGGAAGAAGAAGAAGATGTCCTACAAAATCTTCCCCTGAGCTACGAAAACTATGGTATTTTAAACCCTACGTAAAATTACATTTTTTATTGTCCTAAATTGGGATTTGGTATTTAATAAATATGTATAATAAATACTATTTATTCCGCTCAGCTCTTCAAACTTACCAAATTTTATCAAAATCTTACGAAGATCCCAGAGGATTTCGTAATACAGAGGAAATTTTTCACGACATACTGCGAATGAGGGCTAACGCGTATGAATTCGCCGCTAGGGGCGCTAGTGTAGATGGTGGTCTTTTCCATAGTTCGAAATGTCAAATGTCACTTGTCACTTTAATGACTGACAGCTTTTCTATAGTCTTTTGGACCACCATCAACAGAGGCGCCAACTGGTGAGCAAAAAAACGATAGCCCTCATTGCGCTTATACCTATTGTACAGAATAGGGAACTAATATCTATTAACCCAATTTATTGAAATCTGATGAAAAAAAAAACAACAAAATAAAAATCGGCTCGTGTATACATGAATAAAAGCTTGCAAAAATAAAATAATTTTTTTTTTTTAATTTTGCGTTGATTTTTTTTTTCATAAAACACGTGAAATTACAATTATTTTCTTTCAGGTCTAAAATGGAGAAGTCATCGTAAATTTCTCACTCCCGCTTTCCATTACAACATACTTCACACGTTCCTTCCCGTGTTTCTGAAGAATGGGAACATTTTGTGCGATGCACTGAAGAAAAAGGCCAATGGTTCAGCTATAGAGTTATTCCCGGTTATGGCTATGGCGGCGCTGGATAATATTACAGGTGGGCATATTTATCCATTTAAAATACACATCAACATCATATCAGTCTTTTATCGCCCACTGCTGAGCGTATAGGCCTCTCTTCTAGTACGTCACTTGTCTCGATCCTTACCTAATCTCATCCAGAAGTGACCCGCTATCTTCCGGATGTCGGCCACTCAACGAGCCTACGGACGCCACGCGCTTCTTTCATGCGAAAGTTAAAAATTTATTAATTATTTTGTCATGGATCATTCGAATCTCAACTCATTAGCTCGAGATATTATGTAGCTACAGGTATCCGTCGGATCTGTCTGGCCTATGTCAGAATTGCCATATGTTAGGGTTTTCCCTGATATGTAAGGATTTTTGGTCCTGTGTCAGGATTGCGGGGGGACTTGACGAGTGTCAGGGTTTTTAAGAAACCTCTAACCTCTAGACGCTAGCTAAAAGTATGGAGTTGGACAGAGAAAAGGGAAGATTATGCTGTAGCCACAGAATAAATATGATGGCGAGTTAAGGGACTAGTATCCTACGAAAAGTTTTGAAACGAGGGATTGCATGGGCACTTTTATATTTTGTATGAGGATTGAGGGATGTGTGACGGTCCAGAAAATGCTAGGATTTTAGGGCGATTTCCAGATTTTTGTCAGGATATAGCACTTCTCATATTGTAACCTTATAAGGATGACTCACGTTAGACCGGGCCGTGTCCGGGCCGGAGCTTCCGGCGCTTCGTTTTCTATGGAAAGCATCATGTGATCACCTGTCATGTCATAGAAAAGTAAGCGCCGGAAGCTCCGGCCCGGACACGCCCCGGTCTAACGTGAGTCATCCTTCGAGAAAGGCAAAATAACGTATTTTTTTTTACCTCGTTGCTTGATTAAAATTGATTGTATTTTACAGAAACAATAATGGGGGTGTCCTTGGATGCGCAAAAAGAAAAAGACTCTAAATATGTTAAATCTATTGACGTGTAAGTTTGCATCAAGTCATTATTATTGCACTAATTATCTCAATAATAAAACGTAAACAGTTCTATTACTTAAATACCTACAGACGCACAGGCCTAATCCGTTTAACCATGGGAACCTTGAAATATGTGGTATTTTCTATAAAACGGGACCTTCTGGCGATGGCGCTTACGCCATTATATAGGTAAACGATGCTCCGATACAATGCCGCGCGACGCGTAAGCGCCATCGACAATAAGGTCCCTTTTCATAGAAAATGCCCCATATACATATTTTAAATATTGTAGCTAGAGCTCCATGTTTTTTTCAATTCAGTACATATGTACAGTCGAAGGCAAAAATATCGATCCAGACAAATGGCTCAAAAATATGTAAACACGACTTTATTGTCTAAGGTGTAAGAGCGTACACATATTTTTGAAACTTTGGGAATGTATATATATTTTATACCCTTGACTGTACAGTAAAACTTTACATGTAACTGAAATGATGTATACATCTGCACTGCTTTATCTACACAGATATTATAAGCTCTATGATGTAAAATAGGGAAATAGGGGAATAATATGTATGATGTGTTCAGAAACCGCATGTTCGAGATGCTCGAAATAAGAATGTCATTAACTAAAACGTGTCGACGTTATTTTTATCTTCTTCTTTTCCTAGCCTTAATCCCATCATTTGGGGTCGGCTCTCCTAGTAATTCTTCGCCAGGACTGTCTGTCCCGGGTCGTCTGGGCTGGTATTTTTGCCTTCTTTAAGTCCCTATTTATAGTGGCCATCCATGTTTGTCGGGGTCTTCCTCGCCTCGCCGACGGCGGTGGGTAAATGTGCAGCACTTTCTGTGTCATGTGGTCAGGTGGTCGCCGCATGACGTGACCATACCATCTGAGTCGGGTTTCTTCCAGTTTGTCAGGGATAGGTTTTACTCTGAAGCTGCCTCGTATGTGTACGTTTCGTACGCGATCCAGTAATGTCACACCACCTGCCCAGCGCAACATTCTCATTTCCGCAGTGTGCAGCTTATTTTCCTGTTGTTTCTTTAAAGGCCAACACTCCGCCCCATATAACATAGCTGGACGCACTGCAGCCTTGTACACTTTACCCTTGATGTGCACCGGCATTCTATTGTCACACAGCACTCCCGACAGCTCCTTCCACTTCATCCATCCTGTGTTTATTCGGTGGGTTATGTCAGCATCTATAGATCCATCGCTACTAATAACTGAGCCAAGGTATTTGAAGCTGTCTACCTTTTTTAGTGGGGTGTGCTGTAGTTTAATGGTGTCAAGGCTACTAACGCCGCTAAAGTTACAGTGAAGGTATTCAGTCTTTGGTCTACTGATGCGTAGCCCAGCTGATTCCAGTGCTGTCCTCCATTTTTCTAGAGTTACTTCTAGGTTGTTTGCGTTTTCGCTGATCAGAACGATGTCGTCTGCGTATAGTAGGTTCCACGGCGGTGCTTGCTGCAAGCTGGCTGTTAAATGGTTCATAACCAGGTTAAACAAGAAGGGACTCAATACTGAGCCTTGATGAACGCCGACCTGTACTTCAAATTCTTCGCTCGTTCCAGCTGCACAGCGCACTTTAGTTTTGACGTTTAAGTACATGTCTCTCACAACATTCACGTAATGCTCTGGTATGTTGTGCGCTTGCATGGCTTGCCAAATCAACTCCCGCGGAACTCGGTCGAAGGCCTTTTCCAGATCGATGAAAACCATATGTAGGTCAGCCTTGTTATCCCTATACTGTTCCATTAAAATTCTGACTGTGTGGATGGCGTCGGTGGTCGATTTACCTGCGACAAAGCCGCACTGGTTTTCTGTGACTTCTGCGAGTTGGAGTAATCGGTTACATATGATACGTTCCCATATCTTCAGGGTATGTGGGATTAGTTTTATCGCCCTGTAGTTCTCGCAAAGTCTAACATCCCCTTTATTTTTATAAAACGGAACCAAAAGACTGTTCCTCCATTCGTCCGGCATTCCATCAGTCAGAATTTTGTTGAAGAGGTTTGTCAGGAATACTACTCCATCCGCCCCCAGTTTCTTCCATAATTCAGTGGGTATACTGTCTGGACCTGTCGCTTTGTTATTAGCCATTACTCGAATGGCGGTTTGCGTCTCTTCTTGTGTTATACAGGATATTGGTCCCAAGATCGGTAACGGCGGTTCGGGGGGGTCTGAGCTAGGATATGTTTCATTGAGTAGCTTAGAGTAGTATTCCCTCCATCTGTCCTGGATTTCTTTGTTAGATGTGAGTAGCTGGCCGCTTTCATTTTTGATGTACTTTATAGTCTTTACATCTTTGGTGTTATTGTTTCTGCACTTTGCTATTCTGAAGATTTCTCGGTCGTTTTTGGCTGCATCGAGTTTGGCGTATAAGTTGTTTTCCGAGCTGGCTTTTGCTTGTGCCACCGTTCTCTTTGCGTCTTTTTTTGCTTCTTTGTAGGCTGTTTTGTCCCCATCATCATTCGTTTGCTGCCACAGCTTGAAAAGGAGTTTTTTGTGCTCTATTTTCTCTTTTACCTCCTCCTGCCACCATTTCGAGTCTTTGTCTCCACATAGTGGTCCTTTTGATACTCCGAGTAGCGTGGTGGCTTTTTGGTTGCAAAAGGTTTGGAACTGTTGCCATATGGCGTTAGAATTGCCATCGGTCTTCATTTCTCGGCAGTGGTTTATGATGTCATTGCACAGTTGTGTTCCCTCCTGGCGCCCTATTCTGTGCCAACGAATTTTTGGTGTCTTGTCCTTCTTTACTTTCACAGACTTTAGCATGACAAATTCTGCGACCAGGATTCTGTGCTGTGTGGTCAAGGGTTCTCCGGGGATTACCTTACAGTCTCTACATCTTTTGAGGCAAGAGCGATTTGTCAAGATGAAGTCTATTTGTGTATGATTTCCTCCACTTTTGTAGGTAATAAGGTGTTGTTGTGATTTAGTAAAGAAGGTGTTGACGATGGCGAGGTCGAAGGTTGACGCAAATTGTAGTATAGTTTCGCCTTCTGCGTTTACATTTCCATATCCCTGATTACCGTGCACTCTTTGATATGTGGTTGAGTTGCTGCCCACATGGCCATTGAAATCCGCACCGATGTACTTAAGCTCATCTAATGGTATTGACTGTAGCAGATCGTGCATGTCGTCCCAGAATAGTTGCTTCTCGACGGTCGAGCAGCCGTTCGACGTTATTTTTATACTTATAAAAAAACCGGCCAAGTGCGATTCGGACTCGCGCACGAAGGGTTCCGTACCATTACGGAAAAAACAGCAAAAAAATCACGTTTGTTGTATGGGAAGCCCCATTTAAATATTTATATTATTCTGTTTTTAGTATTTGTTGTTATAGCGGCAACAGAAATACATCAGCTGTGAAAATTTCAACTGTCTAGCTATCACGGTTCATGAGATACAGCCTGGTGACAGACAGACAGACGGACGGACAGACGGACGGACAGACGGACAGCGGAGTCTTAGTAATAGGGTCCCGTTTTTACCCTTTGGGTACGGAACCCTAAAAACATTTTCACAGATAAAAAAATGTGTTGTTACAAAACGTTTATTTATCTGTATGCTGGCCGTAACGTAATTGCATTTATAGAGGGTTAATGACACGCGTGTAGATAAACGTAATCAAATGACAGTTAAATTTAATAAATAAAACTACCTGCCGGGCTAGCACATGATTGGCGCGACAGTATCTCGCCGCGACATAAACTACCCGTCCCCCTTTAATTCATACAGTCAGTAAAAGACCGGTAGTCTATCTCGTGGCGAGATACTGTCGCGCCAATCATGTGCTCGGCCTACTGATATTGATATGTCTAAGTAAAAGTCTGTTCTGCATTTTAATCTCTATTATCCGGTATTATTTACAAGTATGTAGTTAAAAAACCTTGAACACTGAATATAAACTTTTTTTCAGCGTAAGTCAAATCATGGCGACCAGAATGAGAGACTTGTTCATGGGCAACGATCTGTTTTTCTCCCTGACATCACAAAAGAGGAAACACGACAAAGCGCTCGAGTTTATGAACAGACACACGAAGGAAGTGATCGATGCTAGGAGGAAAGAGTTGAATGTCGCCAACGCTAAGAAGTTGGTTGAAAGTTCGGAGTTAGGTCGGTGAATATCATAGATATAGTATATACAAGTAGTTATAGACGCGCCACCGAGCGACCGGGGGTAAGAGAAAGAATATTCATATAAAATTTGGGCAGCATAGGATTTTTTCTCTTTCACTCTTATAAATTTCGGTATTTCGCCATCGCCTCCTTCCTATGATGGTCGGTGATAAGGAAAAAGCATAGCACTATTCTCTTTCCTCTTATAGGAATCGCAATAAGACTAGCTTTCTCTATCAAAGAGTGTCAGGCCCTTGACAGATACACGAAGGAAGTAATCGAAGCTAGGAGGAAAGAGTTGAATGTCGCCAACGCTAAGAAGTTGGTTGAAAGTTCGGAGTTGGGTTGGTGAATATTTAATTATTTTATTTTCATTCCTCATGCTCTGAAAGTGGGTCATTGTTGTTCTATAGTGTGCAGAAAGTGATACATTTCTACTCTAGAGCATTTTATTTTCCAAGTGCGTTTGTTGTACGATAAGCAACTTAAATATGGTTTTAAGTGGATTTTTGTACAATTTCCATTCTGATATTTAACTCGATGATATTTTTACCTAAATTGCTAATTGTTAATACCCTCAAAAATACTATAAAAGTTTTTACTTAGGCATGTTTTTTAAATACACGTGTATTTAACTCTTCGTATTCAAAATGAAAATATATAATATATGTAGATTGTTTATAGTATGAATTTTCTCAAATGATTTTTACGCCTAAGACCTTAATCTGTTAAACAAAAGCCATTGTTTCTTTTGCGTGAGCGGTCGGCCATTGTGTGTCGTTATCTCTGAGCGCGTGCCATTGTGTCTCACAATGGCACACAACGGCCGACCGCTCGCACCAAAGAAACAATGGCTTTTGTTTAACAAATTAGGGTCTTAGACGTAAAAATCATTTCAGAAGATGCAGACTATACTATCGTCTTATACGTAGCCAACTAGCCAGCCGTAAGGTTACAGGTTAGGTACCTAAGCGTTACAGGTTTTGTTTTTTGTGTTTTACAGGTTATTAGGTTTTTTTTGGTGTTACAGGTATGAAAAACAAGCATGCCTTCCTGGACCTGCTGCTATTGGCTGAAGTTGACGGCAAACAGATCAGTGACGAATGCGTCCGCGACGAAGTCGCCACATTTATGTTTGAAGTACGTATCAATAACTGCTGTAAACGGGGGGCGCCCCCGCAATCCTGACAAAGAACCAAAAATCCTGACATGTCAGGGGAAATCCTGACGTATGGCAACTTTAAATAGGACTGACTTTACTTTTAGGGTTCCGTACCCAAAGGGTAAAAACGGGACCCTATTACTAAGACTCCGCTGTCTGTCTGCCTGTCTATCTGTCTGTCCGTCTGTAAGCTGTATCTCATGAACCGTGATAGCTAGACAGCTGAAGTTTTCACAGATGATGTATTTCTGTTGTACAACAAATAGTAAAAACAGAATAAAATAAATATTTAAGTGGCTCCCATACAACAAACGTGATTTTTTTTCCCGTTTTTTGCGTAATGGTACGGAACCCGAGTCCAACTCGCACTTGGCCGGTTTTTCAGGGTCACGACACAACCGCGTCGGGCACAGTGTACGGGTTGTACTGTATTGCGAATCACCCAGAAGTGCAGCGGAGGATTGTAGAAGAGCAGAAGGAAGTTTTGGGCGGCGACCTAACAAGAGATCCTACCTTTAGGTATGAAAGTCAAAGTTTTTTATTCTCATAATATAAATTTATCGGATATCTTTTGTTTCCCATAAAGTTTTAAGTCATAATGTATTGTTTGTCCGCATTTTCGTTAGTCATAATTTGGTTTTTCTCAGAAACGCGTTACTTTTCAGGTTTGCCACAAAACAAACCTAAACCTATCTATAGGATAACCTTACGGAAATCCTGAAAAGTTAACGGTTTCAGAATTATGATTAATGATAATCTGACAATCATTACATTATGACCAGGCATCGTAAACTGCGAGCGAAATCCATTGAAATGACGTATGACAACCTGTAGGCCGAGCACATGATTGACGCGACAGTATCTCGGCGCGAGATAGACTACCCGTCTCTTACTAACTGTATGAATTAAAGGGGGACGGGTAGTCTATGTCGCGGCGAGATACTCTCGCACCAATCATGTGCTAGCCCGGCAGTTACAACCCTAGTACTTCAATGGATTTCGCTCGCAGTTTACGATGCCTGATTATGACTCAATAATTATGTCAAACAAAGGGATCCGAAATTTACCTTATCTAATAGACCTGTACCAATAACTTCTGAGGTTATAAGAATATTAATGTTGCTTATTTTTTATATATAGTTTCCAGACCATATACTAAACCTAAAAATAATATTTTGTGTCATCCTAGGTATTTGCTTAGGTAGAAATTTAGGTATTTCTTTTTTCAATCAGCATTCTGTAAAAAAAATATTCGAGACGAAATTCTTTGTTTCCCTGTAAAGGCAAAGTGGCTTCCGACGTACACACGCATTTTGTGTCATTTTCATCCACGGCTATAATGGCATTTAATAAATACCTAATATTGATCCTAAAACGCCTAAAAAAATATTAGAGTCGATAAGTGAAGTGTTGTACTTTACAGAACATTGTTATATGTTATTCAAACAAATCTGTGTCAAATTCATCCACCGCTTTTATTTAAAAAAAATTTTTTTCTAATTAACACCCTGTATCTGCCACAAAAAAAAATTCATATTATTAAGTTTACGTCTACAATATTATAATACCACATTGAGACATCATTCATAATTTGGGTCATTTTGATCCACGGTTTTTTTACTATCTGGCAAAATAAAACTCAATTGAGCAAGAAGGGCGTGCGCGGGGAAGGGTACCTACGCGGGTGGGGTGCTCATTATACTTGCCGCAATATCAGCTGGCGACTGAGATCTTAATACTATCTCCTTTACCCTTGTTAAGACCAACCAAGAGTGAAAGAGATGGCATTATGAGCTGTCTCGCCACTTAGTTTTGCGATACAGTGTATTTATTTCATTCGGAGGCATAATTACATTGTCTTATCAATCTTACCGTAGTAGGTATATAAATATAATTAAAAATAAACTGTAGGCTGCACTCCTCATACTGACCAACATTTGTGACGTTCCTAATCAAAAGGTACCAATTTCTCTGACAGGTTATTTGTATAAAGATATAATCAAATTTCGTCTTTATGGTAAACGACAAAGTGGTACCTACCTTTTGATTGAGAATGTCAAATCAGCGACTTAAAAAATACTTTTGTTTCGATTATTAGTAGACTTTTTAAGTTTATTTTAAGACGCAATTTATTGCGATTTTTGTTATGTTTAAGCGTGGCAAGCAACATTAATTACAATGATGATGATGTTCATTAAATACAATATTTTTTCATACTATACTGAACTGTCACCCTATACATGAGAATGAACAGCGCCCTCTTGACAATGATCATATATTACTGGTCAGGCTTTAATATGTGTCATAATTTAGTAGTCCCCTTTGTGGATTCTAAGTTTCCGAGTTACAGCAGTTTAGTGAAAGCGTTTTTTTTTTAATATAAATTAAGGGTTGAATAAAGAGGAAAGAAAATTTGATTATTTTTGCGCTACGACGTACGGTTTAGTAGATACAGCCCTATAAAGTTTTTTTTATTGTTTTTTTTTCTTTTTTACATTGTGTTTTTTGTATATTACTTTGGGGTTTTATAAAGGGGAACGAAAATTTAATTATTTTTGCCCTACGACGCATGGTTTAGGAGATCAAGCCCTATAAAAAAAAATCTCTTTTTTTTTGCGTTTTTTTGTGTATAAATTAATGGTTATATAAAGGGGACCGAAAAGTTGATTATTTTTGCGCTACGACGCACGGTTTAGGAGATACAGCCCTATATAGATTTTTTTCTTTTTCTTTTTTAGGTTTTTAAATCTTAATTAAGGGCTTCTTAAGGGGAACGAAAATTTGATTATTTTTGCGCTACGATGCACGGTTTAGGAGATACAGCCCTATAAAGTTTTTTTGTTATCATTTTTTTCTTTTTTTTTCTTGTGTTTTTGTATATTATTTTGGGGCTTCATAAAGGGGAAAGAAAATTTTATTATTTTTGCGCTACGACGCATGGTTTAGGAGATACAGCCCTATAAAGATTTTTTTTTTTAATTTTGCGTTTTTTTAAATATAAATTATGGGTTGCATAAAGGGGAACGAAAATTTTATTGTTTTTGCGGTACCACGCACGGTTTAGGAGATACAGCTCTATAAAGTTTTTTTTCCTGGTTTTTTTTGTTTTTTTTTAAGTATTATTATATATTATATAATTACGGGTTTCTTAAAGGGTTTTTTTTTATTATTATTGCGCTACGATGCACGGTTTAGGAGATGCAACCCTATAAAGATTATTTTTGTTGTTTTTTTTTTCATTGTGTTTTTTGTATATTATTTTGGGGTTCCGTAAAGGGGAACGAAAATTTTGTTATTTTTGCGCTACCACGCACGGTTTAGGAGATATAGCTCTATAAAGATTTTTTCCTGTTTTTTTTTTTGTTTTTTTTTTAAAGTATTAATTAAGGGTTTCTTAAAGGGGAACGAAAAATTGATTATTTTTGCGCTACGATGCACGATTTAGGAGATGCAGCCCTATAAAGATTTTTTTTTTGTTTTTTTTTTTTCATTGTGTTTTTTGTATATTAGTTTGGGGTTCCACAAAGGGGAACGAAAATGTGATTATTTTTGCGCTACGACTTTTAGGAGATACAGCCCTATAAAGTTTTTTTTGTTTTTTTTTTTTTTTTATTGTGTTTTTTGTATATTACTTTGGGGTTCCGTAAAGGGGAACGAAAATTTTATTATTTTTGCGCTACGACGCACGGTTTAGGAGATACAGCCCTAAAATGATTTTTTCCCTCTTATTCTTTTTTGCGTTTTTCAATCTTAATTAGGGGTTTCTTAAAGGGGTTTTTTTAATTATTTTTGCGCTACGACGCATGGTTTAAGAGATACAGCCCTATAATGTTTTTTTTTTAAATTTTGCGTTTTTTTTTAAATATAAATTATGGGTTGCATAAAGGGGAACAAAAATTTTATTATTTTTGCGCTACGACGCATGGTTTAGGAGATACAGCCCTATAAAGATTTTGTTTTTAAATTTTGCGTTTTTTTTTTTAATATAAATTATGGGTTGCATAAAGGAGAACGAAAATTTTATTGTTTTTGCGGTACCACGCACGGTGTAGGAGATACAGCTCTATAAAGTTTTTTTTCCTGGTTTTTTTTGTTTTTTTTTTAAGTATTAATTACGGGTTTCTTAAAGGGTTTTTTTTTTATTATTTTTGCGCTACGATGCACGGTTTAGGAGATGCAACCCTATAAAGATTTTTTTTGTTGTTTTTTTTTTTTTCATTGTGTTTTTTGTATATTATTTTGGGGTTCCGTAAAGGGGAACGAAAATTTTGTTATATTTGCGCTACCACGCACGGTTTAGGAGATATAGCTCTATAAAGATTTTTTCCTGTTTTTTTTAGTTTTTTTTTTAAGTATTAATTAAGGGTTTCTTAAAGGGGAACGAAAAATTGATTATTTTTGCGCTACGATGCACGATTTAGGAGATGCAGCCCTATAAATATTTTTTTTTTTTTTCATTGTGTTTTTTGTATATTACTTTGGGGTTCCGTAAAGGGGAACGAAAATTTTATTATTTTTGCGCTACGACGCACGGTTTAGGAGATACAGCCCTAAAATGATTTTTTCCCTCTTTTTCTTTTTTGCGTTTTTCAATCTTAATTAGGGGTTTCTTAAAGGGGTTTTTTTTTATTTATTTTTGCGCTACGATGCACGGTGTAGGAGATACAGCCCTATAAAGTTTTTTTATTTTTTTCTTTTTTTTCATTGTGTTTTTAGTATATTACTTTGGGGCTTCATAAAGGGGAACGAAATTTTTATTATTTTTGCGCTACGACGCATGGTTTAAGAGATACAGCCCTATAATGATTTTTTTTGCGTTTTTTTTAAATATAAATTATGGGTTGCATAAAGGGGAACGAAACTTGTATTATTTTTGCGCCACCACGCACGGTTTAGGAGATATTATATCTATATATATAGCTATAATAGCTCTATAAAGTTTTTTTCCTGGTTTTTTTTAAAGTTTCAATTAAGGGTTTCTTAAGGGGAACGAAAATTTGATTATTTTTGTGCTACGATGCACGGTTTAGGAGATGCAGCCCTATAAAGATTTTTTTGTTGTTTTTTTTTTCATTGTGTTTTTTGTATATTACTTTGGGGTTCCGTATAGTGGAACGAAAGTTTTGTTATTTTTGCGCTACCACGCACGGTTTAGGAGATATAGCTCTATAAAGATTTTTTCCTGTTTTTTTTTTTTTTAGTATTAATTAAGGGTTTCTTAAAGGGGAACGAAAAATTGATTATTTTTGCGCTACGATGCACGATTTAGATGTAGCCCTATAAAGATTTTTTTTTGTTTTTTTTTTCATTGTGTTTTTTGTATATTAGTTTGGGGTTCCATAAAGGGGAACGAAAATTTGATTATTTTTGCGCTACGATGGTTTAGGAGATACAGCCCTATAAAGTTTTTTTTTTGTTTTTTTTTTGTTGCGTTGTTTTTAAATATAAATTAATGGTTACATAAACGGGACCGAAACGTTTATTTTTGCGCTACGACGCACGGTTTAGGAGATACAGCCCTATAAAGATTTTTTCCTCTTTTTTTCTTTTTTGCGTTTTTAAATCTTAATTAGGGGCTTCTTAAAGGGGAGCGAAAATTTTATTATTTTTGCGCTACGACGCATGGTTTAGGAGACACAGTCCTATATTTTTTTTTACAATGCATGTGCTCGAAAAGTGCGTTTCCTACGGAGCCATATCGTGCGGAAAGTACTGCTTTTCCGCACTAGTGCTTTTTGTTTTCAATTTTTTTTTACAGTACATATGGTGCTACTTTCTCGCACTAGTGCGGAAAAGAGCACTTACCGTGCATATGTCGAAAGTTTAAAGGGCCATATGTACTGTAAAACGTACGATACACGTGCGAATAGGTAATTCGCAACTCGTGTCGATTTAAAACACTCCTTATAATAATTAAACTTATTTGCCATGATATGTTTTTTTATTTACTCGCACAATGCATAGTAAAACATTGTATGATACACGTGCGTAAAGATGATTTCCGCACTTGTTGCATAAATAGCAATTTTTTTTTATCAAAGAATGAAAGAAAGTCACGGTATTAATAACCAAATTTTACTTTAGTGGTACCTTTTCCCTATCACTGTCACAAATGTATGTGGCGTTCACGTAAACGCGATATTTTTAAGATTTCCCTGCGCAATGTTGCCAGCTCGCTCGCAAATCAAACATGTACTTACAGTTCTTTTGCATAATGGTGACATTGTACAATATCTATAAGTTTTAAATAGGTAAAAGATAATTCGACGCATTCTTTGCTTGCTTGATTTTTTTGTTGTTTTTTTTTTTTTCATTGTGTTTTTTGTATATTATTTTGGGGTTCCGTAAAGGGGAACGAAAATTTTGTTATTTTTGCGCTACCACGCACGGTTTAGGAGATATAGCTCTATAAAGATTTTTTCCTGTTTTTTTTGTTTTTTTTTTAAGTATTAATTAAGGGTTTCTTAAAGGGGAACGAAAAATTGATTATTTTTGCGCTACGATGCACGATTTAGGAGATGCAGCCCTATAAATATTTTTTTTTTTTTTTCATTGTGTTTTTTGTATATTACTTTGGGGTTCCGTAAAGGGGAACGAAAATTTTATTATTTTTGCGCTACGACGCACGGTTTAGGAGATACAGCCCTAAAATGATTTTTTCCCTCTTTTTCTTTTTTGCGTTTTTCAATCTTAATTAGGGGTTTCTTAAAGGGGTTTTTTTTTATTTATTTTTGCGCTACGATGCACGGTGTAGGAGATACAGCCCTATAAAGTTTTTTTATTTTTTTCTTTTTTTTCATTGTGTTTTTAGTATATTACTTTGGGGCTTCATAAAGGGGAACGAAATTTTTATTATTTTTGCGCTACGACGCATGGTTTAAGAGATACAGCCCTATAATGATTTTTTTTTGCGTTTTTTTTAAATATAAATTATGGGTTGCATAAAGGGGAACGAAACTTGTATTATTTTTGCGCCACCACGCACGGTTTAGGAGATATTATATCTATATATATAGCTATAATAGCTCTATAAAGTTTTTTTCCTGGTTTTTTTTAAAGTTTCAATTAAGGGTTTCTTAAGGGGAACGAAAATTTGATTATTTTTGTGCTACGATGCACGGTTTAGGAGATGCAGCCCTATAAAGATTTTTTTGTTGTTTTTTTTTTTCATTGTGTTTTTTGTATATTACTTTGGGGTTCCGTATAGTGGAACGAAAGTTTTGTTATTTTTGCGCTACCACGCACGGTTTAGGAGATATAGCTCTATAAAGATTTTTTCCTGTTTTTTTTTTTTTTAGTATTAATTAAGGGTTTCTTAAAGGGGAACGAAAAATTGATTATTTTTGCGCTACGATGCACGATTTAGATGTAGCCCTATAAAGATTTTTTTTTGTTTTTTTTTTCATTGTGTTTTTTGTATATTAGTTTGGGGTTCCATAAAGGGGAACGAAAATTTGATTATTTTTGCGCTACGATGGTTTAGGAGATACAGCCCTATAAAGTTTTTTTTTTGTTTTTTTTTTGTTGCGTTGTTTTTAAATATAAATTAATGGTTACATAAACGGGACCGAAACGTTTATTTTTGCGCTACGACGCACGGTTTAGGAGATACAGCCCTATAAAGATTTTTTCCTCTTTTTTTCTTTTTTGCGTTTTTAAATCTTAATTAGGGGCTTCTTAAAGGGGAGCGAAAATTTTATTATTTTTGCGCTACGACGCATGGTTTAGGAGACACAGTCCTATATTTTTTTTTACAATGCATGTGCTCGAAAAGTGCGTTTCCTACGGAGCCATATCGTGCGGAAAGTACTGCTTTTCCGCACTAGTGCTTTTTGTTTTCAATTTTTTTTTACAGTACATATGGTGCTACTTTCTCGCACTAGTGCGGAAAAGAGCACTTACCGTGCATATGTCGAAAGTTTAAAGGGCCATATGTACTGTAAAACGTACGATACACGTGCGAATAGGTAATTCGCAACTCGTGTCGATTTAAAACACTCCTTATAATAATTAAACTTATTTGCCATGATATGTTTTTTTATTTACTCGCACAATGCATAGTAAAACATTGTATGATACACGTGCGTAAAGATGATTTCCGCACTTGTTGCATAAATAGCAATTTTTTTTTATCAAAGAATGAAAGAAAGTCACGGTATTAATAACCAAATTTTACTTTAGTGGTACCTTTTCCCTATCACTGTCACAAATGTATGTGGCGTTCACGTAAACGCGATATTTTTAAGATTTCCCTGCGCAATGTTGCCAGCTCGCTCGCAAATCAAACATGTACTTACAGTTCTTTTGCATAATGGTGACATTGTACAATATCTATAAGTTTTAAATAGGTAAAAGATAATTCGACGCATTCTTTGCTTGCTTGTTGCTTGTTGTTGTGTTGTTTGCGTAACTTCTTTTAATAAGTTGCGTTAATTTGGCGCACAGGCGAAGTAAACATGCGTTGCGTACGGCAAGGTCACGCCGCGGCCCCACCCTGCACGGCCTCCGTTGCCCATTCAGACCGCCCGCTAGCTTCGTTCGAACGCAAATAATATTTTTGTAATATTTGTTTAAGCAGTGGATGCAAGTGACACAAATTCATACATCTTATTTATCCCGCATTTCAAATTAATAAGATGTAAACTCTAATATCTTTAATATTCTTTTGTAACGGTGACAGCCTGTTACATAAAAATCATCAAATATCTTATGAAGCTATGCCTTAATAAGACACAAAATCATTTAATGGACCTATTTAAACGATTAAATTCGACCTAAGTAATTTTTTTTAACTCTAATTTTTTTTTGTGTCATTTAGAATATTATGACATAGTATCAGATTGCAGTGGACGTAATTGACACAAACTATGTTTTCACACTAAAAACACTATCCTAAATGCAACACAGTTACATGTTTTCTCTCGAATATTTTTTTCTCCAAAATAATTCAAAATAAAAAATAATTACCACAAAATAACAAATTACTAGAAAAGCAAATTATATATATGACACAAAACAAAATGTAAGATTTACATCTTAACAAAGTATTCATAAGCGAAAACAGAATTGACTTTAATATTTTTATAACCTAGGGGTCAAAATATAGCCAGCGGTACAGGTCTATAAGGTCAATGTTGCGAATGTGGGTCACACTCTTTTTCTTACTCTTACAAGCTCCTTTGTCACTTCTAACTAAACAGATATTTTCAGAGTAATTGAGATAAACGGTAAAATCCCGCGTCTTTTCTTGCGTCGCAAAATTCGGGCGGCGCGCCATATCTTTGTCGCCTTCTAATACCAGGGTGCGTCAACGTGCAATCGTTAACGCTCCGTGCGAACGAAACGTAACTGTCCCTGTCGCACTAGTGTGGAAGAGTGACAGAAAGAGATGACTACGATATACTAGATAGGCTACGGAGCGTTAACGATTGGCACGTTAGCTACGCGCCCAGGGACTTTACGCGCCTCTTTTAGTCCTAAAAATTTACTCTAGTCCGAAAACGAAAGCCTGTATTTTTTACGAAACCAACTGCAAACTTCAAAACTAAAGGGGAAACCTCATTAAGTCTCCGGTTTCAAAGCTTTTTATGTCATTACATTCGTTTCTCTCTAACAGCGAGCTTCAACAGATGAAATATCTAGAGTGCGTGATCAAGGAGAGCCTCCGCTTGTACCCATCTGTGCCCATGATCCAGAGAATGGTTTCGAAAGACGTCGGTAAGTATCATAATATTCGTTTCTATCAGTGAGTTTCAACAGATGAAAGTATCTAGAGTGCGTGATCTAGGAGACCCTCCGCTTGCATCCATCTGTACCCATGACGATCCAGAGAATGGTGTCGAAAGAAGTCGGTAAGTATCATAATATTCGTTTCTATCAGTGAGCTTCAACAGATGAAGTATCTATAGTGCGTGATCAAGGAGAGCCTCCGCTTGCATCCATCTGTGCCCATGATCCAGAGAATGGTTTCGAAAGACTTTGGTAACTATTTAAGCACTTAAGTAAACTACTTGACTGTAGTCCAGTACCACAACTGTGGTCCGTAAGTCCTTGTATCTTGTATTTAATATGGTCTGCGTTTTTTCTATTAACTATTTCTTCCAGAAATAGGAGGCCTGCGGTTCCCAAAGAACACCACGGTAATGATCAACATATACCGCATGCAACGGAACCCCGATGTGTTTGAGGACCCCCTAGCATTCAGACCAGAACGATTTGAGACCTCCAGCAGTGCCAAGAACGCGTTCAGTTGGATCGCGTTTAGCGCTGGACCTAGAAACTGTATTGGTGAGATTTTTTTCCTACATAGGTACGCTACATAATTACACTTCAACGATGACGAGCACGACGGATTTACTACTAAGAGGAAATGGGACGACCGCTTCGCCATACAAATGTAATCCCCATTTTCCTCTCTGAATATTAACGTTATAGAAAGTATGTTTACACAATTACTGATAAATAATGAGTCCGCATACCTTACGTCATATTACTTCTTCCTCGCGTTATCCCGGCATATTGCCATGGCTCATGGGAGCCTGGGGTCCGCTTGACAACTAATCCCAAGAATTAACGTAGGCACTATTTTTAACGAAAGCGACTGCCATCTGACCTTCCAACCCAGAGGGGAAACTAGGCCTTATACCGGGCTTTACGTTGAAAAAAAAAACGATGTGCCGGCTACAAAATACGAAAAACCATTTAAATTTCTATACACATGTCAATGTCATTAATTAACTGACACTCAAAAAGCAAAATAACCATTTACACAATGAAACATGCAGGCTATTCATAAGATTTCATATCTGAAAACATAGTGCGCAGTATTAGTACGGTTTCCTCATGATGTTTTTCCTTTACCGAAAAGCAAAGATAGATATAACTCCGTAATAGATGGATACAGTCTAAGGAAAAAACGTGCCTCGAAAATAACGAAAATTTGATTCTCGATCAGAGGGCGCCACTAGTTTTGGCCTACACTCGTATAGAGGGCGTTGACATTTTCGTTTGTTATTTATAATTTTAACGCATATCAGTGAAAGAACATGGGTCAAAATCATAAAAATAATTAATGCAAATAAAAAAAATCATTTATCCATATTTAAATACATTTTATCGTATTTTTATAAATATTTATTTTTAGTTTTAAAGTGTGTCGACAGATGGCAGTGAATTTACTGGGGTTACAAAATTTACTATGACAGTACCGCTCTAGTATAAGTTACTCTATGCCGAAAAGCAACTGGTAAGTATCAAATATACAAATTTCAAATAAGTATGGAACGTCTATCTGAACACTTCACGCATACAGAAAATAGTATGATTACCAGTCCGCTGGACGATGTTGGCCTGTCAGTTGTTCTGAACTGTCAAACTTTTGTTATAACTGACAGGCGGAATGATAATCAGTGGGCCCCTTTAGGAAAGTTTGTCACCGGCCGGCCTGTTCCTTTTTTCAGGTCAAAAATTTGCAATGCTGGAAATGAAAGTGACCTTAGCAGCCATCGTGAGGAACTTCGAGCTGTCTCCGTGCGGTGATGAACCTGAGCCTTGTGGGGACCTCATACTGAGGTCTAGGAATGGGGTGCATGTCAAGATGATGCCGAGGAATTAAGAGTTGCGAGTCGACGACTGTCTTACCACATCACATTTCAAAATAATTAAATCACTACGGTTACACACTAGTATTATATCTATACACACACACACACACATGCACACACTTTCACACACACACAACACACACACATACACGTTTTATTTCAATTTTTGTAAATTCTATTGTTTTGAGTGCACTAATCTCTCAACATTATATGTATATAATTTTGTTTTCAAATTTAATTTTACTTCATTGTAATATAAATTGTATGTTTAACTTTACTTTAGCTAAAGTTCATACTAATTAATATCTTGACCTAAATATTACTTCAAATGATATGTTCGGTTACTATTTATAAACCCTTAATAGTTAGTAGCGGGGTCTTCTGTCACAAGTATTTACAATACTTATAAGGAGATTCCAAGCATAACTAAATTTTATTGTAAATTGTGAAATGTTGTAACCAAAAATAAACAATTTTTTCATTTTTTCATCATTGATAACTATATTGTCCCGGGTAGATTAGATTAGATTAGATTAATTTATTTCTTATTGGGAATTACATTGTGCAGGTTGCGGAATATTTCTAAAAAGTAAATAAAAATCCATGAAAGGAAACTTTCGTTTTGGAAGTGGAAAATTTCGATCCCCATACAAAATTATGAAGGTAATTACCGTTAAACGTTTAAACTAAAAGTTTCAAATAAATAGGTGTCAGTCTTATGATAAAACACCTGTGGCGATGTAAAAATAAAATGTTTATATTTATTCCAACAATTTGTGTTTTAGTTTCAGTAACATTCAACATAATTAATTATATAATTTAACCTTTTGGACGCCAATACTTACTTACTTACTGCTGTGGCGCGATGACCCGAAGTGGATCTTGGCCTCCGACACCAAAGACCGCCATGCTACTCTGTCCAAAGCCGTTTCTGTCCAGTCAACGGCGCTAAGTTCGCTGAGGTCTTTCTCCAGCGGTACCTAGGGCGTCCAGACGGTCTTCGGCCACTTGGTACTCCAGAGAATGCCCTCCAGACTGCGCGATCTTCCCCCATCCGGACTACGTGCCCGAGCCATCGGAGCCTGGCGGCTTTCGTTTCTCCGACAATGTTCGGCTCGGACACCAGATCTTCAATCTCCTGGGTCTTGCGGAGTCTCCAGGTTCCATCCTCTCGACGTGTGGGTCCCAATATCTTGCGGTAGATTCTCCGCTCGGCTACCAGCAGCGCGCGCTCCTCTTTTTGTGTTAGTGTCCAGGCTTCGCATCCGTACATAAGAATTGGCCTTATGACCGTTTTGTATATTCGAAGCTTCGTGTTCCTGGTCATTAGCTTGGACACTAACACTTTGTGCAGGGCAGCAGCACAGCGTAGAGCATTCTGGATCCGGGCTTGTACCTCGCCCTCTCTCTGGTTGGTATCTGTGACGATGCATCCAAGATACTTTGAACCTCTCCACGCCATTGTATGAGGTATCTCCCACTGTGAGGCCTTTCCTACGAATCCTTGTGTTTTTGTATCTCTTCATGTGAAGGTACTCAGTTTTGTCGTGATTCACTCGTAGGCCCACCTTCACAGCTTCCCCCTCTAATTTCTGGACAGCTCTGCGGACATCGGACATTTTGGACGCCAATGACGGATAATATGTCGGCACCGCAGGTCCAACGCCAAAGACCGATTAATCGGTCAAAGACCACAGAGCAACATAGACCTACGTGCATGTGCATAAAGTTCAATTTCAATTTTGACACTTCGGTGACGTGGCGTCCGAGTGACAGCTTTTGTGTTTGACACGGCGTCGAAAAGGTTAAAGTACTGGTTGCTCAGGGGAGTCAGGGGTTATTTATCGTGCCGAAATGTTTATGTTGTACATATGAAGATATATCGGCAATGTTGCGATCGCCGTTTTTTGCTTAGTACTTCATAATCGAAACAGTATAAACCGAATTAAATATCATATACGAAGGAAAAATTACCAAAGCCTCCACTGTCCAGAGCTGGAATGGAACCAGCGTCCCCCGTTTACCGGACAGGTGCCTGAACCACTCGGCTATCCGGCCACGGTGGCATGGGTCGAAATTTCCAAGTATATGACAATTTCCTGAAGGCTTGTGGTGCCCCTTTGCAAACACAAAAAACATATTATTTTCATACAGAGTAATTTAATTTTTTTTTTAGAGTATAGTATAATTATGGTCTACAACTGGAGATAAAATATGAAGAAGTTTATTTCAGGCTCTGAGCCCATAAACTGAAAAACTTGTTTTCGTTGTAAATTCACAGTACATAAATGAGACAAAACCACGGTATAATAATATACTCCGCCTGGTACTCTCTTCCGAGACTCGCGAACCACGTGACTGGCACAAGCGTACCGTACGTCATCGTGAACTGTCACTATGACGCATGCCGCGTGTACAAACGTGCCGTTCACACATAAGTGATTGTTGATGTATAGCGTGTCCGCCCTGTGATTGCGTTTACATTTACTAATTAATAAGTCCAATTATATTATATCGTATTGAATATTAAAGTAATTGAACAGCACTAAACCAAGTAGGGTGAAAACACTATGTATTAAATGTGTATTTTGCGTTACCTAATGATTCTTTTGGTCGAATCAAATTAATTGTATTTAATAATATTGATTAAAATATTAGCCACAAACATGTTATATTATGAAATAAAACTATGAAAACGGATTATATCGCGTATATTGAATGTATTATAAATTCAATATACGCGATATAATCCGTTTTCATAGTTTTATTTCATGAGTAACTATCGCGGTAACCGAAGACAATATTATGTTATATTATGTTAAAACACCAAAGTAACTGACTGTTGAAGGAAAAAAGGAACATGCAGTTGGTAACATACCAGGAAATAGATTTAAAACCATATTTGTACAACAAAGCCACTTTATTTATTACTAATCAATTGTTTGTCAATTGTACAGTCAACAACAGAAGTAGGTAGTTAAACAGGCGAAGTGGTCAAAATAATCTTAACATAACTTCATTGTTAGACGAGTAGGCTCGTGTAATATAGTACATACATACGATTTACAATATTTTCTACAACTGTTTCACCCTTTTTTTTGTCGAGGTGGGAATGCTGACGCATCGTCCCCCTGACCTGAGGTGGGCACATTATAGAGGGTAGTAGTAGTAGTAGTAAACTCTTTATTGTACAAATATACATATTAAAAATTACATGGTACAAATAATAAGATGTACAAAGGCGAACTTATCCCTTTGAGGGATCTCTTCCAGTTAACCTTTGAGTAGATGAGAGGAGAAAGTGAAAAGAGGGTGACAAATGTAGCAAAATGTACAACAAGGTACCAGAAAGATAAAGGATATAAATACATACAAAATTAATAGGATAAACATATAATATATTACACAAAAAGGAATGGGGAAAATACACTAAAAATTGGAAAGAAGTAGAAAAATATAAAGCAACATACAATACAAATATAGGCACATTAATCAATCAGATAACCATAGCTTCTTTAACCTCTCCTTGAACGACGCTTGAGGGTATGTGGGACTGGAACATTCTAAACCCCCCCCCCCCCCCCTCCCCCCCTCAACTGTTTCACCCTGACAATGAACAGTTGAACACATATCACAGTAAAACCTATAAATTTACAAGTTGGGGAAACTTTCTAAAAAGTTCAGTGTTCTCGGAAATTTCAGGAAACTTTCATTTTGGAAATAGGAAATTTCGAACGAATTATAGAAATATGAAGTTTCCGAAATTTTTCCATGGCACATCAGTAGTTGAAACTTCTAAACATATTAATACTGCTTCGCAGTACAATTACGAAAGCCAATTTAGAATATTTCTCAAAAGGCTACTTTTTATCTCCAAAATTAGCTACTTCCAACATTCCCATTTTCTTAAACTTTGATTTTAATATAGGTTTTTTCTGGTCTCTCTTTAACACCGTCTTAAGTCTAGGAGATGCTCTCAAAGGCTGTTTGAAAAACAGATCATCATTTGTTTTTTTCTCTTCATTATTTGGACTTTTCTCGTTTTTCTTCGGTCTGCCTCTTTTCGTAGGTTTTTTCATTTTATCTTCATTTTCATCTTTTGTATCATTATCTTCTCCAATATGTCCTTTTGTATTATCTATAACTTTATTGTCGCCCGTACTATTATTTGCCTTAGAAGATTCAGACGAAATATCATTTGGATCCTTTACTTCATCTAGTATTTCAATTTCAACGAGTTTTCCATCATTTTCACTATTTATAGGTTCACTCGAATTCATTTGGTCACTAATTTCAATTTCAATTTTTCCGTCATTTTTATTAAAAACAGGTAACGATGGTCGTTTCATTTCATCTATAATCTCAATTTCGTAAAATTTTCCATCGGTTTCTGTAGTCAGTAAACGAGGGAGAGAATCTATATTTAACTGTGGTTCTTTTACTTTGATTATTTCTCTAAAACACGCTTGACTCATAACGTCTTTTGCTAGAATTTCTATCTCCTTATCATCTTCGTCCTCATCTGACGAACTGCTTGAGTTTGATCTTGTTTTCAGTGATTTTTTTAAACTTTTTCGCCTTGTTGCATCTTTTCCCTCTTCTTTGTTTCCAGTTCTTGGTGTAGAATTTCTGTAAGTAAATATAGTTGCAGTTGGTTTTAGTAACGTATGTATGTGTACATATTGAACAAGTAAATGGTATAATTTACTTTCAATACAATGATATTGTCTATTTTAGAGAGGACTTTATTACGCTAATTTTAAGGTTGAAAACCAAATGTACTAAAAGTTTGTCAGGTCTAAATTAAAACCTGAATAAAAAAATCTGTAAAGTAGTAAATAAAACAATACTCCATTTTGACGTGGCGTTACTCCCATTAAATAATAACATTTTATAAAATTGAGTAGGTAGTAATCAGAATGACTGTCAAACTGCGGATTATCAGATAACCAATTATCGTTAAACTAATTACGTTCGTTGTAGAAATTAATTCCACCAAATTAAGGTTCATAAAAATATTTTAAGTTTAATAGTATTTCTGTTTCGTTTGGTTTAGCGTTGTTCACAACTGTTCCAAATTTTAAAACGATAGCTTTTTTTTTATTGTTATTTTTTTTTTTATTTTTTTTTTTGACGATCATGATAGAAATTCTTATATTTTTGACATTAATGCAAACTTATTATGTAAATTGTCTTTCATGAAATAAATCATCTAATCTAATCTTTTCCTATCTGGCTTTTACTCCCTGCAATTTTGCACAGGGTGAATTTGCCAATGTCGGTTTTTGACTCACACGCTTTGCTGAGCTTTAGTAGTTCTCGAGATAATTAGCGATGTGACAGACAGATGGACGGACAGAGTCGCACCATAAGGGTTTTTAGCTTTTTGGTACGGAACCCTAAAAAGAAAAAGTAAAGAGTATAATTTTTTTTAAACCCCTATAAATGCAATAATAATATCGTATACTCACCTCTGCCTCTGCTCGGCAGAGTCCAGATGTCTCACAGTAGAAACAACGTTTTGCATCGCACGTTTCTTTATCTCCTGCACGCTGTTGTGGTGGTCCAGGACGGAGCTCCCTACTGTAAGTATTAACAGGAATGTCTTTTACAATTAGAGACTTCACAAAAGAAAATCAGTGCCATGTAAAATTGAGAAAATCTTTTCTGAAGTAATCTATAAGGATCGAAATTAAACTATCGTGAGACATATTTAAAAATATTTGGATCAGTACGGTTTCACTCACTATTGGCGACATGTTGTGTGTATTGAAATATTATGTTAATGTTTTATTTGTATGTGCGCCTATTTTAAGAAGCCATAGTACTGGCAGTAGATGGAACCCTGTCAAATTTGTATTTGTATAGCAACGGTTCCAGAATTGTTTGTTTACGTTTAGATAAGTCAGTCGGTCAATAACAGCCCTCATGTAAAGCCTGAATAAATTACAAGTATTCACTTTCTTGGTTTCACTGTGTTGATCTCTGCTAAATAGTGATAGGTTTATCCCCCACAGTGGTTATGGGGCCTACGCACGAATAGTGATCAAGAATAGTGTTGACGGTAATAAGAAGAATTTTTTCAGCCGAAATGAGTAGTACTACTGTTAAAATTGATCGACTCAACGAAAGTAACTATGAAACATGGAAGATCCAAGTTGAAGCAGTGTTAATAAAAAACGACGCCTGGGGATACGCAAATGGGAGTATCCAGAAACCAGAGACAGTACCCGAAGCAGCAAAATGGGAAACAGGAGATTCTAAAGCTAAGTCCGACTTAATTTTATCGATAACCCCAAGCGAGTTAAGACATTTGAGAGGATGTAAGACATCGCGAGATGTATGGCTAAAGTTAGAGAATATTCATGCTTCCAAGGGACCTGCGAAAAAGGCTACACTGTTAAAAGAGTTGTTGCTGCGAAAATTGGATGAAGGTGGTGACTTAAGAGAACATGTCATGAGATTTTTCGATGTAATAAGCAAATTAGCAGACATGGATATTGAAATGAATGATGATTTGACGTCTATAATGCTCCTTTATAGTTTGCCGTCCAGTTTTGACAATTTCAGATGTGCCATAGAATCTCGAGATGCATTGCCAAAACCAGACGCATTGAAAATTAAAATATTAGAAGAGGAACATTCCAGAAACCAAAAAGAAAGTGTAGATAAGGCACTTCTTGTAAAAGGCAAGAGATCTTCTAAACCCAAGAGTAGTATAGAGCAACGTCAAGCATATGATGCCTCTGGGCAGGCTAGTTCGAAATTCAAGTATAAATGCTTTAAATGTCACCAGCATGGGCATAAAGCCTCTGAGTGTACACAAAAGAAGAAGGAACGTAATGATAGTGCAAAGTATGTGTCGAACTTAAGTGACTTACCAAATGTTGATTCCAATTTTGTAACATTCAATTGTGTTTCAGATGTTAATGCTGTTTGCAACGAGAATGGAGATTGGATCGTTGACAGTGGGTGTACGTCACACTTGTGCAATGATGCAGATAAATTTGGTACTACATTAATACAGTTGTCCGGTAAGCTAAATTTAGCGACGAATTCGAGCACAAACGTACAAGGTAAGGGGACAGTAAGATTTTCTTCATGTGATAATGGTTCTAAAACTGAAGTGCAACTGTTAAATACTCTATTTGTTCCGGATTTGCGATGTAACCTAATTTCTGTAGCTAAAATTACTGATCTAGGGTATAGCGTTACGTTCAAGAAAAACATAGCTAGTGTTCAAGATAGCTATGGTAACACTAAACTTGTCGCGAATCGTAAAGGTAATCTATATTACGTTGAGGAACATTGTGATGGAGTGTCAGCGATTTCTGAGCGAAAGGTTGACGTATGGTTGATGTATGAGCGTTTAGGTCACTTAAATGCGAAAGATCTTGTCCGAGTCTTAAACAAATCTGGCATGAACTTAAAAATGACAGATGTAGCTGAGTTGTACGATTGTGACATTTGTGCGAAAGGAAAAATGAGTAGGTTGCCTTTTTCTAGATCGAGTGGGCCATGCGATGAAAAGTTGAGGATAATACATTCTGATGTAGTAGGACCTATGCAGCATACGTCAATAAATGGAGCGAAATATTTCGTAACCTTTATCGACGATCATACGAGATGGTGTGAAGTATATTTTCTTAGCAAGAAAAGTGAAGTCTTCACTACATTCAAGGTATATAAAAATCACGTAGAGAACCTATTCGGACGTAAAATAACTTATCTTCATACAGATAACGGAGGCGAATACTGTAATCGAGATTTCGATGAGTTCCTGAAGAAAGAAGGAATAGCAAGAAGATTGACAATTCCTGGAGTACCCCAGCAGAACTCCGTAGCGGAAAGAAAGAACAGGACCTTGGTAGAAATGGCGAGATGTATGCTGATTTCGTCAGGACTTTCCCCGGGTTTCTGGGCAGATGCTGTAGCAACAGCTTGCCACGTAAGAAACCGTTGTCCGACCAGAAGTCTTGAAGGTGAGATACCTTCTGAGAAATGGTTTGAGCGACCTGTCAAGTTAGACTACTTACACAAGTTTGGATCTAAGGTACACGTCTTGGACAAGTCAACCGGGAAAGATAAGTTCGCACCAAGAAGCCTGGAAGGTATCTTTGTAGGCTATCCCAGAGATCGTAAGGGTTACAGAGTATGGATACCGAAACAACGACAAGTTATCATGTCTAGAGATGTGAAATTTCACGAAGCATCACAAGAGAAAAGTGAAGATAAAGAAAACATAAACCTTAAGATTGACCCCTTTGAAATCGATAAGAGTGAATCAGTAAATATTCAAAATCAACCTTTAACGGTAGATATAGAATTCCATCCGACTCAAACTAGTGGAAATCCTGTCGTACATATCTCCAATCACGAGGATGAGTGCATCGAGTCATCGAGTGGTCGTGATCCAGAACCTCAGGGAGGAGACGATGTTCCCGTTGAAGTCCGCCAAATGACAGACGATCCAGCTACTATCGCGGAATCATCTCAACATGATCCTCATCAAGACGACGTTCATGTTGATGGGGGGAGGATAGTAAAGAGAGGTCCAGGGCGACCGCGACTGGAGCGAGGTCATATTGGGCGTCCACGGAAAATATACAACATGGTTGACGTAGAGCCACTGGTTTCCTTGGAAGAAGGCGTTTCGACTAATGGCTCATCAGTGGACTCACCCATAAGTGATGAGTATGCAGACTGCGAGGATTTCGTCGGAGTGGCCAAAATAACACTAAAGGAGGCATTATCCGGTAATGAGCGAAAAGGATGGAAAGACGCAATAATCTCAGAAGTAAAAAGTTTAATCAAAAACGATACTTTCGATGTTGTCAAGAAACCTATGGGTCGAAATGTTGTTGGTTGCCGTTACATATTGACAACGAAGATGAATGTCGATAGAACTGAGAAGAAGAAAGCCAGACTAGTCGCGAAAGGTTTTAGCCAACGTTACGGCATCGATTACCAGAAAACCTTTGCGCCAGTCGCTAGGCTTGACTCGGTAAGATTGTTAGTTGCACTTGCAGTGGAACTAGATCTTGAAATTCATCAGTTGGACATTAATACGGCATATTTAAATGGATTACTAGAAGAGGAGATATACATGAAGGTGCCAGATCTTCTAGACGAATGTTTGCAAGATCTAACACGATTGGAGCAGCCAGGTTCAGTTTTGCATGAAAGAGCTAGCAAGATGTTATGCGACCTGAGGTCTGGAGGCAGTGTGTGCAGGCTCAAAAGGTCGCTGTACGGGCTTAAGCAAGCTGGTCGACAGTGGAACATCAGACTGGACGAACAGCTGAAATGCATGGGATTGCAAGCATCTTTAAATGAGCCGTGTCTTTATTTTAAAAATATAGATTCGCAAACTAAACTCTTTGTATTAGTTTACGTGGATGATATTCTCGTCGCTTCGCAAAGAGGTGAATGCATTGAACATTTCAAAAAGGAACTGGCCACTAAGTTTGAATTGAAAGATTATGGCATTGCGAAATATATGTTAGGCATAGAGTTTGACAGATGTGACAAAGGCATGAAATTGTCACAAGAAAAATACATTGATGATTTATTGATTAAATTTCATATGGATAAAAGTAAACCAATATCTACGCCTATGGAAGTTAAGCAAAAGATGGAAAAACCTGCGAGTAAGTGCAGTGAAAGTGAACAGTACCCATATCGTGAAATTATAGGTTCGTTGATGTACCTCTCTACGGGAACGAGACCTGACATTACGAATACCGTGGCTGTACTGAGTCAATTCTTGGATTGCCCTAATGAGGAATGTTGGAATGCTGCAAAGCGTGTGCTGCGATACCTAAAGCATACAAAACAATATGGACTTGTTTACAAAAAGACAGGTAAATCATTGCATGGTTACTCGGATGCTGATTGGGGAGGATGTTTGATAGATAGACGTTCTTACTCCGGTTATGTTTTTATGTTAGGAGGTGGATGCGTGTCGTGGAAGTCGCAGAAGCAGAAATGTGTCAGTACCTCATCCTGTGAATCCGAATACGTAAGCTTGGCCTCGTCAATGAAGGAAGCAATTTACTTGAACAGCTTGCTTACTGAAATTGGGTTACGTAAGTTTGCACCATTATCTTTACATGTAGATAATCAGGGGGCGATTTGTCTTGCGAGCGATCCAATGTTCCATTCTCGGAGTAAACACATTGACATAAGGTACCACTTTGTACGAAGTGTATTAAAGGACAATAAAAGTATTGAGTTAAAGTACTTACCAACCAGCTCAATGCTTGCCGACATATTAACGAAGGCTTTGCCTAGAGAAAAGCACTATACGTGCATGCGCGGTTTAGGCATTGCTTGTTAATTGTTTATTTATTTTTACAGTTGTTCTTTGATGTCACTTTGATTTGTTTGTATGTTTTATTGTGTTCCAATTTATTTTGAATATGCACATTAAGGGGGCGTATTGAAATATTATGTTAATGTTTTATTTGTATGTGCGCCTATTTTAAGAAGCCATAGTACTGGCAGTAGATGGAACCCTGTCAAATTTGTATTTGTATAGCAACGGTTCCAGAATTGTTTGTTTACGTTTAGATAAGTCAGTCGGTCAATAACAGCCCTCATGTAAAGCCTGAATAAATTACAAGTATTCACTTTCTTGGTTTCACTGTGTTGATCTCTGCTAAATAGTGATAGGTTTATCCCCCACAGTGTGTTGTCCGAAACATGTTGCCAAAAGCGACTAAAAATACTAGTGAGTGAAACCGTACTGATCTAAATATTTTGAATCTATAAGGAACTAGCTTCTGAGTAGAATTATTCCATTTCCATAGTAAATTCCATCCCCCTTTTTACACCCTAAAGGGATAATTTCGGTATCCGTGATAAAAAATCTATTTTACAGGAATTATACTACTTTCTGTGGAAAAAATGTATGGGCCCTGGGCAGGGAAAGTGCCTTAAAACCTTAAGTTAGCTCATTTTACTTAAAGGAAACATTCTTTTATTTTTTTTAAAGAAACAAAACTGCATTCTAAGTTTTTTTTTATTCGTTTGCCTCGCCCGAGAATAGAACAGACTAAAAATTCCAAAAAATAAACACTCGCTATTTTATTTTACTATTTGATATAGTTGGATATAGTTAATGTTAATGATAACATTTCTCCAAGAAACAGTAGGTCTTACACTAGTCTGTGGTACAAAATAACCATACAATCGAATATTTAGTATTCAATAATATTTTAAGACAAGCAAAATTGAAAAAAAAAACTGAATGCAGTTTTCTTTCTTTTTAAAAATAAAAGAAGTTTTCCTTGAAGTAAAATGAGCTAACTTAAGGTTTTAAGGCACTTTCCCTCCACGACCCATTTATTTTTTCCACCATGTATATCCTTTCCCGGCACTTTACTCTCCATATCAAATTGATCAAAATTCGCTCAGCAGTTTAAGCATGGAGATTTAACAGACAGACAGAGTAACTTTGGCATTTATAATATTAGTAGGACTACAGCCATTTTATTTACTTGCCTGGATCATCTGTAATACCATTAATGACTCTCTTGAGCGAGTCGCTGAGCTCCACCGCCAAGTTACGACTGCTGTCATCGTTACGCTGAAATCCTGAAACAACCGGCTATTTCACTAGGCGGGTCCATACAACGAGCCGCCTCGTGAGGAAATTGCCGCGCGAAGCAGCTCGGTCGGTGTAGACGTGCCTCGCCCGAGGCAATGCGGCCGAGGCACGTCTACACCGACCGAGCTGCTTCGCGCGGCAATTTCCTCACGAGGCGGCTCGGTCTGTGTGGACCCGCCTCATATCTAAAAGTGAACAGAAACAAGGATGAACACTAACATGAACACTCAGAAAAATAGTTTAGTATCCCTTCACCGAAAAGCGACTGGTAAATATCAAATGTTATTTCTTACATAAGTTACGAAAAACTCATTGGTACGAGCCGAGGTTTGAACCCGCGACCTCCGGATTGAAAGTTGCACGCTCTTACCGGCTTACCAGCGTTTCGCAATAAGTTTAGTCTATATAAAATTTAAAACTCGCGTTTTGAACACATATTAAATCACATTTACAATCGGGTCTATCGCGAATTTATTTTTGTTACCTTTATTTACCGACGTTTCGACACAGGTTTCACTGGTCGTGGTCGCGGCTAACTGACGTCCCAGCAAAATGTCAAAACAGAGATTTGTGTGACTACCCCACGAAAAGTGCATTTAAACCACGACCACTGAAGAAACCTGTGTCGAAACGTCGGTAAATAAAGGTAACAAAATAAATTCGCGATAGACCGGATTGTAAATGTGATTTAATAAGTTTAGTATAGTCTAGCGTTTGTATTTAACAGGACAACTTTATAAAATAACTCACCTGGTATTTGCGATTTAGCCTTAGAGTAGCGCTCGAAGATCCCGTTCATGTCTCTCAGAAGGTCCAACTCTTCGTTTTGTCGCGAATATACGCCTTTAGGACGGACACCGTGGGCGTCGATGTTGCAGAAACCTGCAAGAAATAAAGGTACATTTTCGTCTATTTTCTTAAATAACTTCAATCAAGTAGTTTCGGAGCAAATTGGACGTGACGGACAGAAAGACACACGAGTGATCCTAAAAGGGTTCTGTTTTTAGGGTTCCGTACCCAAAGACCCTATTAATAAGACTCCGCTGTCCGTCTGTCTGTCACCAGGCTGTATCTCATGAACCGTGATAGCTAGACAGTTGAAATTTTCAAATGATGTATTTCTGTTGCCGGTATAACAACAAATACTAAAAAGTACGGAACCCTCGGTGTGCGAGTCCGACTCGCACTTGGCCAGTTTTTTCCTTTTGACGCACAGAACCCTGAAAATTGCCAAATGCAAACTACATAGGTTTAGATTTTATATAGTTGTGTACGCGAGGGGTTACGGATATGTTTATTGAAATTAAACCGTTATTTATTTAGGCAGGCGAATCAACTTCTGAAATGGAGATTATAGAAGCTATTTGGGAGTTTTTAGTAAAAATGGTACCATTTACTATTTTTCGAAAAACCATCAACTTTTGGGTTATTTAGACTCAGAATCACGAGTACTATTGAATGATATAAAGAAAAAAGTGTTCCCAGTTTTTCATACAAATTTTGGGTGTCAGTTTTGTAATGTATATGAAAATGCGTTACAAAAATGTCATTTTTTTGGGGACATTCTTTTCTTTTAAAATCGATAGTCCTTGTGATTCTGAGTAGAAACCACCAAAAAGTTGATGGATTTTCGAAAAAAAGTAGATGGTACACTTTTAAGTGAAAATACAGTATTATAGACGCTTCGCCACTGCAATGGTGTCACATGCTTGTTTCTGGTTCACCTACCTTCCAGGTTGTTCCTATATGCGGCCTCCATGCCCCTCGGCCTCGCATCGGCGTGGAACTGCACCGGCCCCCGGATTAGCACGTTCGCCAACACGTACAACACGTCGAGGCGGTTGTCGCGCCGCGCCACGCGCTCTAACCGCGCGATGGCGCGTAGGTCATCCTGTCAAGCAAGGTTCATTATAATTAACCGACCGAGTGCGAAGCGCGAGCAAAACGTCTTCGGTCCGGCTATTCTCCACTACAGGTCGATTTCTCGACAGATTCTCTTAATATTTGGTAAGCAGGTTCGATACCTAATTATAGTAATTATAATTATGGAATTTTTATGTTAATAGACGGGTCCACACAGAGCAAGCATACGCGCGAGGCATTTTCCTCGCGCACAAAACGGCCATTGTATCGACATTTTGTCATTTTTAGACGTGCCTCGCGCACGCCGTCTCGGCCGAGGCACGTCTACACTGGCCATTTTGTGCGGCGAGGAAATTGCCTCGCGCGTATGCTCGCTCTGTGTGGACCCGGCTATTAACATAAAAAATCCAAAATTATCTCTGTGTGGACCCGGCTAATTGAGTTTTGGAATTTTTTTCAAAAATGTCACTAGTGTTAAAACCTCTTTACATATTAAATACCTACAATTCCTCATAGAGAACCTCCAACAGTTTTTATCTGTTACGCCTTAAGATATTACCTAAGAAGCGTTATGACTTCGATGTGACACCTAGTTTCCATAGTCGGCACCGACGCATATTCAGTAACGCCATCTGGTAATCACCATATTTTAGGACGAAACATTATAATTTTGGGATGGACATAAATTACATAATACATAATATAGGTCGCGTTATGATTCTCTTTGTTCTGGAAAGTATTCTTCCTGTAATAACCCATATCATCAATTTCTCTTTTCACACTAGACAATTTCCATCTTCTTGGCGTAAAGCCTTTGTTATCTCGCTTCCCAAAGTGTCTAACCCCAGCTCTCTTAGTCACTTCAGGCCTATATCTATTCTCCCATTCATGTCCAAGATACTAGAGGCTGCAGCACATAACCAAATCTCAAAATTTATTAATTTCAACCGTTTACTGTCTCCATACCAGTCTGGTTTTCGGGCAGGGCATAGTACGACCACCGCGCTTTTGAAGGTCACTGAGGACATAAGACAAGGCATGGAATCCTCGAAAGTTACAGTACTTGTTCTCATTGACTTTTCAAATGCGTTTAACGTTGTTGACCACGACCTTCTATTGGCTGCTCTTTCCCATTTCAGGTTCTCCTCGGAATCAATGGCGTGGTTTGATTCGTACCTATCCAGTCGCACCCAAGCTGTCCGTAGAGATAGGTGTATGTCTGATTGGCGTGATCTGAACACCGGAGTACCACAAGGTGGTATTCTCTCTCCATTGTTATTTTCGATGTTTATTAATTTCATCACGCACGGACTCAAATGCGATCATCATCTGTATGCAGACGATCTGCAATTATACGCCCAAGCCGAGGTAGCGGATGTCAACTGCGCTATTGCGGCTATCAATGATGACCTGGATCACATAAATGACTGGTCTGGTTCTTTTGGCATTTCTGTCAACCCATCTAAGTGCCAGGCCATTATTCTGGGTAGTCGATGGCAACTTTTGAAGTTGGATGCGGTTTCTGTTGCACTGATAATTTTTGACGACTCGGTTATCCCAGTTTCGAGTCAAGTGAAGGACCTCGGTTTAATCATTGACAGGCATCTCTCATGGGACGGGCAACTTTCTGAGATCAGCCGGAAGGTCACCTGTACCTTACACACACTCTACCGGTTCAAAAACTTCCTTCCGGTATGCACAAAGAAATTGCTCGTTCAAGCACTCATCCTCCCGCTCATTGATTATGCTGATGTGTGCACAACCAACATGGATCAAAATTCTCTTAACAAACTCGAGCGACTGGTAAACAACGGAATACGGTTCATTTTTGGAATTCGAAAGTTTGATCATATATCCAGCTACCGCCGCCAGCTCAAGTGGCTCCCCATACGTCAGCGCCGATCCTTTCGAATACTCTCCTCACTGTTCTCTATCCTATTTGAGCCCATCACTCCAGAATATCTCAAATGTAACTTCAGCTTTATTACCCCACGCCCAGGCTGCGAGCTGCGCGCTGCCCGTTCTCTTAAACTCTCTGTTCTCCCTCACCATACCGGTTTTCTCACGTCTTCTTTCGCTGTTCAAGCAATCCGTCTTTGGAATTCGCTCCCTCTAACGATTAGACAAGCCCCAAACAAGCTGACTTTCAAACGAATGCTCTACAAGCACCTGCTAGATACTGTCTAGTGGGACCCCCCCCCCCTCCCCCCTTCCCCGCACATGCAAATATATATTTATGTGTATTATATGATAAATTTGTATATGTATTTATATTGTTTATTTATGTAGTTTATAAAGGTATTATAGTTATAAATATTACTAGTTTGTATATTGGCATTAGTATTAGAATTTATATTTAGAAATTTTTTTTTCGCATCGCACTGCACCCACCTTAACAATTTCTGTTTGGCCCAGTGGTTGACTGGTAGAGAATGCCTCAAGGCATTAAGTCCGCCTTTTGTACTTGTTCTTGTGCAATAAAGTTTTAAATAAATAAATAAATAATAAGATATTGTCTTGTACATTATTAATTTGTGGTTTTTACCGGCACAAGGCGGAGCGCCGCGAAGCGAGAGAATGGCTGAAGGTTCAGGAGCGCGTACACGATGAACAGACCGGCGACTGATTCCTGACAAAAAGGAATACAGATATACAGATCTTTATTGGTAAAAATAAAATACATTTTACAATATAATAATAGCAAGGAGAGTCGTAGCAGAAGTGTGTACCCAGTCTACGAAACTTGGCGTACTTTATCAACATAATATAAGATTAATAAGTGTAACAAAATAAGGGCGTGCCGCGTCTTCTGGCTAGAGTTTGAATTTTTCCCATACAACGAGGGTGCGGAGTGTTTAAGGTGGGCAACCATTCGCGTTGGACACCTCTGGAGTTGCAGGCGTCCATAGGCTACAGAGACTGCTTACCATCAGTCGGGCCGTATGCTTATTTGCCTACGACGTAGTATAAAAGAAGTGAACGTAGTGAACCACCCTAAGCCGCATATGACTTGGGCCAGGGCAAAATATTTTTACTTAAAGCCCCATTTGGGGTTGTGATAAATAAAAATAAAAAAAATAGCCTTTTATTTCAGACATTATTTACAATAGGCAGGTTGAAATATCATTATCATTTTTATACATATATTCTAGTAATCTATCATATCACATTGGGGTGTAGGGGGGGGGTAGGTGCGTGAGTGCAGGTGTGCGACGCTGAACTCACAGTGCTTACCCCCTCAAGTCTATCATACCACGTCCCCGTCGTCCATGGCACTGCCGCCGCGGGCCATGGACGAGTCCACCCCACTTGGGTGGGCCGTACACCCTGGTAATACTGGTGGTCGGTCGGGCGTCGCACATTACATCTGCCCCGGGCCACCAGTAGCTAAGTATGAAGGCGACGTCATAACCCGCGAGGACCTAAAAACCCGAACGGGATATGACACACTCTGGAGATTCCAGTACGGCATGGCTAGTAATTTGATTTAGGTCAAATTGCTAGCTATGCTGTACGGATCTCCCAGTTCCGCTTAGGGTGTAGGTGACCTACGCGGACTATACTCACCTACCTGCGTAAGTCCTGCGCAGTAGAGCGCCGTAAGCGGGGATGCAGGAGTCCTGGGGGCTGAGGCCTGCAGGGGGTCGGGGTTAGTTACCCCCTGTGGGCCAATACGCCCTTTTTGGTCCGAATTTCCGGCGAAACGGTAGCCCTGCAACTAGCCACTGCAGGGTATTGGACACGCGTCCCGTACGGTCGAGGTGGTACGGTCCGCTGGCAAGGTGTGGGGAGGGGCGTCCTCTGGGAGGATGCCGGGGGCTCGGCCATGCTGACGGGGCAAGGGCGCGTGGAACCACTGGGGGAGATGGGATCGTCTCCCACAGCCACGTGTCTGCAGCTCCCGATGTCGCGCATGAGTCCCACCTCAACACACCTATACCTCTTGGGTATTCCTGGTGTCCAAGTGACATCCCCAAAGGTGCGGGCTCCATGGAGGGTGGGAAGCTCGAGAGGTGAAATCACAGACAATAAAAAATGGATACATCTAGATCCCCAAACACCCCACTACCGGAGGGAAACGGCGCAGCTCCGGCTGTACTGGAAACCTCCACCCTACACCACACACCAAAGGGAGATGGAGCTGTCTCGACAGTTCCCCCCTCCACACAACACAATACACCAGAGGGAGATGGAGCTGTCCTGACAGTTCCCCCCTCCTCAACACGTGCCTACAGGAAGGCGGAAGCAACCCTGCCTGTAGGGACACCACACAGACACAGACACAACAGACCCCGTGGCGGCGCTGGCTCGACAGTACCGCCACCCAGGGGGCAGACCGCATCGGGACGGAGAGCTGACGGGAAACCGAAGGCACGAAATCCTGTTGCGTTCGTCCCCAGACCAGTAGGCTCAGGACCACAGCGTCCTGCCCTACTGCCAACGCCGGGAACATCCACGGGTGCTGTTCCGGCAGGAGGGAAACCCCCTGTCACGGAGCAGACCCCGGCGTTGGACCCCGTTTCCGCTCAGCTGGAGGCCGGATGGACCATTCAAGTGTCCAGAAAGGCGCGGAAGAAGAAACCCGGTAAGCGGGTGGAACTCCCTGTGCCTCCGCCTCCCACTGTTACAGCTGCGGCCAAGCCGCACAAGCCTAACAGTAAGCAGCGGCGGAAACTAAGGAAGCTGCGCCAAGCGGCTCTAAACACCGCCTCAGTGCCCCCACAAGGCGCCCCTGGGAAGGGAGAGACGCGGACAACAGCTGGACCACCAGCTACAAACCGTGCCCCCACCAAGGCAAAGGGCGCGCCAGGGACCAGGGCTGAAGGAGGGAGTAACCAGGGTGCCCGGTCGTCTGCCAAGAGGGCTCGTCTGGATGAGACCATCTCTCCCAGAGGCGAGCCTAAGAAGCAGAGGACTGAAGCGCCTGGTGAAATCCTCCGCGCCGACTATGCGGAGGCTGCAAAGGCTGACCTGCTGGTGGCGGTGACCACTGCCACCTCAGGACACCTGACCCCACAGCAGTCGGACGAAGTCCAGAGGCAACTGCTAGCCCTTCTCTCGAAGGAAGCTAAGCAGCCCACCGAACGCCTTCCCGCAGGCCCGATCTTTAGGGGCAAGCCAACACTGGCTAACGGCTCCCTTAGGTTGTGGTGCGAGGACCAGGCCACACTGGCATGGCTCAAGCGCAGCGCGGCTACCATCACCCTCGATAAGGGGGAGAAGGTGGTGGTCAAGCGCCAGAGCGAGGTGCCCAAACGAGTACGATGCGGCATCCTGTTCCCGGGTGTCTGGGAAGACTTCGGCGAAGTAGGCAGAGCCCTTCGCTACCAGAACCCGTGGGCGGAAATAGACCGCTGGCTGCTCAACCGGCGCGAGGTGCAGAGAACGGAAACGTTCGCTGTCGTCAGTGTTCCGGAAACGGCCGTGAAGCCCCTGATGGACCACGGGCGCCGGCTCGGCTTTATGCTGGGGTCGGTGTACGTGAAGTTCGAGGGGCAGCGCGGCAAGTTCACGGAGCAGCCGCCCGCCAGTAGCACTGTCACCACTGACGACAGAACCACTGCACCACCCGAGCCCATGGTCACTACCGAGGGGACGCAGGCACCTGTGGACGAAGTCCAGGTACCTGAGTCCCAAGCCCCAGCGCAGTCCGCTCCCGTCTCCGAGAAGGATGAAGAAGAACTTCTCCTTGTCTCCTCGGAGGATGAAGGGGAATGCGCGCAGGGGCTAGGTAAGCTGGCCATCGGCAAGGAGGAGGAACCGATGGAGGAGGGTGATCCCAGTAGTGGAGCTCCCTTCGCCGACTGGTAAGTTCCTCCAAGCCAACCTCCACCACAGCGAAACGGCGACGGCACAGATCCGGAAGTGGTTGGAGGTCAACACCACAGCCGTAATTCTGATCCAGGAGCCGTGGGTCAGAAGAGGCTCTGTCTGCGGGCTCCGTAACTTAGGAGGTAAGCTAACAGTCTACTCGGGTCCGGACAACCCCCGGGCCTGCATATACACAACTAATGATATACATGCGCAACCTCTAACGAGCTTCTGTTCCAGAGACCTGTGTGCCATAAGGCTGCACGGGGCGCAAGACTCCAGCCTGCAGGAAATGGTCGTAGCCTCTGTGTACATGCCGGAGGCGGACGACCCACCACCTCACGATATGACAAGGCTGGTCAACTACTGCGAAGAGGCGGGGCTCGAACTCATCGTGGCTACCGACTCAAACGCACACCACCCCCTATGGGGCATGGAGACAGGTAACGAGAGAGGTAAGAAGCTCGTCGAATACCTATTCACCACAAACCTTAACCTCCTTAACACAGGTTCACAACCGACATTCATAAACAGACGGAGCAGAACAATCATTGATCTGACCCTAGCGACCGAAGAAGCATCGAAACTCGTCTCGGACTGGCATGTATCGGAGGAGGTGTCGTGCTCAGACCACAGGTGGATTCGATTTGACATTCAGGTAAAAACACTCACAGCAGTACCAAGGCGGGACCCACGTAGGACGAATCGCGACCTCTACACCCTGCGTTTAAGCGCAGCATTGGAACAGCAGGGGGGTCCCCTCAAATTGGAAGGCACAGCGAGAATTGAAGAACAGGTAGACATCCTCACGAACACTATCCTGGATTGCTACCAACAGGCATGCCCATTATCCACCCCACCGACAGGAAGCGGAAGGAAGAACAACTGGTGGGGACCTGAGCTGGAGAGACTCAGGCGCAAGATGAGGAGGCAACTCAACAGAGCTATGAACACTGGCGCCGACGAGGACTGGGATAACTACAAGTCCACCAAGGCCGCGTACAAAAAACGTCTCAGGTACAGAAGCACAAACTCATGGCGCAAGTTCTGTACTGACATTGAGACCACCATGCAAGCTAACAGGGTAAGGAAGGTCCTCTCCACCAACTCGACTATTACCTTAGGATCCCTGCGTAAGCCAGACAACTCTCTCACCAACTCACCGGAGGAAGCAGAGCGGGTCCTGGTGCAAACACACTTCCCGGACTGCGCTATATCGCACCCAGTGAGTCTGGGGGAAGAGGAGACTACTCCGACAGAGGACGAGTGGCTACAGACACACGAGGTAATCAGCCTACAGCGCACGCAGTGGGCCATAAACAGCTTTGACTCCTTCAAGTCTTCAGGAACGGACGGGATCTTCCCTGCGCTACTCAAATGGGGCGGGAAGCATCTCACCCTGAAGCTGACCATCGTTCTGCGCGCCTGCCTGGCTCACAGATATGTGCCGAAAAGATGGAGAGAGGTCAAAGTGATCTTCATACCGAAACCAGGTAAAGGCGACTACTCGGATCCTAAATCGTTTAGGCCCATCAGCCTGACCTCCTTCATGCTGAAAACCTTGGAGAGGTTGTGCGACAGGTATCTGAGGGAGAGGGTGCTAAGTAATGTGCCCCTACATCCCAACCAACATGCCTACAGCCCTGGCAAATCTACAGAGTCGGCACTTCATGCAGTGGTAAGCAAAATCGAGGTGGCGATCAAAAGCAGGTCCATGTGCTTAGGAACCTTTATTGATATAGAGGGAGCTTTCGACAGGACCAGGTTCAGCAGCATAACAGCAGCACTGGTAAGGCACGGTGCGAATGCAGTTATGACCAAATGGATAAACAACATGTTGAGCCAGAGAGTCATCAAACTCGGGACAGGTGAGACACAACAGGCACTAGTGGCAAAGGGATGCCCCCAAGGCGGAGTCCTATCACCACTTCTATGGAACCTAGTGGTGAACGACCTGATCACTACACTAAACAACAATCACTACTACACGATCGGCTATGCCGACGACATAGTGATACTAACGAGCGGCAATCATTCAGGTACGGTGTGCGAGGTTACCCGCTCTGCACTAGCCATCGTGGAGCGCTGGTGCATTAACAACGAACTCACAGTCAACCCACGCAAGACGGAGCTGGTTATGTTCACCAACAAACGCAATTTGGGAAACTACCGCCTTCCCAAACTGTTCAATACAGAACTCCAACTATCTGCAGAGGTAAGGTATTTAGGGGTAATACTCGACAGCAAACTAAATTGGAGCAATCACTTAAACAGCAAAATTGACAAAGCTACAATCGCATTCTGGCAATGTCGTAGAATGGTTGGTAAAACCTGGGGACTAACTCCCAGGATAATTCTATGGCTCTACCAGGCAATCATACGACCAATAATAAGCTACGGCGCGATAGTATGGTGGCCACGCACCAAACTATCCACAGTGGAAGCTAGACTACAACGACTCCAGAGGCTGGCCTGTATGGCGGCCACGGGCTGCATGAGAACAACACCAACTGCGGCCCTGGAAGCCCTACTGGGCCTGCCGCCGCTGCACCTCTTTATACAACAGGAAGCGCTAGCTGCGGCGGTACGTCTCAAAAAATCTAATCTCTGGAGACCGCCTAGGGTGCCACACACCGAGATCCTCTACGAGGCCATAGGTAAGGAACCGCTAATTGAGGCGGTGACTGACAGGATACCCAGGCAATTCGTCTTCGACAAAAAGTACAAAATACAATTACACGAAGAACCCCATGAAGGACTCAACCCAAGGGAGCTGAGAATCTTCACGGATGGATCAAAGACAAGGTCAGGCACTGGCGCTGGGGCATTCTCAGAGGACCTAAACATACACATCTCGACACCACTTGGTGCACATAACACAGTCTTCCAGGCAGAATGTATGGGCATCATAATGGCAGCACACGCAATCGTCTCAAGGAAAGTACTGGACTACCCCATCCGCATACTCTCCGATAGTCGGTCGGTATTACAAGCCCTGCAAAGTTATACTTTGACCTCAGGGCTAATCTACGAATGCCACAAAGCTCTATCAGAGGTATGTACCACCAATAGCGTAACTCTGCAGTGGATTAAAGGACACAGCAACTCGCGAGGTAACGATGCAGCCGACATATTAGCAAGAGGAGGCTCGGAACTGAAGGTGGCAGGACCGGAGCCAATCCTACCTCTGCCATATGCCTGGCTCCGGAACATGCTGCGACACAACACCAAGGTAAAACACCAACAGTATTGGACTAACCTAGGTACCTGCAGACAGGCGAAGGAAGCCCTCCCGACGATCAACCCAGGTCTGTCACGGAGGCTGCGACTGCTGAAGAGGCCACAACTCCGGCTACTAACTGGAGCCATAACTGGCCACGCCTCACTAAACAAACACTTACTAACCATGCGTGTTACAGATAGCCCCCTTTGCAGGGCATGCATGGAGGCAGAAGAGACAGCCGCCCACGTCATCCTCGAATGTCCAGGGGTGGCAGAATACCGGGCACAATACCTCGGTTCGCCGGGGTCTCTCCCAGAAGTCGTCGGCAACATCAAGGGTCTGCTAGGCTTCTTGGAGGAGTTGGGTTGGCAGGAGTAGTGCCGGCAACCCATCACGCAAAATAGGCGCATCGTAAGACGTCGAGTTGCGGAAACCTAGCCCGCGAACACCTATAACCTATAACCTATATATCATATCACACTTCTTTGTCTTTTGGATGTCTGTTTGCCAATTGGTAAAGGCCTCCTCCAACCTTTTCCATTATTTTCTATCCTGAGCTACTCTGTTCCAAGTTGTTCCAACAAGTTGGAACAACTTGTGATAAATAAAGCTTACCTCAATGTTGCTTGTATCACGAACCATGTAGTGTTTAGCTATTTGCAGCAGTTCCTCGGAGAGTTCACCTATTTCTGCGTTTGTTGATCTGTGTCTGAAAATATTTGACTATTAATCTTCATCTTCACGTGCCATCTCTGTCCAGCGGCGGTAGCACGGTTGCATTTTTATCGCTTGTCACCATGCCTGTCACGTTCTAACAAGTATGTAAGTGCGAAAGTGACGGGCATAGTGACAGGCAATAAAAATGGAACAGTGCTGCGGCCGCAGGAGGTCGGCAACCATATGTCTATATGTCTCTCTATGTTCAGTCTTGCGAACTAGTCTATCTATGCTCTTCACTTTTAACCAGTCTTTTATATAAATAAAATATTTTAATTCATGAACAGATTGTTCACATAGGATATTGTGCAATACATATAGCAGAAGTTTATTTATACTTTTTTTTTTTCTTGATTAATTTATTTATTTCCACTAATATTTAGATTTTAGGTACAATCAATTAACAAAACAACATTAGAATTAAGTAATACAAGGTTGACAAATTCAAATGCGCAAACGTAGGCTTCGTCAGGTGGGTACTACCAAAAATCAGCAACAGGCGTCGTCATTACACACAAACAATAAAGCTATCCGCAACAGCTATACTTTAAGTGAGTTAATAATTTCTAAAACTAGGTTATACATAAACAGTCATGGTTTGTCATCGGATTTTGTAGTTGAGGTGGTTCACACAGAGGCAGCGGTGAACAAGCTCCTTGCAGTCATCTGTCTAATATTTACACAAGGCTGCTAAAGTGCATACCCACATTTTCGTACGATGCGCCATCACTTTTTGAATAGAATCCTATCACAAAGCGGGCATGCACTTTTGCAGCTTCCTGTACACCTGCTGTATTGGATTACCTGATTAAATAAAGAGTACTTACTGATAAGATTAGTTGGACCGAGAGAAAATCCAACGAGGAAGTTCTCAACCTTGTGCAAGAGAGGAGGTCCCTGTTGCAAATCATTGAGAGCAGAAGAGGGAAGTTGGTTGGGCACCTGTTACGACACGACGAATTCATAAAAAATATTGTGGAAGGGAAAGTAGAAGGAAGGCGGAAGAGAGGGAGAGCAAGACGAACATACATGGACTAACTTAAAGAAAAGATAAACGTCGTGTTGTATCAGAAGGTCAAACAAAAGGCTCAGGAAAGAGATACATGGAAATTGCTCCGACAAGAGCTAGGCTCTTAAATTAATGATGATGACTTACTGATACACCGTAGCGAAGTTCATCTCCTTGTAATGCGAGCAGAACGTCGGGTAGTTGAGGTGGTCGACGCGGGAGCAGCGGTGCACGAGCTCCTCGCAGTCATCGGCGAACCCGTCCGCTATGTACACTTGTGTTATTGGATTACCTATAACACACAGACATCATTTTTAATAGCCGGGTTCACACAGAGCGAGCATACGCGCGAGGCATTTTCTCGCGCACTAAACGGCCAGTGTAGACGTTTAAAAAATGTCGAGGCACGTTTAAAAAATGTCGATACAACACGCGCGTCTCAGCCGAGGCAAGTCTACACTGGCCGTTTTGTGCGCGAGGAAATTGCCTCGCGCGTATGCTCGCTCTCTTGGACCCGGCTAATCATGGGTAAAATCAGTGGTTTATCTAAAATAACAAGTCATAAATACTTGATAGAAAAACAAGTTTAATATCACTTACGCGGCATTTTGAAAGTCCGTACGTAGCGTAATTGGCGTTATCCAATTTATCTCAAGTTTTATACAAATAATGGTATAATTTTATGAGTTTGAACAAGAAAGACGAATTTTAATTTAAAATGGACAAAATGGAAACTTGGAAAGCAAAGCAAAACTCTCGGGCAAGTCCCAAATGTCAAAGTCAAATCGAATGTAATTTTTTTCATTGCCAGGCCTAAATTGAAATATTCTTAAAAATATCGTAAAATGATGCTTTAAGTTAAGCTATTGTAGGATTCTTTAAATTATCGAACGGTTTTGGCAAAATCAGTAAACGAAAATCTGATTCTGTCTTTGAGGGACTGTTATTTACAGAAAAGCTTATTTGTACTTTAAAGTTGTCATATAACCTCGTATTTTCTGATACTTAATTAGTGCATATTAGCAGATTATCAACAAGCTTCACCATTTACATTAAAACGTGTTTGTTTGATTGGCCACACGAATGTTTGCAACGTACAACATTTTGCAACTGTACAATAAAAAGTCTTAGGTATTGGAACTTTATCATAAACTAGCAACACTGAAGATGTTAAGCTATTTAAGATACTTTTAAAATCGACATTACGATTCAGTAAACCAATGAGGGCTATCGTTTTCTTTATGGAATGTAGAGTTAACTCTACATTCCATATTTCAGTCATTAAAGTGACAAGTGACATTTCGAACTATGGAAAAGACCACCATCTACACTAGCGCCCCTAGCGGCGAATTCATACGCGTTAGCCCGAGGTTAGCCCTCATTATAATGACAGTTCAGGCCATTAAAAAAAACCGTACCATAAAAAAAAACATAATGACAGTGACATTGACAGAAGCTCGCAATCGCATGCTGCGATTACTGCGCGTCTTGTTATTGAAAAAATCGGATTTAAAATCATTGAATTAATCTCGAACTTAATATTACTTACATTAACCAACAGAAACATGAGTTCCGACACCTTGAACATAAGTCGTCGAAAGCTCAACGAAGTGCTTGGCGAAAAATCAACAAAATACTTCCATCATATGAAACAGTGGTTTCGCATGAAACTCACCAAAGAAGAATTCGACACCGAAGCTCGAGCCCTGTTATCTTCAGACCAAGTCCGCTTCCACAACGAGTTTTTACTAGCATTGTTGAACAAAGTGGAAGGTTTGGCGGAGACATCTATTAATATAGCGCAGGAGAAAGCGAGCTCCCATAATAGGAATAGTCGTCGGCATAAGCGAAGTTCGCGTACGTCGGAGAAGTCGAATTTCGAACCGGCGGATTTGCTGGAATATTTGCCGCCGAACTCACCACCTGGTGCGGGCAGTGATGGAGCTCTGAAATATGCAGCACAGGTGATTTTTATTTATTTTTCGTTTTACATCCTTAGTTTTACCACCCAACTATGGGTCCAAAGGATCAATACCTGATTAAATGTCAATACCAATACCAGGGGTGCGAAAGTCGGCTCCGTTCGGCTCAGCATTGCTCCGAGCAATTACTAGGGTTGACACAACTTGATGTCCCTTTGCGTGCACGACCACAGATAAGATAATTACTTGAATTTTGACAACCCTAAATAGCCGAAAGGGATACTGCCATACATTAGAAAGGGACAGCATGATTCGTCCCTAAATTGCTGTCAAACTTTGGTTTTGTAGGAAGTGACCTTTCGGTATGGTAGTACTATTATTTATTCTGTGGTTGTGCCTGAGATTTTTCTGCCATTTGTTAAAACATTTTGCCATATAACTAGAACATGATTACAAAGATATTTTTCTTGTATCTATGTAACGGTTTTTGCCTCAATATACCTTCTTCAATTTCAACATATCATTTCAGGAAATCTTCCTCCCAGACCACGCATTAGTCGTTGGCCGTTTCATGCTAGCAGCATGGGAACTCGGCCTTGAAGGTGCTGACGACGAAGCAGCCGACCTAATTGTAGTCGCCGTCCAAAACTTCCTTAAAAACATAATCTCAGCCGTCGTAACACAACGGAAAGGTTACAAACAACGTAATCATTTCATGTATGATGTAGGTGGTGATATGCCTAATATGTGGCTGCGGAATACGGCGAAGTTGTATGATCCGCAGGGCGATGGAAGAGTGGAGGTTGATGATGCGGTGGACGGGTTGGGGCCTCGGTGTCCCCCGACTATTGATGAGGTTGAGCATGCTACGGCTTATGAGATTGCTTGCAGGTAAGACTTAGTTTACACATTATGTAACATTCATACTTATGTAAGAGCAATTAGCCTCATGCATGAAGTTTATTTTTGAACGAAATGTGTTTTATTCGGATGTTTGTTACCGTTATATCATGTTACAAATGCATTTCCGTTATTAAATGATCATTTAATTGCTTAAAATAATAAATAAAAAGCTCAAAAATTTGCCCGCGAAAAGCTAGTGAGCGAATTGCGCGAAATGTTACATAACGTCACGCGTTCGACAAATTAGTTCACATAAGTGTCATTAGTAGCAAACGTCAGTTGGACCGTCCAACGTGTGACGTCATCACGCTCTGTCGAATTCGCGCCAAAAATTATGAGCGTTACAACCGCTCAAAAATATTCAACATTTTAAAATTATTAATATAATAATGTGAAGGTTTACAATATTATTTTTATTTTTTCCGGTGTTCAAACGATATATAAATTATGATTACAAAAAATTTAAACAAATCATGCATGGAGCTAATTGAACAGTTACAATACTTACAATTACAATGTACTAGGTGTAGGTAGGTAGGTTGGAAATGTCCATTTCCTTATCTTGGGAATTTCACAAAAATTGCAATAGATAAAATAGTGAAAGTTAGCTCTGCCTTTGCATTTTTTTGATAAAAGCTTGAGTCATTTCATTGTGATTTACTTAATCATCATCATCATCATCATCATCATGTCAGCCGATAGACGTCCACTGCTGGACATAGGCCTCCCCCAAGGCTCGCCACTCCGACCGATCCTGTGCCGCTCGCATCCACCGAATTCCCGCGACCAACACCAGGGCGTCGCTGCCGGTAGGCCTCCAACGAGATTTACCTAATATTTTGTATAAATTTATAACTTATTCTTAATTCTATAACTAATTACACAATTTCTCGGGCTAAGATATAAAAGAAATAAATAAAATAAAACAAAGTTTGGGTTGATGAAGTAAAAAATTTTAACAATTAGGTACTCTTATTTTTTTAGATTTATGTATTAACTAACTTTTAACTAATATTGTCTTCGGTTACCGCGATAGTTACTCATGAAATAAAACTATCTATATATCTTTACTTGAAAAATAATTATAGTGTATAACTAGCCTTATGAACCGATTTTGCATGTACAACCAGCCTTAAAGTTTGTAGTCTATGATTGTTCATTATTTTAGTATGTGGGTATTTTTGCATTTTGTAATTTTTCCTCAGTCACCCGTTGACCACGAACGCTGTAAAGAGTTCGAAACGTCGGGATGTATTATAAATTCAATATACGCGATATAATCCGTTTTCATAGTTTTATTTCATAACTTTTAACTGTTTTTTTTTTCAGTGTGCCAAACCAATCGCCAAATGAAGACAAATTAACAATAGACGAGTTCTACAACACACTCCTGACACACAGAAATGTGATAGCCAGCCATTCAGTATATGCAGTCAATATGGAGCGTCTAGCCGTCATGCTATCCCATCCTAGCTATTGATAAGGAGGCAAAGAAGGCCCGCAAAAAGGTAGACCACAGGTCTTAAGGCACTGTTGAATGCAGAGACTGGATCCTTAGGGGAAGGCCTAAGACAATGAACAGAAAATATATTTTAGCCCTTGACCGCCAAACACGTCAGCTGACGCGCGTGGTAACCCAATATAAAACTTCGTGCATTCAGATAAGGTTCAGATAACGCACTGCGCACGATAGGGGTGACATTCAAAAGGATTAATAGCCTCCATTTTGTTGCTGATTACGAAAATAGGTTACCAAATGGGACTGAAAGTATTGTTTAACTTAACCGTCCAAGTTATTGGCCATAGAGTTGACACACAGACACATTCAGTAAGTTTACGTCGTCAATTTGGAACGACTAGCCATCATGCTGAACCAGTGGGACTTATTTAAGTTTATGATGATGATAAACACAGTTATATTATGTCGGAAAACTATCGAAAAATTAAGTTACGATCTATCAAAAAAAACTAAATAAACACTTATTGAAGTTAATTCTGTACATTTTTTTATTACACAATTATGTAGCACCCCATTAGTTTTTATTATGAATAAATTGTGATCCCAAGAAAATTACTAAAAATATTTTTATTATCTACGTAGCTTATCCTAGTGCCGCCCAGTGTACAATACGCTGTACATAAATCAGCTGTCAGTTTAAAATGTTCGCGGACTTTTTGTATGGACGAGTACGGTATATTTCCCTCTTAATGGATAACCTTCTAACCACCAACATGGCACCTTAGGTCCAGAAAATGAACTTACGTGTCTAGTAAAAATTTCCTGGTTTTCGAGAAAATTGAACCGTTTTTTTCTTTTTTTAAGAGTACCTACTTATGTCACAGATTGTAAAAGTGCGAATGCCACACCACACCGGTACAGCGAGCTGCAAAATTGCATGAATTAAACACATTTATGTATGAATTCGTCCATAAAGTGGCCATGCAATTGCGGTCGTGTGTACCTACGTATTTACGTCCCGTACCTACGTGAACGCTGAGACCATGAATTGCTAAAAAATGGAGGCGTGTTTACTAACAACTTCCTATTTTTGGCAATCTCTGGTCATATCTATGACCTAAATGATAATAAAAGATTGGCAAAGTGCGAGTTGGACTCGCTTCATAATGGTTCCGTTTCCATACCATGTATACAATTTTATGCCTTAAGACGGACTTACGCTTGACCGGTTTTTATTACCCATGTGTTATTATATGGCCTGGGCTATAGCTATAACCGCGAAAATCGACGTTCGCAAATTGCGGTAATTTTTCTCTGTCACTCTAATTACGCCTACATTGGAGTAAAAGAGAAAGGTCCCCGCAATTTGCGAATTTCGGTTTTCGCGAACTGACAATATTTGAACTGCCTAATACCGTCTACCTAACGGCCCGGCCACGACAGCGGCGAGCGGCGGCCATGAGTGGGAACGAAAGGTCCGATCGCTGTGTCTCGCTCCAACCTATGGCCGCCGCGCGATGTCGTGGCCGGGCCGTAATAATGGTTTTTAATATCGGGTCACCGCGAACACCGAAGTTCGCAAATTGCGGGTATCTTTTACTTTTACCAACTACGGCGTAATTAGAGTGACAGAGAGAGATGCACGTAATTTGCATACTTCGGTGTTCGCGATAGACCCTCGAGGCTTAGTTATTTGGGTTCCATTCTTGCATCTTGCAAAGCATGATAAGTTATATTCAAGTTATCAATGTTATCGTGCGATGCAATGACGCAATCTGTTGTTGTAATTTTTTTATGATAAAAGTTCGAGGGAGGTAACCCATATTTATGTCATTTGCTATTAATTCGTAAGCTCGAGAAGACATTAAAAATAGTTAATTTTTCATAAAATTCAATAATTGGAAAAAAAAAATTACGTGCATTAATTTTAAAAAAACGCTATTATGACTTTCAACTGTTTGATTTATTTATGTTTTATGAGTTTTACGACACCTGCAATATTAGGTAACATATTTTTTTATCAAGCATTAATAATTAAGGAAAAATAAAACATTTTTTTTTCAATCATTCAAAAAATCTCCGCTTTGGGCAAGACTCGAACTTGCAATTATTTGGAACATCGGTCCAATCCGCCTCCACTCTACCATCCACACCATTTCATTTCCATTTTTTTTATATTTAAAAATTTGGGTAGTTTCATTTCTTACACCTATACTTTATTAACTTAACTATTTCTATATACATATAGAATAGACCACTTAACTGTTGGGCAGGCGTACAGCGGAGGCATAATAGTATCCCTTCGACACCCTTATGTTTGCCTAAAAATCAATCTTTTATTAATACCAATTTTTTAATAATTTCCTTCCAGGCTATAGACGCATGAAATACGAGGGAGCCGACCTTATCCTTGCAAAAGCTGGAGAGACCATAGATGTGGTTTGCGATAAAGATGTGCCTCTAATCCGGTGCGGCTTTTCGCACCCTAACGGAACTAAAGTCTTGTAAGTTGACACAGAACTATATCAAGATAAGTTGAGGAGAAACTATTGATACCTTTAGAAAAAATACCAATAAGTACGATACGATGTTTTATCATGATGTTATATTTTTGCGCGCAACATTGTTTAAATATTGGTTTGTATTTTTAAATATTGGTACGGCAACCAGACCAATACGGTTAGATGGGGGGTAGCACAGTCGGAAGCATATAGGTTGGAATGCGGAGTGAGGCAGGGGGGCTTAACCTCACCGAAGCTTTTCTACTTATATGTTAACGGACTGATAGAGGAGCTCAGCAGAATGCCGGTGGGGTGTTATGTCGACGGCGTTAGCGTGAACATGACATATGAATTTAAATTAAGAGAAATTGGTAAATTTTTGACATTCTAATTATTATTCTAGTCTATATTATTTTGAATCTGACATATTAATTATTTAAATTTATTGGATTTTGATTTTATTGTTGTTTTGTTTTTATTTTTAATGTATTTACTAACACATAGGTATAACGATGGTACTAACAATATTGTATGGAATTTTAAATGTTCTGAAATAAAGATATTTTTTTATATTTTTTTTATTGTTGATTTGTGCAATGTAGGTACCATTTTATGCAATATTCTGTTGTGTAATATAATGATTTAAACTTTCACGATTTTTACTCATTATTATTCAACAACGACGAAACCGAATATTGTGAGTGTTGTGTGTCGACCCGGTGACATCCCTAGTGCGCAAAACGTTCAAGTTAATAAACAAGACCAAGTGCGGGTAGTTCTTAAAACTCGCGCGCCTAGAAGATGTTGATGTCAAGGGAGCAAAATGACATATTTACGGCGAGGGCGTACATTGAATCTAAACGAAGCAAAGGATTCTATAATTCTAAAGTAGAATCTTGAGCGTAGTGAGGGATTCAAGTGATAACGCCCAAGATGGAAATAATTTTGCTACTATGTGACACATACTGTTTTTCACATCACCTATGAGGAAATTATTATGTTCTAAAATATTAATTACCTAAAAAAATAGTATGCAAAAAAGAAAAAAATCGTGTCCTAGAACAGAAAAGTGCCACTTTGATCCCTCCTAGCAGGGAAGAAAAGTGCCACTGATTCCTCCTAGCGGGGAAGAATAAGCCCTTTTCGAATAGGTGATGTGAAAAGGTAATTTTCAAGTCGTTGTAAAACACACCCATTTTTTTTGTTTTTGGTCTCAAATTATAGCAATTTTAGTCTACTTGAAAACATTTTGTTTAAATCGCATAGTTAAGGACTGAAATTGAGAATGAGGTGCCAAAATTTCGCGGTTTTTCGAGTGGTGCAAAGTTAGCACAGGTCTTTCGAAGCTGCAAACTGGGATATACGGTACTATATATAGTAGTGGTCCTAACAACATATTTAAAAAAAACTGAACTAGCTGGAACTTTGCGATTTTAATGTTTAATATGACCGGCCTAATTTGTGATTTAACCATTTTAGATTTGTCGACGTCGTGCCGGGCACGCCATCATGCAAATTCACCACCAATGCCACTACCTCAGAAATAGGAATCTGGACCTGTCATCTATGGACACCAACGGCACCTGAAGAAGAAATTACAAAAACAGTCGAAGTGAGGGTAGCTCACAAATTTGCCGCGCTAGACAAAGAGGTTGGGGTGAAGAAGGGGGATAGAGTGACATTGTCATGCGTCAGTTCGGAGGGAATGATTCCGTTGAATGAGTGTTACTTTACATCGCCAGAGCAGCGAAGGATTCATATGGATGATAAAATTACTGAGGAAAAGTAAGTCCCTAAGTAGTAGTAGTAGTAGTCAAAATATTTTTCTCAAAAATGGACGGCAAAGTCGACGTTGCCGGTTAAAAAGTTGGTCGCGAAGTGCGTTGTTTATGGTCAGTCAAAAAATTAAAAAGTTAAAAACATTGCAGTCTCGATTTCGGGACTGCAATGTTGCATACAAATTCCATTATTTGTCGAGTTCCTAACTTTTTAAAAGTTGAAGTGGCCATATCAAATGAAGGCATAGGTCCATTAAACAGCCAAACAGATGATCAGTACTTATTATTATAATGTTGGTACCGCGACTATTTAGGTGTCTCAAATAGGTTGGCGTATTTTCAGCAGAAAAATACACTTCTATTTTTAATAAAAAAAAAAAAACGGCGGCAAAGCAAATCTTTTACTTTTTTCTGTGAAAATATATACATAAAAACGTTGCTTCTGTAAAATATTTCTATTATAGTTGTATTTATTGCGCCATTTTTGAGAAAAGCACTATATATGACTCGGCTGGAAGGCTACTTGCTGGCTTCGGATTCAATTAAACGGACTCCCAAGGTCGTCCGTTTAAAACGAATCCTCAGCCAGCAAGTAGCTACTTCCGAGCCTCGACAATAATGTACTATATCAGTACGGTTTTTACTCACTATTATTTTTAGTCGCTTTTGGCGACATGTTTCGGATTCTTTGGGAATCCATGCTCCGTCTTGCCCGCAACCCCGTCTTGTCCCCCTTCCCCTAGTTAATTTAATACCCACGGTTTTCGGTAAAGGATACCTATGTAATAGATAAACCTACGATAGTTCTTAGATAGGTTGTAAATTGTAATTCACTAAATGGCGATGTTATACACATGTTATAAGTAGGTATGTCGAGTGGGTTTTAAAATAAAAATTAAAACTAGTAGAGTTATTAATTATTTAGGTAATATCAATCAAATTTCAGTCAATCTTCATCCGAAATATTAAACATAAAATAAAGAAAATTACTATTATTTCCAGCCTCGACTTCAAAAAGTTCTTCTACCCCCCAAACCTGAGCGTCCATCGTGGCGACTGCAGCATCACACTCCAGTCTACCGAACTAACTGATCAAGGCATCTGGGCTTGTACGGGTTGGCTGGAGTTTGAGAACCGGGCGTATACCGACTACATACATTTGAGCGTGCTTGATGTTGCAGAAGCTACAAGTATAGGTGAGAGGTTATATTAGGTTAGGTATTTGCAATAGTTTTTATGTAGGGGCAGTGGCATAGCTAGGGGGGGGGGGGGCAGAGGGGCAAGGGGGCGTTCAAATATTACGTAACGCAATTTGGGGGGAGGGGGGGGGGGTCTTGTAAAACGTTACGATGCGTTACAGGGGCGGGAGGGGGGGATGAAGCAAGGCGTTAATTTTTTTATTAAATAATATACATACATACATAATCACGCCTATTTTGCGGAGGGGTAGGCGGAGACCACGGATTTCCACTTGCTACGATACTGACACACCTCTTTCGCATAACATTCCCATACACGCTCGCTCATTTCTTAAATTTTATGATTATAATTCGCTGAACATTATTGTGACTTTTAAGTGAAAATGGTTACTTGGGTGTTACGTATCTTTTAGGTGGGGGGGGGGGGGGGGGTACACGAAAACGTTACAGTGTGTTACACGGGGGGAGGGGGGGTTAAAAATCTTCGAAAATTGCGTTACGTAATATTTGAATGCCCCCCAAGTGCCCCGGGCGCCAACCCTAGGGGGGCGCCAAAATAGGCAAAAGGCAGCGGCAGGGAAACTTTTGTCAGTCGTCAGGGGGCGCAAATTTTTGGTGACTACCCCGGGCGCCATATAGCAGGGGCCCCTGTGTAGGGGGTCAGATATTTCTGTCTGTGAAGTCGAATGATGAGGGAATCCGAACATGTTCGGACTATTTACAAATCGCTTCGCTCGTGATTCAATTATAGGATCTTTCGCTTTCTCGGGACTCAAAATCAACACTCGCAAGAGAAACCAACATTCCTCTCTTGTTGCACAAACAACTATTGTGTTAGATTAGAGTCCCTCGCCGTATGATACAGTCTATCAAACACATGTAAATTGGAGTTATAGTTCGTCAAACCAAATTGTCAGTAAATAAGAACAAAAAAAACTATACTTATCCTTTTCTTTTGGGTGCTAGTACTAGTGTAAGACAAAGATAGTATGATTCTCTCTGTCTATGTTTGAAATAAGAGAGTCCTTTGACAAACTATACATTTAAGTTCTAAAGCTTTTTCTTTCCTTGCCAGATACCAGAGCGTTCAGCGTCAGCATCGCAACCTTCATAGGCGTCACTGTCGCCCTCCTTGTATTCTTAGCCCTTATCTGTTGGAAAGAGAGGTATTATACTCGTTTCTACGGGAAGAAGTGGGATGACGAGAGCCTTGAAAGCTTCGGAATGACAACTGACACGTCACAGATCTTGATTAGAGAGACTAAGTGAAACGAATCAGAATTTATTAATGTATACATTTATGTACCTCATCAAATCATGTTCCTAAAGGGGCCCACTGATTATCAGTCCGCCGGACGATATCGGCCTGTCAGTTAGAACATAAATTTGACACTTCCGTACAACTGACAGGCCGATATCGTCCGGCGGACTGATAGTCTGTGGGCCCTCTTAACGCTGTCCTAGCATTCTGTAATTATCGTTGACAATGTCGAGATATACGCGGCGGTGTAGAGATATTTTATAGCGAAAAGAAAAAAAAAACTGAATTTTCTTTTCCCCACACCAACACAAGGAAAATACTAACTGTAAAATATCTAACAAAAACAAAGCAATGTTATTAAATATTTATTATTCAAAATCATCATTTAAAATTCATTCTACCAGCCAACACAAGAAAAAAGCTCAAAATTTGCATTTGATTACTTTGTCCCACATGTGGATAAAATGCAACTTTCTTATCAGTTTTTGAACAATAAAGAGAGCCTTTACCAGCTGGTGTGGTAAAAAGACAATTATTGCGATGTAAGTATAACATATTCACTCTTGAATGATAAATATGTAATTTTTTTTTTTTACTGCTGGGCAAAGGCCTCTCCCTTTGATTTTGAATATGTAAATACCTCTTATAATACGAGACATTATATGTGACGTTTTCAACCAAAAGGTACCACATTGTCACTTGCCGATAAGGTTGATTTCAAATTGAAGCTACATGGAAATAGCGCCTTATTGACAACCGACAATAAGTACCCTTTTGGTTGAGAATGGCACATATAAGTATAATGTCGTTTAGTTCATAAAATGTAGGTAGTATAAGTTTAACTTAGTACATAATATAATTAATTAGGTCGATTATCGTCATGTAGTTATTTTTAAATACCTAGGTAATTTATTTAAAACATTTCTAGTCGGAATTTAGTTTACTAAGTTTATTACTAACATGTTCTTTGATTTTAATAAATGTCTTATCTAAAACCTAATATTTTTTCACCAAATTACAGCATCCCTTTATTAGAATAATAATAATATGATTATCGATAGGAATAAGGTGCGTTGGGCTAAGATTGAACGGGTTTTTCATGAGGGGTAAGACAGGAAATCGTCCGTATGCCGAAGCATTACGGGCGACTTTTCATCTTACCCCGCATGAAAAACCCGTTCAATCTTATCCCAACGCACCCTACGGTATCTAGATACCTACTGATCTCAATTCGTAGGATTGATTTGCGAAAATGGACCCCCGGTTTCTTTGGGATGCAATCAGTATTAAAGCGCTAATAGCGCCACCCCAAGGCGTGTAATACATTAGAGAAGGAATGGAAAGATTTGCTCATTTCTGGTAGGTTTTCGTAGCTCAGTTGGTTTTTGCCAAAAACTTATTAAGTAATATTTAATTTTAATAGGCACTGGACCTTCACGCTTAAACAGATACCTGCATAATACGATTTGAGCATAAATTAGGAATGGACACATACAAAAAGAAGGGGGTTAAACATCACACTTATTTATCCTCCAAGTTTCTAAATTAAACCGTGTCCAAAAACAAAAAAAACCGGCCAAGTGCGAGGCGGACTCGCGCACCGAGGGTTCCGTACTTTTTAGTATTTGTTATAGCGGCAACAGAAATACATCATCTCTGAAAATTTCAACTGTCTAGCTATCACGGTTCATGAGATACAGCCTGGTGACAGACAGACGGACAGCGGAGTCTTAGTTATAGGGTCCCGTTTTTACCCTTTGCTTTGGGTACGGCACCCTAAAAACCAAAGGGTAAAAACGGGACCCTATTGCTAAGACTCCACTGTTCGTCTGTCTGTCTGTCGGTATCTCATGAACCTTGATAGCTAGACAATTAAAATTTTCACAGGTGATGTATTTCTGTTGCTGCTATTACAACAAATACTAAAAACAGAATAAAATTAATATTTAAGTGGGGCTCCCTTACAACGAACGTGATTTTTTTGCCGTTTTTTACGTAATGGTACGGAACCCTTCGTGCGCGAGTCCGACTCGCACTTGGCCGGTTTTTATTCAAATCACCACGTTGTTTAGTTTCGTGAAATCTCTGCTAGTAGGCTAACACTAAATCACTAGAAAGCTAGAAAATGTTAGTCAAATACTAGATTCTATCCTAAGTCGCCCGCCTTTTGACAATAATGTCTCGTAATATTTGGCAGAGACAATGTATGACCGCCATACATTACGTATGGCTATCATACATACATTATCTCTGCCAAATATTACAGAACATTATTGTCAATGTCTGAAACGCGTAAATATTTTGTGGAACTTTGGCTTGCATATGTTTGATTCGACTGGACCGTATTAAGTGATTGCAAACTTAGTGTGATCGGAGTCTAGTGAAGATATCGTTTAGTCAGTGACCGTCATTTCTCTAGAAACATAGTTATCAATGTTTCATTTACTTCAGAAAAGGGTAGAACGCTGCGCGGACTGACTCATTTTATCTATAAACAGTATAATGTATAAGGCACTAGTGTTCGTGTATTTTACTGTGATTTTAAACGGAAATCCCATAGTTCACGGTATTTATTTGAAATGTGTTTATAAATAGTGTTTGTGGTGTGAAGTTATTGATATGTAATGAAAATTTTTGGATCGCCAGGAAACCGTTAGCCTAATTTCAAAGGAGAGATAGGAGATTTGGGTTAGATGATGTCTGAGAGTTTTCAGAAAAACCTTACGTTCCTTTTTATTTAAAAAATAAAAGTTTTATCTTATTTCTATTTAGAATAATTACTTTTGTCAATTTCATGGCGCTCCCTATGCTAAAATAAACTTAATCAAAGTGTTCCTGAATTTGAATATAAAAATAACTAGTTTTTACAAAATAATGTTAAAATTGTGTCTAGCTAGTTACTCCTTTTTTTCTAAAAACGCCCGTCTCTCATAGACATGTATATTACTTCGTAAAGACCGGCCTTACGAGAATTACGAATGAGGCCTATACATTAGAGTCAAAATCGCATTTAGTTACACAAGCGCGCTCAGTCGTGTGGCGAATTACGCAGTGGGAAGGCGGCACCAGTGGTGTAAACAAAGTATAAGCGTATGCATACAACTCCGACCGAACACCGACGCCTTTCCACTGCTTTCGACTAAGCGCGCTGGTGTAACTAAATGCGATTTTGTCACCAATGTATCGGCCCCATTCGTAGTGCTCGTAAGGCCGGTCTATGAAGTAAATATGTCTATGCCGTCTGAGTTATAATGCAACCGGGACTGTGAAAGTAATAGTTTCCAACAGCTTTCAGAGAATTTAATGTAAATGGCGCGGTGAAGATTCTAGCGTTGGAAAATGAAAAGATAAATATACAATGTAAGCAGGATACCCCCATGGCTTATTGTGGCTTTGTACACCCAAGCGGCAAAAGGTTTTCGTAAGTACCTAAGTATTAATGTAAAGTTTCACTTCCTTTTAAGGGCATATTTAATTAACTTTGTTATATCCAAAATTAAAAAAGGTAGATAAATTAGCAGCGGTATGATAAAAGGCATATTTACCTAATTAATAAGTCGCCATCAGATATATCGGTGCGGTCAAGGTCCTTAAAAATATCTGAACACATCTTTATTGTTAAGACGAAGTGCGTGTTCTTATTATTCTGATATTTTTGGGCACCTCGCCGCTCCGATATATCTGATGGCGACTGTACAAGTTGTACAAGGTTGTTGACACATGTTGAATTTTATAACTAAATCTAGTTAAATAGATAGAAAATGAGCAATTTATCACAATAAATTAAAAACTTAAAAAATGGGATAATAAAAAATACAACTTAGTTCAACTTCCAAATAGAAGAAATATAATACAAATTTGTCAAATACCCTATTCAACAGATCGATCAAATTAGTTATCGTAATGTAAATAAACTCGCGTACTTATGAGTATTCACACCATCTGAATGTTTTGTGATAAATCTTGATTAGGTTTGTTATGGTTTTGGTTTTGATACGACATTATCGATGTATCTTATCAAAATAAGATCATAACCTTTAGAGCGTTTTCACAATGTCCGACCCGATATCGGATGTCGGAAGGAAGTAAAATTTAAATAAAAAAACAACTATCACTAAATTAAAAAAAAACTGAAACAAAAACAGAAATAAAAAAAAAGAAACCAAAATAACTTAATTTCATTACTTTTTAAAAAAGGGAACCGCCTTAAAAAAACCAACCCACTGAAAAGCACAAAATAAAAAACGATAAATAACGCAAAAAAGGCGGACTTAATGCCAATGGCACTCTCCTGCAGCTGTTTTTGTCATAGGCGCCTTACGACAACCGGTATCGGAAAGGCGCTTCCGATAAATTCAGCGATGTCGGAGCCCCCCGTCAGCTATCGGACCGATAATATTTGTTTGCGTGCGTATGGAATTATGTCCGAAAAAAATTTCTTTTATTTATTTATTAAGGCCGTTCCATCGGTTTGCCGCTGTCTTTGTCACATTTCGCAAGAAAGAACGAGAAAGAACATACGCGCCAAGTGTCAATTTTGATCGAATTTTGTCGGTTTTTATTTATTTTAAAAACGTTACCTTACAATATCGAAATTCTAAAGCTATGAAATTACTATTTATGTTAAGATTGTTTTTTGCTTTTTTTTTGTTTATAGTATTACATAATAAATAACCGAGTAAAGTAGGATTAAAAGTCCGAGTTAGAGGTTACTTTGGGAATTAATTGTATCGAGCGAAGTGTCATAATTCGTGTATCGGAAGCTATGTTGTTAAAGATAATATAGTCAAGAACTACATATATTTTTTCCACGTCTACGAATATCAACGCCTCTTAGAAAAACAGGATCATATAAGGAGATTTTTCGCCTTCTGGCTCAGGGAACCGCCTTAATAGGTAATGCTTGCTATAGTGTGCGTGACCACTAAAGACGGCGCCCGGGCGCTCCCCCGCGGCCTGACTACGCGGATGTAGGATCCTAATTCCTACATCCGATATTGGATCGGACAATGTGAAAACGCTCTAACAAGGTCTTAAATTAGAAACGGGCTCCAAGTCACATGTGATTGCATTGACAGCGGAGTAAACACGTTTTATGTATAAGTTGATAGTAAAACCAATGATAACAGGGTGTTATTAGTTGCATTGGGCGTGAGGCACAATAGCAACAGTGGCGTAATGTTTCGCGCTTAGTTTTAAAATTATTATTGTCTAGGTATTACAACATAGGTAGGTACATTAGCAGGTTTATGGGTCCCTAGCTTGGCTAAAGATGGTTCCATATCACAAAAATCATTAACTACATGCTTTTCAGGAACGTTTTTTTTTGTGGAAACAGTCGTCAAGTTATGTAGGTATAATATATCCCCCTTAAAAAGCCCTCATTATCCCCATGTAGTAGTTGTCCAAGTCGTAACTTTAAAAACACCTATCGTGATGGTTAGTTTCAAATGCACCGAGAGATGGCGCTGTCACCTGTGCAAACTAGCTAACGACTGTTTGCCTTAGAAATGATAAGTGTTTAATTTTATATTTTATTTGTGAGACTTGTTTGGGAGATTATTATAGATGTTAAGAGTACAAACGGCTTTAATTTCAAAACGACCTAAGGTACATAGTGCTAATTAAGTTTCATATAATGAATATTTTTCATTTCATATCATTTCAATAAGTAGGTAGGCAGTAGGCACTAAGGCACTAATATTCAATAATAATTACACCCAGACGAATTATACCTATACATGTAGCGTAAACACTCCAATAATTCAATGCCAATAATCGACATATTAAAACCCAATATTCGACACATTATGATTGAAAATGTCGATTATTGGAGCTGTGTCGGACACTGGAGTTACGTTATATGAGGCAGTTTTGGACCATACATGGAATATTTTGTTGGGTAGTTTTACAGTGCCTAAGTAAAGCTGGAAAACTTTATTCATTTTGTTTGGCAGATTTTCAGGAAGCGAGCTCACAAACGGACACTGTGCCATACCCATCAATGCGACTCGTCAGGATGTAGGCGAGTGGAGATGCCATATAGGACGAAAGCTTACAGGTACCATGGCAGGCAGCATGTACCAGGCTGAACCATGATGCTTAAGGAAAAAATATTGTAAAAAATGTGTGGAACCCTGCACCTTGGGGCGCGAGTCCGACTCGCATTTGGCCGGTTTTTTTATATTGGCTGGTTAGCTGCATATAGCAATGTGCAAACAGCAGAACATTCTCCAAAATTTCCGCAATTTCTGGAAACATTCATGAGAAAATTCTCCTGCAAGTTCTCAAGTTTCCACTTAAAAAGTTCCCCTTCAGATTTGGGATTATTTTTTATTAAATTTGTTTCATTAAAGCATTAAACATTTACGTCACTCATTGACGTGTATTTCATATGTCATAGAAATCGAAATTAACGGTTTGGCAATAATAAACGTGGCAACGTGCAGGGAAAAACGAGAACATTTGAGGCATTTTCTATGAAAAGGGACCTTATTGTCGATGGCGCTTACGCCGCACAGCGTCGCGCGGCATTGTATTTATATCGGAGCATCGTTAATAATGGCGTAAGCGCCATCGACAATAAGGTCTCTTTTTATAGAAAATACCACATTTTATGAGAACTTAGCAATTTTTGAAATTTATGATTTTAGTTTAGTAAAAAAATTGCAAGATGTATTTCTATTTCTAATCACAGGTGTAGAAGATCTGCAGATAATCGAACTTCGTGTCGTCGACAAAGTAGCGGCAATACACAACAACATAAAAACAGTTCACCGCAAAGATGTCACATTAGAGTGCGCGACCACGGAGGGCTATAGCCCACTGAGTTACTGCCGCTTTGAGCCCCCTAATGGCGCGCCTTTCAGTATTGATTCAGCAGTGAATTACACGACGTAAGTATTTAATAATGTGCTCCTAACAAACATATCGTCGATGAGATTGCCAATTCCGCTATGTGCATTTTAGCAACTTTTCAGGAGAGACAAAAAATCAATTTATGAAATAGTTGGGCAAAAACATGACTTAAATGTACGTCCAAAGAGTGTCAAAAATAACTAGAAATATGTTGTATGAGAAAAAATGGGGATTACATCATTACAAATAAAGATATATATTTTTTTATAAATTTTGTGCACATACGGGTATTAGTTTTGAGCTTACTAAACGCGTATGTGTAAGTGTTGTACATAGGGATTTTAACTCATATTAATTAAAGGTTTATCACAGTAAGTTATGTGTGTCTATAAATAAAAACACAATGATATCTGAGAACAATCACTTGTATTATAAAGAAATGAAATGATCACAAGGAACATTTTAGCATCTAACAAAATTACTGTATGCACTACCTACTCAATACCTAAAAAAGTATCTAATTCGCTAGTTATAAAAAATATAATCAGTATTTGCTTCCTAATCAAACTAATCAACTAATCAGACTTCAAATGGTATCAATATGTTTGCATTAGATGCGGAATTTACTTTTAAAGTCAAATCTGCAAAAAGCATAATATCGAAAAAATGCACATAACGGAATTGGCAATCTCATCGACGATATGGCAGAAACTATATCTCAACGGTGGAACCGCTCACTAAGCACCATACCACAGAATAAGTAATAGTATTATCATACAGAACGGCCACGCACCGCCCCGCCCCGACTCGAATTACCTCGCCTCGCGACATCAGATTGGCGGCCGTTTGCCGGCCGCTCAGGCAACACACTATGACGCATGACGCGTGTACAGGCGTGCCGTTCACACATAGAAATTATAGAAACGCAAGTAGATATATCGGAGCGGTCGAGCTGCTCAAAATGTTCTGGCCACACACTCTAACGCCTTGACCATAGAGGCGTGTTCAGACATTTTTGAGCGCCTTGGCTGCCCCGATATATCTGGTGGCGACTGTACAATTTGACACTGGGTTAACGGTTTAACCGCTTAACCCCAGGTTAGTGGGATGGTGCAATTAAGTGGCCCTAAGAAACTAATAACTATTTTTTGTGACCCAGGAGTGTTTGAACCCACGACCGACCGTTTGTAATAATCGTACTTATGCATATTTTTATAAACAGCGAGTGAAGATAACACGAGTCGTGACAGTAATTAAGAAATGTATTGACACTTAGCTATTATCTGACTTAAGGGTCAGAATGCTAATTACTTTTGCCTATTGCGTTAAATTCGACCTTGAGCCAGTTGAATAGAGTTTAATATCGCTTTTTTACGGGAATGTGCAAGTGTGCAGTGGCATACATGCAATGTCCCGTCCACACTGTTATCTGACCTTGTTGGAAAGACATAGAGTCCATTGATGGCATAAGGTACATCTGTGAAAATTTCAATCTCATGAACCGTGATAGCTGTTTAGTGTTTAGTTATCACGGTTCATGAGACAGACGGACAGACAGACAGCGGAGTCTTAGTAACAGGTTCCGTTTTTACCTTTTGGGTACGTAACCCTAAAAACCATCAACCGGGACATATAGTTGGTCAAGCAAATTTTATCAGTAGAAAAAGGCGCGAAATTTTCTATGGGACGATATCCCTTTGCGCCTACATTTTTAGGGTTCCGTACGTAAGGGTAAACACGGGACCCTATTACTAAGACTCCGCTGTCCATCTGTCCGTCTGTCTGTCTGTCTGTCAGAGGCTGTATCTCATAAACCGTGATAGCTAGACAGTTGAAATTTTCACAGATGATGTATTTCAGAATCAGAATCAGAATCAGAATGCTTTATTTGTAAAACATAGGTATACATGGGTCTTAGGTGTAGGTATACATTGAGCACTATGTTTTGCCGCTGTTATTTCTGTTGCCGCTATAACAACAAATACTAAAAAGTACGGAACTTTCGGTGCGCGAGTCCGACTCGCACCCCGGGTTGCGTCAGGGGGTGGGGAGGGGACGCTAGTGCGCGTAAAGCACCATACCCAAAGGTATCATACTATAGGTATATACATTCATTTCATGTTGGCTTCATAGCTTTATAGGTAACAAATTATTTTGTTTGTCTTCCCCATACATTAAAACATAATTTGATCGAATTTGGAAGGTTCGTGTTCACATTCATGATTGAACGGCTCCTAAGTTTCCCTACAATTACATTTTTAGACTGAAACTTGGATGATGATCATTATTCCATCCATGAAATTCCAGATCAATCCTCGGCCGCTACTACTTCCCGCAAAACAAGAGCTTGGATCGAGGAGATTGTGCTGTGACAATCAGGAAGGTGAAATACGAAGATGTGGGAATTTGGACTTGCGGAGCTGGTCTTAGTGACGGGAAGGAGTATACGGACACAGTGGAATTGATCGTAGAAGGTACAGGGGTTTCTCCAAAGATATCAGGATTCACGTGAAACAATGTTAACCCAGTGGCGTAACTAGGGGGGGCAGAGGGGCAATTGCCCCGGGCGCCATCAAGGGGGGCCGCCAAAATGGGCAAGGCAGGGGAAACTTTTGTCAGTCGTCAGGGGGCGCAAATTTGGTGACTGCCCCGGACGCCATATCCTCTAGCTACGCCCCTGCGTTAACATTTTGAACGCTTTTCCTCAAGCGTCAAGACGTGCCCTACACGCCAATATCTCGACTAGTGAATAACGAATATAAACCTTATCTGTCAGCAGGACAATTGCTTTGACAGCGTCCGCCATGACCACTTTAGTGGTTGCTGGCGTGGCAGGCACGACAGCACACGACCTATTTAGTGGCTCTTGGCGTCCAAAAGGTTAAATTTAGACCATTTATGACCAGGCAGGTAGTTAAACAGGCAGCAGGCATAGACGAACGCCAAACTAGAAATAAAATTTATCGAGGTGATAGATGCTACGACAAGTCACGTTACTATTTTCATCCATTATTTAAGTATCGATTAGTGTTATCTATCAATTAGGCCCGCTGATGTAAGTGCGAAGGGCGCTGCCGTTTGGTAGAGGGTATCTTATCTTACTAGATAGAGCTGACAATCTGTCTAAGCGCCCCTGCTTCCAAAATCCAGCAGTCTACATCTAGATGGTGGAAGATTAAAGGTCTTGATCCGGAAGTCAGAAGGATGTCCGGTCCTAGTATTGGAGACTTCTAATATATTACTAGTTACTTGTATTACTATTTTATTTCTTTATTCAATAGGTATGTGATGTACAGAGAGGAATCTTTGGTAATGTTTAACATGCCCATGCCTGCGTTGCCTAAAATAATCTCATTTATTAATTCATTCACAGGCATATACTCCATGTCAACAGCATCAGCCACAGGGGTGACCTTCGGCGCGATAGGTATCGGGGCGTTCCTGATCATCCTCGGGTACCTTGGCTGGAAGAAGAGGAGCTTCCTCGGGGTAGCGCCGAGGCAGGAAGGGCACGACGAAGGGCACGAAATGGGGGAAATTCCGCAGGTCTGTAGTATTTTATGTGTCTTAAGACCCACAGGCATATACGCAATGTCAACAGCATCGGCCACAGGAGTGACTTTCGGTGCGATAGGTATCGGGGCGTTCCTGATCATCCTCGGATACCTTGGCTGGAAGAAACGGAGCTTCCTAGGAGCGCCGAGGCAGGAAGGGCATGATGAAGAGCACGAGATGGGGAAAATGCCGCAGTTCGTACCAATTTTGTGGTTTTAAAGTGCTGATAGAGCATTCAATTGTAATTAGCGTTCTCGCGAACAAGACGTACATACTGCTTAAAAACGGTGAATACTCGTTGTTCTGCTCTAGTGAATGATAAAATCTACCAGCACCTTATAAGCCAATTGTGCGAGTAGGTGCCTAAGAACTGAATACTTCCTTCTTGAACTCCGTGTTATAATGGAAATGACAAACAACAAGTTTAATTTGACCCACTCCCAGGTATCCGTTTGAGATACGTGTCTGCGCCTACCATTTAGGTAATATAGTCAAATATAGCGTAAGAATTTTAGAGGCTACTCACCATACTTGTATTATTATAGAGTAGGCTCAATTATCTCAACTAACCTTACATCAAGTCGACATAGAATAATCCACAAGAAATGACACAAAACTCTCTCTAATCTTAGCGTTTATCCCGCTTTTTCTCCTATTACACATAACATCTAACATTTAATACGGTTTTCAGGCCCGGAACTCGCCACAAAGTAGAAGATCATCCATCAGTAGACGCTCGCCGCAGACCAGTTCAGTGCCCATTGTGGTCGTCCAATCACCGTCAGAAACGGGCTCGCCTCATAACTAGTAGACAGGAGGTGATCGAACCATAGAAGCGACAGACAAGATTAACCCAGGTAGCAAAGTGACGTCAGCGAGGTCATAGTGACGTCATTTATACGTCATAATGACGTAACGGACGTATAAATGCTACCTGGGAACCCTTTGAACGCCACGACTATCGTGCGCAGCGCGTCATTATGAACCTTGTCGAAATGAACGAAGGTTGATATCGGCAGTCGAAAGGTTAATAGTCTCCAATTTATTCGTCCAATCAAACCAGAAACAAGAAGAGGAGACGATCGACTAATACAAGCAACAGACAAGTTTAGTAGTCGTCCAATCAGCGTCAGAAACGGTCTCCCCTAATGTCATTGATCACTAGTAGATAGTAGACGGAGACACGATAATAGAATGCCCAGTTGTCGAATCAGCGTCAGAAATGCAGTGCCGGATTAAGCCAGCGCGGGGCCTGTAGCAAATTCTATCATGGGTCCCATAGATTGTTTTAATTTTGTCGTAAGGAGTGAAACTTAGGTTTTTTACGGCCACAATGCGTAGGTGCGCGAGGCCTCCAAACGCGCGGGGCCCGTGGCATTTGCTACTTTTGCAAGAAACGGGTCGGGGCAACGAAACCGACCGATCGGAAACTTCGGTCTGATACTTACTAATGACAATATGATCAGTAGACGGGAGGGAAGGCGGAGAGACAGACGATTAATAGGCCAGGCCAGGTACAGGCCAGTACTGTCCGAACGAAAAGAACCGAAAACATGATTTTTATACCGAAACCGAAAGTTTGGCCAGACACTACTAGTTTCGGCGCGGCCGAAAGGTTTGGTAGTTTGGCTGAAACCGAACGTTCGGTCGGACACTAGGTACATACTCGCCTTGTTGTCTTTAGTGTACATTAGGGCGATCAAGATGTATATAAAATGTTAAACGTATATAAAGCGGCGGAGATATATTTAATAAAATAATTGAATTGGTTCCCAAAGTTGTTAAAAAGATTTGTAATTATATTATGTTAATTTGAACCCGTTTGCTATAAAAGTAAATAGAAGTAGTAATGGAGAAAAAAAATGGAATGAAAGTGATACTCATCGTTTTCCTGGTCCTAATATATAACCTAGTGACACTTCTATTCTTGTTAAATCTATGCTAAGGTGTACCTATTTATTTGTGTAATTTCCAAAGTCACTCTAATATTAGAGTAACATTTTTTTCGTTAATCTAAAACAATTGGATTACCCGAATACACCATAAGGATCTCCCCAGACATATCGACGTGGAATCGGCAAAACACGATAGGAAAAACCTTTGTCTGCGCAATAAATAAAAGCGAAAAAGCCGGCAGGCGTCGGCCGATGCGAGCCGAGCCGAACGACGACTTTTTCACTCTTATTGCGCAGACATAAAGCTTTTTCCTATCGGCTTTTGCCGATTCCGCGTCGATGTATCTAGGGAGACCCTATTTATATATAAACATACGCTATCTAGTCGCTATTTGTAATCAAATAGGCAATATAAATCAATATCATATTAAAGCAGAAATAAAACAATAAAATATTTTTATGCACCGTTTCGTTTTTATTTTTTTATTTTTTTTATATTGTTTAGACTTTTAGTGTAAGGCCTGAGTGGTAGCTCGAAGCGGAGCGTTCGGCGGGGCGTGCAGCGTGGCGTCGGGCTCACAAGTGATTTGAGCAGCGTGCACTAAGGCCGCTCCTATACGTTTGCATTTGTTTAACATGCACGCCGCACGCCCCGCCCCGCTGCACGCCCAACTCGAGCGTCCACTCAGGCCTTACTCTTAGAGTAACACCCTGTCTCTGATCGGATGCACGAGTTAATTGTAGTGATTCTGATAAACATATGTGTACTTATTGTATGTATTGCACAATACAAGTGTTATTGAGCTTACTGTGGGACTATACAGCCTATATCTTTAGGTAGTTAAATAAATGTCGGTAAACAATGTGTTTTTACATTTTCGGGTACTTGAAACATTTATCAGTTAACCAACCAAATAGAAAACTGCCTGTTAATCGTATTATTTTTTTATCTGCCCTCAAATGGCTAAATATTGGGTCTCGTTTTACTAGGGCGAAGTAATGGCGTATATTACAAAACTAAATTACTATTGATTAATCAAATCATTCCGATATATTCCTATTAACAAAATAGCATGATTACAGCAGCTTCGTTGTTACGTTGAGTAAGTAATATATGTAGTAAAACTTCTAAAAATTTTGGTTTTTCGAGTTAAATTAATTGACTTGAAGAATTGTCTTGCCCAATAAAATGCCTAATTGTGGTTTGTTTACATTCTTTTAACCTTTTGGACGCCAATGACCGATATATACGCACCGTAGTTTCAACGCCAAAGACCGATTAATAGGTCATAGACCACAGAGCAACATAGACCTACATGCATATGCATAAAGTTCAATTTCAATTTTGACACTTCGGTGACGTGGCATCTTGATGACTGCTTTTGTGTTTGACATACATACATACATACATACATATAATCACGCCTATTTCCCGGAGGGGTAGGCAGAGACCACGGATTTTCACTTGCTACGATCCTGACATACCTCTTTCGCTTCCTTCACTTTCATAACATTCCTCATACACGCTCGCCGGTTTAGGGTGCTCTTGACCTGGCCTTTCTTCAGCATTTCCCCGATCTGGTCAGAGAAAGTCCGCCGAGGTCTGCCCCTTCCAACTCCCGTTTCTACCTCTCCCTTATACACTCTCTTTGTTAGCCTTCTTTCACTCATTCTTTCCACGTGTCCAAACCATCTCAACATACCTTTCTCAATTTTGTGTTTGACATGGCGTCGAAAAGGTTAAATACCTAAAGACACAGACTATAGGTAGATTTGTGTAAGATGTCCTATTTATTTACGGTACCTATTAAACAGTCATAGGGTTAAATACATAAGTTCGATAAATTGTCTTTCTCTTACGCTTCTGTTACACGTTAAACGCCATCGCAAGCCAGGCTGCACGCCTCTTCGCTGTCGAATTTGTTGGCGTTCCCCCCGCAGCCACCCCAGGTGTAAGAAACGCATCTGAAAAAAAAAAAACATTTCCAACAGACATCCCTTCCTTACTTATTGATACTGATCTTTATAATATCTTAACTTGCTTCATCTTGCGTTATAATATAAAAGTATAGTTTATTTTATTTTTTATCACATTGTTTTTATTTATTTATTGTGTACCTGACCTGACCACTTTTTTTGTTATTCCAAATTCCGAATTTCCTTTATTCCTTTCCGCGTTATTTCCTACCCTTTTACATGACGTTGGCTACGGACAACACCGCCCTCAAGTCCATCAAGAAGAAAAAAAAAACATTAAATTAGGAGTCACAAGAACTCGCCACCAAAAAGCCGCTTACATACAATCGAAGTTTTGCGATTATAGGAAAAAGACATAATACTTGTCTGGTATTAGTTTTTGTTGCTAAAAATTGTAATACAAAAAAAAATAGAGCGTGTAGAAGTTTGGTATGTAAAACTTTAAAAACAAAACCGACCAAGTGCGAGTCGGACTCGTGCACAAAGGGTTCCGTACCATTACGAAATACGGCAAAAATCAAGTTTGTTGTATAGGAGCCCCATTTAAATATTTATTTTATTCTGTTTTTAGTATTTGTTGTTATAGCGGAAACAGAAATACATCATCTGTGATTCAACTGTCTAGCTATCACGGTTTATGAGATACAGCCTAGTGCCAGACAGATGGACAGTGGAGTTTTAGTAATAGGGCCCCGTTATTAACCTTTGGGTACGGAACCGTAAAAATTGGGATAGGGTTTATTACATCTACTTTTTGAGGCAATTCCTGTTATCTTTTTGATGTGGGACATGAAAATGACAGTACTCCTTTCTCTGTCCCTCCTGGTACCTGCCCAGGTAGCAAAATGACGTCAAATGACGTCAGCGACGTCGTAATGACGTAATAATGCCGTCATTATGACGTCGCTGACGTCATTTTACGTCATTTTGCTACCTGGGTGGTACCTACTAATTTAGTTTTTTTTTTGTTTTATGTAAAATATTATCGCTTCTTACTTGTGTTCTCCAATATCGTAGTACCAGCTAACGCCATAGCACCAACTGGTCTCTAACGCCAATTTACATATACTCTTGTCTGTAACAAATATTATTCAACATACAAAAAGCGGTAAGTTGGCGACCAAGTTTCTAACGGTTCTAGGTGACCCTGACCTTTTCGGAGTGGGAAATGCATTTACGCACCGTCCCCCCGGCCGCGGGAAGGCCATTGATGGGGGGGGTGTGTGGGACTTGCCGCTCCTGTCCCCTCTCGGCGAGAGGGGAGGGAGAACTTGGCCCTACGCCCTACCCACTAAACCCACTCCGGCGTTTCACTCACTTTGCCGTTTGCGAGAGCGCCATTGGATCGAATACACTTCATTCCACCATGGCAGGTGACCCTGACCTTGGTCGAGGTGCAATGCGGGTGGTATAAGGTAGCTACTAAGGTAATAGTGGGTGCTTAACCAATCATGAAACTAAAACTGTGCCCTGAAGGGTAAATGTCTTAAGCCCATCGTTTTATGGACTTAACTAGACTCAACCTCATATCTGCAACAATCATTTGATGGAAATGTCGCTTTTCTTTCATTCGGAATACGGGTGTTTTTGTCATCAAATGAGTTTTGCAGATACGAGGTTGAGTAAGTATAGCGGCGATATGTTGCTTTACCGATATTAGCGAATGCATAAGTTTCAACAAAAATACCCTAATGACTTTATGTAATGTTTAATAATAATCTTTGCAGTTACCTTTGATTCAGACAAAATCCCGACGAATTGAAAACATCGTTTTTGAAGTTGGTTAAATAACATTACAATACCTTGAGAGAATATCAGCTATTACTTCCTGAATGTCAGAAGCCTTCTTACATACATTCATATGTAATAAAATATTTTCTACTCCAGCACTCTTATTTGTCGATTAAATGACTGCCAGTGAGATTGAAATCGACTTCATAAGAAGCGCGGCGCGCGGGGCCCCGGCGCAGTGTCCTTAGGATCTTAACAGCAGTGTTCTTAGGAATATACATATAATATTACTGGACCGCGGCGCCACGTGATTGATCAAATTCATTATAGTTGTCTAAACCGTTTCGAAATGAATATTATAATTGAGTTGTGAGTACTCAATTACAGTTTGGTATACGAAATCTTAATTCAACCATTACAGTCGAAGAGTAGAAAAAATACTATTATAAACCACTTATCAGAAGATACATACCTATTACATATTCATTCGATGCAAGGAAGACAAATGGGCCAAAGAAGTGACTGATTGGTATCCTAGGGAAGGAGGCAGAAAAAATCATAGGCCTCTACGAAGATGGGTAGACGACTACAAACCTATTGCTGGTGCCACTTGGCGGAGGAAAACCCATAATCGGGAACTTTGGAGGAACTTGGGGGAGGCCTATGCCGGAAAGCAAGACAATCTTGACTCCGATGTCTGACAGCGGAAATATAATAATAGTTTATTTATATATATTTAAGTTAAGATAGAAATAAGATTTTTCCATTATATTTTGTAAAACTAGTTAATAAGATTGTTAAATAAAGGCTTATTGAATTGAATTGAACATACCTATTTTGTTGCTTTCAAGTCTTTCAACTTCAACAGTGAGGTAATCAGTGTAGTGAGCAGTTCCATCTACGACGGCACTGCATATATAATACCCCGTATCATCTTCCTTGGCCGCAGATATGACCAGCGCATTGCCCTCTTGTCTTGTGCCGCTGGTGAATTGACCTTCCTCCTACATGAAACAATAAATACGATTCAATTACAAGTCTTCTGAAATAACGAAAGCTCTTTGGCTAGGGATAAACGTAGGGTAAACTCTATTAAATATATTAATAACGGGTCACTCACGTGTTTTAAGTCGAAAACGCTCGACATGTTTCACTCCGCGTTTCACTGGCGTTTTCGACTTAAAACACGTGAGTGACCCGTTATTAATATATTTAATATGTCTATGTCTCACGGAAGTTTTGTAGGGTAAACTCACATTATTTGGTAACACGCCTAATTCGGTGATACAAGTTTTGAAGCATGACACCGAGGAAAAATAGTGAATTAGGGCCTTTTAAATGGACCTCACGGCAAAGCCGCCGAAGCCGTGAAGCCGTGAGGTCCCATTTAAAAGGCCCTAATTCACTAGCTTCCCTGGGTGTCATGCTTCAAAACTTGTATCACCGAATTAGGCGTGTCACCAAATAATGCGAGTTTACCCTAAGTGTCGGAAAGACAAATCTGTCAATGTATAGCGGAAATTAGACACAGATATATCTCCCAGATAGATCTGACGGACACATCTACGTATATCTTTAGCCTTTCCCTATAATTATGTGTTTATTAAATATTGCAAACATTACTAAACCATAAGCCCGCTCCACACTCGTGCGTGTATCGCGGCGCGAAGCCGCGAACGCGAGTGTGGAGCGGGCGTCGTAGATCTGCGAAATCGACTCCACACTCGCGTTCGCGGAAAGGTATTAAGAATGAATGTGGAGGGAGGTACGAGGAGAGGAAAACTGAGGAAAAGGTGGATGGACTGTGTGAAAGATGATATGAAACTAACGCAAGTGAATGATGAGATGACGGGTGACAGAGAGGTATAGAAGGAAAAGACATGCTGCGCCGACCCCAAGTGAATGGGACAAGGGCAAGCGAATGATGACTCACGTTCGCGGCTTCGCGCCCGAAGATGGAGGGGGCTCTGGACAGCAGGGATTTTAAATGCAATCATCTAAAGCAAACGGCTGTCATAAAATGTTATCAACAATAATAAAACACTATCAATACTGCCATGCTGTCCCTGTCACACAATGTTATGTAACATTCCATAACAGCCAATGTGGAAGCACCATCAGTTCCTCCAAGAGCCACCATCAGTTCCTTCTTATGCCAAGAGCGCATAGACAAAATTGGGGCATTTTCTATGAAAAGGGACCTTATTGTCGATGGCGCTTACGCACAGCGCCGCTCAGCATTGTATTTATATCGGAGCATCGTTTATAATGGCGTAAGCGCCATCGACAATAAGGTCCCTTTTTATAGAAAATACCACAATTACTTCTCTTTTGGTACATGTCAGAATTGTCAGAAATTACCTTCGTCCACTGAACGATCGGCAGCGGATATCCCTCAGGATTACAGTCGATGGTTTTGCTCTCTCCCTCTGTCATTTTCACTTGTGACTCGCTGACTTTTACTTTAGGGGGATTTTGGTCTGACGGTCTTGGTTCAGCGACCGGTTCCACATCTGAAACGAAATATGTAATATTAGTCCTCTCTTAACTAACTTAGCGGTTTCACTCACGTATATTTTAGTCACGCGCATATGCCACACGATAGTTTAAATTTGATTATAGTTCTCTTATTTTCTAAGGCGGTTTACACATTGGATCCTTGATTGGATCATACCTTCTATCACAACTTGCAGGTAATCTGTCCACACTGGCGTCGCTTACTCAATGCCGGTGCACAAGTAGTCCCCCGCGTCACCGTCTTGCGCGTTATTACCAACTTGGTTCCGTCTTGTATAATGCTTAATACGTTAAGTTCATACCTTCTATCACACCTTGCAGATAATCCGTCCACACCGGTGTCGCTTGTACGATGCCGGTGGTAATTGTCAGCTTGGTTCCGTCTTGTATAACGCTTAATACGTCAAGTTCATACCTTCTATCACAACTTGCAGGTAATCCGTCCACACCGGTGTCGCTTGTACGATGCCGGTGGTAATTGTCAGCTTGGTTCCGTCTTGTATAACGCTTAATACGTTAAGTTCATACCTTCTATCACAACTTGCAGATAATCCGTCCACACCGGTGTCGCTTGCACGATGCCGGTGGTAATTGTCAGCTTGGTTCCGTCTTGTATAACGCTGAATACGTCAAGTTCATACCTTCTATCACAACTTGCAGGTAATCCGTCCACACCGGTGTCGCTTGCACGATGCCGATGGTAATTGTCAGCTTGGTTCCGTCTTGTATAACGCTTAATACGTCAAGTTCATACCTTCTATCACTATCACAACTTGCAGGAAATCTGTCCACACCGGTGTCGCTTGCACGATGCCGGTGGTAATTGTCAGCTTGGTTGCGTCTTGTATAACGCTTAATACGTCAAGTTCATACCTTCTATCACAACTTGCAGGTAATCTGTCCACACCGGTGTCGCTTGCACGATGCCGGTGGTAATTGTCAGCTTGGTTCCGTCTTGTATAACGCTGAATACGTCAAGTTCATACCTTCTATCACAACTTGCAGGTAATCCGTCCACACCGGTGTCGCTTGCACGATGCCGATGGTAATTGTCAGCTTGGTTCCGTCTTGTATAACGCTTAATACGTCAAGTTCATACCTTCTATCACTATCACAACTTGCAGGAAATCTGTCCACACCGGTGTCGCTTGCACGATGCCGGTGGTAATTGTCAGCTTGGTTGCGTCTTGTATAACGCTTAATACGTCAAGTTCATACCTTCTATCACAACTTGCAGGTAATCTGTCCACACCGGCGTCGCTTGCACGATGCCGGTGGTAATTGTCAGCTTGGTTGAGTCTTGTATAACGCTTAATACGTCAAGTTCATACCTTCTATCACAACTTGCAGGTAATCTGTCCACACCGGTGTCGCTTCCACAATGCCGGTGCAAACGTAGTCCCCTGCGTCACCGTCTTGCGCGTTGGTTATTACCAACTTGGTTCCATCTTGTTTAACACCGTTGCTGAATTCGCCTTCTCCCTTTAAGCAAAGATAGATATAACTCCGTAATAGATGGATACAGTCTAAAGAAAAAACGTGCCTCGAAAATCAAGAAAATTTGATTCTCGTTCAGAGGGCGCTACTAGCTTTGGCCTACTGTAAATGTTGCATAAATTTGATTTATGTGCAATCCTTAAAAAATATTATAAATCAGACAGTAGCTCTGTCTGTATGTCTGTCCGTCTGTCTGTTAATTACCTCCTTACGCAAAATGGTTGTCGATTTGCGGAAAATATCAAGCAAAACTAACTAAATAACTACCTCCTTACGCTAAAACCGCCGAACCGATTTAGATATAATTTGGTATGGGGATAGTTTGAGAGTCGAGGAAGGACATGGGATAGTTTTTATCAATCATCATCATCATGCAGACCAAGTCGCGAGCAGAACATAAGCTAGTAAGTATATAAAAGTTATCTTAATTTATGCACTACTCAATATGGTTCCCAACAATATGGACCTCAGCGAACTCGGCGCCGTCGACTGGACAGAAACGGCTTTGGGCAGAGTAGCATGGCGGACTTTGGTGTCGGAGGCCAAGATCCACTTCGGGTCGTCTCGCCACAGCAGTAAGTAAGTAAGCAATATGGTTCCCGCCGGGGCGCATGCGGTCGAATGCTGATGCCCTGCGGCTGCGGCACCCAATCTAACACGGAGTCGGCACTCGTTGGTGGTTTTAGACGGTAGTCCTCTGGTTAGACCGTCATCCCCCCTGGTTCCTCCGGACCAGGTGGCATGCGTAAACGCATTTCCCCAACGTAAAAAGAAGTACTCAATGTGGTGTTGTCACGAAGTTTTGTATTTCACGTATCTGGCTGTTCTCTATAAGTCTCATTTTTCCACCGATTTTCGTTAAATTTTGTGAGCATATACTTTCATTACATTACACGGTTTTATTAATTCAGTTCTTGAGCGTTTTCAAAATGGTGAATAGGTACATTTATTCAGATTAAAGCTGTGCAAAAACAGATTAATAATATTGCAAATCTTTGCTCCACTGGACCCTCGGTAGCGGGGACCCCTTAAGAATGCAGTCCACAGTCCTACTTTACCCTCTTGCTATCTTCAGTGCACGTTGACGGTGACTAGGGCTTGTGGTGGCTATATTTGTGGTAGTTATTATATTAAGTACGTATATAAGTTAGGTCTATCTCAGGTTACCTTGCTCCACTGGACCCTTGGTAGTGGGGACCCCTCAGGTGTGCAGTCCACAGTCGTACTTTCCCCTCTTGCTATCTTCAGTTGGCGCACGTTGACAGTAACTAGGGCTTGTGGTTGCTATATTTGTGGTAGTTATTATATTAAGTACGTATATAAGTTAGGTTTATCTCAGGTTACCTTGCTCCACTGGACCCTTGGTAGTGGGGACCCCTCAGGAGTGCAGTCCACAGTTGTACTTTCCCCTCTTGCTATCTTCAGCTGGCGCACGCTGACGGTGACTCTAGGGCTGGATTTTGGTGGCTGTATTTGTGGTTGCGGTGGTACATCTACATAGAAAACAACACGTCATAACACTTTAAACTCTCGCGTTTTTTACACATATTTAATGTCATTACCGGGTCTAATACATACATACATACATATAATCACGCCTATTTCCCGGAGGGGTAGGCAGAGACCACGGATTTCCACTTGCTACGGTCCTGACATACCTCTTTCGCTTCCTTCACTTTCATAACATTCTCTTGACCTGGCCTTTCTTCAGGATTTCCCCGATCTGATCTACCGGGTCTAACGCGATTTAATTTCATTATTTTACCCTTTTTCCGACGTTTCAGCTAGGTTGCACTAATTATGTTAACGTTAATGACATTAATTATGTTAAGGTGGTTCGACTAGGTTACCCAAAGCTTAAACCCCGCTAGATGGCGTCACTTTCGCAAATTTTCAGGTTTTATTTTTTTGTGGAATAGTGTTGGTATCTGTATACTTAAAAGTATGTTTAGCGCACTCTTTACATAAATATTGAACTATTATAATAAACATTGAATACTTCATTAGTGCAAAAAACACTTTTAAAGTCGACAGAGTGTTTCTGTCATGCTATTTCCTACTCACACATGCAAACAGTGTTTCCGTGATGCTTGTAGTAGACAATTTCATGCAGTGTAAGTATGCTGCAATGGCGTTGCGGTATGTTCGTGGAAATACGTGCAAGACGATTAGGGTTCGAGACTGGTACGTCAGGGGTACTTTTTTTTTGTCCTTTTTGTGTTATGTTTCTTATACCTTTTAGTCTTCGAATTCTTGTCCGATTCCGATATAACCGAAATATATTTCAGTGATATCGGAAACGGCTCTAACGATTTCGATGAAATTTGTCGTAAGGGGTTCGATCTAGCTAGGTCTTATCTCTGGGAAAACGAGCATTTTTGAGTTTTTACTTATGTTTTCTTTTTCTTCCAGATATTCAGTATTATTAATAAATTCGTTTATAACGTTTTATAAAAATATGTGACGTTTTGAACTAAAAGGTACCACATTGTCGGTTGTCGATTAGGTTGATTTCATTTTGAAGCTTTATGGAAATATGACAACAATAAGTAGGTACCCGTTTGGTTGAAAACGCCACATATATTGAAAACCTGACTTTCACAAATCTCACCTTTTTGGGTTCTTCCAACTCAGAAAGGATGGAGAATACTGACGATTCTTAGTAGCACTAGCCCAAGGAAGTCCTGGTTTGTAAGTGTCAGGTATCAGTTTTTTTTTAAAGCGCTAAATATAGTTCTACAAGTAAAGCAATCCCTTACTGCCCAGCCTCTATAGTATTTTTCAAACTGGAAGGGTACGATGATAGATTTAATCTCCATACAATTTATAACCTAATAATGCCAAATGTTGCAAAATTATATTGAATTGAGATCTATCATCGTACCCTTGCAGTTTGAAATAGTTATTTACGATACAAGTGCGGAAAAGAGAAAATTCGAAAAGAGTGGCGACAGATTAAAACACGACCGCAGAGTGTTTTAAATCGACACGAGTTGCGAATTACCTATTCGCACGTGTATCGTACAACGTTTTACAGTACATATGGCCCTTTAAACTTTCGACATATGCATGAAAAGTGCTCTTTACGCACTAGGGCGAGAAAGTTGCACCATATGTACTGTAAAATACTTTTTAGTACATATGGTGCTACATATACGTTACCGCCCTAGTGCGGTAATTAGTACAATACGTGCATATGTCGAAAATGTAAAGGGCCATAATTATGTACTGTAAAACGTTGTACAATACACGTGCGAAAAGGTAATTCGTAACTCGTGTCGATTAAAACACTTCCTTCGGTCGTGTTTCAATTTATCGCCACTCGTTGCCAATTTCCTACTTTTCGCACTTGTATCGTAATGTACTAATAATAAAGTAGTAATTGTAAAATAAAATTAAAACTTTTTTTATATTTTTTTTTTTGGATTCAAGTAGGTACAGTGAGTAACAACATTGCATGGCCTTCTAATTATAACTATTATAGAAAACGGGATATTTATCATGTTTATTTATATTATTTATTTCTCGATATTTTGGCCGGTCTTGCAAGACCAGTCGTTGTGGAGATCCCTGGGGAGGCCTATGTCCAGCAGTGGATCTTGTTGGTGTAGATGGATTCACACAACAAATGAAATAACATTTTTTCATATTTGTTATCCGTAGTTGTCCCTGTACCTGAAAGAAAAATAATATCATGATAGCACAAATTCTCTAATGGTATAGGAAGAAAGATGATGCAACAATATGGATTCTAATAAAGTTATCATTTACTTACCTAGTAATAATTGTGTTTTTCATTCATAGACAAAATTCCATAATTTTCATCCCCAGGAAATGTTTTATTTTACTTTATTGCAGTGAGGATGTCCTGATTTTTTCTGGCTAATGAAGGAAAACATTTTATTTCCAAGAATGCCTCTTCATTTTGCACAATACCTAAAAAAACCTAGAGTTAGTGACACATTGACTATTCGGCAACCAAAACAGTAATAATTACATTATATAGGTATTATTCACTGCTTATATTACCATTACGGAAGAAGTGAGAATTATTTTCTAAAAAGATCGGCACGAGAAAATTACAATGTACAATGAAGGAATGAAACTGTACCTACCTTACGAAACTTCACCATCATGAATTCCGCTTCAATTGAGTCTGAATTTTTCTGGATTTTCGCGGACCAGAACACCGATGATTTTTGTAACTTGATTTAGACGTTGCTATCATTTTCAATTTATACAAACAAATTGATGTCACAATAAACATGACCCTATGTGTCAGTGTCAACACTGTCAAATAAAAATGCACTAAACATGACGGCACTGCAAATCCTGCCAGGTCGGCCAGGCAACGTCGCCAACGTCATAGAGTGGCAACGCCGCACGCAACGTATTTGTACACGACATTTGTGACACACACATACGTAAAATTGATGAAAAAATTACGTTGATTTATGTATGATTTCTGTATGAAACAAAGTTTTTCTATTAATTTAGCGCAAACGAATATTCGAAAGTAGATAAATGAGCAAATATTTCTGTAGTAATAGTGTGTAGTGCCTTAATTAAAGCAGATTGAATTTTGTATGAAAATCGAACCACCTTAACAACACGTTACTTAGGGTGGTATTCCATCTGTCCAATGTGTATTTGCGTCTCACATTTTGCTTAGTGAGAGAGTGAGACGCAGTGCACATTGGCCCAAAAAATTGGACAGGTGGCACAAACCTTAAATACTCTCAATTAATTTTCTTTTAAAATCAAATCGATAAAACTTAAGTGTAAAATTTTAAAACTGGGATTCCGTTTGTTAGTGGTGGATTTTTTTAATGTAGCTCTAAGTGTAGCTACCTACCCGATCCCATGTTGTTACGCTTAAATGTTCTTAGGAGATCTTTCCTGTGCTATTAATTTTGTACCTAACGTTGATTGGCATTCACAGATTTTGGGAAAAATGTTCAGCGACATAATCGTAAATTTTTACAAAGATTTAATTTGGTGCCAATAGATTTTATTTCAATTTAGGTGTTCAAAAATCTCAGCCTAAATATGAATTCCTACGTACTGTCCGCGCGCCAATTCCGTGCATTCGGAGGTCGAGGAAGTGGGGGAGTGTACGTACAAAATGACACCACTCTGTCATGACGCCCAACATTCTTAACATTCCTCAGCCGTGCACGAAATTCGCGCGCGGACAGTACGTGCACGCTACTTCCCAAAAGCTTGCCATAAGATGCCCTGTGTTGACCTACCGCAATGAGGTTGTCGAAATTTATTATTTTTATTAAGGCCGTTCCATCGGCTTGCCGCTGTCACTGTCACATTTCGCAAGAAATAACGGGAAAGAGCATGCGTGCCAATCTGCCAAATATTACACATGTGTCAATTTTGATCGAATTTTGTCGATTTTTATTTATTTTAAAAACGTTACCTTACAATATCGAAATTCAAAAGCTATGAAATTACTATTTAAGTTAAGATTGTTTTTTCTTCTTTTTTTGTTTATAGTGTCACATAATAAATAACCGAGTAGTTTGATTAAAAGTCCGAGTTAGAGGTTACTTTGGGAATTAACATTTATTTACATACAAGATATATACAGTGGTACTACGTAAACGAAATTAATAACTAGCTTAAATCTAAAATAGGCCCTTGAGGCATTGTACCAAGGATGCTGGCGGCATTTCCCCGCTGTATCGCAATGCTGATACGTTGTGCGAGAAAGTCGCCAGCTCTTCGGTCACCAGTTACGTCAACCAGACGCTTCGCGATTTCTGCAAACAACTTATGCGCCCTGGGACCCCATGGACCTAGAGTTTCAACTCCAAATGGAACGAAATGATACTCTCTACCGAGGCTCTTATATTTATTACGTTTTAAAATTTCGGCGCTTTCCTTTGGGAATTAATTGTATCGACTGAAGTGTCATAATTCGTGTATCGGAAGCTATGTTATTAAAGATAATATAGTCAAGAACTATAGGTACATATATTTTTTCCACGTCTACGAATATCAACGCCTCTTAGAAAAACATGATCATATAAGGAGATTTTTCGCCTTCTGGCTCAGGGAACCGCCTTAAGTACTTTATATGTTACATACCAGTGACGACAATTTGAGTAGTTTGAGCAGTTTCCCCAGCTCCGTTTCGAGCAACGCATCTATAAGATCCACCATCTTCCACTTCTATGTTCCGGAAGACGAGCTGTGCGCCTCGGTTTTCTACACGACTGCAACAGTACAAGTTTCTGTCACAAAGTTGAATGACAAGCAGAGGTAGATTCGCTAAATCAAAACTGGAATTTCATATAACATGCTGGTCCTCGTGTTTACGCTACAGCACTTGAGGACGAGCGGAGAATGACAAACTCGATAAGTGAATGTTAAGACCTATCTTAACAAGTAACAGATAAGTAGGTGTTAGCATACCTAAATACCTACGTACCTAATCTAGATAGATTAAGTCTCTCAATCATCGGTAGGTGGTACCACAGTTCCATGATAATTAACCTCATTAAGGTGACATCTACCGAAACTCTTGTGTACTAGCATAAGTACTCTCTAAGCTTAGTTAGCTATGTCATATGTCAGTATATGTAATAGTTCATAAACAATCCGTAGTGTCATAGTGTGGCGCTGTACTTAGCTATATAAGCTTCTTAGCTATATACGATCACTTTTTCCAGCCAGCCTTCTGTTAACATTAAACCTAGATTATTAGTATTCCTTGCTTTCATTTGGTCGTCATTACCTCCAACGCTGAACAGTGAGTTTGTGTGCGTGCGAAATCGGCTTATCATAAAGTCACTCTTTCTAATTTCTGGATACGAGTATAGATGTCGACGATTAAGAGATATTGTACCGGTCGTTTCAAATACCTGGAAAAAGCCCCATCAACTCGTTCCAAAGACACCTGAGCGTTGCCTTCCGCCACACATTCCAATGGCAACTCCTCTCCGCGCGTCACTGTCCTCAAATGTCACTGTTGGTCAACGCCAACAGTGACAACGCCTTTTGTCAACGTCAGTCTATGGTAAAGTTGACGCAGCAAGAAACCCCCGCCTGTCTGCAGAGGTACTCGGCAGCGTTTTTGGTGGTTGCCTGTTTAATCTAAGTCAAGTAAGTTAAGAAAGCCCCGTCAAGTCGTTCCCAAGACACCTGAGTCTGCCACCACACACTCCACTGTCAACTCCCGTGCTTTACAGACGGTCGCTCCGAGCGTATAACGAGGCGGCACAACTATCAACTCTTCCTAATCCCGGATAGATAGGCAAGCGTAACGACCTAGTCTCAAATCCTACCTGGAGAAAGCCCCATCAACTCGTTCCCAAGACACCTGAATGTTGCCTTCCACCACACATTCCAATGTCAACTCCTCCCCACGCGTCGCTGTGGGTGTCTCCGGAAGGATGACGACGCGCGGCAACGCCAACACCTTCAGTCTGAGGTACAGCTGACGCAGCAAGAAACCACCGCTAGTCACTTTGCAGAGGTACTCTGCTGCGTTTTCGGTGGTTGTCTGTTAGGAAGAGTTTGATTTTAATGTGCCATTCTCAATCAAAAGAGTACTTATTGTCGGTTGTCAATAAGGCGCTATTTCCATATAGCTTCAATTTGAAATCAACCTTATCCCATTACCACAAATGTACAGTTAGGGAAATATGGCACACGAATTATTATTAGTATTTTGGTATAAAAAAAACTATATTCATCTACGAGAAACTATTAGCCAGTGATTGGGTCCAAGTACCGTCAATTAAAATAATAAATTATTTCAATTAACTTGGTGTTTCCCTTTCAATATAGAAACTTACTCTCTGAAAGATAAGTTCTCTGTCGTTGAGTTGAACATTTTGTGGCAATTGACGTTGATCAAGCCTGCTCCATGAGATTATCTGCTGGTCGTCGCCAGTTTTGAAGTCACAGCTGAAATAGCATAGAAAAGAATAGATGAGTATTACATGAAGTAAAGGTTGTGAGTACTTTACTTTTTAGTATAGGTGACATTAGCATGGGCGTTGAAATGTAGATTTTAACCAAATATACCTATAGCAAACAATTAATTTTTCTATCTATGAAAAATTCAATTCAATATAGTTTGATGGCTGAAGATGATAGCGCTGTATGGCGCCATATGTTGTGTCGTAACTGAATTAAAAAACGTCACGATTTGACAACCAGTGTTACTGCATAAAAATACGGAACAGTAACAAATACATTTTCATTTCTCATGCTCTGAAAGAGGGTCATTGTTGTTCTAAAAGGTGTGCAGAAAATGATACGTGTCTGCACTAGAGCATTTTACGTTCAAAGTACGATTCTTTTTAATTTTTTTACGATACGCAATTGAAATTTGAGTTTAAATAGATTTGTTATACAATTTCCATTCTGATATTTGACTCTCCATTCCATAAATAACGATACTTTTGCCTGAATTGTTAATTGAAAGTACCCTCAAGGAATACTATAAAAATGTATACTTAGTCATGTTTTAAAAAGTAGAGTGTTTAACTCGGGTGAAAGGCATCATTTCTGCCTCGGACTATTGGCGCTCTCACTGCGTTCGAGCGCCAAAATACCTCACCGGCAATGAGTGCCTTTCATCCCTTAGTTAACAATCTACTATAGCTGTACATTTCAAAGCTTATAATTTATCTTAGACTATATCAAGGACTTGAGGATTTTGATAAGCATAGACGGTTGTTCGATTACTGTAAAACTATTATTACTTACCTTATTGTAATATCCTGGCCTTCGGCGACAGGCACGTCAAGTGGCTTAGGAAGTTGGTCTTGACGATACGGTAACGGTATAGCTTCGCTACCTATGAATAAAGTAAAAGACAAAGTAAATAGAAGCGACCTCTGGCTCTTTAGGTATTTTATACGAAAAGTTTCATTATTTATTGTAAACTACAATTAGAATATTGTATTTTGTTACAAATTATGACGTGAAAGTCGCTAAGATTGGTGGATAAATTAAGTGGATATATTTTTTATTTGATAGGGTTTTTTTTTTTCTTTTGGGACATCTTACACATCAACCTAGCCCCAAACTAAGCAAAGCTTGTATCATGGGTGCTAGGCGACGATATACATACCTATATAGATAAATACATAATATACATAGAAACCACCCATGACTCAGGAACAAATATTTGTGTTCATCGCACAAATGAATGCCCTTACCGGGATTCGAACCCACGGCCATCAGCTTCACAGGCAGGGTCACTACCCACTTGGCCAGACCGGTCGTCATTTTATTTAGAACTACAGTGCTGGACAAAAAGAATCACACACTGTTTTATGTGATATTCAGCAAACGAGCAGACGAGCCGCCTGATGGGAAGAGGTCGCCCATGGACATAAGCAGCACACTTATCCGTATTGACCTTAAGGACGTATTTACCTGGTACTATTACAACTTGAACATATTCCGTCCAAACAGTAATTGCGTCCACAAGACCGTTGCATAAGTAATTTCCTCCATCGCCATCTTGAGCGTTGGATATTATCAAAGTGTTTCCATTTGGTCTCACTCTGCTGTTGAAATCGCCTTCCTCCTTTACATGAAAATAATTAAAGCATATTTTTAATCTTTTGCTAAAATATCTTGACAAATAGAGTTGATATAAAACCAAATTCTACCTATACGCATAGGTATATCTATAAGATTTAAGGAGCTTTCCCAATTCTTCTTATCAGAATTCGTCCGCAAATTATTCGTATATTTTTTGTTTGTTTGTTTGTATACAGCTGTTACAATATAAGGAAAATTGGAAAGCGGAGTAATGGTCCTCAGGTGAGGAGTTGACTTAGAAGATAGATAACCAAATTTACTGTTTTGTTATACTGTTGTCTTCCCTGTAGGCCTTTTTGGCTATTGAAAATGATGAATTGATCACCGTATTAAATCAAAATTCTATCGGGACTCTTTATTTGTTACCTTTATTTCCGACGTTTCGCCGCATGGACGTCCAAGGAGAGGCAGCTGCTAAGAGAATAAAATTTGGAACTAGATATATGCCCCTACCCCTCTCCTTGGCCATCGGTTACCCCCCCCCCAACCCCTCTAGCGGTTGTACCTTGTTTTGCAGAAAATTGCTTCATAGAATGTAATGTTTCGCAGAATTTTTATTTCATAGAAAACATAGCACAAAGCGTCGCAGTTCCAACCTAACTTAACCTACTTTTCTGTTAGACCTAATGGGTTCTACATAATTACCTTTTAGCTGTACCTAAAAAGTTAACTGTTTGTGAAAAAAAAAGTTTCTATGAAATGAAAATTCTGCGAAACATTAGATTCTACGAAACAATTTTCTGTGAAAGAAGCGGACACCCCCTCTAGCCCATCAGCTAGCGACGTCCTTTCGACGAAGGATACACTGGTCGTGGATGATGTCCCAACAAAATACCAGTAACTACCAGACGCAAAAGTTGTTAATATGTGTTCAAAACGGGAAAGTTTTAAATATTACAATGATCACCTTGTTCCACTGAATCCTCGGCTGCGGAGATCCCTCGGGAACACACTCAACCGTCCCGCTTTGCCCCCTCGATATTCTTATTTGCCTCACGCTGACTCTAACTCTCGGGTTGCCTGCGTTTTGAGTCTGTGGTTGCGGTGCTGTGGCTGGTTGACGTTGGAGTAATCTGACGGGTTGTTGAGGTTGTGGTGGTCTGATAGGTTGCACATCTAGAATGAAACATGTGGCATCAAAAACAATATTAATAGTAGATACACATACCTAAAGACTACCAATGTGCAACTTGTGAAGATTCCAGATATAAATAATACAAAAATATAATGTTTCCGATATTTTTTAAATCAACAAATTAAGAAAACTGACTTTTCTTAGGACTTCAGCTAATAATAAAATCATTACATTGACAACATATTCACAAATGCCCTGACCACAGAATAAGTAATAGTATTATCATACAGAACGGCCACGCACCGCCCCGCCCCGACTCGAATTACCTCGCCCCGCGACAGCAGATTGACGGCCGTTTGCCGACCGCTCAGTACTATTTTTAAACAGCTTACTCACACTATGACGCATGCCGCGTGTACAGACGTGCGTTCACACATAGAAACGCAAGTGATTTTTGATGTATAGCGTGTCCGCAATGTGCCCTGACTGTCATTACACCGCCCTAAGCGTCCGCTAGTTGGCGTGGGTGCACAAAGCGGGCGCACGCATGCGGGTGCCATTGTAGGCAGTGGCAACCGCGCTAGCTAACGGACGCCCTAACGGAGAAACACGAGAAATAGTGAGTCTAAAATGTATTTAATATATTATATCTGTGGCCCTAGTGAAACAGGGAACAATAAGTCTCGCGAAGCTTAGGTGTAAATAAAAGGGCATAGGTGTTACGTGGAACTAACGCCATTTTACAACTGCGCTGCCCGAGCTGCCATTTTCACTAGGGCCACAGATATCTGGAAAGATGCACCTTACCATTCACCTCGACCAGAACGTACTGCTGTGTGACGACCTTACGGTCCACAACACCACCGCACATGTAATATCCTCGGTCGTCTATTTGAGCATTAGATATTATCAGCGTATTTCCTGATTGCTTGGTTCCTGCTCCGAACTGGCCTCCGTGCTATAAAAAGTAAAATAAAAAGTAAAAACCGAGTCGGACTCGCCCACCGAGGTTTCCGTACTTTTTAGTATTTGTTGTTACAGCGGCAACAGAAATACATCTGTAAAAATTTCAACGGTCTAGCTATCACGGTTCATGAGATACAGCCTGGTGACAGACAGATGGACAGACGAACAGTGGAGTCTTAATAATAGGGTCCCGTTTTTATCCTTTGGGTACGGAACCCTAAAAAGGTCATGAGTAAGAGAAACATGGTTTATTTTGTTCGGGGCAATATATAGTATGAGGAATCCCTAAATAACTACAATTGTTCCTCTTGCCCCAATGTTGATCTTATCCCATCTGACCTCAATAGAGTCCCAGGGTTTGAAATATTGCAACCAAAAACGACCTCAAACTCTTAAGCATGGTTTAATTAAGGTAGCTCTTTGAAAGCATCATTTGGTGACGCGGAACTGCTTTATTTTGCTGAACATACATGGGGTAAAATCGGTAGTCCTTGTGAGGAAAAGAGGACAGGCGTTTCTCCATACAAACGTAGTTCCTATTTTCCTCTCTGGATATTGACATTATGGAAAATATTTTTAAATAATTTGATGTATATTAACCATAGCTATGCCCCTTAGGTATGACTTTTTTCGATTTTTGATTATTGTAAAAATTAGGAGCGAAAAATAGATTTCATACAATTTTTTAAATGCTTCTAACTCTTATAATAATTAAAAATTTGAAAAAAATACGTAGGGGCATAGCTATGGTTGATATACAACAAATTGTGTCAAAATATTTTCAATAATGTTAATATCCAGACAGGAAAATAAGGACCACGTTTGTATGAAAAGGCGATTTCGCGCGGGGCCCCAGTTTTGTCTTAAGGATCATTGACATTAAAATTTGTTTGATCCGAACCAATAGATTGTTACCTTTTTCCACTGTACTTGCGGTAGCGGAGATCCCCCAGGTGTACATATGACCGAGCCAGTGCCTCCCAGTGACACATTCAGTTGTTTCACACTAACTTCAACTGAAGATTCATCTACGACCGCTGGAAAATACACAATTAGGGTCCTACACCAGCTGGATATATCGTAAACATTGTTTCAAAGATAAAGTGGAATGTTGCCGTCGGTTTGCTAAATGAAAATATGCCCAGATAAGAAGCGTCGTATGTGGCTGCGGCTACCGCACAACAGAAAGATGCCACGCTCTTCAGCTTTTTGAAAAAATCTCGAAAAATATGTGTCCAGAATTGTTTTTATTAATAGTTATTCCGAGGGTTGAGATTAAATTTTAATAAAATACTAGGTTTTTTTTTTGTAACCTAGTTATAATGATTCATTTATAGTACTTATAGTTTCGCCATGTCCGTCTGTCTGGTTAGTGCTATATAGAAAGCTGCAATTCGGCAGGGATATATAAATCACGCATGGCGACAGAACGGTAAATAAAAATGACAACATTTTTTTTAGGGTACCTCTTATACAATAGTGTGGGGTATCGTTGGGTAGGTTTTTCAAAACGAATACGGGTCTCCAACAACCATTTTTTGATAAAGCTAATATTTTCGGAAATAATCGCTACAAAAGAAAAAAAAAATTGTCCCCCCTACCCTTCTACCTTTTGAACCACTTTTGAACCATGTGTCCGAAATTATAAAAAAAATCGTAAAACAATAGCGTGAACATGATCGGTCCAGCCATTTTTGAGTTATTGCAAAAGTCTTCTCTTTTTGGTAAAAAATTACATTACATTATGTGGAGAAGAAAATAAAGCATACCTATAATTACCTTGTGTCAATGCAATACTCAGAACTAAATAAAAGAAACACTTCAAAGAAGCCATCTTCTTTCTTTCACTTTTTACTTATTAATTTTAAACATTCATAGTTACGTAACTACACACACCCGGTCAGACCTCGAATGGAGTCAAATAATTATAACTGTTAGTTTATCGTTAATAAAGGTCAAAGTTATCAAAAGTAATAAAAAACCGGTCAAGTGCGAGTTCGTTTAACTCGCGCACCGAGGGTTCCGTACAAACTTTCAATTATCTCATGTAACTTTAAACAAAAAGACTTTTGACCAATTGATGCCTTTTGATGCTAAGTGAAATTATGTTCAGCGCCATCTATCGGCTAACTAATTTGCGCGACCGGTAGTAGGTATGTATGTTGGTTTTACAGGGATAATTCTTTATCATGTAAACCGATTTTAACAATTTTTATCTTATTTAAAAGAAGGCGTTTCAATTGTAATCTCATAGAAATTTTAAGTATAATAAAGACTCGCAAAGCTGGCAAAATTGCACATTCAATTCGGAATAGTGTTTTGATAATTTAAAAAAAAGATTTCATGATAGACGCGTGATTATATTTTTCCTGTAATATTTATGATATTAAACATATTAATAACGGGTCACTCACGTATTTTAAGTCGAAAACGCTCGACGTTTCACTCCGTACCGAAGAGCGTCATCAGGAGCTTGCGTCGACGGTGACGGACCGGCGCAGACTGATACTTAAAATACGTGAGTGACCCGTTATTAATATGTTTAATATGTCTGTGTCTCACGGAAGTTTTGTTATATATTATTAGCATTTTTCAAATTTTATAAAAAAAAATAACACTATTGTTCATGACTATTACAAGTTTCAAATCGATGTGACAGACAGACAGACGGACGGACGGACAGAGTCGCACTACCTATAAGGGTTTCTTTTGTACCTTTTTGGTACGGAACCCTAAAAATGGTAGTCCAGCTTTTTTTAATAAAGCCTGATAACCAAAGAGTCAAGGGCATATGCGAATTTTGTTTGAATTAGCGGGCCGTGTTCCGGGAACTTATGTAATGGTTATCAACTTAATTTTAAAGGCTTATTTTATTAGGCTTATTTAAAATTTTATCTGATTACTTCCGAAAACATTTTTTTTATAACGGCCGCTTTCTATCACCGCACCGCTCGCCGTCGGCAGGGTGTTCATCCTCACACCCTAGAACCTAAATGGTCGCGCATTGTGCGGTTTAAGAGGAATTCCCTCCCGCGGACGCTCCGGCTGTGGAATGAACTCCCTTCCGAGGTTTTCCCGAAGGGCTACAGTATGAGGTTCTTCAAAAAAAAACCGGCCAAGTGCGAGTCGGACTCGCGCACCGAGGGTTCCGTACTTTTTAGTACTTTTTGTTATAGCGGCAACAGAAATACATCATCTGTGAAAATTTCAACTGTCTAGCTATCACGGTTCATGAGATACAGCCTGGTGACAGACAGACGGACAGCGGAGTCTTAGTAATAGGGTCCCGTTTTTACCCTTTGGGTACGGAACTCTAAAAAGGAGTGTACAGGTTTTTAAAGGGTCGGCAAAAAGCGACCTATGCCGTTACTATATAATATATGATTCATCTTGTCGGGTGGGGTCCCGTTTTTACCCTTTGGGTACGGAACTCTAAAAAGGAGTGTACAGGTTTTTAAAGGGTCGGCAAAAAGCGACCTATGCCGTTACTATATAATATATGATTCATCTTGTCGGGTGACCGCAAAATTCAATAAAAAATCTTGATCACGTACATCACTTTATTCCACATTCATTCAGTATTGATCCACTATGTACACGTATTTCAAACTATTTTGTGCTGGACAAATGACTCTAATGCATTTGATTTTCTACCTAAACACAAATGAAATAAAGACAAAATTTAAAATTCGCCACTTTTCAGGTGTTATTAATGTTATTATTTACCAAATTTTTGATCAAACATGGGTGCACTTGACAATTTTGTAAGTCCCATGGTTGATAGTATTTTTACGATCATATAAAACGGACCAGGACTCTAGTACTGTAGAAAATAAAAGCTTAAACATTTCTACTGGAAATAAGGAAGCTGAATTAGAATCCCAAAATATTCCATTAAATAAATCGATGGAAGATCAGAAGTCTCAGCAGAACAAAGCAGATGACGACAGTATGTTTATCCCCGAATCGCTGTCATACTTCGGTTGCGTAGGAAGTGTCTTTTCTGTACGGTAGTACTATTATATATCGTCGCTATACTTACTCAACCTCATATCTGCAACAATCATTTGATGGAAATGTCGCTTTTCTTTCATTCGGAATACGGGTGTTTTTGTCATCAAATGAGTATTGCAGATACGAGGTTAAGTAAGTATAGCGGCGATATTCTGTGGTTTTGGGAGAATTTTGCTCGGCGGGAAATACTATCGCAGAAAGGTAGAAAAACAAATGTATAAAAAAACATCTGGCAAGCACAAACTAAAGATAAATTGTACAACTAGTCCACTCATTTTCTTCTATTTCTATAAGGCTTCCCTCTGATGGCGTCTGGCTTCTTATCTGTTGATAATTCTTGTTGCAATTTCTTTAGCATCTGTGGTGTTATTAGGCCCTAGAAAAAAAAAGAAGGTAAAAATTTACAGCATAAAATAATTTTTAACAAGCAGAAACGTCTGCGATCGATGCTATTAAGCTTAGAATAAATTTAAAAGTGGAAAAATTACTGCCTTGGGTGAGACTTGAACTCACGGCCTCTGGATCGATACTCCAGCGCTCTGCCAACTGAGCCACCAAGACCTCATCCATAGTCAGCAAATCTTCCCACTATATGGGTCTAGGGGACCCTAGCGACATCTACCGTAAGAGTGTTACACTTCTTAATCGGCCACCGGAGTTCCAAGTCATATTGGAAATTCACCAGTTACGATGTGCTACCCATTCTAAATTAATTTTTAACAAGCAGAAACGTGAGGCCGCTCCAGAGGCCGTGAGTTCAAGTCTCACCCAAGGCAGTAATTTTTCCACTTTTAAATTTATTCTAAGCATAAAATAGTTTTTGTATTGCGTATTTTAGTTGGAGTTAAACCTAACTTGGCGTCGACTGTGTAAGTGTTATTTTAAACGTCATAATTCCATAGAAGTTTGACGTTTAAAGTAACACTAGTGTTTGTGCTATCAAAATCGCTGCCAAATTAGCTTGGTCTAACCTTATACTAGAAGCTCTGTGAGTTGTAGACCTCAAGAGATTAAAAAACCGGTCAAGTGCGAGTCGGACTCGCGCACGAAGGGTTCCGTACCATTATGCAAAAAACGGCAATAAAATTACGTTTGTTGTATTGTATGGGAGCCCCACTTAAACATTTATTTTATTCTGTTTTTAGTATTTGTTATTATAGCGGCAACAAAAATACATCTGTGAAAATTTTAGCTGTCTAGCTATCACGGTTCATGAGATACAGCCTGGTGACAGACGGATGGACAGCGAAGTCTTAGTAATAGGGTCCCGGGTACCCTTTGGGTACGGAACCCTAAAAATAAACAATATTTACTTCATTGACTCATTATCACAGTAAACTCACAATGGTCTTAAGCGCCATAAACCTGTACTAAGTCCTTTATGCCAACTTCAGCCAATAAATTATTTAAAAAAAAAAACTACTTTTCCCTGATCAGAACACGATACCGATTATTACCGAATATGCTTACGGATCCCCACTATTTTTGTTACATCCTGTATATCTGACTAGTTTTTTTTGTATAATCCAATGACATAAAATGGGACAATCAACCTGCCTGCAATAATTTTCAGGACGCTATTTAGGCTTTTTCTCACGCGTTCTAATAATAATAAAGTTATCAGTACTTAGTCCATCGCTTTCACCCAATAACCTACTTCATTTTAGATTCCATCAACTCTCAATAGTCCTTACACCCTGCCGGATGCTGTCTCTGCGTGCGTCTCATGACACGGGCAAGGGCATCATCCGCTCAATGTATCCCTTACATTTCATTAAAGTGTCAAAAGGGCATCTACGTGTTGGCTTCGGCTCCGCGCACACCTCCCAAAGGTCCGAAACACCATTGTTTTGTGATGGGAAACACATAGTTACACTTGTACCAGGCGTGGCTCACTCCGCGATTTCGTCGCGTCGCTACAAGTACACGCGGCCCACACCAATTTTGGTGTCTAGCCGTAGTGGTTGCCGCGCACCACTACGGAACGGACGCCTGTTCGCGCTTGCGCCACCTAGCGGTCATATTTGTCGTAATAGATGCATTTTGTTAGAGAGTGAATCTTCTGTACTATTATTTATTTATTTATTTTATTTATTTGGAGATCCAACAGCTGTGACATTAACATGAAAATTATAGTTGATACAGGAAGCCAATTATAGGAACTCACAGGTTTATTAAGGGACTAACCTTAGAGACGAGCATTTCTGACAGTTTCCCCTTGCTCTCGTCTCTCGTTTGAGTTCTCGGCTTTCTGTGTCTCGAGTGTGCGGCGTCCTCACTGTCTTCTCGAAGCACTTGCTCGGAGTTCCTTAGTAACCTGCGAAAGATATCAGTGGACTCGTGAACAAGGACAACGATTTGTCGTGGCGCAGAAAATCTATCAATTTTACATTTTTGCCCCAAAATCGTTAACGGGCTCTTAACCCGGTGTCAAATTGTACTGGTAACCATGGTATCTCCAGGTTAGTGGAATGGTGCTATGGGCCTAAGTGAATTTGACTTACAAAAAAAATTACCTGGTAATTTGGAAAATGCCTTGCTGAATGATGGCGTCCAGTTCTACCTCCATTTCTCTGACCAGCTTCACGTCAGGGAACATGTCAGGAAATCGGTAACTGTGGACAAAAAATAAATAAACATCTATACACCTTATAAAACAAACTCCTCCGCCGCACCATCGACAATAAGTGCCCTTTTTATAGAAAATACGACATATATATATATGTGAACTTACCTTAACCACAGATATAGTTCAAGTACGTCGAACACAGCTTCAAGATGAACTAAATCCATAATAGTCTTTGGCGCTGGCAGCGGCCAATCAACTGTGTTTGACATCCAGTTTTTAGTGATTGGCTCGTTCCGGCTGTATTGGCGGACCATCTGTCAAAAAAAATAGCTTAAGTAAATAAATAAGTATTGTTGCGAACGCAACTCTTTATTGTATTAAAGACCGAATGCAGTAGCTGAACGCAGCCGTCGGGCTCGACAGCGCTCCACATATCATGTATCGCGGCCAATCAGAGGCATACATACATATACTTCAAACCATCTATCTATAACATAGATACATCTAAATACATCTATCTATAACTCAGGAACAAATATCTGTGATTAAACTGATAAACAAAAATTTGAACTTATCAGAGTTCGATCCCACGATCCCTAGGCCTCGTGCTTCGCAGGCAGGATCACTACCTACTAGGCAAGGAGGCCGTCATCAAGTAAAGTCTGATAACATTATTTGTCACCCTAAAGTGTCGCTGCAATCAGCTTACATAGTTATGGCAACTATGTGCATACGTTATGTATTTTTTTTTTTACTAGCCTAATTTAGTGTCCCACTGCTGGGCAAAGGCCTCCCCTCGTTTCCTCCACTCGACCCTGTCGTTTGTAGTGTCCCGCTAAAATCCGGATAAAATGCGTCTAAGTCGTCCCGCCATCTCCTTTTCGGCCTGCCTGCACCCCGGCCAGTTATGTATAGTAAAAATAAAATGTCAGTAGTGGTCATGTAAACTATGGAGGGTAGAGGTAAGCAGAACATTCTCTGTGTATGAAAAAGTGTCCGTCAAAAAAAAACCTGAAATAGGCGGCACAATACCTAGAATATTTGATAAAAAATTTCAAGCCATTGACAAACACACTTCACTCAGTCAATAACGGCTAATTTATAGCATAGCTACTCTAGCGCCACTCTGGAGATTTGGAGCTGTTATTTATAGCTGACAGCTGGACACTTTTGCAACTGTTCTCACATAAGTCATAAGAGAGTTTTCTCCCATAATGTAAACGACCAATTTCAAATTGGAATGCTACGGAATCCTTCGTCCTTTTTTCGATGTAAATATTAAAAATAATTTAAATTGCATCTTTGGGAATCTTTTCTGGCGTTTTTGTTGAACTGACCTTGAGGAAGGTGGCGCACACAAAAGGCAGTTTGTTGTTGATAGGCGCGCAGCAGAAAACGTAGCGTGCGCGCAATGGCAGCGGCACGTGTTGTATCATCTCTGCTAGGAACTTGAAGGCCTCCGTGTTGCACATGAAGTATAGTGAGTCATCCACGGTGCAGAGGTGGACGAATATATCCTGTGAACAAGGTTACAATAATAAGTTTAAAAATCACACGTTTCGCTTATGATGGTTACGTTAATACGTAACTAAACAAGGCTGTATCAAACGTGTGAAACGTGGTGTGGAGAGCTAAGGCGAAGGACGAATGCAGAACTCCGCGTAGGGCCGAAGGTCCGAAGTGACCTAGAGGCGCGCCTACATGCGAGGCCGGAGGCCGAGCTGCAGGAGGTTAGTGCTCAAATACAGGACAATAGTACAAGTGTTTAAATGCGAAGGCCGAATGCCAAGCTTCCGAAGGCCTGAAGCGTCCCGAAGAAGCGCGACTACGTGCGAGGCCGAAGGCCGAGCTGCAGGAGGTTAGTGCTCAAATACCTACAGAACAATAGTACAAATGTCTAAATACGAAAGCCGGACTCACCATGAGACTGCTAAGGCTAGCGTGAGGTAGATGGTACGCGTATAGCTCCATCTGTTCGGAAGTGGGATGGAGACCGGCTTGGCTGACCGGGTCTGGAGGCTTGCTCAGTAACTCCTTCAGTGTGGGCAGGTCTTCCGGCTTGTATGTCGTGACGTGTCCGGTCTCCCAGGCGCTGCCGTAGCGACCGGCGCGACCTTGTTAAGACATTTATATCTCAAACAGAATACAATTCACTTGATATGAGAAATATAGTTATTTTTAAATAGCTTACACAGAAGGTGACACGCAGAGAACTATCAACAATTTCTTAACATTAAAACCACATATGTAACAGGAAAACGTTAGTAAAATAGCTTAACATAACAATGTTAGGCAATGAGAGTACAGCATATTTTAGATGGATGCGGATGAAACGCTCGTAAAAATCATTTTTACGACTTTTTATCTAACTTAACGTAATAGTATGTTTGCGTGGTTGATCACGTTCAAATTTGACAAATAGACGTGACAAAAAATAATATTTTTTTATATAAGAAAATAACTAAATGATTAATGAACTACTGTTGACTATATAAAACAATCTTACCTGCGATTTGTAAAGCTTGTGATATACTTATGACATCCATTTCTTTATCGCCATCTTCGTTTATTACGGGTTTTATTAGGGAGTAGAAAATTATCCTTCTTATGCTCCTAAAAATATAACAATAAATAAAATTACAAATAGTAATAGTTTATAAATAACACATAACGTTACCATGTATATTCACTATTTTATTTTGAACATTTGTGACGTTTTCAACCAAAAGGTACCACATTGTCGCTTGCCGATGAGGTTGATTTCAGATTGAAGCTATATGGAAATAACATCTTATTGACAACCGACAATAAGTACCCTTTTGGATGAAAATGGCACATTTAATAAATAATAGAATATTCTCTAATAAATAAAATAATGGGGAAGGTAACTGTCAAAGTGACATTGCCAGCAATGTTCTTATTATAATGTGTATGGCGGGAAGTTGTTTTAATTTTTTTTTCAACAAGCGTTTGTACAAACAGCAAGACTAAGTTGTTTTTTTTTCAACAAGCATTTGTACAAACAGCAAGACTAAGTTGTATTTTTTTTTCAACAAGCGTTTGTACAAACAGCAAGACTAAGTTGTTTTAATTTTTTTTAACAAGCGTTTGTACAAACAGCATGACTAAGTTGTTTTTTTTTCAACAAGCGTTTGTACAAACAGCAAGACTGTTGTTTTTTTTTTCAACAAGCGTTTGTACAAACAGCAAGACTAAGTTGTTTTTTTTTCAACAAGCGTTTGTACAAACAGCAAGACTAAGTTGTTTTTTTTTTCTCCAACAAGCGTTTGTACAAACAGCAAGACTAAGTTGTTTTTTTTTTCAACAAGCGTTTGTACAAACAGCAAGACTAAGTTGTTTTTTTTTTCAACAATCGTTTGTACAAACAGCAAGACTCATGACTGTACATCGGTAGTTAACAGTGTGGGCGATGGTACGAGACCAGTAAAACGCTCCAAAACCATGTCCTGGGGGATTTGAAGTAAGAAAAGAGAAAGAAAAATATATAAATCTGTTCTAAAAGGCACTTACAAGTTTATCCCAAGTCCTATGGCGTCCGTGGCCACCATGACTTTACAAGAACTGTCTGGGTCGTTGAACTTATTGGCTTGGGCCAGTTTAGTGCCGGGAGGTAAGCTTCCGTATATAACTGCTACTTCATGACCCCTGAAAAGTTTTAAATGTCAAACTAAAAACAGTGAAAGTCATATAAACTTCTACAATAAAATATACCAAACTTTTTAGATCTACTAAACATATTTGATTAACTGCGTAAACCCACTATTTCAGATAAAATAAATTGTAAATTATAGATATAAAATATAGTTATAAAGTCGTCGTAAATAGAACTTGCAAATAATGTTAACAAACCATTTTACCTTTATCACTTCGTAATCTCGCTCTTTAAAAGAACAACCATGGTCCATGACCTTATCAACAGACTATATACTTAGATATTTTATTTATATACATTTTTTGTTTAATTAAATGTTAATTATTAATATTTCAGAGAAAATAACCTTCGTAAAAATGTTAGGTTATATGTCAAACGCTAACAAAATCTGTCATATCTGTTTACATTATTTGCAAGTTCTATTGACGACGACTTTAATCGTAGTTACGTATCATTGATCACTGTTATAATTCAATTTCATTTATTCAAAGATCAATTATTATGAGGATATAGATATATAATCACAGAAATAAGGAATACCTGCCTGTAGGACTGACCTCTGTTCAATGGCTCGGCTCACGCTGTAGATGTCGTTTTTATTAAAGCACACTATACAGTCCCCGGGCTTCACATTGTCGAGTGACGCTAGTGCGCAATCCTCTACTTTAAGCTCCGTTAGTCTTTTGTATGTTCGTACCTGTAAAGTGTGCGTTAAGTTTTAGATAATTAAGCTTAGAATAAATTTAAAAGTGGAAAAATTACTGCCTTGGGTGAGACATGAACTCACGGCCTCTGGATGAGTTCAAGTCTCACCCAAGGCAGTAATTTTTCCACTTTTAAATTTATTCTAAGCTTAATAGCATCGATCGCAGACGTTTCTGCTTGTTAAAAATTAATTTAGAATGGGTAGCACATCGTAACTGGTGAATTTCCAATATGACTTGGAACTTCGGTGGCCGTTTAAGAAGTGTAACACTCTTACGGTAGATGTCGCTAAGGTCCCCTAGACCCATATAGTGGGAAGATTTGCTGACTATGGATGAGGTCTTGGTGGCTCAGTTGGCAGAGCGCTGGAGTATCTATCCAGAGGCCGTGAGTTCAAGTCTCACCCAAGGCAGTAATTTTTCCACTTTTAAATTTATTCTAAGCTTAATAGCATCGATCGCAGACGTTTCTGCTTGTTAAAAATTAATTTTAGATAATTGATATAACAGGAGTTAATTTGCGGAAATGCATATTAAATTAAACAAAAATATTACTTTGCTAATACGTGAAATAATAACGTGCTAGTCAATCAGTGATAACCCAATATAATTACACCCACAATACAAATAATAAGCAAATAAATATAAAAAGCGTCTGTCGTTTCCCATAAAGTTTTAAGTCATAATGTATTGTTTGTCCACATTTTCGTTAGTCATAATTTGGTTTTTCTTAGATCATTTTCGCCGGCTAAGGGGCTGAATTCCGAAAAATACTTTTTTGGTGAAGCTCTACATTTTAAATATTGCTCTACATTTAATGTTCCAAATCTAAAGATCCTACCTTCAACGGTTTAGTCATTGTCCTGCCTGCTATTATTTATATAAAGCAACAGCCTTATATATTTTGATAAATAAAACTTATCTCAGGGGTTCAGGCAGACCGAAAAGAAGATGGCGGGACGACTTGGACGCATTCTACCCCAAATGGTGGGAAAATGCCGATGTCAGGGTCGAGTGGAGAAAACGAGGGGAGGCCTTTGCCCGGCAGTGCCAAAGCCAAGGCAGGCTAATAAAATAAAAAAAAACTTACCTCTACCTCTTCACCCGTCGTGTTGCATATCTCTTCGACTAGATTAATCGCGCCGGCTTCGCCACATAAATGTATTTCATCTGCTTGTAATCCTGCAATGCAATGTTATTAATCAAATGATGAATCTTATTATATAGAAATAATGTGTTGACATGTAAAATAGGTATTTCTATTTTATCAATAAATTCGTAAAAACTAAATTAGCTATAAACCGCTTGTAGACAACGAGCAAAAAAAAAATTATGCTCGGCGTTTGACAACTGAAATGTATAGCCTTGTATCTTAGGGGATATAACTAAACTGAGTAGCCATTAGCCAGCGAGCGTACAATGCTCTACGAATACAGTACAATAACGTTTTCAGGATGCTGATGGGACTGCCACGTCACTGTAGTGCGTCCGGAATGTTCGCGGAGGCGCACACGGACGACTTTTTTGCGATTATACGCAACAGATCGGCGTCACTTATGCGGCGACTGTGTGGCAGTAACAATAGTATCCTGAAAACGTTGGCAGGTAAGATGGATGCACCATTACTCAAACACTGGAACAGTCTACACGTGGCCGCAACAGATGTTGAGAAATGGTGCATCTAGATTGCCTAGATTTTATTCTAGCTGTTATTGTATTTTATTTTATAATTTATGTGTGTGTTTTGTGAGTTGTAATTGCATGTCACTAACCTTATTTCATTTTAAGTTTTGTTGTACTTACTAACACTATATGGATCAAAATGATTCGAATTAAATAAATAATTGAAATTGAAAATAATTGAAATTAACAGGCGTTCCCCTCTGTCGAAAATAGTCAAACACAATGTATGGACTGACGTTTATCTGACATGGCTATTTTGACGTTACGTATACATTTGACGTTCCCCTAAAATTAAAAAATTAGCAGACTTTTTTATACAGCAAATTACAGACGTGGCGGCTCCGTTTGGTTATATCCTTCTAGGTTGCACCAAACGGTTTGTCATCGTTAAAGATTTCGCTAAATTTTATTGTATGGAGTTTCATAGTAAACCGCCGCGGCGCGCCGGGTGACGTTGATCAGTCTGTCAAGTGCGGATGGTGCAACTGGCACTTAGTGGCAACTGAATTGTTAAATGTAATCTTTTGACAACCAGTTACCGTTACCGCATATTCGCATAATATATGTATGTATGTATGTATAACGCCATCTGCAGTAACGTCATTCTCAAGAAATATGTCTGCGGTCTAATTGCCGCGACCCATATATAATTATTTTCTTACAAAATGTATGAAAAGAGTAGTGGCAATTAGACGCAACCGCAGACATATTCTCAGAGAATGACCCTCAAATGCGAAGCATGCATTTGTCTTACAGTGAATGAATAATTGGTAGAAGGTACTATTATTTATTTTGTGCTTTTACATTTATTCCTATAGCATTAAGAGTCGTTCTACAGTTTTATTTATTAATTTACAGATTAATAGGTGAAGAAACTAGACAGGTTCTTCACCCATTGGGCTGCATTTTCATTAAACGCTATTAGGTCCATAGGGTCACCAGGGTACATTCGTTTTGGGCACTCGTGAATTATATGATGGATTGTATAAGCGCTCAGCACAATCGCATTTCGGTGAATTTTTTCACCCACACCTAAACATGAAATCGCCAGATCGACCGTGCCCTGTGCGAAGTCTAAGCTGACACCATTCCCGTCTTGGGGCCGAGAAGCCTTTGTGCTGAAAATTAGTAACACTTTTCGAAATCTAAATGTGACGTTTTCAATCAAAAGGTACCACATTGTCGCTTGTCGATAAGGTTGATTTCAAATTGAAGCTATATGGAAATAGCGCCTTATTGACAACCGACAATAAGTACCCTTTTGGATGAAAATGGCACAAATATGCATACTAGTACGTACCTAAAATCGCTCTTGTCCATGCCCAACCACGCCCTCTGTCTCCAATCATTTGTATTTCGTCAATTATTGCTACTTCATCTGCAAATGATTAAGACAAATGTTTAGTTAGAGAATGAATTAAACACAGACAATGATCTAACAGTCATTGGTAGGTCTTATTTCATTGTAAATCATCAATTAATTTTGTCAACAATGGCTCCGTGTTGGCCACCATGTAACTTCTACTCTAGTTCTAGTGTACTTAGTAGTACTTAAGTAATTAAAATCATAGAGTAACTTATACTAGAGCGGTACTGTCATAGTAAAATTTGTAACCCCAGTAAATTCACTGCCATCTGTCGACACACTTTAAAACTAAAAATGAAGATTTATAAAAATACGATAGAATGTATTTAAATATAGATAAATGATTTTTTTTATTTGCATTAATTATTTTTATGATTTTGACCCATGTTCTTTCACTGATATGCGTTAAAATTGTTAAATAACAAACGAAACCGTCAACGCCATCTATTCGACTGTAGGCCAAAACTAGTAGCGCCCTCTGAACGAGAATCAAATTTTCTTGATTTTCGAGGCACGTTTTTTTCTTAGACTGTATCTATCTATTACGGAGTTATATCTATCTTTGTTAAAATTATGTTAAACACACCATTATTAAAGATGTTGTTAACCTCTATGGAGCGGTGTCTCTTGACACAGGTATTTTTATACTTAAAAAAAGGCACCAACCTGATTCCTGTAAAATAACTTGTGCTGCTGAATAAATCATTTTTTTTAAATAACTTAAATTGAAAACTTAAACATTGAAATAGTAGTTGTAGTATTGTTGAATAAAAAGGTGCTGCCCTCTACAGCTCTATAGACTCCTTTTGCGTTTTAATATCGGCCACGTTGTGGCCTGAATCGGAAATTTGATCAAATAATATAAATATCATGTAACACGTTTTAGTGTAAAAACACTTTACTTCAACATCCACACCCTACGGGTCATGCATAAGTAATAAATAAATAAATATTATAGGACATTCTCACACAGATTGACTAAGTCCCACGATAAGCCCAAGGAGGCTTGTGTTATGGGTACTCAGACAATGATATATATGATATATAAATACTTAAATACATAGAAGACACCCATGACTCAGAAAAAAAAATCTGTGCTCATCACAATGGACTATTATGGACGGAGAACCCAAGAATACTTAATCCCCAAAATTTACAATGAAAATCCAATATTACTAGGTAACCCCAAATTAAAAATAGGAACCTTAAAAGAAAAATTGAAAGAAATATTGTTAGATAAATTCGATAACTCCATAAAACAATAGTAGTAAGTACTTATCCATAATGTATACAGCGCCACTAGCCACCTGTATTTTTACGAGTTGTTAGTTTAAAATAAAACATAGTTATTAGTGTAAGGTAGATTTTTAAGCACCGCTGTACTCCTGTCCCGCGCCCGCGCCACCAGCGATGGCTCACTTATCCAATGTCCACTTATAATATACCTACCTATAGGTACTTGATAAAAAAAAAAAAAAAAAAAAAAAAAAAAGGACTACGCTGGGACGGTAGGACAGTGCAAAAATTATGTACCTGCTTTTGATGTATAAAAGAGCGAGCTCATCGCCAACAAACTGCTCCGCAGTTTGGCGAAACATTGTATTATGGTGCACATGTTGTATTTTCCATGTTATTATCAATAAAAAAATATAAAAAAAAACACAAATAAATGCCCTTATCGGGATTCGAACCCAGGACCATCGGCTTCACAGGCAGGCACTATCCACTAGGCCTGCATGTTCCTTATTCTAGGTACCACAATCTGAGGGTCTATCGCGAAGAAAATCGAAATAGTAATGATTCTATGACTTACAAGTATTATTGAGTGAGGTCATCTCCACAGTGCAGGCGGTGTGGCTGGATGGTGTTAACTCAGTCTCAATCTCTATAAGTGTGTCTGAGTTGTCTGAGGTAGATTCTAGGTCTGACTCAATGAGGGAGCTGCTTTGACTGGCGTGTCGGCGCTCTTCCCCAGTGATTAGGTCGCAGGGTGTGCCCTGGAATTATAAAGATAAGATATATAAAAAAGTGGCTGAAGTAGGTACCTGTACTAGTTCAAAACGTTGATAAAAACAAACGAAATTTACTAAACAAAAAGTACTATTTTTAATCTAATATTTGTTAGTTAAGGAACACTACTCATCTACCCCCGATCTCCAGCAACGGTCCGTGGCCTACGTGACTCCAGACCACGCATCCCCATATCATTCCCTCGTTTTTGGAAGAATATAAGCAGCAACCCCGACCGGCGGAGGGCGGTTCTCATCCAGCAACGAATCAGTAACCAGGCTACACGTGAGCTCCAAATTGCTTGATGTACCGGTACACCCTCGCGCTTCTACACTAGATATTCTTTTAAACTCGTAATTGTAAAGTTTAATAAAGTAAACACACATACACACGCACGCACGCACACACACTAGGTTAAGTTAATTTAATATATATATAATATTGTATTGAATTCAAAATAATTTATAGCATGTCTTATAGTAAATTATAAGTAACATATTGCTACACATTCAATTATATTTTGGTTGTATCCCTTCAAATTATGCAAGAGCCTTCTGCCACAAGTATATTTTATACTTAAAAGAAGGTTCCAACTTATTACTATTGAAATGTAAATTCCAAATAAATTATTTTCATGTAATTTTTGTCAAGCAGCCAGATTTTAATAATTATAGTTTTAAATATCTTTTCATTAGCTATAAAAAAATAAAAAGCTTGTTTTTTAGTAGGGTTCCCTACCCAAAGGGTAAAAACGGGACCCTTTTAGTAAGACTCCACTGTCTGTCTGTCCATCTGTCTGTCACCAGGCTGTATCTCATGAACCGTGATAGCTAGACAGTTGAAATTTTCACAGATATTGTATTTCCGTTGCCGCTATAACAACAAATACTAAAAAGTAAGGAACCCTCGGTGGGCGAGTCCGACTCGCACTTGTCCAGTTTTTTTGGGGTTTTCAGTTAGTAAATATAAGTAAGAAATGCCATGAACAGCAGTAACCTCACCCTTTTATTAGACTTATGATATATCTCCGTGGCCAACAGTTTGAGCGGACCACAGTACACGCCAGACTTCGCTTCTAGGAACCTTTCCATAGCGTGGTATGTCTTTCCAGAGTTTGTCGGGCCAGCGTGGAACACTATCTTTCTGTTCATAGTCCTTGCTTGAGGGTACCTGGAGAAAGACATAGAAATATGAACATGTATCAAAAAAAACTCTGCGTAGGCGGCGCCACTACCACAATCTGAGGGTCTATCGCGAAACAAGAAAATCGAAATTTCGTTATCTAACATCTCTGTGACTCTTGCATATTCGAGTGATAAATAAGCAGATAGCGAAATTTCGGATTCGCGTTTCCCAGTAGGTTCTCTGTAAACAAACCGCCGTGATGCATCAATGTCATGTTTTATTATCTCTGAAAACTTGTCAAACACCTGTTAAAGGTACCGTATGTATAAGTTACTCTATGGTTTACTAAAAAGGCTAGTGCTGCACTCTGGTGGCAGAACATTGCAGTAATATCCCCTATTGGTAATAAGAAGTTGGCATACATAAAAGACTGTAATGCAAATTTATTTTCATTGTTTAGGCTTATTGTGCTAGTTTCCGATCATGCTCTAGTTTTTGTCCACTTTTTCATTTTATTTAATTTCATTTTCATTTTATTTATTTTCCATTCAATCAGCACTAACAGCTCAACCTTATGTGCTAATTGGCATTATAATTAATACTTAATGGCTAACATGCATTAATTGCTAAGTCACTTTACAGGTTAGCAAATAATATATTTCACTTTTAATTTGATACATACATAGAGAGAAAAATATTAAAAATCAAACTGATGGATAAAATACGCCACACAAACATAAGAGCAAACACTAAAGTGATTGACACTCTCGAGCACTCACTCAAACAAAAATGGCAGTGGGCCGGACACGTCGCAAGGATGAACGATATAAAATGGACAAAGCTAACCACTACTTGGCTCGGCCCAGGAGGCAAGCGTGGAGCAGGGCGCCCGCGCGCGCACTGGGCAGACAATATTGAAAAGATATCCCACAACTGGCTTTCGGAGGCACAAGACCGAGAACGATGGAAGAGGTTGGAGGAGGCCTATACCCGACAGGGGTCCTAACACTATAGTATGTAAGATTAAATATATTTTTTTAAGATTGTAAATGTTTTATTAGTAGTTATGGAATAAAAAGGCTTTTTATTTTATTCTTTATTTTTATTTATTTATTATTTAATTTGATACTTGAGAAATATCATTTTTATGTAGATAGATATATTATTCAGACATAAAGGATTGCAATAAGTCCAAATTTGTGCAGCAATGTAGGTTTATATTCAAATTTCGTCAAGTGGACGAAAACTAGCGCAATGACCCTATATTATTACTGGGCTTTTTTTTTTTACAATAAGTTGACAGATAAAGTTGTTCATATTAATAAACCGTAATAAATCTAACACAACTTTTAGAAACCGGAATAGTAATGAGCATAGAAAAAGACATTCAAAAGCGACACTTTTATATCCTTATTAGCTGTTAACTGCTATTTACCGGGAAAATCATTTTTATGAGAAAATCTTACCAGTTTGCGGGAGTTCTTAGGTCAGATATTTTCTTCAAGTCATCTAAACAGTCTAAATGTGGGAAGGCTAATCTAGCATGGCGAAGAAAATAGGGGAACAAGTCATCCACGTGCCCAGCACCTGAAAGTTAAATAATAAACAATATTGACGGAGTTTTCATTCAACAATCAACTTATGTCTTAATAGATTTTTACCTTGGATTATATCACTTATAGTTATATGTAAATCAGGCGGCAGATCATGCTCTAAGCAATGTCTTCTAAAGGACAAGAATGCCTGATGCAATAACTGGTCATCCAAGCCATTCTCAGACGCTAAAACGCGTATTTCTGGCTTTTGATAAAACCGGTTCAAAATCTTCAGTAAATCTTGTTTCTTCAATCGTCCTGTGAACTCCTCGCCTATGTTCATGTCATCAGGATTCGGCTTAACCGGTACAGGCACAAATAAAGCGGATGGACCGCCGCGGTCGTGTTTTTTAGTCCTCTTAAAAACATAACCTATACAACCCAACTTCCCGTTACGAGTACATAACACATTTGTTCTTATAAATGGAGAAACACATGTCTGCACTTTTTCTGTACAATGAAGAGCCAATATTCTTGTGAAGCCTTTATACATAATGAATACAACAAAAATAATTTGACTAAGAATTTAATCTTTCACATTGGTGAATTTGGTTTGAACTTTGAAGTTTGAAGAAATGTCAATGTCAATGGTCATGTGTCAAATAACACCATTTCGGTCAACGAAAAACACACCATATCGCCCGAGTTATCGCGTACTGTTCGGGGCTTTATAAGGCGATAAAAGCATTAAAGCTCTACTGACCTACATTATAATAAAATAACCAGTTGAGTGCAGAAATACGCCTAAGCAATTTAAAAAAAAAAAAAAAAAAATTTAAATATGTCAAACCAAAAATTGACGTGAATGGAGGACGTGTGTCTGTGAATACTGAGTGCGACGGCAAAGTCGTTTTAATTCGGCTACTTAAAATTAGTGCATTGATTACGTTTCACATGATAGAATTTACCAAAATAAAGCAATTAAAACCGTATATAAAAGACGTTGTGACTTAATAACAGTGCAAACATCGCAATGGGTAAAGCTAAGAAGGGAAAGAAACCGCAGAACGCCGAGGACGGGTAATTTCCTCTGCAAATATCTTATTTGTCACTACGAGGCATATTTAGACAGTTTAATAATTAAATAATCTTTTTAGCGACAGCGATGTGGAAACCACTAACACCGAGAGCGTGAAACCTTCGCAAACTAAAGGGAAGAAGTAAGTTATTTTTAGGTTAAGTACTTTCAAAAATCTGACCAGCTGGTGGTCGCATGGAATGACGTGAGACTGCACTTTCGCACGTAATTTTTGAATTGTACTGCACTTGATGGAACTGTATTTTTGAGTATGAAATTATGACTATGTGGCACTTGTATTTATGTACTCAAATATTGTATGTACACAACAGTGTGTAACTATATTAAAGGAACAGTCAAAAACTCATACGATGTTATTATTATTCATAATTGTTTAAAAACGACAGTTATGTATGGTCTCACCTACAAATTGAACATAAGTTCTCAATACTAGACTTATGTAGAAGTATTAAATCAGTTATTTAAACTATTTTTAAGCCCACAATTCCCACAAAGTTAGTTGTGTATAAAGCTATTTGCATGGTACTATTTACAAATCCAACATTTATTTTTAATCAACAAAATTAATAGAAATTGAAAGAAAGCACAATATTATTGATCCCCTTTCCACCCCGTCTGATACCTATGATAGTGCGGGATGTCAGTTTAATGACAATTTTTATGTTTTTTTAACTAAATAAATATTTTTTACCTTAATATTTATAATGGATGGAGCGCAGTATACTAGGTGTTCGCAGAACTGAAAGAATCAGAAACACGGAACCGTGCTCCAGAACTCGAGTTGTAGATGTAGGTGTCCAGACCGCTAAGCTTAAGTGGGACTGGGCTGGGCATGTCTGCCGCATGCACCCTGAAAGGTGGGCCAAAATGGTTACCGAGTGGGACCCACGGAATACCATAGATGGTGCTGGCCGGGGTGCAGGCAGGCCGAAAAGGAGATGGCGGGACGACTTAGACGCATTTTATCCGGATTGGCGGGACACTACAAACGACAGGGTCGAGTGGAGGAAACGAGGGGAGGCCTTTGCCCAGCAGTGGGACACTAAATTAGGCTAGTGAAAAAAAATTTTTAATTTACTAGGGACCCGTAAAGTAATAGAAATCTTCGTATAGAAATAGAAATAGAAATATATTTATTTGCCATTATTATTTATAGAGCCATACACATTTAGACTTTAAAAAGCCATGCAAATTGAAAACTTATACTAAATTTAAGTTTAATTGACATCATTATTTTAATCAAAACATGCAATTAACCTAGTTATAAAGCCATTAGTTATTAACGTGGACTGTTACTAACAAATTATGAAGTGACAGTTAATTAACTAAAAATTCCTTCAGACTGTAGTAACATTTGTCGACAAGGAAAGAGTACAGTTTGTTTTTAAATTTATTGAGTGGTAGCTGTTTAAATAAACAAAATGTTCGTATCTATTAAAATAAACCACATCAAAATCCGTGTCGTAGTTTTAAAGATCTAAGCATACATAGGGACAGACATCCATCCAGACAGCAGGAAGCGACTTTGTTTTATACTATACTGTAGTGATATTTTATTTTAACACGTCACTAGAATTCATATTTTAACATGTCACTAGAATTCATGCATAAGGTAGCAAATCTCAATTTTCCAGTCGTTGTTCGGGCTAATGATTAATCCAAGGCTTCAAGGCTCTAAAAACAGAGAGGACATCCACTGGCCAGGTGGGACAAGAAGGGCAAAATGCACTAGGTCTGGTGGAAACAGCTGGAGGAGGCTTTTACCCAGAAGGAGTCTACAGAATAAAACAAATTAAATTTTAACTTAACATTTCAAAACAATTGTCTGCAGAATAATTAAAGCTTAACACATTCGCGAACATGAATGCTATAGCAGTCGCGTAGTTTTTAGGGTTCCGTACCCAAAGGGTAAAAACGGGACCCTATTACTAAGACTTTGCTGTCCGTCTGTCTGTCTTATCTTATCATATAATTTTGGGGGCCCTTGCGGATACACTTCGACCCATAGGGATCTTTTGTGCAGTTACTTACTTACTTAGATCTGTCCGCTACTCAAGAGCTTTCCCCACCATCTCCATATGCCGGATGATGGACCTTATGGGTAGCGTTTTGAATTCCTTTGGTTCCAGATAGCCTGTTCCAAAGTCCTTCATTCTTTGTCTTTGTCTCGGTCTGTCTGTTTGTCACCAGGCTGTATCTCATGAACCGTAAAAGCTAGACAGTTCAAATTTTCACAGATGATGTATTTCTGTTGCCGCTATAAAAACAAATTCTAAAAAGTACGGAACCCTCGGTGCGCGAGTCCGACTCGCACTTGGCCGGTTTTTTGTTTCTTTTGGCCTATGACACGTGACGTCACTAGGCGTCAGCGAACGTGTTAAAATGAAAAATAATGAATAATCCACTATTTTATTGCAGAATTACGGTAGATTCAGATGAGAGTGACGATGAGAAGCCCAAAGCCAAAGCAAAGCACAAGAAGTCAGTAGACGAAGATGTCAAGGAGGTCACAAAGAATATTAAAAATGTTTCAATATCTAAGAAGTCTCAAAAGAAGAAAGTTGAAGCCAGCAGTGAAGGTATGAATTATTACAATAGGGTATTCTCCTACAAGTCAAATCAGTTTCTTTTTTTAGAACTGTCAAAACGATTTCCTAATATGTAATTTATATGAAACATTACACACTGACGCCAGGTCAACTCACCTACTTTTTATATTTCAATCCGACTGATTAAATATAAATTGTGTTTAAAAATAACTGCTCTCTATGTTTTTCTAATAAAACACCAGATGTTTTATTTCATGCGTGATGTGAAATAATTTATTTTAAGTACAGTGTATTTATTACTTTGATAACACCATATTATATTATATCACATCCCTACAAACAAGTTTCTGTGCATGATGAATGTTAAATCGTCACCACTGTGTGTAAACTGTCAGAATACTGATGATTTGTCTCACGTGTTGTTGGAATGCGTCCGCGTCTAATGGCTATCAAATTACTGAATTAGAAACAAATTGTATAACACTTTAAAAGGAATCATTTACACAAATCTAGTTACCTATATGTCATGATCTCTGTAACTTTAGCTTAATATAATTCACTAAAGGGGCCCACTGACTAACAGTCCGCCGGACGATATTGGCCTGTCAGTGAGAACAAAAATTTGACAGTTCCGAACAACTGACAGGCCAATATCGTCCGGCGGACTGATAGTCAGTGGGCCCCTTTAAACTGATTGTGGTTGCTAACATACTAGCAAAAAAAAACTTGTTACTTATATGTGGTTAGCTTACATTAAAAACCCACAAATTATGTAACAAACACAGATTTAAGTACAAATAAATCTGCATTATATCACAAATGCATGAGATAGCCAGAATTGCACAAGTACATTTGTACCTATATGTACAATAACCATAAAAAGAGTAATGACAAGAGATTTTTTTATTATTTATTTATTGAAGAGAATTATAATTGACTTCCTGACAAAACATGATTGAAATTAATTTCACTTTAGCACTGGTTCAACTCGTTTCACTGGTTTCACTGGTTCAACTAATATTGTAATTGTAATAATATCGAGTTATAGTAATTATGTTTGTTTATGTCTTTAGCACTAATTTATATGAAAACTGATTGTTCAAAACAAATGGTTTATTTCATTTTAACACAAATTAATTAATAACTTTAAATTAATACTTAATGTACAAACACCCATGTCACTAGCTTTACTACTTTAATCTGAGTCTCAGCTTGTCTTGATGTTTGGCACTTATACAATAAGGAAGTGCATATTTGGCACCGTCACGTAATTATTGTCAGTATTTATTTGTAGTTTAGATGTCTTGATGGGTAAATTTATATTATGATGCAGGCTATTGACTATTTATTGTATGGGTATGATAGTTTATGTCTATGCGACAGTGTCAGTCTCTTTTAATCACACGGTGTAGAAAAGTAACAGGTGTTTTATCACATGGATAAATATATCCATTATATGCACACTGGTAAATTTATCACTTAGTTATTATCAGAATGAACATGCAATGTTTTATGTATTGTTAGTATGGAGTTCTAATATGCCAGGGCAAAATGGATGGTGAAAACAGGAAGGCAGACATCACCATTAGATGGAACCAATTAGTGATGAAGTATTGCACCATACTGTGACTTTTGAAGATGGCTGTATAGTGCTTGTTAACTATTCTTATTAATTAAATGTAAATTTGAAATTAATTAGGTTTTATTTTCTGTTAAACAGATGAGTCTGACGATGAACCACTACCAAAATCAGGCAAAGGAAAGAAGGCAGCAGATAAAAGTGCTTTCTCCTTCTTGGAAATAGAGGATTCGGCCGAGTCATTACCTGATGTTGCTATTTCATCCGATGATGAAAAACCTCAGAAGCCACAGAAAAAAGCTCAAGAAAAAAAAGAACCCGCCGGCAAGAAAGGTAAAAAAGCCAAAAGGAAGAAGGATGATAGTGATGATGACTTAGAGAAGGTACTTGCTGAACTAGAAATGGAATATGCTGGAGTTAAGAAGGAACCTACACCACCCACTGAAGGAGAAAAACCGACTGAGCCTGTTGAAGAGAAACCTAAATCCAAAAAAAAGGGTAAAAAAGAGGAAACCAAAGTAGAGCCTGAAGATGAAAAAGAAGGAAGTGATAATGAACTTGATGTGACAGTCAAGACTGCTGCTCAGAAAAAGAAGGAAAAAAAAGAAAGGGAAAAACAGAAAAAACTAGAAGCCAAGAAAAAGGAACAGGAAGGCAAAAAGGATGAACCTAAAGCGGAAGTTAAAGGTGAAAAGAAGGAAGAAGTTAAGACTGAGGAACCAGGTAAGGCACCATCTGAAGAAAAAGAAGATGCAGACACCCCTGCTACAGACGGTAAAAAGAAGAAGAAAGGTAAAGGCAAAGATGAAAAAGAGGAAAAAGATGATAAAGGTAAAAAAGGTCCTGCTAAAAAAACTATTGCTGCTATGCAGGAAGCTCTTAAGAAAATTAAAGAGGAGGAGGAGCGTTTAAAGAAAGAAGAAGAAGAAAGAATAAAACAGGACGAGGAACGTGAGCGGCAAAGACTTGAAGCTATTAGATTAGAAAAAGAACGCAAAGAAAGGAAAAAACAGAAAGAAAAGGATCGCAAAGAGCGTCTTAAAGCCGAAGGGAAACTGCTAACACCTAAACAGAAGGCAGAGAAAGCTAGAGCTCAAGCTATGCTGGAGTCTCTGAAAGCACAGGGTATTGAAGTAGGTGGGTCGGAGAAGAAGCCACCAAGGCCAGGCACGAGAGTTAAACCTACAAAGCTCAAGAGTCAGATATCGCAGGATACTCCGTCGACGCCGCAGGAGGAGAAGAAAGTTGAATTGGAGATTGTAGATAAAAAGGTGAGGCATTTATTTATAAAATTTAGTACTTTGTACTTTATAAATGATTGTTTTATGCCTAAAAGAAGGGGTCTATAATATGATACTTGGGCCTAAGACTTCCTCTCCTTTTAATGTCTTGCGTGATTCAGGGGACATCACATTGGAACAAGCAAGACAATTTGACTAATTGTAGAAAGTTTTCAGTTTCTGGGTTTTGCGTGTGAACGAGTCTTAAACTGCAGTATCTTTACAGGCAGCGTCAATAGTAGCGAGCAGAACTAAATAGTTTTAACGCGTAGTATCCCCCGCTTTTATGGATGCTGATTAGCTGATAGTACTAAATTAGGAAGATTTTTTTACAATAATCCGATTCTCTAATCAATCAAATTTAACTTGATATCCAGGAGGAACCTAAAAAGCAGGAAAAGAAAGAAGAAGAAGAAGGCATCAAAGACTCATGGGACGCGGAGTCCTCCGAAGAGGAACCGGAGCCCGAACCGCAGCCCGAGCCCGCCAAGCCTGCACCCCCCACCCCCGCTAAGGAAAAAACACCGGCCAAGGTAAGTGTAGAGTCATATGTAGAGTCATACCACACTGCTTCAGTAAGGCCAACGTAACGAGATAAATAATTATATTATTTTGTTTTCTTGGCCTTACTTGACACGCAGATACCGACTAAACCGTAATCAATCGTTGTAATGGTAACTACACAAATATAAAGCGGTCTTCACATTAGATGCGCTCCTGTGTGAGTGGAATATCGCTATACACGTGCGTAGCGCTGTCTCGCTCACACAGTGATAATTACGTATGGCATCAATGATTCATGGGATGCAGAGAGAGAGAGAGCAATAGAAAGCCCGTCAAGCCCGCTAAGGAAAAAACACCGGCCAAGGTACGTGGATACTCATAGACCACCTGCAATGGACACATATAGCGCTATGTATCATGCATTTAGATCTATTAAGTACGCAGCGCTTATGGCACTAACGTATCGTCGGGACTACTGACCCCCAAGAGAGGAGTCCCCCAAGGCTCTATTGTAGGCCCCATGTTATATAGTCGTGCATACCCCGCTGGCTCCACAGAAAACCAGCGCCGTTGATCACGCTAGTCATCTCATCACATCTCTATTTCTGTTTTATTTACTTATTTGAATTTGTTTTACTCTTTGTTTTTTGTATTGTTGTGTTGTCTAAATAAATGATTTGTATTCAATTTTATAACGATTTATATTATTAGCAATCATTCTCACTTAATGTATCCTAGTGAATTTGTTACTCTCCTTTTTAGAAGGTGGAAGACGAAGAAAGCTCTTCAGAGGAAGAAGACAGTTCAGATGAAGACTCCAGCTCTGAAGAGGATTCTGATGATGAAGGGATGACTGATGCACAGAAAAAGAGAGAGCTTATCTTGAAGAGATTAGAGGTAAGATACAATGAATAAGATTGTCGAACTAGTGAACAAATTAAACTCTTTGAAACTTCTTGGAAATGTTGTACTGGTTAGGAATTAGGCTTTAGTGTGTTATCTTCTATTTCCATTTCAAGTTGATCAACATACCATATAATACTAACCATTGAGACATGATTTAAATATGTTTAACTTAAGCCAGGGGTTTTCAAACTTGATTTTGACCCGTGTGCCACGGCTTCTAGTTCACGGGCCGTAGTTTGAAGACCTCTGACCTGACAATTTAAAAAGAAAATGCTCACGTCACTAAACTGAACGATTCTCTTAAATATCCCCAGAAACGCAAAGAAGAGAACGAGTTAAACAAACAGAACAACCCTCTCCGCGCGGCCGTGGTCTGCGTACTCGGACACGTCGACACCGGAAAAACTAAAATTCTGGACAAACTGCGTCGAACCAATGTCCAAGATGGCGAAGCTGGGGGCATCACACAACAGATAGGCGCTACTAATGTACCTATTGAGAATATTAAGGAGCAAACTAGACATGTTAAAGGGGTAAGTACTTAGATATCAGTCAGCAATCTTACTAGTATTAGGTTATCGGAAATCGGAAAGACGAAACCTCTGGACAAACTTCGTCGAACCAACGTCTAAGATAGCGGAGCTGGGGGCATCACACAACAGATAGGCGCTACTAATGTGCCTATTGAAAATATCAAGGAACAAACTAAACATGTTAAAGGGGTGAGTAGATGGTCAGCAATTTCACTAGTATTAGGTTATCGGAAAGACGAAACTTCTGGACAAACTGCGTCGAACCAACATTCAAGATGGCGAAGCAAGGTGGGTATCACACAGCAGATAGGCGCTAGTAATGTGCCTATTGAGAATATTAGGGAGCAAACTAAACATGTTAAAGGGATACTTAGTACAGTGACGAGCACGCCACTTTGCTCGGTCCAGAGCGGTATCACGCCAGCTCACGGAGATCCGCCTCCACTCCATCCACCCAACGATATCTAGGACGACCAATAAGACGCCGTCCAGTTGGTCGACCCAAGTGGGCCCTTTTGGCTGCCAGATGTTCACCCATCCGTTCGAAACCTAAGAAAATCCTTTATAATTTTTAATAAACGGGGTATAATAAGGTTCTAAATGTCATTGACAGGTTACCGAGATTGCCTTCAAACTTCCCGGCCTGCTCATCATCGACACCCCCGGCCACGAGTCCTTCAGCAATCTGAGGAATAGAGGCTCTTCGCTCTGCGATATCGCCATCTTGGTAAGAATTTTATGATTGTATGACTGTATTTTCGTAACAAGTACGATTGCGAACTAGGGTATGGACAGTTTGTCAATTTGTCAAGATATTTTCGGATTTTAAGGCGGGTTTTAGTGTCACGCGGACCGTCCGTGCGGATCGCTCCGCCTCGCGCAATTGTATGAGAAAGCTCTCCGCGCGAACCACTCTAAAACGCTCCCTGAACTTAATACATAATGGTCCGGATTGCGGCTGAACACACCCGTAAAAGTCCGGACAGATTATTGTCAAGATATTTTAAGTTTCTTATGAACTTATGAAGTACCTGTATATTAAAATCTTGTCAAAAGTCTGCCAACAATATGATCAGTTATATGTATTTTTTATTATTACAATAAGTACTTCCTTAGATATTTACTTAATGTTTTATTTTGTGCCTTACTATATTTTGTAAACTATTCAACCTTATTTTAAGCCAGCAGTGCTAAATTTTCTACAAAAATAGTGACCAAAGACAATATTTAAAAGGGTCAATCATTGTGCACTTGACACTTTCTTGTTTCCTTGTTGCGACGACTTGTCTGGCCTAGTGGGTAGTGACCCTGCCTGCGAAGCTAATGGTCCTGGGTTCGAATCCCGGTTAGGGCATTTGTTTGTGTGATGAGCACAGATATTTGTTCCTGAGTCATGGGTGTTTTCTATGTATTTAAGTATATATTATATATATCGTTGTCTGAGTACCCATAACACAAGCCTCCTTGGGCTTACCGTGGGACTTGGTCAATCTGTGTAAGAATGTCCTAAAATATTTATTTATATTTGTTTCCGTTAGTGTTTTGTTCAATAACAATTCTTATTTTTCCAGGTGGTAGACATTATGCACGGTCTAGAGCCCCAAACAATAGAGTCCATAAACCTACTGAAACAAAAGAAGACTCCCTTCATAGTAGCCCTCAACAAAATAGATCGTCTATACGACTGGCAAAGTGCTCAACGTAAAGACGTTCGAGATATATTGAAAATGCAGGCGACCAACACACAGATCGAGTTTGAGAAGCGAAGCAAGGATGTTATGCTGCAGTTTTCTGAACAGGTAATTTTAAATAACAGGTATCCTGAATAAAATAGATCGTCTATACGACTGGCAAAGCGCTCAACGTAAAGACGTCCGAGATATATTGAAAATGCAGGCGACCAACACAGATCGAGTTTGAGAAGCGAAGCAAGGATGTTATGCTTCAGTTTTCTGAACAGGTAATTTTAAATAACAGGTATCCTGAATAAGAGAGATCGTCTTTACGACTGGCAAAGCGCTCAACGTAAAGACGTCCGAGATATATTGAAAATGCAGGCTACCAACACACAGATCGAGTTTGAGAAGCGAAGCAAGGATGTTATGCTGCAGTTTTCTGAACAGGTAATTTTAAATAACAGGTATCCTGAATAAGAGAGATCATCTTTACGACTGGCATAGTGTTTAACGTCATATTTTATGTTTTCGCCATATTTTATGTTTCTTTCCTTTATGTTGCTTTCTTTCTGTCCGTTACCTTCCGTGATTCTCACTTGATGGTATCATCGGAAAATCAGCGCTGGAAGTCGCCAGCAACATGCCGAGATGGGGCCATTTCGTGACACTTTCTTCACTTCTTTTAATATATGTCTATTGTCTGTGTGTTTACGAATACGTCCGAGATATATTGAAAATGCAGGCTACCAACACACAGATCGAGTTTAAGAAGCGAAGCAAGGATGTTATTCCATGATCATAGAGATATACCATAACATGATCAACCGAGCGAGCTCGAAGCGTCTCCGTTTGTCAAAAATAATTTTGTATGTCTGGCCTCCTCTACAGATCGGATTACTCGGCTCTTCTAAAATTTAGTAATTAGCTTCGATAATTTCATTTTTATTCCAGGGTCTGAACGCTGCACTGTTCTATGAAAACCCAGACCCCCGTTCATACGTGTCTCTGGTCCCCACTTCAGCGGTGACGGGGGAGGGCATGGGTAACCTTCTGGCGATGATAGTGCAAGCATGCGAAGGACCCCTGCATAAAAGACTGGTGTTTTCGCAACAACTATTAGCTACAGTGCTTGAGGTAAGACATTTTGGATTCTACAGGGTGGAAAAAATTAATGGGCCCTCGAGGGAAAGTGTCTTAAAACCTTAAGTTAGCTCATTTAAAGGAAACATTCTTTTATTTTGAAAAAGAAACAAAACTGCATTCAAAGATTTTTAATTTTTTTGCTTGTCTAAACATATTCTTTAGTACTATATTTGATTTTATGGATATTTTGAACCACAGACGAGTGTAAGACCTAATGTTTCTTGGAAAAATGTTATCTTTAACATTGTATCGAATAGTAGAATAAAATAGCCAGTGTTTATTTTTTGGAATTTTTAGTCGGTTCGATTCCCGCGAATTAAAAAAAAAAAATTGAATGCAGTTTTGTTTCTTTTTAAAAATAAAAGAATATTTTCCTTAAGTAAAATAGCTAACTTAAGGTATTAAGGCACTTTCCCTCCAGGGCCCATTAATTTTTTTCCACACTGTATATGTTACTTAAAGAGCCCAAAGTACGTTATTTATAACCCAGGATTTGCCAATTAGTAAAAGAAACTGTTTTCGAACAGTCGCCATCAGATATATCGGAGTGGCCGAGGTGCTCAAAAATATCTGAGCACGCACTCTAACGCCTTGACAATAGATGCGTGTTCAGATATTTGTGAGCACCTCGGCCGCTCCGATATATCTGATGGCGACTGTATTACCAAAGATTCAATAATACATACCACATAGCTATATTATTATTATTATTTAGCTTTATCCCACATTAGTGGTCCCCAAGGGTATAAGCCTCCTCCATCTGTCTCCACCTCTCTTTGTCGGTGGCAACATCCATCCATTTTTTTCCCGCAGCCTGTACAATGTCATCTGCCCATCTTTTTCTTTGCCTTCCCGCTCTTCATAGCTATAACGATGGTACTAACAATATTGTATGGAATTTTGAACGTTCCGAAATAAAGTTTTTTTTTTTCTTTACATTTCTTCAATCAATCTAAAATCCGATATAAATATATTTTATTTAGGTGAAAGCGATCCCCGGTCTCGGAACGACGATCGACACGATTCTCATCAACGGAACCCTGCGGGAAGGCGACACTATGATTCTCGCGGGCACAGATGGACCAATCGTGACGCAGATCCGATCGCTGCTCATGCCGCAACCCATGAAGGAATTGAGAGTCAAGGTAAATAATATCTTACCAAAACTTCAAATATTTATTCAGCAAATAGGCCACAGGGGCACTTTTACATGTCAATTTTTACAAGCAATAAAATGAAACCCAAAATTACAAAAAACAATTACACATGGACCAATTAAAAATTAGACACTGACAGAGATGTATCCAGTCTAAATGTCAAATTACACAAAAAAAAAACAATTAAAAATATACAAACAACAGACAAGTACTAAAATTGTTTGCAAACCTATACAAGTGCGAGTTGAACTCACTCACCGACGGTTCCGTACTTTTTAGTATTTGTTTTTAATTAATCAATGTTTCTTTATACATCTAACTCTGTCTTGCTCATCCTGTCATTTTATGTCCAACTTGTTTTATAAAAAATAAATATATGGTCCCCTTATTAAGAGCATAGAGTATATTATACTAGAGCGGTACTGTCATAGTAAATTCTGTAACCCCAGTAAATTCACTGCCATCTGTCGACACACTTTAAAACTAAAAATGAAGATTTATAAAAATAAGATAAAATGTATTTAAATATAGATAAATGATTTTTTTTATTTGCATTAATTATTTTTATGATTTTGACCCATGTTCTTTCACTGATATGCGTTAAAATTGTTAAATAACAAACGAAACCGTCAACGCCATCTATACGACAGTAGGTCAAAACTAGTAGCGCCCTCTGAACGAGAATCAAATTTTCTTGATTTTCTAGGCACGTTTTTTCCTTAGACTGTATCCATCTATTACGGAGTTATATCTATATTTGTTAAGAGTCTCCGGCAAGCTCGGTTCTCCATACAAACGTAGTTCCGCTCTCATTTTAAAACGACTAGCTAGTTTGCTCTGAAACTTTGTACTTACAATAGGATAAGGTATATCCATGTCTGTAATTAGTTTATGTAGCTTCAGATACAATAGTAAAAGAAATACAGCAATAAGTTCTTCATACAAAACTTATTTTTGCTCTATTTCGTTTGTTTTATAAACTGAAGCTATATAAACTAATGTAATAAACATATAATTTTTGACTAGGTTAGACAATATTTAAGAAGTTCACGGTACAGTCTGGCAAAAAAGAGTAGAAATTAAAAAGTGGCAACACTAGTGTCGTCCCGTTTTTCTTAGATTGATTTGAAAGGGACGACACTACAGTGTTGCCACTTTTTAATTTCTACTCTTTTTTGTCACTGTATACTTTCTGAATTTCTGATTCCTACTCATCTTATTTCTTGTTAATCAGAACGCGTATATGGAGTACAAGGAAGTAGTGGGCGCGCAGGGAGTCAAAATCGCCGCCAAGGAACTTGAAAAGGCCATCGCGGGTTTGAATCTGCTCGTGGCACAGAAACCAGACGAGATCGACGTCTTGAAGTAAGTCGGAATTTATAGGTCAGATAGACACCAGCTTACGGTCAGCTGCAGAGATAGTTGACCCCCCTGCAAACTAATTTCTATGCAGGGGGGGTCATCTCTTTTACATGACTTTTGTGAAAAATAACATTTATTCAAGTACACTAGTACAAACTAGCCTAATTAATTTCAGTAGGCATTCAATTAAATTCAATCATTTATTAATGAAATTACAATTTTACACGTCATTCAAAATTATTAGGAATACTTGGCGCCTTATTATGTCAAATACACATACTTGTCTGATAGAGCGAATACCTTATAACACAAGTTTTTAACTTCAAAGGAGGATTCGTCGCCTATGTTTGTTTTTTTTTTATATATATATATAAATTTATCGCTTATTATATTAGAATCGAAATATATATCGCTTATACAATATTTGGATTGTAATGTTTATAAAAGGGGCTATCATCCGCAGGGTGCATTAGTTTCATAAACCGAGATGATCTGTTCAAAAGCATCTGCCATACTCTAAAAGTTTATCTTTCTGTGCCATCAATATCAAGTCGTTAAGTCTGTAGAGACGGTTCTTAAATAGGTTCCAACTTACTAGATGGCGCTGTTTTAATCAGGGACCGGCCCGCTATCCCTTATCGGGGTTTTATAAGGGTACTGCATAAGGCTTAACTCACCATACCCTTTGCCAGACGAAACCCTTTGTTTTGGTTTTAAAAACCCTTATATAAAGCTACCACATTTGAGTAATCGGTAGCCCAAATACCCTTACAAAACCCTTATCATCCGCTCACCAACACCTTGCATATTGCTTATAAGGGTTAGCCTTATAAAGGGCTTCCCTTTTAGCATATAACCGTGCTAATTTAAGTCGTCTACCTTGTTCATAAAGCACACATTACTTCGAATCCGAGCGATCGTCGGCGGCGACGGCGGCGTTCTTTGACTAGGCACGTATTTTCTTTCCTTTTCATACACTACCGTAGATATATACTAATCCTGTCTCATTCACGCAAAGGGAAACCTTTATAAAAAGCGCTTAAAAATAAGGGTAACCCTTATTAAGAGCTAGCCTTATTTTTGGTTAGCTTTTCGGTAAGGGTTAGTCAAAGGTAAGGGTATGAATGGGCTTGCAGTTCAAAAGGGAAAGTCTTTCAATGTGTTAGCCGTGTTTAAGTGTCCGGTCGCTGGTTTTAATTTTGTCGTGGTTTTAAAATTGATAAGTTACCTGTTATATACAACAATTTATTTTTCTTTCTAGGGAAGAAGTAGCCCGTGAGTTGAAATCCGCTCTATCATCGATAAAGCTGTCTGAGCGCGGTGTGTACGTGCAAGCGTCCACACTGGGCTCGCTAGAGGCGCTGTTAGAGTTCCTGCGGACCAGCAAGATTCCTGTAAGTTATAGTTTCATTAATATACACGCTACAGACCGACTAACATACAACAAAGCTGATTAGGCTCGAGCCACACTAACCCGATAAAGGGTCCTTCTTAAGGCCGTTCCATCGGTTTGCCGCTGTCACTGTCACATTTCGAAAGAAAGAACGGGAAAGATCATGCGCGCCAAGTGTACATTTTGATCGAATTTTGTCGATTTTTATTTATTTTAATAACGTTACCTTACCACGACCTTACCACGGTTCGGCCACGTAATGCGCCGAAATGAAGACCACATGACTCGAGAGGTACTGGCCATAGAAGAAGGCAAAAGAGGTAGAGGCCGCCCACCAACCACCTGGATACAGACAGTCCAAAAAGACTTGCTGACGACGGGCTTAACGCCAGAAATGACGCAAAACCGCCAAGTTTGGCGAAAAAGTATCAGGAGGGCTGACCCCGAATAGGGATAAAAGCCAGGGGATTGATTGAACGTTACCTTACAATAACGAAATTCGAAAGCTATGAAATTACTAAAAATGTTGTCTCACAAATGTTGTTGTGTAGCAAAGTATATTTAACCCTCGCATCGCTCAAATTTTGGTATCTTTCACTTGTTCGGGCTTCAATATAACAATTCGACTTACTCTAAAAAAAACTTTTAATTTAATACTAAAAACCTATTTTTTTGCAGTACTCAGCCATCAGAATAGGACCGGTGGTCAAACGTGACGTCATGAAAGCATCCGCCATGTTGGAACATGACTCGCAGTGGGCCACCATACTAGCGTTCGATGTAAAGGTATGTTACTAGTCTCATAATATACCTGTACCCGTACCATGAGTCACTGACAGTGTCAAAACCAAGGGCCTGACACTCTTTGGTAGAGAAAGATAGTCTTATTGCGGGGTCTCTATTGTTTGACATAATTATTGAAAGTCATATTGTCATATTATCATTAGTCATAATTTGTTTTTTTTTCAGAAACGCGTAACTTTTCAGGATTGCCATAAAAACAAACCTAACCTATCTATAGAATAACCCGACGAAGATCCTGAAAAGTTAACGGTTTCAGAATTATGACTAATGATAATATGACAATCATTACATTATGACTTTCATTAATTATGTCAAACAAACGGCCCCCTTATTGCGATTCCTATAAGAGGAAAGAGAAAATTGTGCCATGCTTTGTCTTTATCACCGGCCGGGCATTTTTTCATGGTCGGTTATGGCATCATAGCAAGGAGGCGATGGCGAAATACCGAAATTTATAAGAGTGAAAGAGAAAAAGGATTATGCTGCCATACATGAAACTGTCAGTACATGAATATGTCTTTCTCTTACCCCTGGTCGCTCGGTTTCATGTCTATATACTATGTTTATGGTCAAAACTGACATATACGCTAACGTTTACGTAAATTACTTTCTATACATCTCGTTCGCACTACCATAGAGTAACTTATACTAGAGCGGTACTGTCATAGTAAATTTTGTAACCCCAGTAAATTCACTGCCATCTGTCGACACACTTTAAAACTAAAAATGAAGATTTATAAAAATACGATAGAATGTATTTAAATATAGATAAATGATTTTTTTATTTGCATTAATTATTTTTATGATTTTGACCCATGTTCTTTCACTGATATGCGTTAAAATTGTTAAATAACAAACGAAACCGTCAACGCCATCTATACGACTGTAGGCCAAAACTAGTAGCGCCCTCTGAACGAGAATCAAATTTTCTTGATTTTCGAGGCACGTTTTTTCCTTAGACTGTATCCATCTATTACGGAGTTATATCTATCTTTGGCACTACGATGCGAGTACGAGCGAGATGCATAGAAAGTAAATTACGTTCTCGATAGCGTTTATGTCACTGCCAAACTGGTGGTAGCCACACTGATGTATGCAGAGTTCTACGAATAGGGAATATAACGCGAAACTGAGTAGAGGGCGTCACTAGCACAATCATAGGGCCAAACGAAACACGAAAATCTAAAGTTCGGTTCCTGCCTCTCTATCACTCTTGCATATTCGATCGATAGAGAGGCAACGAAATTTCGATTTTCGCGTTTCGCGGTATGCCACCTGTAAACAAACCGCCTTGATGCATCAACGTCATAGCATAGAGTAACTTATACTAGAGCGGTACTGTCATAGTAAATTTTGTAACCCCAGTAAATTCACTGCCATCTGTCGACACACTTTAAAACTAAAAATAAAGATTTATAAAAATACGATAGAATGTATTTAAATGCATTAATTATTTTGATGATTTTGACTCATGTTCTTTCACTGATATGCGTTAAAATTGTTAAATAACAAACGAAACCGTCAACGCCATCTATACGACTGTAGGCCAAAACTAGTAGCGCCCTCTGAACGAGAATCAAATTTTCTTGATTTTCGAGGCACGTTTTTTCCTTAGACTGTATCCATCTATTACGGAGTTATATCTATCTTTGGTCATAGTTAAAACTTGTCAAAAAACTGTTTAAGGCACAGTATACATGTATAAGTTACTCTATTGTTATCGATAGATGCTAGTGCTGCACTCTGGCGGCAGAATTTTGCAGTAATACTCCCTATTCTCTAGTTCAAACTCGTAAAAACTTAGTTTAGCGACTTAACGAGAAGTACCCTTATATTACTTACTGCCTTTGCCATTTAATTAAGAACCGTAACTATCGAAAAGGTCCACATTTATAATGTACCTACTGTATGTAATTGCATGAACTCTATAGTAATTTAAATTTTATATTCTCGCCGAGTTTGTTGCCGGTTCCATATTGGGATACCCTCCTCCAATTGAGGGGGGATTTAAATCTTCTCGGGGCAGAGGTGTAGGGTTAGAACCGGCGTAGCTTTATTTGGCTTTCATAAGCGCATAAACATAAACTTATCTTTATTCCTTTGAATTGTCCAAAACTCCAACTTAGCTGGAAGAGATCCCTTATAGGGATAAGTTCGCCTGTGTACTTCCATTACTGTAATTTATTTTTGTAAACCTGTGTTGTGTACAATAAAGTGATTACTACTTTAGTCCGTCTTGGACAGTACAAAGTGAGGGAGTGTCGTTATAAACGTAATATTCATATGAATTTGTTATCAATAATGACATTGCCATACTTTGGCATCAGAGTGTGCTTAGTCCGACTCATATCTCTCATGCTGCCATTTAAATAGGAAACGTAATTACTGTAGAGAAAATTCAAATATGATTGACTCGCTCATAACCTCATGTGTCTCTCGCTATATAAACCGTAAATATTGTGAATAAGACTCAAATTCCTTCACTCATGCATAACCAGTAACCACATGCGCTCCTTCCATTTAAATATGAAATCTAACTACCTGTAAATAACGTTGAAACCCCTTTGACATTCTCCTCAGATTGAACGCTACGCGCAAGAAATGACTGACAAGATTGTGATTCACAACTTCATGTTAATCTATTTAAATATGAATTCTAACTGTCTGTAAATAACGTTCAAGTCCCTTTGACAGATCGAACGCTACGCGCAAGAAATGGCTGACAAGATTGTGATTCACAACTTCATGTTTATCTATTTAAATATGAATTCTAACTGTCTGTAAATAACGTTCAAATCCCTTTGACAGATCGAACGCTACGCGCAAGAAATGGCTGACAAGATTGTGATTCACAACTTCATGTTTATCTATTTTAATATGAATTCTAACTGTCTGTAAATAACGTTCAAATCCATTTGACAGATCGAACGCTACGCGCAAGAAATGGCTGACAAGATTGTGATTCACAACTTCATGTTTATCTATTTTAATATGAATTCTAACTGTCTGTAAATAACGTTCAAATCCCTTTGACAGATCGAACGCGACGCACAAGAAATGGCTGACAAGATTGTGATTCACAACTTCATGTTTATCTATTTTAATATGAATTCTAACTGTCTGTAAATAACGTTCAAATCCCTTTGACAGATCGAACGCTACGCGCAAGAAATGACTGACAAGATTGTGATTCACAACCTCATGTTTATCTATTTAAATATGAATTCTAACTGTCTGTAAATAACGTTCAAATCCCTTTGACAGATCGAACGCGACGCACAAGAAATGGCAGACAAGATTGTGATTCCCAACTTCATGTTTATCTATTTAAATATGAATTCTAACTGTCTGTAAATAACGTTCAAATCCCTTTGACAGATCGAACGCGACGCACAAGAAATGGCAGACAATCTCGGCGTGAAGATATTCGCCGCCGACATCATCTACCATCTGTTCGACAAGTTCATCGCTTACAGGGACGAACTGAAACAGAAGAAGCGAGAGGAGTTTAAACATATAGCTGTGTTCCCATGCAAAATACGGGTACTGACTTTTCCTATAAGTTTCGATTTTTTAGGGTTCCGTACCCTAAGTGTAAAAACGGGACCCTATTACTAAGACTCCACTGTTCGTCTGGCTGTCTGTCACCAGGCTATCATGAACGATTCTAGCTATCACAGTTGAAATTTTCACAGATGATGTATTTCTGTTGCCGCTATAACAACAAATACTAAAAAGTACGGAACCCTCGGTGGGCGAGTCCGACTCGCACATGTCCGGTTTTTTTTAGGGTTCCGTACCCAAAGGGTAAAAACGGGACCCTATTACTAAGACTCCGCTGTCTGTCCGTCTATCTGTCTGTCTGTCTGTCTATCCATCTGTCGCCAGGCCGTATCTTATAAACCGTGATAGTGATAGATATTTCTGTTGCCGCTATAACAACAAATACTAAAAAGTACGACACCCTCTGTGGGCAAGTCTGACTCGCACTTGTCCGGTTTTTTATTTATTTAATTAATTTACCTCCAGCGTTTCGAGGACGGCGTTGTCCCCGTGGTCTGGCCCCGTGGCGAGGTGGTCTAGGGGTTCGCCCGGATAGCTAAAGACGCCGGTTCGAATCCGGTCTTCACCAATGGCTTCGTCATTTTTTTTTTTTTTCAATATATGACATCTATTTCAGTTTATAATACAACGAGGGCTACTGTTTTTGTGCTCACCAGTTGGCGCCACTGTAGATGTAGGTCCAGTAAAACAGATCTCAAAATTCTTCTATGCTTATTTTTATAAAATCAATACGTTCTGATATACACAAGGGTGTTTTAACGTCTAAATGTGCCATTTTTTCAACCTGTTTAATTTTTGCGTATATTTTAGTTGACACTTTCTTTAAACCACTTTTATTGAGCTATATCTATTGTTCACCTTGATTAATCAAAGATAGACAAAGATTTACCACAATTATGAATAAGGAGTGAAAATTCCCGATAAAACAGCTTGAAACCCTCCAAACTTCTATGCATTTGACATTTTGAAAGACCTCCATCCACACTAGCGCCTCTAGCGGCGAAATTAAACGCGATAGCCCTCATTGTAATGAATGTTATATTGTTCTTTTCTTGATGGACTTGAGGGCGGTGTTGCCCGTAGCCAATGTCACGTAAAAGGGTAGGAACAAAATAAATGCTCTTAGAGCACGACGCTGTTCGGTGGTTGTTGTAGTTGTCTCGTAAAACCGATAGCTGGATTTTACGAGAAGCACGTGGACTACCTGCCGTCGACTCCAAAATGGTGGTTAAACACGCTTTGAGATTAATTCTCCATTCACTGCACACTACCACATTAGATTATTGTATAATAAAGCTATCGATATTACACTTTAAACAATATTAATGAGCAAAAAACAAAGGAATTAATCACGAGGCTACTATCAAGATGGCGTTCGAACCGGAAGTCTGTTATATTGTTGTTGTCTGTGTGCAGGTGTTACCGCAGTTCGTGTTCAACTCTCGCGACCCCATCGTGTGCGGGGTGATGGTGGAGGCGGGCATCGTCAAGGAGGGGACTCCGATTTGCGTTCCAAGCCAAGAGGTAAAAAAAATATATAGTAGATACATTTTTTGTTCAAACTTTTTTATTAACAATACCCGAACTTGATACTAAGACATTTAAAATTCCAATAAGTTGCAATATATTTTGATGGCGACTTTTTTCACCCTTTTCGTGTGGATTTAATATAACCAAAGATGGGATATAACTCCGTAATAGATGGATACGGTCTAAGGAAAAAACGTGCCTTGAAAATCACGAAAATTTGATTCTCGTACAGATGGCGCCACTAGTTTTGGCCTACTCTCGTATAGAGGGCGTTGACTGTTTCGTTTGTTATTTATAATTTTAACGCATACAAGTGAAAAAACATGGGTCATAATCATATAAAAATAGTTAATGCAAATAAAAAAAACATTTATCCATATTTAAATACATTTTAACGTATTTTTATAAATCTTCATTTTAGTTTTAAAGTATGTCGATAGATGGCAGTGAATTTACAGTGGTTACAAAATTTACTATGACAGTACCGCTCTATCTTATTATATACTCATTAATATAACAAACAATTAACAGAAGTTAGAATTTAGTGTCCGTCAGTAGATGTGTTAAAACCTTGTAAGCATCTAATAAACTGTGAGAGCAAAAGTGGTAAAATATATTGCTTTACGCCTTTGTCATCATAGGAATAATCTTGATGCTGAGTATAGTTCACATAGTTCAAATAATGTTATGTCCAGCTGCTTAAGTATAATTCTTAGACCTCAAACGACTCACCTTCCTAACTTGTACTCGAGAATAATTGCTGCAACATTACGAAACATACAAAAAATCACACCTAAAGAATATAATGAACATATACTGATTTGTTTTCCATTTGTCTAGTTCGTGGAGCTCGGCATCGTGACATCAATAGAAAGTAACCACAAGCAAGTGGAAACGGCGCGAAAGGGCCAAGAAGTCTGCATCAAAATCGAACCGATACCGGGCGAGTCGCCCAAAATGTTCGGTCGGCACTTCGACGAGACGGACATGCTAGTCAGCAAGGTTAGCTACAACCTTATGTATTTCTAATAAAGTTGATAATAGATTAACTGTAAGTTGCCTAAAAGTAACCACAGGCAAGTAGAAACGGCGCGAAAGGACCAAGAAATCTGCATCAAAATCGAACCGATACCGGGCGAGTCGCCCAAAATGTTCGGTCGGCACTTCGACGAGACGGACATGCTAGTCAGCAAGGTTAGCTACAACCTTATGTATTTCTAATAAAATTGATAATAGATTAACTGTAAGTTGCCTAAAAGTAACCACAGGCAAGTAGAAACGGCGCGAAAGGACCAAGAAATCTGCATCAAAATCGAACCGATACCGGGCGAGTCGCCCAAAATGTTCGGTCGGCACTTCGACGAGACGGACATGCTAGTCAGCAAGGTTAGTTACAACCTTATGTATTTCTAATAAAGTTGATAATAGATTAACTGTAAGTTACCTGAAAGTAACCACAAGCAAATGGAAACGGCGCGAAAGGGCCAAGAAATCTGCATCAAAATCGAACCGATACCGGGCGAGTCGCCCAAAATGTTCGGGCGACACTTCGACGAGACGGACATGCTAGTCAGCAAGGTTAGTAGCAACCTTATGTACTTAACAATAAGGTTTACAGTCAATTAACTCTGTTACCGCCAAAGACGTCAAATGACGCGCGTTTGCACCCCAATATGAACCTTTCCGACAAGAATAATTTCTGTATTCTCTGTATTCCCTGATCAATATGACCTCGGTCTCTTTAAAACAAGAGTGAATAGGCTGTTACTGAACCGGTGAGCTCCATCTTAGGCCCTGTCTTCACTTTCCATCAGGTGTGACTAGGGCCAATCGCTGATCAGTTTAAAATAATAATAAAAAGGTTCACGATCACGCGCCGCGCACGAGAGGCGTGCTTTCAACAGGTTTTGTGTACAATTTTGCGAAAGTTTTTAGAAGTAAACCATCAAGCAACATTTTCAAGCAACCCGCAATGATATTTTACTAAATAATTCGCCGACTCACTGCTCTGAATGCAGGTTTTCGGGCGAAAAAGGAACTGATAACAAAATTTAGTTCGTTCAGTTGGGAGTTTAAACTCGTTCACGCGCGTCTATGCGACTACTTATCTAACAAGATTCTTGCCGTTTACGAAAACAGTACATTTCTAACAACAAACAGCACTTATAGCACAGTTTTAGAAAGCGACAACGTGATTCGTTGTCAAATTCACATTCACAGTTCAGCTCTGAAATTTGAAAATTTGAGGACAACACATACTCCGACCGGAGCGAATGACAGCGGTCTGAATGGCGGTCAGATAAATATAACGTCTACACTAAGTAATATATGTCAAAGTTTATCGATACCTATCGACTTATAAAGTAACTTTCATTTGCCCTCGCACTATTTAACGTCTAACGTAAAATCTAAAATTGCCCCCTTCAGACCGGCCTATAGTTATCGCACATTATTTTATTTTCTTTTTATTTTCTTTATTGGGGAAAAAACAGATACAGGCCAGTGACAATACACAGATAAGACTATAAAATGATAGGTTTAGCATGCATCCTAACACAATTCCCACTAGGAGTTCAGGCATTAATTTTAAGACAGCGTTGTAATCGGAACTTAAACAGTTAATATGCCAACTAAAACCAAAACTAAACAATAACGATAATTACTCGTATATTCTATCGATGTTCTAATGAAAGAGTTGCAGTATCTACATTATTTCCCGTGTTCGCGGTTGACATCGATCTATAAATAGCGTGCGCATGATTCACTTATTGTTTGCTTCTAACTATATAATTGCTTGCATTCAATATTTGCTTGAGTGAGACGCATTAGATGTGATGTGTTATGATGTGGTTGTAAATTGTCTTCTATTTTTGCGCGACTATAAAAATTCCATAAGTGCTCGATTCGGGTGTTGGTATTTTGTTTACGTTCGTTACCTCAGAACTCCGTCATTTCTCAACCGATTTGACAATTTTTTTTTTGTTTGAAACTATACTAACAGATTGGCCTCGTTTTGTCAAAATCTTGTTCTGATGATGGATTCCATGAGGAATTGAGGGGACTTATCAAATCTTATAAACATTGTAGTGTATACTAGATATAGTTATGTATGTAGCTCATAGGATATATATATAAGGACCATTTACATAAGTATGCAGTGCAGTAATAAAGCATCGTTTAAGCTGAACACTCGTTTCTACTCAACTCCGAATCATCACCTTACATGGCGACCCTGCCATATACGGTATCGCGCGTGCGCGACTTATAGCGGTGTTTTATTAAATCTAAAAAACAAAGCATTTTGGTGAAATTGAACTGTTCAAAAAGACCAGAATAGGACCTCCATGACAACTATTTTACGTCTTGGGGTTAACTATAATGGGGTTGGCCAGTCGAAGTGTTTAGCAGATGGCGCCAGCATAGCTTGCCCTGTCAATCCCTAGAACTGTGTCAATTTTTTTAATGGAATTTTATGCCCTGGATGCCAGCCCTTTAAGCTAAATCTCATAGAAAAAGGGGCAAGCTATGATGGCGCCTCTATGCAAACCTTTGACAGTTGCCAGCCCCGTTGTTACGAGATACACTTTACAGATACACTATTTTAGTGCCATTTTAAACTGTTACATGAAGTTTTTTTTTTCTGTTGAAGATTATTAATGTAGGCAACACCCTATTCGAATAGGGACACTGTGGCTAAAAAATAAGTGCATTCCCGTTGCCAGGGAGGTTGTGGGATTATACTGAGCAGCTTTTACTATGGGACCAACCACGAAATCGCGAAAAAAAATTTGGCTGTTTCATACATTTTGGCTGGTCCATTTTCTATGGGAGGGTAAATTTTTTTTTCGCGAGTTCGATTTTGGTCCCATAGCAAAAATTGCTCAGTATAATCCCAAAACCTCCCTGGGAATGGGAATGCAGTTATTTTTTAGCCAGCCTGTATATTTGCCTGCCTTTCATCCGACCCGTCGCCTCTTCAAAATGCAAGATCTACGCGCCAAAACATGTCACGTTATAATGAATGAGGTGCATGTATCTATTATCTACGACACGCTATACCTACTTACTGACAATAACAGACACACTGACAGAGTTAGAAGGAACTTTAGTCTTCTGACTTCTGAGTCTACATTTGAAAAACTGGACTCGTTTTACGAGACTTGAATTTAAAAGCTTCTGAGTCTTAAATCCCGAGTTGAGTCTTGAGTCTTTTTTAAGCTCAACTTAAAAAGACGAATTAAAACAGAGTCTAGAATTACTACGTCTACATTTTGTAGGTTTTATACAAAATTACACTAAAAAACCGGCCAAGTGCGGCCGACAAATATGAGGTGGACTCGCACACGAAGGGTTCCGTACCATTACGGCAAAAAAATCGCGTTTGTTCTATGGGAGGGAGGTTAAATATCTATTTCATTCTGTTTTTAGTAGTTTTTGTTAAAGCGGCAAAAGAAATACATCATTTGTGAAAACTTCACCTGTCTAGCTATACAGCAGACAACAATAGCAGAAAATGTTCTCTGTACGACTTCACCATTTTGAAGTTCAACCGGAAATCTCCTGTTTATGAAGTCGGTTAATGCGAGATCTACTGGCAAAAACATGTGACGTCCGAATGAATGAGGTGCATGTAGCTATCTATTTCCTGCGATTGACGCGCTATTAATAGTGCGCGGGCGCACGATGCTCTGTCGCATGCGAAATGGTGCCGCATAGCTACATATACGGTACATACGAGTACACAAACACCTTCGTTCCAAGCGTTCCAAAAATATATGTACATGCCTCTCACACACTGACTAGGTCGTATAAACAAAACAACAATAATAATGTAACAAAAATAATGGGGATCTGTTTAAGGGCAGATTTCTATGGGGCAGGTCGTCCAAGTCGGCCAACCGTCCATACAAAGGCCAAAAAAATTTCGCGTCAAAATAATGTTTCTTCTAATTTTCCATAATCAGAACACGATACCGAATATGCCCTTTAACGAATCCCCACTATTTTTGTTATACCTTGTATACAAGGTATATAGGTAGATACAAAATGTACATTTTTGCGATGTAATATATCGGCCGATATATTCGGCAGGCTGATATATCAGTATCGCCGATTTAAATACACCCGATATCACAGTTTGAAAATCTCAAATGCTAAATTATTTGCGCAAAACATTATAGTATGCTAAACTTTGTTTCCTTAAAAATCTACCTAAAGTGAACTTTAATTACTGATTTTGATTTACGTTTGCTTTGATTGCTTGATGATTAGCAAAATTTGTTATTATACGAGTATATCTATTTATTAGACGACCGGTCTGGCCTAGTGGGTAGTGACCCTGCCTATGAAGCCGATGGTCCTGGGTTCGAATCCCGGTAAGGGCATTTATTTGTGTGATGAGCACAGATATTTGTTCCTGAGTCATGGGTGTTGTTTTCTATGTATTTAAGTATTTATATATTATATATATCGTTGTCTGAGTACCCATAACACAAGCCTCCTTGGGCTTACCGTGGGACTTAGTCAATCTGTGTAAGAATGTCCTATAATATTTATTTATTATTTATTTATTATTATTTATAAGAGATAAATCACAATTACATAATATTTGATAAAAAGCATCGTTAAACCAGAATAGTTTGTCCCGATACTCCATAAATTTTTAAAAGTCGCCGAGTCGCCAAGTCGTCGGGTGGCCGAGGCGGGAATGGAACCCACGTCTTCAGCTTACGCGGCTAACGTCCTGACCACTAGACCACCCGGCCACGGCGGTACCGGTCCCAAATTCTCTGGTGTGTGCTATCTTTGAAAGGCTAGGCGCTTTTGATCAACTCTGTGTGTGCTTAAATAAATAATAAATAAATAAATGAATATTATAGGACATTCTTACACAGATTGACTAAGTCCCACAGTAAGCTCAAGAAGGCTTGTGTTGTGGGTACTTAGACAACGATATATATAATATACAAATACATAAATACATAGAAAACACCCAAGACTCAGGAACAAATATCTGTGCTCATCACACAAATAAATGCCCTTGCCGGGATTCGAAACCCACTAGGCCAGACCGGTCGTCAAGTGCTTGCACCTTATATACGAATCCTTTTACTGGATTGCGATATAGCGAGAGAGATGGTGCTACTGTGCAACTAGGGAACAAAATATAGCATACACCAGAGAATTTGGGACGGGTACCGCCGTGGCCGGGTGGTATAGTGGTCAGGACGTTAGCCGCGTAAGCTGAAGACGCGGGTTCTATTCCCGCCTCGGCCACCGGTATCTATTTCAGTTTATGATTGGCATCTTGTCTACGCACCCTGTTGGGGTGTTTTGTGCGTTGTGTACGATTGTTAAACTTTGACTTTTGTTTCTAAATTTTGAATTGTTTTAATGCACCCATCCATACATTTGTGGTATTTTCTATAAAAAGGGACCTTATTGTCGATGGCGCTTACGCCATTATAAACGATGCTCGGATATAAATACAATGCCGTGCGGCGTAAGCGCCTTCGACAATAAGGTCCCTTTTCATAGAAAAAGCCCCATTTGACCCTAAAAACAAACTGGATCGAGGGATACCATTAAAATTTGCCATCTGGCCTATTATGTGAATTACTAAGTAGCTGACTGTACCTATACAACCTGTACATTCTCAATCAAAAGGGTACTTATTGTCAATAAGGCGCTATTTCTATATAGCTTCAATTTGAAATCAACCTTATTGACAAGCGACAATGTGGTACCTTTTGGTTGAAAATGCCACATATTATATTTGTATATCGACCAGTACTAAGTATTTTATGATATATTCCAGAATAGACCGTTGCAAAGTTGTTTATATGAGGTTTGGAAATAGTGCACAATAACGTCTAATAATAGAAATGTTTGTTTTGCTTGATGTTGAGATACCGAGTACTCGGGGTAGAATAACTATTAGATATCGATATCGCATAAATATATGCACGACAACCCAGTTTTTAGGGTTCCTTACTCAAAGGGTAAAAGCGGGACCCTAATTACTAAGTCTCCGCTGTCCATCCGTCTGTCACCAGGCTATCTCATGAACCGTGATAGCTAGACAGTTGATATTTTCACAGATGATGTATTTCTGTAGCCGCTATAACAACAAATACTGAAAACAGAATAAAATAAATATTTAAGTGGGGCTCCCATACAACAAACGTGATTTTATTGCCGTTTTTTTTTGCGTAATGGAACCCTTCGTGCGCGAGCCAGACTCGCACTTGGCCGGTTTTTTTATTTATGACACTAATAAGCACTGGCAATCATTAATACAGTATGTTTCTTTTCGTTGTAGATTATTGGAAATAACTTGTTTTTTTTATCTAATTAAAAAAATACTACTGAGAAGTAACCCTACGTGGAATTTCAGGGTTTGTCCAATGGCTAAGGACACCCTATATAACCGGGTGGTACATTATGCCCACCATTATATCTCTTTCACCCGTGCGATATTACTAAAGTTTATTTAGCAAATGAACCCCGTGGCACGAACGCCTGATCCAACGAAACTTTAGTCACTTAACATCTCTCGTTCCTTAGTTTTGCTTTAAAATGCTTTGAAAACTGCAAATAACAAGGGTGGTCTTAAACATTTAGTAATAGATATTGCTATCATATCATATCATATCATATCGTTTATTTTCATAATAGGATTTTACAATCTCTTTATGACGTCAAACAATTGTATTTACTTAAAAATTAAATATTAAATAACATTATCTAGGTTACACTATGCACATACTTATTAACTCCAAGGGTTAACGTCTTCTAAATAGTCTGATATTTTATAATATCCATTTTTGCACAACTTTCGTTTAATGACCGATTTAAATTCATTTAATGGCAAACTTTGAATATCCAAAGAAATTTTGTTGTAAAAACGAACACATTGGCCAATGAAAGATTTACTTATCCTCTGAAGTCTAGTTGTAGTAGGTACAAGTTTCTCTTTGTTTCTTGTATTTCTGTTGTGTATGTCGCAATATTTCTTAAACATGTGTTTATTTTTCTGCACATATAATAGATTTTCGTAAATGTATTGCGACGCAAATGTCAAAATGTCTAATTCTCCAAATTTGTCTCTTAAGGAGACCCTACATCCCAAATTATAAATAGCTCTAATCGCCCGTTTTTGCAATATAAAGATACAATTAGCATCTGCAGCGTGCCCCCATAAAAGGATGCCGTATGACATTAGGCTGTGGAAATAGCCAAAGTAGACCAGTCGAGCCGTATCCACATCAGTCAGGGTTCTAATTTTTTTGACTGCAAATGAGGCAGAACTGAGCCGATTAGACAATCTACGGATATGAGATCCCCACTGTAGTTTGGCATCCAAACTCATACCCAAGAAGACAGTCGAATCTTCAAAAACCAAAGGTTCATCATTAATTTTAATACTCGAAACTACCGGTTTAACATTAGGCAATACAAATTTCACACACTTAGTTTTCTTTTCGTTCAAGAGAAGATTATTAGCAGTAAACCAATCCACAACACTCGATATAGCAGCATTAACATCATTATAATTTGTTTGCTGTCGGTAAATTTTAAATACTAACGAGGTGTCGTCAGCAAACAGTACAAGGTCATGTTTGTTGCGTACTAGGTGAGGCAAATCGTTAATATTTACGAGAAATAGAAAAGGGCCCAAAATTGAACCCTGCGGGACACCCATTTTCAATTTGCTGCCAGATGAACTTGTACCATTTACAGTCACCCTCTGAGTTCTATCACTTAAGTATGATTCCAGAAGCTTAAGTTCCAACCCTCTAACTCCATAGTGGTGTAGCTTCCTGATCAGGGTGTCGTGATGTACACAGTCGAATGCTTTGGATAAGTCACAGAAAACGCCTAGCGCATCCTGTGACCCCTCCCAAGCATCAACAATATGCTTTATTATTTGAACACCTGCATCCGTTGTTGAACGACCGCGAGTAAATCCAAATTGTGTACTATCCATTAGATTATTACCATAGAAATAATTTTGTAACTGATGTAGTAGAAGTTTTTCAAATATTTTGCTCAAAGTCGGGAGAATTGAGACTGGTCTATAATTGGTAGGGTCAGAATGACTTCCCGCTTTGAACAAAGGTATGACTTTACTGCACTTCAACTGATCAGGAAACTGCCCACTTTCGATACAATTATTAAATATTTGTGACAGATATGGAGCAATATAATCTATTATTGAGTTAATCATGTATACAGATAAGCCATCAATGTCTATTATAAATTACTTTAGCAATATCTATTCTGATGATGCTGCAAGCGTAGGATGGCACGGATGCCATCCTACGGCCACGCCACGCCGCAACGTGCCATCCTTTGTTATACGGAGTTCCGTATAACATGAATAAAGTCTAAGAAAAAAAACGTACCTCGGAAATCAAGAAAAATGTATTCTCGTATAGATGGCGCTACACGTTTTGGCCTATTATCGACTAGATGGCGTTGACGGTTTCGCTTGTTATTTAACTTTTTTAACACATATCAGTGAAAGAACATGGGTAAAATCATATAAAAATAATAAATATGTACAAATAAAAAAATCATCTTTCCATATACACGGTGGCAAAAAAATAAGTGCATTCCCGTTGTCAGGGAGGTTTTGGGATTATATTGAGCAACTTTTACCTAGGGACCAACCCCGAAATTGCAAAAAAAAATTTGGCTGTTTCATACATACATTTCTCGCGGCCGCGGTGTCTTAAGCGGATTTGACTGTATTTATTTCTTACTAGCTTTTGCCCGCGACTTCGTCTGCGTGGAGTTAATAATTTGGGTAGCTTATTTTTTATCAAATCTGCTTTTTATCGATTCCACATACAAACTTCCACCCCCATAAAGGATGATTTCTGGGATGAAAACTACCCTAGGTCCTTCCTCGGGACTTAAACTATCTCTATACCAAATTTCAACTAAATCGGTTCAGCGGTTTAAGCGTGAAGAGGCAACAGGCAGACAGACACACTTTCGCATTTATAATATTAAGTATGGATTTATCCTTTCATGTGTGTGGTGGTCTATGATAATACTTATTATTAATATAATATTACTTATTCTGTGGGTGCAACAGTGCGTGCTTGTAATGGAGGGTTCCCTCGTTTTCTGTTTTATAGCAGTGATATATTTTTATTTTATTTTTTATTCAAAAGATTTAAAAACTTACATCTTGGCTTAGAGCTTGTAGTGGCATCTTTTACAATTTTTACATGAACTGAAATAAATGTAATATACTAAGAAAAAGTGTACTGTTCTACCTTAGGGATGGCCAGGGGGCGCCACACCCTTCAGTAACAAGTGCATATACTTGGAAAATTTCGACCTATGCCGCTGTGGCCCAGTGGCCGAATGGCACAGGCACCTGCCGCGATAGCAGAGGACGCTGGTTCGATTCCAGCCTGGGGCACTGGAGACCTTGGTCACTTTTTCTTAGTATATGACATTTATTTCAGTTTATAATTTATATAGTAGTGTTTCTACTTGAAATAAAAACAAATTAAAGTATTTTCTGAAAATAATTTAATTTGTTCTAATACTTCTAACAGTATATTTTACATGAATTGCCAACGTGCCATAAGATGTTATATGATACGGCCATTCATAGTTGCAGAGGGGGCGCCACCCTCGACCTAGTGACCTGGGCTCACCGATCAATGGAGGGTGCGCCATTCACGGCTCGTGGCTCAATGAAACGGTTCAGTTTCGTTTCTAACCCCCCACGTTTTATATCATCGATTTATAAAGTGATATCCATACTAATATTATAAATGCGAAAGTGTGCCTGTCTGTCTGTTACCTCTTCACGCTTAAACCGCTGAACCGATTTAGTTGAAATTTGGTATAGATATAGTTTGAGTCCCGAGGAAGGACATAGGGTAGTTTTTATCTCAGAAGTCACCGGGGGTGAAATGGGGGGTGGAAGTTTGTATGGGAAATCAATAAAAAGCACTTTGGATAAAAAATAAGCTACCCAAATTACTAACTCCACGTAGACGAAGTCGCGGGCAAAAGCTAGTCTTTTATAATTCTCCGCATGTACTTGAAAAGAAAGAAAGAAAGAAAGAAAATAACTTTATTTTGCATGAAATATGGTACAAACTGGTATGGTACTTGTAGCGACGCGACAAAATCGCTGAGTGAGCCACGCATAAGCTGATAATAGTTTCATGCTAATATTAAAATAAGTTGATTCTTTACGTCTTTTCGTTAAACAAGTACCTATAATAAATTGGATAAGTAAGTACATATAAATATAACGAAGAACGTTTTGACAACTTATTCTATAATATCGATCCTGAGGCCGTGAGTTCAAGTCTCACCCAAGGCAGTAATTTTTGCCACGTGATTTATTCTAAGCTTGACTTATCTATTTCTGATGTTTGTAAAAACATTTCAAGGATGTCATTGTGAGGCAATTATCATTCAAATAAATGTGCCATTTTCAATCAAAAGGGTACTTATTGTCCGTTGTAAATAAGGCGCTATTTCCATATAGCTTCAATTTGAAATCAACCTTATCGATAACCGACAATGTGGTACCTTTTGATTGAAAACTTCACAAATATAATAAATAAATAAATAATATACTATTATATATAATAAGGCATACCAATGGTCAACCCTAGGTACAGTCAAGGACATAAATATATATATATATACATTCCCAAAGTTTCAAAAATATGTGTACACTCTTACACTCTTAGACAATAAAGTCGTGTTCACATATTTTTGAGCCATTTGTCTGGATTGATATTTTTGCCTTCGACTGTACACAGAGTTCTATCGGATATTCAGTGACGTCACGCTGGCATTTGGGCCATGTCAGTTGTCACGGAGCACCGCACACACGCGCCGCGAAACTTAACTTTATTTCAAGTAGATATGGTCTGTTTTTGCGTGAGAGCCGATATTCGTAAGCAGGATGTGCTGAGTGCATTCACATTGCGTAGTGAGCGTAAGCAAGTCTAACGCTCAGAGGGCCGACCGCGACGCGCAGCAACACCGAAGATCGCAAATCGCAAATAGCATCTGTCTCTTTTATTCCGATTAAGGCGTAATTAGAGTGACAGAGAAAGATGCCTGCTATTTGAGAATTTCGGTGTTCGCGGTAGGCCTTCAGGTAGGGATGATGGCGGGCTTGTGGTACTGTGTCGCAGGCAAACCCTGTTATCAATGTTGAAGTTTATGGAAACTAAGAGTTGGCAAAAATAAGTTTCGTACCCTAAATTCGCCTTTATTGCATAAGTTCGCCTTAACTATAAATAAATAAAATAAATAAATAAATATTCTTTATTTGCTTAAAATATGGTACAATGAGATGGTATATAGATAACATATTTCTGCACTAAGACATATTTTGCTAGTTAGCATGCAAATGTACACAAAAAAATAAAATAAAATTATAATATAGCATTAAATCATAATTCCGCTATAAATTGTATCATGGAATGGCGTGTTCAACATTTACGACTTCAAATAAATTTTAGTATAATTTTTATAAGTAATAAAAAAGTGTAGTTGGGGACGGGTGGCGAAGTAAGGCTATTTTCGAATTTTTATTTCTTTTACTTTCATACTATTTCTACTCGGCTTATTTTATTGTAAATTCCGTTTTCTATTTCTTAGTAAAATTATTATTTTAACATTTTACTTGGGCGACGTTGGGCACTAAAGGCGAAGTTATGGTGCCCTACGCTAGATACATTTACAAACACTGATTTTTATTTTTATTTTTATTTTTATTTTCAATGAATTGCAATATTGATAACGGGGTTTGGCGATAACATTATCCAAAGAGGAGACACAAAAACTACTTTCGCCGTGTCGTTTTTAATTGGTCGTTTTTAATCTAACCTAACCTAACAGTCATTAACTAAAAAAACTGGCCAAGTGCGAGTCGGACTCGCGCACCGAGGGTTCCGTACATTACATAATTTTAACAATGTATTTTTTATGTGAAACATGAGTGAAAGGTAAATTGCGGTTTACGATTTATGACGTATTAAAACAAACTACTTACTAGATCTCGTTCAAACCAATTTTCGGTGGAAGTTTGCATGTTAATGTACCTACATCATATATTTTTTTCAGTTTTATCATTCTCTTATTTTAGAAGTTACAGGGATGGGGACACACATTTTACCACTTTGGAAGTGTCTCTCGCGCAAACTATTCAGTTAAAAAAATGATATTAGAAACCTCAATATCATTTTTGAAGACCTATCCATAGATACCCCACACGTATGGGTTTGATGAAAAAATTTTTTTTGAGTTTCAGTTCCAAGTATGGGGAACCCCCAAAATTTTTTTTTTTTTTTTTTCTATTTTTGTGTGAAAATTTTAATGCGGTTCACAGAATACATCTACTTACCAAGTTTCAACAGTATAGTTCTTATAGCTTCAGAGAAAAGTGGCTGTGACATACGGACGGAGACAGCCAGACAGACAGACATGACGAATCTATAAGGGTTCCGTTTTTTGCCATTTGGCTACGGAACCCTAAAACCGGCCAAGTGCGAGTCGGATTCGCGTTCCAAGGGTTCCGTACATTACACAATTTAAACAATGTATTTTTTATGTGAAACGTGAGTGAAAAGTCTTTAAAAAAACCCGTATTTCTAATAGGTTTTCCTGTAATCTATAGGTAAAGATCTATTTTGTGGATTTTTTTCAAAATTTTAGACCCAGTAGTTTCGGAGATAAAGGGGGGAATGGTCATTTTTTGCCTATTTTCTTGAATAACTTCTAAACTATTTATCCTAAAATTATAAAAAATATATATTTGGGGTTCTCACAATGAGCTCTTTCATTTGATATATAACACGATATAGTCTGAAAAACTTTATTTTTTTCATTTTTTCATTTACCCCCCAAAAGTGGCCGCTATGTTAAAAATTCATTTGTTTGCGTTACATGTCCGTCTTTGGGTCACAAACGTACATATGTATACCAAATTTCAACTTAATTGGTCCAGTAGTTTCGGAGAAAATAGGCTGGGACAGACAGACAGACAGACGCACGAGTGATCCTATAAGGGTTCCGTTTTTTCCTTTTGAGGTACGGAACCCTAAAAACATTTAATCACCGATGCTGCCTTATTGAACAGGCCCATCATTGTTGAAGCTCGGAATTAGTAGATATATGTAGTTTACTCTACGTCATAATTATAAATGTTCCATTTTACGGCCCAAAAAAATATGTAATTTCCTAAATTCAACGGGCATTACTAATAAACTTTAAAGGGTCGCCACATCGATCACTGCTTGATCGATGTGGCACTCAAAAAGGCCCACAATACTACAATAATAATAATCGACAAAGCTTCTTCTTCTTTGTCGTAACCTCATGGCTGAGGGACGTGACGAGTGTTCACCAGTGCTCTCCAGGCCGCTCTGTCTTGGGCCCAGTGCATGCTAGCCTGCAGTGTGGCGTTTGTCACTGATGTTATTCTGTCCGCCCAACGCGTGGCGATACGTCCATCCCTACGCTTCCTTGCCATGCGGTCAGTAATTATTAGCCTTTCCAGGCTATCTGGCCCGACAGCAAATCGACAAAGCTACCTTCTGAAAACAGCACGTTTTGCCAAGCCATCCCCGGGGCGACGGGCCCGAAGGCTCGGCAACGAAACATTCAAGGTGATATCCCATAATATGACGTATTCTACCAAAAGGTACTTTATCCATCCATAAGGGCGATTACTAACAGTGTTTTAATAGTATTATGGCCTTACCAACCGTTTCACTTTGTCAATAAGGGCGATTTATAACTGCGTCTCCAAAGCATTATCGCCTTACCGACAAAACGGCACGCATCAAGGTAACTCCCGGGGCTCCGGAGGCTCGCCGGGGCATCCAAGGCTGACCTACTTGTTGTGCCCTAATTCGCTATGACGTCATCCCGATTCACCCCTGCACGGATAGCATGGTCGCGTTTTTATCGCCTGTCGTCACATGCGTCACTTTCGCACTTACTTGTTAGAGCGTGACAGGCAGGCGACAGACGATAAAGAGGCGACCATCTTAGCCATACTGCAATCGATGCGACCGGGTCGTGAATGAATTATAATTATACCGGCTATTTTTAGAACGGCGATATAAAGCAGAAATATTGCGATGTTGCAATTCTAACGCTAACAATTTTTATATTTGTATTTTTTGAGTTTAAATTAGAACCATTAGATCTTCTTCAGTCGGTCCCTCAATACTGAGGGTCGTGACATCATGTCCTTCTGTTGAAGACCAGGTTCCTCCATGGGGTTCTGTTCCTCGCCAAGCGCATGTCCTCGTGCAGTTTTAATTGCATAGGTGCCATAATTTGAGCACACCATCTAGACCATTACCATTAGATCTATCGATCTAGGATTTTTAGGCAGTAAAACAATAGGGAATTAATAAATAAATATTTTGGGACAATCACAGTAAGCTCAATAAGGCTTGTGTTATCGGTTCTAGAAAACGATATACAGGGTGGCTAAAAAATAAGTGCATTCCCGTTGCCAGGGAGCTTTTGGGATTATACAGAGCAACTTTTACTATGGGACCAACCACGAAATCGCGAAAAAAAATTACCCTCCGATAGAAAATGGACCAGCCAAAATGTATGAAACAGCCAAATATTTTTTTTATGATTTCGGGGTTGGTCCCATAGTAAAAGTTGCTCAGTATAATCCCAAAATCTCCCTGGCAACGGGAATGCACTAATTTTTTAGCCACCCTGTATACCGTTTTCTAGTACCGATAGGTAACACAAGCCTTTAGCAATTTACAAGTGCGACAGAGAGGCAACACGTCGAACGTGGTGGAACACGGCGTCACCCGAACGCGCCCGAACAAATGATAAACCACCGCCTTGAGCTTAGTTGACCTCATTTGACCTGCATCGCCCCATTTCTCTATGACGTCATACCATTCACCCCGGCGACTCAATCGATGCCCTGGTTCGTGAATGAAAGCTATTTTTCAACCGATGGAAATAAATTTGGCGGCGCCTTAAGTGTCGAAACGAAATAGACAACACGGAAACTTAGAATCGGATCCTTAGAAATCAATGAGATCATATAACGAAAGAGGAATAATTTATGAAAATATTGTTTGTATTTTTTTATTGGGGCATCTACCAGATCCTAAGCTGCTATCCCAAAATGGTCTAAGGAGACCATCCCTAACATTTTAATTAACTATTATTGACATTTACATTACAGATGTTGGAAAAAATTTAGTCAGTGACAAAATCGACAATATTATTAAAAAAACCGGCCAATTGCGAGTCGGACTCGCGCACCGAGGGTTCCGTACTTTTTTAGTATTTGTTGTTATAGCGGAAACAGAAATACATCATCTGTGAAAATTTCAACTGTCTAGCTATCACGGTTCATGAGATGCCTGGTGACAGACAGACAGACGGACAGCGGAGTCTTAGTAATAGGGTCCCGTTTTTACCCTTTGGGTACGGAACCTTAGAAATTATAAGTAAATATAGTAGGAAATCTGTTATTTAAGTCTTTTTTTATATATTTTTTGACCGTGACGAAGGAAATACGTAAATTATTGGCACATTGTCTCATAGAATTATCAATATAATTTCTCGTGATTCTCAATAGAATTTCGACACAAAATAAATGTTGCGTTTGACCTCCTAATAGCCAAAGGCGTCCTCTGGCTCTGTATATACGTAGTTAATCTCATTCGGCTTGCAGCGTCCTATTTCCCAATGACGTCATACCTACAATTCACCCCTGCGGCTCAATCGATGCGCCCCGAACTGGGTCGTGTGTTCCCATCGCTTGAGAAACAAAAACACTTAATAAACTTAGTTTAGACTCTTCTGAACTAAAAAATACGTAGTACAAATAAATTATACATCGTCCACGTAACAATTAAAATGGACGTGTAAGCAAATTTTGCACCAACTTGAATAGAAGTGAAAGAGTGTCATATTTTCATAGAAATTTGACATTAACGTTGACATCGCGACACTTTGTCATTGGAAATGCCGTGCAGAGTTTACTTGGTCCGACTTTATACTGGTTCTTTTCACACTTCGTTGCGCTCGCGATCGGAACGCCACCCCTGAATCGTGAATGAACTATATATCATCAACGGGCTATTTTTAGTCGTCTCAATTCGGCATCATGGCCAAAGCCGGTTTTGGCGGATGTTGCGACAATTAAGGCATGAATTAAAAGACAATTCGGTGATGCCAACGAACCTACACTTACTTGGCTGGAGCGATAACCCAAAATGAGTCTTGGCCTCCAACACGAGAGCACGCCACTTTGTCCGGTCCAGAGCGATATCACGCCAGCTTTAGCCGACGCCGAACGAACCTGAACATGTTAGAGTTGGGCATGCCCGACATGCCCGTTCACTGAAAAGATCGCTTCCAACTAGTACAATCTCACAACTGTACTAGTTCGGTCTTTTAGTACAGTACACAGAGAGTCGACGTTTAGTTGTAGTTCGGTCGGATGAGTCGGATCACTCGGATCGCTTTGCTGTCATTGTCACTCCTCGGTCCTAGCTCCTATTCTGTTTCGTTCGCGTGTAGTGTACTAAAACGTACTAAGAGCAGAACCATTAGGGAATAGGTCGGTTCCCTAACATAAGTATCCACTTTTCTATACAATTAGTATGGAAACTTGGTTACTTAAGTTGGGGCACCGACCGTACTATAGGTACACAAGCCTAGAACATGTAATTAGCTTTTTCCTGGACACGCTGTTTAGTGTTTGTTTTGAGCTTAATAGTCGGTTTTCATTAACCGGTACTCAAAACTGAGGTCTTTGCACCGATTTGAACAGAAAAAAGTCATTAAGGTGGTTCGACTAGGTTACCCAAAGCTTAAACCCCGCTAGATGGCGTCACTTTCGCAAATTTTCAGGTTTTATTTTTTTGTGGAATAGTGTTGGTATCTGTATACTTAAAAGTATGTTTAGCGCACTTTTTACATAAATATTGAACTATTATAATAAACATTGAATACTTCATTAGTGTAAAAAACACTTTTAAAGTCGACAGAGTGTTTCTGTCATGCTATTTCCTACTATTACTCACACATGCAAACAGTGTTTCCGTGATTGCTTGTAGTAGACAATTTCATGCAGTGTAAGTATGCTGCAATGGCGTTGCGGTATGTTCGTGGAAATACGTGCAAGAGGATTCGGGTTCGAGACTGGTACGTCAGGGGTACTTTTTTTTTGTCCTTTTTGTGTTATCTTATGTTTCTTATACCTTTTATTCTTCGAATTCTTGTCCGATTCCGATATAACCGAAATATATTTCAGTGATATCGGAAACGGCTCTAACGATTTCGATGAAATTTGCTGTAAGGGGTTCGATCTAGCTAGGTCTTATCTCTGGGAAAACGAGCATTTTTGAGTTTTTACTTATGTTTTCTTTTCCTCCCAGATATTCAGTATTATTAATAAATTAGTTTATAACGTTTTATAAAAATATGTGACGTTTTGAACTAAAAGGTACCACATTGTCGGTTGTCGATTAGGTTGATTTCATTTTGAAGCTTTATGGAAATATGACAACAATAAGTACCCCGTTTGGTTGAAACGCCACATATATTGAAAACCTGACTTTCACAAATCTCACCTTTTTGGGTTCTTCCAACTCAGAAAGGATGGAGAATACTGACGATTCTTAGTAGCACTAGCCCAAGGAAGTCCAGGTTTGTAAGTGTCAGGTATCAGTTTTTTTTTAAAGCGCTAAATATAGTTCTACAAGTAAAGCAATCCCTTACTGCCCAGCCTCTATAGTATTTTTCAAACTGGAAGGGTACGATGATAGATTTCATCTCCATACAATTTATAACCTAATAATGCCAAATGTTGCAAAATTATATTGAATTGAGATCTATCATCGTACCCTTGTAGTTTGAAATAGTTATTTACGATACAAGTGCGGAAAAGAGAAAACTCGAAACGAGTGGCGACAGATTAAAACACGACCGCAGAGTGTTTTAAATCGACACGAGTTGCGAATTACCTATTCGCACGTGTATCGTACAACGTTTTACAGTACATATGGCCCTTTAAACTTTCGACATATGCATGAAAAGTGCTCTTTACGCACTAGGGCGAGAAAATTGCACCATATGTACTGTAAAATACTTTTTAGTACATATGGTGCTACATATACGTTACCGCCCTAGTGCGGTAATTAGTACAATACGTGCATATGTCGAAAATGTAAAGGGCCATAATTATGTACTGTAAAACGTTGTACAATACACGTGCGAAAAGGTAATTCGCAACTCGTGTCGATTAAAACACTTCCTTCGGTCGTGTTTCAATTTATCGCCACTCGTTGCCAATTTCCTACTTTTCGCACTTGTATCGTAATGTACTAATAATAAAGTAGTAATTGTAAAATAAAATTAAAACTTTTTTTATATTTATTTTTTTGGATTCAAGTAGGTACAGTGAGTAACAATATTGCATGGCCTTCTAATTATAACTATTATAGAAAACGGGATATTTATCATGTTTATTTATATTATTTATTTCTCGATATTTTGGCCGGTCTTGCAAGACCAGTCGTTGTGGAGATCCCTGGGGAGGCCTATGTCCAGCAGTGGATGTCTTGTTGGTGTAGATGGATTCACACAACAAATGAAATAACATTTTTTCATATTTGTTATCCGTAGTTGTCCCTGTACCTGAAAGAAAAGTAATATCATGATAGCACAAAATCTCTAATGTTTTAGGAAGAAAGATGAAGCAACAATATGGATTCTAATAAAGTTATCATTTACTTACGTAGTAATAATTGTGTTTTTCATTCATAGACAAAATTCCATAATTTTCATCCCCAGGAAATGTTTTATTTTACTTTATTGCAGTGAGGATGGCCTGATTTTTTCTGGCTAATGAAGGAAAACATTTTATTTCCAAGAATGCCTCTTCATTTTGCACAATACCTAAAAAAACCTAGAGTTAGTGACACATTGACTATTCGGCAACCAAAACAGTAATAATTACATTATATAGGTATTGTTCACTGCTTATATCTACCATTACGGAAGAAGTGAGAATTATTTTCTAAAAAGATCGGCACGAGAAAATTACAATGTACAATGAAGGAATGAAACTGTACCTACCTTACGAAACTTCACCATCATGAATTCCGCTTCAATTGAGTCTGAATTTTTCTGGATTTTCGCGGACCAGAACACCGATGATTTTTGTAACTTGATTTAGACGTTGCTACATATATTATTATACTCTTTGCGTTGCTATCATTTTCAATTTATTCAAACAAATTGATGTCACAATAAACATGACCCTATGTGTCAGTGTCAACACTGTCAAATAAAAATGCACTAAACATGACGGCACTGCAAATCCTGCCAGGTCGGCCAGGCAACGTCGCCAACGTCATAGAGTGGCAACGCCGCACGCAACGTATTTGTACACGACATTTGTGACACACACATACGTAAAATTGATGAAAAAATTACGTTGATTTATGTATGATTTCTGTATGAAACAAAGTTTTTCTATTAATTTAGCGCAAACGAATATTCGAAAGTAGATAAATGAACAAATATTTGTGTAGTAATAGTGTGTAGTGCCTTAATTAAAGCAGATTGAATTTTGTATGAAAATCGAACCACCTTAAGAAAACATTTAGAGAGACCCGACACTAGCGTCTCCCGATCGTCGGCGCCTAGTCAACTCTATGTCTGCTACTCGACGCAAGGTTGGCGCTACTGCACTGCGACACCATTTTTAGGGTTCCGTACCCAAAGGGTAAAAACGGGACCCTATTACTTAGACTCCGCTCTCCGTCTGTCCGTCCGTCTGTCTGTCTGTCACCAGGCTGTATCTCGTGATCTGTGATAGCTAGACAGCTGAAATTTTCACAGATGATGTGTTTCGGTTGCCGCTATAACAACAAATACTAAAAACAGAATAAAATAGAGATTTAAGTGGGGCTCCCATACAACAAACGTGATTTTTGACCGAAGTTAAGCAACGTCGGGCGGGGTCAGTACTTGGATGGGTGACCGTTTTTATAGTTAATGGTACGGAACTCTTCATGTGTGAGTCCGATTCGCACTTGGCCGGTTTTTCATGGAATTGACTAGAGCCGACGCCTAAAACACGGCAGTGTGGGGGTCTCTAAAAGTTAGTTCCAAGACGAAAACAGTACAAAAACTTGAACATCAACCGATCCCCAAAACAAATGCAGCTTTTATAAAATTCTTGTTGTTACAGATTTCGCGCGCAAGTATTGACGCTTGCAAGGATTACTTCCGCGACGACCTCATCAAGACCGACTGGCAGCTCATGGTGGAGCTCAAGAAACTCTTCCAGATCCTCTAGACCTTCGGACAGAGCTCACACCCTCGGTAGACCTTAACAAACAACAGAGCTCTCGGAGTAAGGCGCTACGTTGACGGTCTTATCGTTTGATCCATCTACTCCGTTCGCAAAATCCTCTTTTTACTGCACCGGTCAAACTTATGCGGGTTACTGTAGACTGTTGTATTGAATAACTGATACAAACATATACCTAGTATGTCTGCGTGATAATGATAACTATTGGAAGCACGACTAAAAATGGTGCATGGACCCTGGAACTATAGAAATCGGAAATAATGTGTGCTTACATATTCTGATCTGTTTTTGAAAAGGCTAAAGGTCTCCCCTAACCTATCGACGCGGAATCGGCAATAGACGATAGAAAAAGCTTTATATGTACATACATACATATCATCATCATCATCATCATGTCAGCCGATAGACGTCCACTGCTGGACATAGGCCTCCCCCAAGGCTCGCCACTCCGACCGATCCTGTGCCGCTCGCAACCACCGAATTCCCGCGACTTTCACCAGGTCGTCGCTCCATCTCGTTGGAGGCCTACCGGCAGTTCGTCTTCCGGTACGCGGACGCCACTCCAGAACCTTCCGGCCCCACCGGCCATCAGTTCTGCGAGCAATGTGCCCCGCCCACTGCCACTTAAGGTATACATTAGGCACTTATACATACATATAATCACGTCTATTCCACGGAGGGGTAGGCAGAGACCACGGATTTCCACTTGCTACGATCCTGACTGTCCATAATATTCCTCATAAAAGTGCGCCTTTCCTCAGGATTTCCCAGATCTGATCAGAGAAAGTCCGCCGAGGTCGACCCCTTCCAACTCCCGTTTCTACCTCTCTCTTATACACTCTCCTTGTTAGCCTTCTTTCACTCATTCTATCCACGTGTCCAAACCATCTCAACGTACCTTTCTTAATTTTTGTCACTACATCTTCAGTCCACACTTTTCCCTTATCACACTGTTCACACTGTCATCACACTGTTCGAGACATCTTGTTGCGTGGACATAAAGCTTTTTTCTATAGGCTTTTGACATTTACGCGTGATATATGCGGGGAGACCCTAAGACTAACGGTTGTGGCTTGACTCGTGAAATCAGAAAACTGTTGCCTGTGGTTTGATTGTTTCAGTTGAATAAGTCCACCGTATCCGTTGTATCATAGAATCTCAACTTACATAGCAACCCATCCCGTACTATAGCGATTTCAATTTTCGTGTCGGAACCTTTTTATTTTCTTTATTAAAATTGTTAGCCTATTTAAAATTTAATTTGGGCAATTTAAAATATGTCCCTCATTATTAAAATTTAGTTTCTGGTTTGTCACGCAAGTAAAGATTATACAAAAACGTGACGTAACGGAAAAGACGATTTGGGACAATCTTATTATCAAGATGGAAAGCGTTAAGAATTATATGTATGAGAAATAAAAAACTAAGTTCTGAAATCCAAAGTTTTTCGAAAAAAAAATTGAAATAGCTCATTTACATAGACGTAAGGTACAAAATTGGAACATATAGGTACATTGTTTTATAATTTATTTACTCCCATTTAACATTAATAACATTGAAACATCGTGTTGTGGTTATTGTAAATATAAATGAGACATTTATGATACATACATCATATTTTATTTATTAGCCGCGTTTTCAGCCTTTGGTATTTTTATTTCTGAACGTGAATATGTGTTGACTCGGATTTTTTTATTTTTTTTTATTTTAACAATGAAGTCTGTTGAATAACTTGTGGTTTTAGGGTTGGGTATTTCGACCTAACTATAGTACACCTGACTATAGTACAAAAAATTCCAAATATTGTCCAAAATTGTCTCGAAAATCTTCGTTCAGGTAAGTTATTTGAATTTCGCAATTCTAAGACAAAACATTTTCACAAAAGGATGAAAAAAAAACTCAGGCAAAACCAAAAAGAAGGTTGGTAATGATTCTTTATAGAACTTGTGGACCATAGGTTGGTACTGGACTATAGTCGGGTGCATTACGGTACCTGTTAACCGCATCATAATGACCATGGTAGGTATACCTTATCTTGTTGCAAATGGTTTGACAATCCCATAATAATGGCCCGATTTTACATGAAAATGCCCTCGTACTTTTCATTTACCTGTGTCATTTTATTGGTTTGCAGAAAATTGTTTCATAGAATATATTGTTTCGCAGAATTTTCATTTCACAGAAAACATATTTTTTTTACAAGGGGTCGCAGTTTCAACCTAACCTAACCTTCTTTTCTGTTAGAGCCAATGGGTTCTACAAAATTTAGCTTTTAGCTGTACCTAAAATGTTAACGGGTTAAAAAAAAAAGGTTTCTATGAAATGAAAATTCTGCGAAACATTACATTCTATGAAACAATTGTCGATGAAAGAAGAGGTCACCCATTTTATTGCATGTGTGTTTTTGTAAAATCCCCTGTATATATCCAATATAAATGTTACAATAATTAAAAAGCGATCTTATGAAGTGTCTGATCATAATTTATTTCGAGTAAAGTGCAATACGCGATCTCATCGTCATATTGTTTTTGTCTGGCAAAATCTTTTCTGGGTAGTTGTACGCTACACTTTTTCAATTTTTGGAATTTGTATATTATTTTTATTCAGAATCACGAGCGTTTTCGATGCTATTAGGAAAGAAAAGTCTCCCAAAATTTCCGTACATTTTTCGAACCTTCCATTCCGTTGCCGTCATACAAAATATATAAGAAATTGTAACAAAATGGTAGTAAAACTCTTTGGTATCTTTGTTTTTCCTATTTGGATTGAAGGAGCTCGTTATTCTGATTAGAAATAACATAAAAATGTCCAAATTGAATACGAAAGTGTATTGTAAAAAATGTCCCTTCTACGGTGCCTCTGATTCTAACGTAGTGCCAGTTTTATAAATCGATGTCTATTTATAAAGATACCTATGATTAAGTATATAGATGGGGAGTTGAGCGTTTTCAAAAAAAATACTGAAATCCTAAATCTTACAAATCTGCGGCCGTAGCACGGTCGCATTTTAATCACCTGTGCCTGTCACGTTCTAACATGTAAGTGCGAAAGTGACAGGTGATAAAAATGGATCCATGCTGCCACCGTGCACCGCTGGACTTTCTTGGACTCATTCTACTCAGAATCGCCACCATTCTCTATCCTACCCTTAAAAAAAGATGTTACATTACGTTACCTGAAAAAAATTTTTTTTCACTTATAGTACGTGAGATACTAAAATTTCCATACAAATTTTTGGTAGATTTTTTTAGCATCAGGATCAAATATGCTAGTGTGTGTTGGAAAAACCAAAAAAGATCAGGATACAGATCCTGATCAGGATTTCAGTATTTTTCTTGGAAAACGCTCAAATTGTTGGTAAAAAAACGAGTTCTAAGTCTGAATTTGAAAAACTTGATTTAGTTTTACTACACTACGATTGAGTTGTTGGACTCGGGTGTTTTTTGAAATGTATCTCAGGGCGGCCGCGGGTGCCATTGTGGGGTAAAATCCGTCGCACCGCGTCCGCGCCAGTTAGCGTTGCTAATATTATTTTTCGTTAACCCGCTTCGTGCAACCGCGGCAGCTAGTGGTTGCCCTCAGTCTTGAGTCTTGAGACCTAGAGTTAAATACTTTATCTAAATGTATGTCTAGCTCTTTTTTGAAGGTTGGTCTTTCTATTAAACTATGTTTTCCAATATTTTAATAAATCATATAAAGATAAACGCAATTGAGTTTTAACTAGAAGTTAGACTGAATAAAGTTACAGTATAAAACACTAAGTCGAGTTTTAAAGACTCTTAAAACTTGAGTCTTTGCCAACGCCAGGCGAGCACTGTCAAGTGGCAATGAAGTATAGGAGGTAAAGGTCGCCTATTGCGATGGAGTTCGTCTGAGCTAACATATATACAGGTAACATATAATATATGTGGCTTTCCATAGAGATTCTTATGTTTCATGTCCATAAGGAGACTGATGGAAAGGTCCTTATGCACATGATTCTCATGAAACCAGTATGGAAAGCCACATATATATATATGAAATGACAGTGCGGAGATGCCACCATAAATGTCAGTTCAGTTTTCTTCAAAAATGGCTTCCATCAAATGTATGATGACTTCGCCAAAGTCAAAGTGTGCTCGTAGAGCGTGACGTTGTTCGTTAGTTGCTTTCAGTAAAGTGATAGTTGGACTTTATAAACAGCCAAGATAGATTGCAGGATGTTGACTGAAGAATCGTTAATCGCGTTTCCAGATTATTGTTCATTGGCCAAGTTAGTTTGCATAATAAACTATAAATATTACACTTTCAGCTACATTAATGAGCAAGGAACTAAATAATATTCTTCAGACGACTTGCCATTTTGAAGTTGAAACGTCATATTTTCGTAGATTTGGCGTTTATGGTGGCCCTCCCACACTCAGTCACTCCAGTCTATGAATTAGCTTAGTCGAGCGTTTTCTAAAAAAAAACTGATTCTCACAAATCCTGATCTTTTTGGGTTATTCCTACTCAGAATCATTAGCATTCAATCTTGATGCAATAAAATGTCCCAAAAATTTGTATGGAAATTTTAGTTTCCACTACGTCACGTACACACAATTTCACACTAAAATGTGACGTAATGGGACGAACATTTATAGTTTTATTGTGCTAGGATCAAGGATGGAGAATGCTGACGATTCTGAGTAGAATGAGCCCAAGAAAGACTTGATTTGTAAGAATCAAGTTTCAGCCAATTTTTTTAGAAAACGCCCAGTCCCACTACTTGTCTCTCTAGGAACAGGGAAAATAATGGTACAGAGGTTGTATTATTCATGTAGGTATTTCCCTTTTTAAAATGCTTTGTATTATATAGATGGAATCGGACATATTCTTATATTGAAGATATTATATTAAATTATGAAAATTATGTTACGTTTTATTCCTTCTCACCAAGAATATGGCTCAAGTTTATAATTTTTTTATCTGCCATAATTACACACGCTTGTTTATTATCACAGCGAGAAAATAGTTACAATTACAGCCAAAACTGCAAGATATTTGCAATTTAGTGTGATAACCAATGGCAATTTCACAGGCAACCTATTAAAACTTTGAATTCTATCATAACTAGACGCATTTCGGCTCGCAAAACATCCAGAAATTGAGAGTTAACTGACATTTTGCGAGAAATATTAGGGACAATCATACCAGGCATGGCTCACTCCGCGATTTCGTCGCGTAGCTGCTACAAGTACATGCGGCCCACACCAATTTTGGTGTCTAGCCGTAACGCACCGCTACGGAACGGACGCCTGGATGCGTAAATATGCCAATCGTTCACGCTCCATAGCGTAGCGTAGTTATCTCTATCACTCTTCCATATTAGTGCGACAGAGACAGTTGCGTTTCGAGCGTTAACGATTGGCGTCTTGTCTACGCACCCTGTTCGTGCTTGCGCCACCTTGCGGTATCTGTCGTAATAGACGCGTTTTGTGAGAGAGTGAACCTTCTACCTATATCATACACATACAGATCTAGCCTAGTACAAATACGCAAAGCTTGTACGGTTCAGGAATATAATTTATGTACCATTTCGTACCTTGTCACAGTGACAATAGTATGAGGTCCCTAGCGACTTTCATACTGAGTGTCACTATGACAAAATACGAAAACTACAAAATGCTACTGAAATTATATTTTCACATCACCAATTCGAAAAAGGGGTTTTTCTTCCCTGCTAGGAGGGATCAAAGTGGCACTTTTCTTCCCTGCTAGGAGGGATCAAAGTAACACTTTTCTATTCTAGGACACTAGAGCTGTTTTTAAATTTTTTTGCACATTCTTTTTTTACCCTAAATACTATTTGTAACATCATAATTACCTCATAGGTGATGTGAAAAGCAGTGTCACATGGTAGCAAAATGATTTCCATCTTGGGCGTAACACACTTGAATCCTTCGCTTCGTTTAGAATTCAATGTACGCCCTCGCCGTAAATATGTCATCTTGCTCCCTTGTTACACAATCTACTATATTCGACTGTACCTACTAGGTACTGATACTACGCGACGATAGATATACATTTTAAGTAATTAAATAAATGCACACTTACCCACGTACCTAGTTATAAGTTGTGAAAACAAAATAAATCCAGTTACCGGGATTCGATCCCAGGGGCCGAGCCAAATTGACAATCCTTTGCAGAAAACGAAACGAAACGCTAATAATGTATGGAAATGATAGCGTTTCGTTGGCTAGCCCTTCAGGTATTACAGCTTCTTCAAGGTCACTATCGAGTAAATGTCAGCGGTGACTATGCGGACAGCGAAGGCGAACTACAGTAAGTATATGTTTTAGATTTATCCACAAAATCAAATGTGACGTCGCCCTGTGAGTTTAGTTAAAAGAGCTAAAAGATATGGCGATGGCGCGCTGCGCGAAACTTGCGACGGAAGATTTGGCAATCGCGCGGGTTTTAAACTTTTTACTTGTCAAATCACTAGCTATTTTATACTAACATTATATTGCTGTGGTACTGGTACTTGTGGTTGCACATGGTGTTACTTGAGCCACTGAAAACCTGAGACACCCTAAGAGTTTTTTTAAATTCTGAATTCATCATTCTTTAATCCTATAAATATTAAAAAAAATATTAGTTGTTTAGTTTTCTTAACAATTCAATTCGACTAGTAATTCTACACAAGATGCTTCGCCGTTTTAGTGACATCAAACAATTGCTAGTTACCATCGTAAACACTGTTAACTGACCATTTGCATACCTTACTGCAACGAGATAAGGTTTACCAATGGCCAGTTAAGGGTGTTGCTCATTGACAAATAACGTGTCAAATGCTAGTTATCGATATTGTTGCATTACAAACCCATAGAATGGGCATGTAAAAATAATAAAAAATAACAAAAAAATTACCCCCATTAAAACATAGCGCGATCGATTCTGAACAAACTGTTTTTAGGTTTTCAGTGGGTCAAGAAACACCGTGTATATGATTAAAATTAAGTTGAAGTTGTGTTGCAGAGAAGTTATTTCTATGCCTTTGAGTTTCGTGCATATTGCATTTCTTTCATTCTAAAAGTAAAATTGTATGCATTAGGTACCTACGTGTTAACCCTTTCGCAGGTCACAGGAACAAGGTCTTCCCAAAAAATTCTAAATTTATTCTAATTAATCCAGCTCTGATGATTAATTTGAAGACAAGTCACATTTCCTGAAAGTTCAATCGAATTTTAACCTTAAGTCGAAATGCTAAATTGATTTTTTTTATGCACGCGTCTGTGGTCGATAAATTGTACTAATACTTATGGCTCGAAAAGATAGTTAACGTTTTATATAGGTACCTACTCGTACTTACCTAGGTACATTTTACTAATACTACCGTCATAAACTCAATTGGCTTCCAATCCGCCGCCGCAGAGATCTTCACACTCTTTCTCTTCTCTTCAATGTTCTTTTTACACCTTCTTCTCCTGTATACCTCTCTCAAAAATTTCAATTTCTGGCTGAAGGCAGTGGCCACCGTCTCCGTTCTAGCGCGAATTTATCACTTGCCATCCCCTCTCACAAATCTCGTGGATACAACAAGTCCTTCGCAGTGCGTTCAGTGAAGCTGTGGAATGAGCTGCCAGTTTCGCTCAGACAGGCGCAATCGCTTGCGTCGTTCAAGAAGAGGTTAAAGAAGCTATGGTTATCTGATTGATTAATGTGCCTATATTTGTATTGTATGTTGCTTTATATTTTTCTATTTCTTTCCAATTTTTAGTGTATTTTCCCCATTCCTTTTTGTGTAATATATTATATGTATGAAAAAGATGAGGTCCAATCTTGTCGACAAGCTATGGTGGACCGTCTGAATTTGACACTTAAGACAGTGTCCGATTGGGGCGACGCTAACCTGGTCAAATTCAACGCAACCAAAACGCAGGCGTGTCTGTTCTCTGCGAAACGGAGTCCTTTCGGCCTGACTCCTACTTTCCGGGATGTATCCGTACCGATATCCAACCATCTTCAGCTACTTGGCACGAGTATCTCGTCTAACCTGAGCTTTGGGGCGTATATTGAATCTCTGGCCAAATCTGCAGCTAGACGATTGGGCGTCCTCTCTAAGGTCAAGCGGTACTTCACACCGGGGCAGCTTCTTCAGCTTTACGTAGCTCAAGTCCGGTCGTGTATGGAGTACTGCAGCCACCTTTGGGATGGGTCCGCCAAATATCAGTTAGCCGCCTTAGATTCCATAGACAAACGCGCTAGGAAGCTTATTGGAGATGCGGGATTAGTAGAGGCTAGACTGCAGAGCCTTGAACACCGTAGAAAGGTAGCTTGTTTATCGGTGTTCTACAGGATACATTTCGGGGAGTGTGCGATGGGATTACATAATTTAATCCCCCCATCTCCATTCTGTCACCGTGGGACTAGACGCGGACTTGCGTTTCACCCTTACGTCGTTACTCTGCCACTGATTCGTACTAAGCGCTATGCATCCAGCTTTATCATACGAACGGCTAAGGAGTGGAATTCACTTCCTGCAAATATATTCCCAGTCCACTATAACTTGGATCTTTTTAAATCAAGAGTGAATAGACATCTTTTAGGTAAGCATGATCCATCCTAGACTGCATCGGCACTTACCATCAGGTGAGATTGCGGTCAAGTGCTTGCCTTTTTGTAATAAAAAAAAAAAAAAAAATGTTTATCCTATTAATTTTGTATGTATTTATATCCTTTATCTTTCTGGTACCTTGTTGTACATTTTGCTGCATTTGTCACCCTCTTTTCACTTTCTCCTCTCATCTACTCAAAGGTTAACTGGAAGAGATCCCTCAAAGGGATAAGTTCGCCTTTGTACATCTTATTATTTGTACCATGTAATTTTCAATGTGTATATTTGTACAATAAAGAGTTTACTACTACTACTACTAATGCTTTCATCGAAGTAGGAGCTTTTGAACATTGCTTATTATAAGCACTTATAATAAGTGTCCAGCGAGGGAATTAGGGTTTATCAATTCCATTTTTTGTATAATGTCCACAGGAAAGATGAATAACGCTAACTCATACCTACTAAAAAAAGTTCTTTACCCGGATACCTGCGTCCACAGAGCATATCGTACATGAAACATGTACATACGCCTCCTGCAGGGCGCGCTGCCATTCATTCGAACTTGCTGCCACATCGTACTATTCACACCTTTTTATTGTTATAACATAATCGTGTGTTCGGGGAAAGATTTCGTTCCTGTGCTGCGCTGCGCTGTGTGTGTGCTGTGCTGTGTTCTTGTGTTACGCTATTTCTCGCGTTTAAAGAAAGAATATCAACACATGCGTTTATTATTACTTCTTAAAAACTTTAAACCGCCGGCGCAAACGCACGTCTTCAGCTATATCAATTGGTTTTCGAGCAATGGTGTGAAAATGTGTTTTAGTATTTTTCGCAAAAAAACTAGAAATTTGGATAGCAGTTAAAACTGATAAGCTAACCGTTTTCTACTACTGTTTTCACATTGTTGTTCTATAGATAAATTACTTGGCTATCGGCAAGGTATTTTGCGGATCCTTGAATTCGACGCCATTTTTATTTTATTAAACATATTGCGGCGTCGATTGTGTGACGTAACACAAAAAAGTCCCATACATTTTCCTAATTTTTGCGTTACATTTTTGCATATTTTTGTGATTATATTCCAATTAATTAATTAAGTTAATTTAAGGTAGTCTTATGTAGTACAAATTTAATGTATTATAAGTACCCATTTGCATGCTGCCAAAAAACAGCTAAAAAGGCTAGACCATGTCTTTTATAATATCAAAGATAGATATAACTCCGTAATAGATGGATACAGTCTAAGGAAAAAACGAGCCTCGAAAATCACGAAAATTTGATTCTCGATCAGATGGCGCCACTAGTTTTGGCCTACACTCGTATATAGGGCGTTGACTGTTTCGTTTGTTATTTATAATTTTAACGCATACCAGTGAAAGAACATGGGTCAAAATCATATAAAAATAATTAATGCAAATAAAAAAATCATTTATCCATATTTAAATACATTACATCGTTTTTATATAAATCTTCATTTTTAGTTTTAAAGTGTGTCGACAGATGGCAGTGAATTTACTGGGGTTACAAAATTTACTATGAAAGTACCGCTCTAGTACAAGTTACTCTATGATAATATCTTCTATGCAAAACCCTTTTTATGTGCAAATAAATGATTATGATTGTGTTACCTACACTTTTTTTGCAATTCAGTCATTCCGTGCCTATGTCGGTAAGCGCCAAACGCGATAGTAATTTGATATCAATCGGCCATTTATAGATATCTAGACTAGAGTTTTGATACCTACGTACCTAATAGTAATTTGATCTATATCCGAATCGATTCGATTTCAAAACTCGACCTGAACAGTCGCCATCATTAGATATATCGTACCGGCTAAGCCAAACATGTCTATTAAACATGAACTACTTGTGTTTGTGAGCAACTGAGCACCTTGGACAACCCGAGAATCTGATGGTGTCTGTATGTACTTACCTAGGTAACTTAGTTACCTCAAAATCCAAGCAACCTAAAATCGTAGGTCATGTGGATAATCGGTAATTTTGGAGCCTCCTATGGCACCCCAGAGCTGTAAAGGGCCTTCACAAGCTCGAGTCACGCCTTCCTATCTTCAGCGACCCCTCTGGCCTCACTCCAGCTCAACCCGACCGCTCGTAGCTCACTCATGACATGACGGACCGCTGCCAAGAGTGTACAGGGCGCCCGGAGCCACGGCTTCCGTCCGGCATTTTCCAACCGAAAGGGATGGTTGCGTTATTCGTTTCTCTCTCTCTCTCTTCTCAATTTCCGTGTCGCGATTTCTTCGCCAATAGGTGTTTGCAATCCTCCATAGGCCTATATCGAAATCATTACGAATAGTTTTTGGCCAGAAAACGCGAAGGATCGACCTGAGGGACTTGTATACTATTAAATCTAATTGCTTAGAAGCAAAGATAGATATAACTCCGTAATAGATGGATACAGTCTAAGGAAAAAACGTGCCTCGAAAATCACGAAAATTTGATTCTCGATCAGATGGCGCCACTAGTTTTGGCCTACACTCGTATAGAGGGCGTTGACTGTTTCGTTTGTTATTTATAATTTTAACGCATACCAGTGAAAGAACATGGGTCAAAATCATATAAAAATAATTAATGCAAATAAAAAAATCATTTATCCATATTTAAATACATTTTATCGTATTTTTATAAATATTTATTTTTAGTTTTAAAGTGTGTCGACAGATGGCAGTGAATTTACTGGGGTTACAAAATTTACTATGACAGTACCGCTCTAGTATAGGTTACTCTATGCTTAGAAGCAAATCTGCTCCATATATGTTCAACTTAAACATGAAGTTGTCTAGATTGCTATTTAAATAGGAATTTTTTGACAGCGCATACGAAAGGTTAACATTCACTGCCAGCTACCAGCTACCCGCTATAGGCGCGTTTTTTGTTCGTAATAGGCGCTTTTCGCTACAAAGCGGATAAACCACACGTAATCGGCTATGCTCGTAGCGTGTGTGGCAGTGAATGTGTTGCAATAAAATTCAGCTTATACTTAATATGGCAGGGAATAAAGTAAACAACTTTTTACTAAACTTTTTAAACGTATGGAAATTTCGTAACTCAAAGGAAATTTAAATAGGAATATTTTTTTTACCCAACAAAATTTTTCACTCAAAATCATTCAAATGCAATTCGATCAGCCATCATGAGGAAACAATTCAAAATTTACATCAACTTCACCACTCTTCTGAATAAAATGCTTTTTGAAGAACAATAAGAAGCCTTTACGAGCTGCGGTGAAATAAATTTTGCAATAATTATTGTTTTAAGATTATTTTGAATTTGACATTATTTTCCTTGGTATTTTATGTATTAACTTATTGAGATATAAGTACATGACTCATTTTTAGATTTTTAATGTATGACGGCAAAGGCAGAGGGCGCTGTTGTGTTAGGTACTGCGACGGATACTTGTGTTGTAAAGTTTGTAAGTATAAAACAGAGATTTTTTACAAATTAATTTCAATACGAGAATGTAAATTCGATCACTTGCAACAAACGAAGAACTTAAGAATCTACAATGTCCGTATTCACACCCATGTCATTTCCACACAAACGCCTGTCATATATGCAAAATGCACTTAACTTAATGACCTTTTAACATGTCCATACGAACAGGTACCTGTATATGTCGTCTCGTCAATAATAGACCAGGGTCATCTCATGCCCAAGAACCAATGCGATTCGCCAGCCTTTCCGATTGGATGAATCTGAACAAGGTAGGTAGGCTCTTCTCTTAAAAATACTTCCGTAAATTGTGACGTAGATTATGTAATAATCATGATTGAGCTTGATTAGTCAGTTTTCATGTATAAAAGTTCTATTTATTTTAAATTTAAATGTGTTTTATCATACTTTTTTATTGTAGTTTGGTGAGGAAGAATGTTTTTTCGAATGAAAATTGTTAGAGTATCCATGGTAACTTGTTTTGCGTGGGTGAGGGGGTGGATTTCAGGGTCTAGGTCACGCCCCGGCGCGGAGGGCGCCGGCGCAAACTGTTCGTTCAGGAACTGCTCAAACCCCGGACGACTTCCCGTTGGAGTCAACCTCGAATACGAGCAACAACAGAAAAAAAACTCGCATAAATCAATTAAAAAAAGTTAGTGCTCTGTGATTTTGTGCCAGTGTTTTAGTGCGACGATTGAGAAAGTTTTGGCGATTTTTTTTCTATATTGATTTAATATTTACTTCAAATATACACAATAAACAATAATATAACATCGAGTATACAAAGGTAAGTACTAAAAAGTAAATAAGACTATTTTTTTAGTAAAGTCTAAAAATTTGATATTACCTACTCGTTGGTTACATTATCCGTCGGCATAGGTACCTAAATAGGAATCTCACAATTTTTCTTCCGAAGTTGTTGAAAACATAAAACCAGAAATAATAACATCTTTATTATTATTTTAATCAACCGGCTCATTATACAATTAATGACTTTTTTGCATTATTTTGGGTAACAACAATAAATTATGTAAGTGGAGGTACTGGGGAAGTAATGTTATTTGTTGATTTCATAATAATTTCATACAAAAAACACAGTCGCGCCATAAGGGTTCCTTTTGTACCTTTTTGGTACGGAACCCTGATAAACAAAGCTTTTAAGGGATAACATATCGATATTTTAAACATTTGTAAGTATGTAAAATGTCTATATATGTAATGGAAACCTATTTTTGCCTAAAACACAAGATTTATTTAAGATAGAGTGACCAACCTTCTCCTGATAAATAAAAAATATAGTCGGTCAAACCAAATTGTCATTAAATAAGAACAAAAAAAAACTATACTCGTCCTTTTGAACTCATCAGTGCTGGGTGCTAGTACTTAGTGTAAGGCAAAGATAGTATGATTCTCTCTGTATATGTTTGATATTTATTTTATTTGACACAGAGACACAGACATGAGACATGACAAAGACACATACAGACATGATATACATGACATGACATGGTTTTGATATGAGACAGACAGTCCTTTGACAAACTATACATATCATTTTAATTAAGTCCTACACATTACCTTTTTGGAAATATTAAATTATAAGTAACCTATAACCTTTTTTTAGGGTTTCATACCCAAAGGTTAAAAACGGGACCTATTACTAAGACTCCGCTGTCCGTCTGTCTGTTTGTCCCACGGTTTGTCCGTCACCAGGCTGTAATCTCATGAACCGTGATAGCTAGACAGTTGAAACTTTCACAGATGATGTATTTCTGTTGCCGCTATAACAACAAATACTAAAAACAGAATAAAATTATTTTTTAAGTGGGGCTCCCGCTCCCATACAACAAACGTGATTTTTTTTGCTGTTTTTTGCGTAATGGTACGGAACCCTTCGTGCGCGAGTCCGACTAGCACTTGGCCGGTTTTTGTAGATACTTAATACTAATCCGTATTTTTATTTTTAACCGACTACGGCAACACAAAAGGAGGGTTATGATTTTGACCGGTATATATGTGGATGTGTATGTATGATGTTCATACTAACTTCTTACTCATTATAATTTGAACACTCATCTAAGGAAACGGGACGACACTACAGTATTGCCACTTTTTAATTTCTACAGTTTCTTGTCGGACTATACCTATAGATACTTTCCACCGCAATAAAACCGGCTGACTATTTTTTTAATTCATGATAGCATCTAAACTATCATCTGACAAAGTATTATGCTTAATGTATCTAAATTTGTTTTAACTATGCACAATAAAGAATATATTATTATTATTATTATGCTCCTGGCCCGAGGTCTGTATCTGTAACGAAATCATGACCCAAAAATTAATTAAATAATATTAAATAAAGGATAACCGTTTTCGTATGCTACCGGTATACGACCGGTTATCCTTTGAATATTCGGGTTATGAAATTTCTGTATGATAATTTCAGATAAGAATTATATCTTGTTTCACACTTTTTAGAGTGCGATATTCAGTAGTCGGGTTTTAGTTTTTGAACTTATTATTTATTTATTCATTCATTCGGTCACTAGACACGAATGAGTTCGTTTTTCGTAAAATTTTTGTTCCAAAAAATATCCTTTACTTAAACAAACTAGAAAAATATGTCATTTTTGTAAGTCTGTAAACCAGCTTTCAAATAGCACATTTTACTATATACCGCGCCTTTTTTAGACATGATTCTTGGCAAAAGAAATGGCAATTCCTTGAAAATGTAATAACCTGTTTACCCTCCCACATCTATCTGAAGTATTTTGTTTTCTACTAGTAAGCTTTATAATATAAGTCGAGTATGTACTTAGGTATTTGCAAATTAATTATTTTGCAAATAAGTACATACTCGAGCCAATTATTTAGCATATAAGCGCTTCTTAATAAGTGCTTTCGCGTAATGAATAACGATACACTTTAGTTACAAATTAGATAAAGCAAAATTGTAGTATATTTTATATTAGATTTTTAGCCATTTTAATCAAAGGTAAAATACCTTCCATGAAAAAGCTCGAACACGAAAATAAGACCCGTAATCATACCCGTAGGTCTATTAGGTACTTTAATTACTGATCTTGTAAAATTGCCTTGTCTTGTTTGGTTTCCTCGCATTCGATATGAAAAGTAGATTATTTAACTCGGGTGAAAGGCACCATTTCTCACTGCGTTTGAGCGCAGACTAAGTACCTCAGCAGAAATGGGTGCCTTTCAATCCTTGGTTAACCATCTACTATTATTATCTACTTTCAAATTTCTTGCATTTATTGTTACCGCAACTGTAAATATCCGACGTCTGACATTAATTTCTGACTTTTGATTCTGAATTCTGATTATTAAAATTACGAATAATACCTTATTAAATAACGTATTACAAACTAACTTATTTAGAGAATAAAGCTAAATTAAAACTGGCCAAGTGCGAGTCGGACTCGCGCACAGAAGTTTTCGTACTTTTTAGTATTTGTTGTTATAGCTGCAACAGAAATACATCATCTGTGAAAATTTCAACTGTCTAGCTATCACAGTATTCACGGTTCATGAGATACAGCCTGGTGACAGACAGACAGACGGACAGCGGAGTCTTAGTAATAGGGTCCCGTTTTTACCCTTCGTGTACGGAACCCTAAAAAGGATACTAAATAAAACGAAAATACGTCTAAATGTAATTTATTGTAAAACCGATTATGTTAAAAATTATATGAAGATACTGTCTTACGTCATAATTTGTGGCGCTTACCATAAGGACGAAATTGGTTTGTATCTTAATACGAATAACCTGTTAGTGCGTCCTTATGGCAAGCGACAGTGTGGTACCCTTTGCTTGAAAACGACACATTTTATCGACATCGACTAGTATACTCGTAACTCGTAAGTTTTACTTGTCCTCGTATTTTTAAACTATGCAAATTATAATATGACGGCAAAATAAATTCACATAAATAATATTCTTCTATTCGACCCCCTGACAGACATACTCGTATTCTCACAAAAGGAAGGGAACCGAGACTCCTAGCCACTGCAACTCGGTATTTGGAGTCGATCTCCACACCCACGACTATACCGTCATCATAATTTAGTATTATTAGTCATGTATATAGTATAGTACCTAGTAATATATTACTGACATTGTAATTATTGTATACAATAATTACAATGTTTCTACAGTTTATCCGTATTGTCTTGTATTGTTAAATTAAGTTCAATGTATACCTAGCTATAACTTACATGTTTGATATACCTGTTAATGTAAGTTAGTCGATGAATAAATAAATGATATATATATATGCGAAGAAATTATGAGTAGCAATGTGCCAATTTTTTTTTACAAAAACTACAGTTCCCATGAAATGTTATCAATATTTTTTCTGCACGTTTATTGCCAAACCTTCTTAGAGCGTTTTCACATTGTCCGATCATATCGGATCGGACAATGTGAAAACGCTCTTACAGTTACTAAGTTTCGATTTTTACGACACTTGAAATATACGCCAATGAGTGACGTAGGTAAATGTTAAATGAAACAGTCGTCAACAGAAAGAACATTAATTAAGTAATGTAATAATTCCTAATTCGAATAGGAACTTTCTATGTGTGTTGCATGAGAATTTTCTCATGAAGGTTTCCAGTAATTATCGGAAATTTTGAGAATGATATGCAACTTGCAGTATAATTATATTTATGTTAATTAAGTTGATTTACAGTAAGTGATAGGTACTTATAGTAAGTTCTGCAACCCGCAAAGGCAAACGTATAACAGCACAGTAAATTCTTTCGGCAACTGCAAGAGGCCTGCACTGCACTCTGCACTGGGCCCAATAGGTGTGTAGGAACGTATCTAGAGCCTAAAAGCTGATAAACCTTATCTCGTTGATATACAGCTTACAAATGGTCATATTTCATATATTTCATATATTTATTCAGTATAACAATAAACATTGTGTTTGAATTTCTATTATAATTAACTTAACCTAATTAAAAAATTACATTAAATAGTTAAAATTAAATATTATACAATAATCCATGCTCATTATTTTAATTAATTATATACATTTCATTTTCAACTTATTCATTATAAACATATTATTACAATTACAAGTGCGAATACAATTAATATAAATAATGTCATATATGTCTATTGTATACAAAACTAGCATAATTAACTAATATCTTGTATCGTCATTCAATAAATATTCCTCCACTGAATAGAAGCATTTCTTGAGTAGAAAAGCTTTTAATTTATTTTTGAACAAGTTGGCATTTGTGAGCGACTTCAAATCAATTGGCAATTTGTTAAATAGGACAATAGCCTGGTGACCTGCTGAGTGCTTAAATACCTTGAGATTTGATCTAACAGTCAGTGGCAAGTCCTTTCTTCTTGAAGCTAGACGAGCTTCCCGTTTCTCTATGTTTTCAATCTCGTTCAAGGACTTTACCAAATCACATAGCACTATAAGAATGTACAGGCTGGGTACAGTCAGAATTCCAAACTCAGAGAAGTAATTCCTACAGGACGTCAGCTGCGATATTCGTGCTATTACTCTAATAGCCCTTTTCTGGGCCACAAAAGCCGAATGACAATTGTATTGGTAGCTGTTACCCCATCATCGGTCATATAATGTCGGGCCCATTTTTTGTACCTATTTTTTTTCAACCATACGGCGTCGTGTTTGTGATAATAGACATAGATTTTTATACCTAAGTTATGCAGACATTGCCATAACCAATCTGTCCAAAACGATCCGTCAATTTAGTACAAAATATACCCTATCTACTATTATATAACCGAACTGTCATGGAATGGAAGGCTTAAGGATGACTCACGTTAGACCGGGCCGTGTCCGGGCCGGAGCTTCCGGCGCTTCGTTTTCTATAGAAAGCATCACGTGATCACCTGTCATGTCATAGAAAAGTAAGCGCCGGAAGCTCCGGCCCGGACCCGGCCCGGTCTAACGTGAGTCATCCTTTAAGGTACGTATCGTACGTACCGTATAATAAGTAACTCAGAACTCATATTCTAACTCATTTTCCTGTGACATTAAAATTAATCTTTCAGTTTTGATTAAATTGATGGTTCTTCAATTTCTCAACACTGACAGTTACACTATCAGTTCACGTTTTCCCGTCACATTACAATGAGGGCCATCGTTTTTTTGCTCACCAGTTGGCGCCTCTGTTGATGGTGGTCCAAAAGACTAAAGAACAGCTGTCAGTCATTCAAGTGACAAGTGACATTTGACATTTCGAACTATGGAAAAGACCACCATCTATGACTTCCGGTTCGAGCGCCATCTTGATAGTTAGCATCGTGATTAATTATTTTGTTTTTTGCTCATTAATATTGTTTAAAGTGTAATATCGATAGCTTATTATACATTAAACTAATGTGGTAGTGTGCAGTAAATGGAGAATTAATTTTGAAGCGCGTTTAACCACCATCTTGGAGTCAACGGCCGGTAGTCCACGTGCTTCTTGTAAAGTCTAGCTATCGATTTACAAGAGCTAACAAATCACCGTACACTGTCTTGTACAACCGTACAATTTTTGTCGTTTTTAAACCTCTTAATACCTTGATACTGGCGAAATAGTCCCACTGGGCTGAAGCCATAATTTTAAAAAAAGAAGAAGAAGAAGACCACCATCTACACTAGCGCCCCTAGCGGCGAATCCATACGCGTTAGCCCTCATTTCAGTGTTCGTCACAACGTCATTCATTCAAGCTCGCGAAAGTCGCGAATGAATGAGCGCGCGCGCAACAGTAGGCCGCCGCTCGCCGCGCCCGCTGCCGGCGCTCGCGCCCACGACATGATAACGACACGATACGTCAACGATAAGAGTTAAAAACCGAGTCTTAGCACGGTACGCTTATCACCATGCCTGTCACGTTCTAACAAGTATGTGAGTGCGAAAGTGACGGACTTAGTGATAGGGGAACCATGCTGCGCGGGCTTTAAATTCAACGCGGCTCTGCCTATATGTTTAATAATGTATGCTCAGATCTACCTAAATGTGTATGGTAGGGATATAACCATTAGGTACTGTCATAGTAAATTTTGTAACCCCAGTAAATTCACTGCCATCTGTCGACAGACACACTTTAAAACTAAAATGAAGATTTATAAAAATACGATAAAATGTATTTAAATATGGATAAATGATTTTTTTTATTTGCATTAATTATTTTTATGATTTTGACCCATGTTATTTCACTGATATGCGTTTAAATTGTTAAATAACAAACGAAACCGTCAACGCCATCTATACGACAGTAAGCCAAAGCTAGTAGCGCCCTCTGAACGAGAATCAAATTTTCTTGATTTTCGAGGCACGTTTTTTCCTTAGACTGTGTCCATCTATTACGGAGTTATATCTATCTTTGGTATGGTTTAAGGAGTTCCGTGACTCCGTGTAGTTACACGGATCCACCACGGATCCGAAGGATCTTCCGTACAATATGAATCCTGAGTAGACATTCCTAGTGTTTTTTATTAGGGTTCCGTACCCAAAGGGTAAAAATGGGACCCCATTACTAAGACTTCGCTGTCTCTCTGTTCGTCTGTCACCAGGCTGTTTCTCATGAACCGTTATAGCTAGACAGTTGAAATTTTCACAGATGACGTATTTCTGTTGCCGCTATAACAACAAATACTAAAAACAGAATAAAATAAATATGGGCCGTATGCTTGCTTGCCACCGACGTAGTATAAAAAAAAAGTCATTTGAGATGGTGCAGACTATACTAAGGTCTGTTTATGAGCTATATATTAAAATGACAGTTCGAATGGCAAGTCTAGCATAGTCCGTCTAAGGTAACTTTGCACCGACTTAAACAGAACAAAGTGAGGGAGTGGCATTATAAAAAAAATATTTAAAGACTATAGAGTGGCGTTTATTTTAAAACTGGTTTAGCTTTATGTCAGTGCATCCGTTCAGCGACCTTGAACCCCAGTAGCATTTATACGTCATTATGACGTCTGCGACGTCATTATGACGTAATAATGTCTTCATTATGACGTCGCTGACGTCATTTTGCTACCTAGGGAAGTGTTAACGTTACTCATAACTTCAGTAGTTTTATGTTACTGTGCATTCTTGTACTATCGCACGACACGACACGACATCGACAACGACACGCCAATCGACCTTGAAGTTTACTTTAAAAGATTAGTTGAACTACGTTCCTCGATCAGTGCTTTAAAATGTTCTTTAATTAAAGATTCGTTGAACTGAACGTTTCGGCAGTGTCACTGTTAGTTAATTGACGTTACTCATGGTGGCATGTTACGAGTTACCGGATGCTGTGACCTTTGGTAGGTACTGAAATGACCTTCCCAGCTGTATTGAGGTTATTATAGTATCCGCAAACCAAACTGACGACCAGGGTCTTCACATTCACACTCAAGTGGTCGTATGGACCGCGAGCCAGGCGCAAATTTCGTCAGTCATCGCCTCCCGGGCGAAAACTCGTATAGCGGTGAACGGCTATGTATGATGAATTGATGAACCCTCGTGAACGTCAGCTGCCGCTCCGTTGGTGGGTTGAGGAATGGCAGCCACCGAAATGCGTAACACGGTCTTTCCACCGCGATACAAACGGCTGACGATTTGTTTTATTAACAATATCATCTAAACTACCATCTGACAAAGTATCAAACGGGAGGCGATGACGCCGATGACTGAAATGAATTTTCTTTTTTACATGTTCATGTGACCAGCTGACGGTCTTTTCACAGCGATACAATCGGCTGACGTTTTTGTTTATTCACAATAGCATCTAAACTATCATCTGACAAAGTATCAAGCGGGAGGCGATGAAAAAATTTTTTATAGACTATTTGGTGCCATTCCTCAACCCACCAACGGAGCGGCAGCTGACGTTCACGAGGGTTCATCATACATAGCTGTTAACCACTATACGAGTTTTCGCCCGGGAGGCGATTGGTCATGGACAGTGTTGGCCGAACGTTAATTGCAATTAACCATTAACCAGTACAAATTGAACCGTAAACCGTAACGGACGGTTACAGTTTACGGTTCAATTTGTACTGGTTAATGGTTAATTGCAATTACGTTTCGGCCAACACTGGTCATGGAATCTGTTCCTGGCTCGCGGTCTAGTAGGTAAAACGAGTGATATCTACTATATCTATTGATATGACTTTGGAGTCACAGTTTGGTTTGCGGCTACTAAATGTTACCTTAACAAATCCCACTCAACTTTGGTCCAAAAATCCAATACGTAATTAAGTATCAATTATCAATAACAATTTCCAGTCATCTTTTTGGTCTAGTCTGTGATTATTTTTCTTTCATTTATGAAATTATTTTGTCTTAGAACTGCGACATACAAGGAATAGGTATACCTGCGGGAATGCACTTATTTCTTAGCCACCGTGTATACTATCACTGTGACAATGTACGAAATGGGTCGGAAATTTAATTATTTGGCTGTACAATATATAGTTGGTCAAACCAAATTGGCAGTAAATTAAGAACAAAAAAACTATATACTCGTCATCCTTCTCTTTTGGGTGCTAGTCCTAGTGTAAGACAACGATAGTATGATTCTCTCTGTCTATGTTTGAAATGAGACAGTCCTTTGACAAATTATACCTAACAATTTTTAGCAACGAACACTGGTACCAGCCAGCCATCAGACTAGAAATGGGTCGAATATGGACTTTGCCGAATACGAAAATTCGGCCGAACATTCGGTTCAGCTCATACCGAAACGAATATTCGGTTGGGCCAAAAATGCCTAAAAAGCTGAAAAATAGTTCATACAAGTCCGCGGTCTGCACTCATCACGTGTTTTTGATTTTGATTCTTCCGCTTCCAACCGACCGGGAAATTTTATGAAAAGAAACGGAACCGTCTCATGCCTGAGGGAAACCGTGAACACCGAAGTTCTCAAATTGCGGGCATCTTACTCTGTCACCCTAATTACGCCATAATTGGAGTAAAAGAGAAAGATGCCCGCAATTTGCGAACTTCTGTCTTCGTGGTAGGCCCTCTAATTGCGAAGTGCACCCGCAGCAGCTAGCGGACGCCTTTAAAAAACATTGAAAATTGAAACTTACATTGAAAAATATGCCGAATAGTTATGCCGAATACCGAATAATTACCGAATATTCGGCCCATCTCTACATCAGACATAGATGTTATGTTTCGTAAATGTCCATGTAATCAAAGATAGATATAACTCCGTAATAGATGGATACAGTCTAAGGAAAAAACGTGCCTCGAAAATCACAAAAATTTGATTCTCGATCAGATGGCGCCACTAGTTTTCGCCTAATCTCGTATAGAGGGCGTTGACGGTTTCGTTTGTTATTTATAATTTTAACGCATATCAGTGAAAGAACATGGGTCAAAATCATAAAAAAATAATTAATTCATATAAAAAAATCATTTATCCATATTTAAATACATTTTAACATATTTTTATAAATCTTCATTCTTAGTTTTAAAGTATGTCGATAGATGGCAGTGAATTTACAGTGGTTACAAAATTTACTATGACAGTACCGCTCTATCTTATTATATCCTCTTTGATGTAATTTAAGCATGTCATTTTAAAATAAGAGCGTTCGGTTTTATGGGAGCGGCTTTTTGGTGTGTGACTCTTAAAGGTCCTAAAACAATGTTCTGAGCCGGATGCGCCGGCGCAGTTCCGGCGATAACAATCGAGGGCTACCAGTGAAACTTTAAAAGAATAGGTATATAGACCCTTATCAGTTAAGGATCCCCGGCAAGCTCCGCTCTCCATAGTAACTAAGTTTGTATGGAGTCCATACAAACGTAGTTACGCTCTCATTTTAAAACGAGATAGTTTGCTCTGAGACTTTGTACTTACAATAGGATATCTATGTCTGTAATTAGTTTATGTAGCTTCAGATACCATAGTTAAAAAAAATACAGCGAATTTAAGTTTTTTAATACAAAACATGTTTTTGCTCTATTTCGTTTGGTAGGGTTCCATATCCAAAGGGTAAAAACGGGACCCTATTACTAAGACTCCACTGTCCGTCTGTCTGTCACCGGGCTGTTTCTCATGAACCGTGATAGCTAGACAGTTGAAATTTTCACAGATGATGTATTTCTGTTGCCGCTATAACAACAAATACTAAAAAGTACGGAACCCTCGGTGGGCGAGTCCACCTCGCACTTGTCCTGTTTTTTTTTATAAACTGGAGCTTCATAAACTAATTACAGACCTAGACATACCTCACGTCATTGTATGTGCAAAGTATCATTACAATCCAACACGTAGTTTTAAAATGAGAATGAAACTCCGTTTGTATGAGAAGGTGAAATTCGGCCGAGCTTGCCGGGGACTCTTAAGAGCCAGTGAACCTTTTTAAAACATTACTCGTATCAGTTTGGCGCCGTTGTTTTTTGCCAAGATAACCTAAAAGTAAAACATTAAAGTGATCTGAGTCATTTTTAAAAGGTTTTGTAAAAAATATAACCGTAAAATAATTGCTTGTTGTAAATAAGTTCTTGATAACGGCGCCGGCGCCGCTCTCTAATGATTCGATTGTAATGAAATCTAGAATAGTCCGTATAAGCACAGAACAATGCAAATGCCAGTCTTGATCTGACTACTTAGCTTCATTCATTCATTCTTTTAAAATTATGCCTTCAGTCCAGTTTAAAATGAGAATGAAACTCCGTTTGTATGAGAAGGTGAAATTCGGCTGAGCTTGCCGGGGACTCTTAAGAGCCAGTGAACCTTTTTAAAACATTACTCGTATCAGTTTGACGCCGTTGTTTTTTGCCAAGATAACCTAAAAGTAAAACATTAAAGTGATCTGAGTCATTTTTAAAAGGTTTTGTAAAAAATATAACCGTAAAATAATTGCTTGTTGTAAATAAGTTCTTGAAAACGGCGCCGCTCTCTAATGATTCGATTGTAATGAAATCTAGAATAGTCCGTATAAGCACAGAACAATGCAAATGCCAGTCTTGATCTGACTACTTAGCTTCATTCATTCATTCTTTTAAAATTATGCCTTCAGTCCAGTTTAAAATGAGAATGAAACTCCGTTTGTATGAGAAGGTGAAATTCGGCTGAGCTTGCCGGGGACTCTTAAGAGCCAGTGAACCTTTTTAAAACATTACTCGTATCAGTTTGACGCCGTTGTTTTTTGCCAAGATAACCTAAAAGTAAAACATTAAAGTGATCTGAGTCATTTTTAAAAGGTTTTGTAAAAAATATAACCGTAAAATAATTGCTTGTTGTAAATAAGTTCTTGAAAACGGCGCCGCTCTCTAATGATTCGATTGTAATGAAATCTAGAATAGTCCGTATAAGCACAGAACAATGCAAATGCCAGTCTTGATCTGACTACTTAGCTTCATTCATTCATTCTTTTAAAATTATGCCTTCAGTCCAGTTTAAAATGAGAATGAAACTCCGTTTGTATGAGAAGGTGAAATTCGGCTGAGCTTGCCGGGGACTCTTAAGAGCCAGTGAACCTTTTTAAAACATTACTCGTATCAGTTTGGCGCCGTTGTTTTTTGCCAAGATAACCTAAAAGTAAAACATTAAAGTGATCTGAGTCATTTTTAAAAGGTTTTGTAAAAAATATAACCGTAAAATAATTGCTTGTTGTAAATAAGTTCTTGATAACGGCGCCGGCGCCGCTCTCTAATGATTCGATTGTAATGAAATCTAGAATAGTCCGTATAAGCACAGAACAATGCAAATGCCAGTCTTGATCTGACTACTTAGCTTCATTCATTCATTCTTTTAAATTTATGCCTTCAGTCCAGTTTAAAATGAGAATGAAACTCCGTTTGTATGAGAAGGTGAAATTCGGCTGAGCTTGCCGGGGACTCTTAAGAGCCAGTGAACCTTTTTAAAACATTACTCGTATCAGTTTGGCGCCGTTGTTTTTGCCAAGATAACCTAAAAGTAAAACATTAAAGTGATCTGAGTCATTTTTAAAAGGTTTTGTAAAAAATATAACCGTAAAATAATTGCTTGTTGTAAATAAGTTCTTGATAACGGCGCCGGCGCCGCTCTCTAATGATTCGATTGTAATGAAATCTAGAATAGTCCGTATAAGCACAGAACAATGCAAATGCCAGTCTTGATCTGACTACTTAGCTTCATTCATTCATTCTTTTAAAATTATGCCTTCAGTCCAGTTTAAAATGAGAATGAAACTCCGTTTGTATGAGAAGGTGAAATTCGGCTGAGCTTGCCGGGGACTCTTAAGAGCCAGTGAACCTTTTTAAAACATTACTCGTATCAGTTTGGCGCCGTTGTTTTTTGCCAAGATAACCTAAAAGTAAAACATTAAAGTGATCTGAGTCATTTTTAAAAGGTTTTGTAAAAAATATAACCGTAAAATAATTGCTTGTTGTAAATAAGTTCTTGATAACGGCGCCGGCGCCGCTCTCTAATGATTCGATTGTAATGAAATCTAGAATAGTCCGTATAAGCACAGAACAAAGTGAGAGGGTGTGTTTATACATAAACGTCATATTATCATGAAGATTGGACATTAATGATGACATTTCCACACTTTGCCATTGCAAATGCCAGTCTTGATCTGACTACTTAGCTTCATTCATTCATTCTTTTAAAATTATGCCTTCAGTCCAGTGGCACCATTTCGCCAGTATCAAGGTCTTAGGAGCTTTAAATACGAGAAAAATTATAACACTAAACTCTCGCGTTTTGTACACATATTTAATTATACGAACTACCCGAAATTAGTTTATAAAAATGTTAGGGGTATTTGAATTTCCGTGTCTACCCCGAACATTTTTATAAACTAATTTCGGGTGGTTTAGTGTTGTTTACTTAGATCTCCGTTGACATTTTGCTGGGACGTCAGCCTTTCCGTGACCACAGCTGAAACGTCAGAATTTAAGGTAAAAACAATGAAATTAAATCGGGTTAGACCAAAGTTTAGACCCGTTTGTATAATTAAATACGAGAAAAATTGTATTGTATTGTATTGTAAAAATTAATTGTACTAGACAGTGTACGGTGATTTTATTAGCTCTTGTAAGGCGATAGCTGGGGCCCTGTTTATCAAAAGCTTGTAGCTTGTATTGTAATACAAGTGGAAGTCCCTTTCTAAAGTGAGGTTTAGACTAGCAAGAACTTGCATGCAATTTTCGTTACATTGCGGTATCTGATCCAACTTTTGAAAACAGTTTACTTTAATTAGTTTACTGCATAATAAACCAACATACTAATAAACTACCATAGAAGGGAAAGTAAACGGAAGGAGAGGTAGGGGGAGGCCAAGAAAAAGTTATATGAGCCAAGTAAAGGAGCATGCAGGGGCCGTGTCGTACCAGGAAACTAAAGGTCTGGCTTCAGATCGACCAAGGTGGAGACAACTTCATCACGATGCACCGACAAGAACCCACAGCTCTTAAATTGAATGACGATGATAATAAACTATCAGTATTACACTTTAAACAACATTAACAAGCAAAAACAAAGAAATTAATCACGACCCGATGTCACCAAGATGGCGGTCCACAAGAAGCCTCAGCTGGGATGGGATTAATTCCTTCAATTTCCATAATGTGTCATGTCACCCACTCAATTGAGAGAAGTGTCTCTGTCACCAAGATGTTGATTTATAAATGAGCGTTTGATAAGTCAGACTATAGGCATTGCTATTATTATTATTGCTAATATTGCAATATAGGTATACACACTTGTAATTGTAAGTTATTCGTATATATTAGGTTTTCTTACTTTTTTCTCATGTAGGTAGAAAAAAAATTTCAGTGTGTCACAAATGTCACAATGATTATGATATGTAGCGGAAGCAAAAGTTACTAAGCAACGTTACGAACATAGGTGGGTTTACTTAAAAAACCGGACAAGTGCGAGTCGGACTTGCCCACCGAGGTTTCCGTACTTTTTAGTATTCGTTGTTATAGCGGCAACAGAAATAGGTACATCATCTGTGAAAATTTCAACTGTCTAGCTCTAGCTGTCACGGTTCATGAGATACAGCCTGGTGACAGACAGACGGACAGACGGACAGTGGAGTCTTAGTAATAGGGTCCCGTTTTTACCCTTTTGGTACGGACGGAACCCTAAAAATTTGTAACAATTTATGCACAAAAGCTAAAAATATGAAAAATGCTTCTAAAACTGCGCAATCTTATTTTTGAGGGAAGTAAGTAAATATTCTTTATTGCACCAATAGGTAATTATATAATAATTATACATTTTACATACATGTAAAACTGCAAAGAAATTTTAAACAAAAATAGAACCAGGTAACAACAGGCGGTCTTATCGCTAAAAAGCGATCTTTTCCAGACAAGGTCCGGAACCCTAAAATGTACTGTAGAGATGTTTCTTTACTTGTAAAAGTATTCAAGGGTGACAGACTTTTGACGCGTTATTTCGTCCTCTCCTACCTAGTATTGATGCTGTTGTACATATAGAGACAGTATTGTAAAATGGTAGGTACTTCTGACGCTACTTTGGATGTTGACTGTACCTAGTGGTCCTAGTGTACCTAGAACATAGAAATAATCCTTCATCGAGGTCATTCATCTGCCGCCACTAGTACTGAGGTTGAGTTAAAAGTACCATTCGTATTCAGACGACACCAGCATTCATCATCGTTGGCCACATCATCATGACAAATGATTGTTTCGGACGTTCCAGGACAGGAGGATGCTTAGGAGTCCTAAGCATCCTCCGGTACGCATCTGAAACGTGGACAACCTACTCCAAACAGGAGCGCCGCTTAAATGCTTTCCACATGCGCTGCCTACGTATGATTCTCGGAGTCACCTGTAGGGATCGTATGACAAACGAAACAGTTCTCGACCTTGTTGGCTGTTGTTAGGACGCATGATTTGTAAACGAGAATCTTGGTAGAGTTTCAGCTTGTTGTTTTTCCAGACTCGAGCTTGAACCTTTCCAAAGTTGGCCGCAGCCCTACCTATCCGTGTATCAATCTCTCGATCATTGCACAACTTGCTGGTGGTAGTTGATTCTAGGTAAAATAAGTTCTCAACTACTTCAAGAGTATCGTCACCAAGCATGATACTGGGTATATGATCCGTGCCTTGAGCGAGAACCACGGTCTTTTTACTGTTTACAGTCATTCCAAAAAGTTGACAGGTACTGTTAAATTTTGTTAGCAGATCTTGGAGCCCATGTTCTGTGTTAGCGACCAATGCCGCATCGTCTGCATATAGGAGTTCTCTGGCCAACAGGTGGCATCTGTTTTTCTTTGATTTTAACAGACGGATGTTGAAAAGGTGCCCATCTTTTCTTGTGTGCAGATGAACTCCACATTACTGCTGTGTTTTGACAGAAGTCGCAATGCAGTCGGCAATAACATCGCGCTGCTATGCTGCTGCAGTAATACAGCAGATTTAATTTAAATTTCTTGATAAAATTGCTAAAACAAGAATTCGAATATGCATCAATATTATATTTATAGTATGCATTATATATATACTTAGTAGTTTATATTTTTATTTATTTATGTAGTTTATAATTAGGTACATATATGTAGTTTGCTTTTCTTTTTATTAATTAATTTTTCCTCTTTATTCCAATAAATTACATGTCTCTGTTTAGCCCTATGGTTGTCTGGCAGAGAATGCCATTTGGCATTAAGTCCGCCATTTGTTACTTTATTATATATATTTTGTGCAATAAAGTTTAAATAAATTAAATTTGCCTTTTTGACGTCCACTGTACGTAGTGTACCTACACTGACATGTTCTAAGTAGGTACCTACCTACCGAGAACATGTCCTAAATAGTCCGTTATCGAGGTCATTCATCTGCCTCCACTGGTGGTGCGGTGAATGGGCTAATGATAACATTATCAGGAGCCCATTAAGTTAAAGGTGACAAGTAATTGCTGTTTCTAGATATCGTAGTTTAGTGGACAGATGACCTCTTAAAATTAGCTTGTACGTATTATCGGAGAAGGTATTATCTACAAATGAGGAGTGTCTTTTCAAAAGGGTTTATTTCTCTATGAAAAACCATAGAAAAATAAGCCTTGTGTGTCTTTTCACAAGGCTTATTTTTGTACAGTAGGTATAAGTTACTCTATGGTTTACTAAAGGGGCTAGTGCTGCACTGGTGGCAGAACATTGCAGTAATACCCCCTATTTACAGGGTATCAAAAGTAGATTTGCGTTATTCTAACTACTTATACAGAACTTAATCGTATACCTACCTAGATCTTCATTTTATAATGAGCAAACATTACGCGTCTTATATGAGGATATTATTAGAAAACGGACTTCAAACCCTAAGTTAAATGTGGCTTTCCATCAGGGAAGGGACCTTATGTTTCATGTGCAAAAAGGACCATTCTATCAGAATTTATCTTGGATTTTCAGACGAAAAACTCCTTATTTCACTTACAGCATACGGACCCTTCTGAGCTGGAAAGCCACAAGTAAACCCAAATCGATAACTCATATTTTTCACAAAAAAGACACTCATTTTCCTAAACATTTGACCTTTAAGCCCGGTAACCATTCACACCAGCACACTACTCTCGAAATGCAACTCGACGGACAGAATCGTCAACGTATGCAAATGCGACGAATTAGACGCATAACTGATAGTATAGCTTGTATGGGACGGAAGTGGGGGCGAGCCCACGTGGCATCCTTCTGGTGTTGTTGTGACTTGTGATTGCCAAGCGCTGGCGAGACCATTGCATGCCGCGACCACGAACAATACGGTAATGGTTCGATTATTTAGGTACTTTATCGTGGAATAACCCATATATGGACCTTATGGAAATTGGGCAGCACAGGAGCAACCTTAAGGGTAAAGCTCGGTTCTCCATACAAACGTAGTTCCGCTCTCATTTTAAAACGTTAGCTAGATTTCTCTGAAACTTTGTACTTACAATAGGATAAGGTATATCTATGTCTGTAATTAGTTTATGTAGTTTCAGATACCATAGTTAAAAAAATACAGCGAATTTAAGTTTTTACATACAAGACTTGTTTTTGCTCTATTTCGTTTGTTTTATAAACTAGAGCTATATAAACTAATTACAGACCTAGATATACCTCATGTCATTGTATGTGCAAAGTTTCATTACAATCCAATACTTACATAGTTTTAAATGAGAGCGGAACTACTTTTGTATGGGAAGGTGCAATTCGGCCGAGCTTGCCGGGGACTCTTAAGTATGACTCACGTAAGAACTTGTCAGATGGAACATTTGACTAGCTCGCTGCTTGCCAAAGACAACAGTCAGTCTGAAGCTGTTATTGTCAACAATATTTAGCCTTGTGTTGGTCCTCACATGAATCTAGAATGTTTGCCCAACTCGCCTCGCTCAAGGCGTCAGTTACGCTGGATGACAGATGACAGCACGATGACAGGACATTTGACTCGCTCGCTGCTAGTCAACATTTGTGCCCACGCGAACCACTGCAACTGCAGACCAGCTGCAAACGAACCACAGGGACCCGTTTATCAAAAGCTTGTAGCTTGTAATACAAGTGGAAGTCCCTTTTTGACAGCTTTTGTTAGAAAGGGACTTCCACTTGTAGACCTGGGGCCCGTTTATCAAAAGCTTGTAATACAAGTGGAAGTCCCTTTTTGACAGCTTTTGTTAGAAAGGGACTTCCACTTGTAGACCTGTGGCCCGTTTATCAAAAGCTTGTAATACAAGTGGAAGTCCCTTTTTGACAGCTTTTGTTAGAAAGGGACTTCTACTTGTATTACAAGCTACAAGCTTTTGATAAACGGGCCCCAGGTCTATAATGTACAATATTGCCTGTCAAATATCAAAATTGCGCCCAAAATCAGAATACTGACTTTCACGAGTTTTACATGGTTTTACTCATTATTCACAACGATTTAAATTTACCTCCGACGTTTCGAGGACGGCGTTATCCCCGTGGTCTCGGAGAAGACTGGCTAAAGTTGACATCAACATCTAGGCGCGCGAGTTTTTCGAACTACCCGCACTTGATCATGTTTATTAACTGGAACGTTTCAAAATCAGATTGATGTCAAATGTTATTGGAAGTATTAAGAGCCGATCAACGTGCTCACTAGCGCCACTGCTTGGATACTTGTGGTTATTTAAATTTTACGATATTTATCTAAAAAAAGGGGCCGCTATGTACTGTATTTTGTATTTAAGTACCTTTTGAATACATTATAATAGTTTTTACGTTGCTGGATTCGTCAATATATGCGTCCAAAGTTAAAACGGCCGTTTTTGTTTTGAGTTCATAGATCAACGAATCCAGCAACATAAAAACTAGTTTGATGTATTCAAAATGTACTTAAATACAAAATACAGTACGTAGCGGCTCCCATTTTTAAATATCTATCGTTAAATTTAAATAATCACAATTATTTTGCAGTGGCGCTAGTTGATGGGATCTGAAAGACCTGTGGTTACACTGGTCGGACAGAACATTTGGCTCGCTCGCTGCGTCAACGTACAAATGAACAGTGCTGGTGCCCACACGGAGATGCAGAATGCCGTCCGGCCCACTGGTGCTTGCATCAGCATTAATAATTCGATTCATGGCTAATTGCAACTGCAGACGAACCGAAACGTTTTGCAACATTGGGTTGACAAAGTTGACGTCTACTTAGTCCTAAATGGAATGGTTCACTTAAAAGTGTCCCATTTACTTTTTTCGAATTGGCCTCCCTTTCTTTACATACTGTTATAATTAAAGTTATTAGTTATCTGCTTACTTAGAGGCATACAAACTGTTTAGGTACCTACTATATAGTATAAGTTAAGAGATATAAGAGATACTTCCTTTGATGTTTGCTCAAAAACCGACAGAATGGCGATTACGCTCCATCATCGCCTGCAATTGCCCATCATGGCCATGGTGTACGGAAGCCATAAAGTCCGCACACACTTTCATTCCAAGTATTACCTCACGCATGGCGTTCCTATGGTATATCACTACATAGTATAAAACAAAGTCGCTTCCTGCTGTCTGGATGGATGTCTGTCCCTATGTATGCTTAGATCTTTAAAACTACGACACGGATTTTGGTGAGGTTTATTTTAATAGGTAAGATGATTTAAGAGGAAGAGTCAAGAGTCTAAATATTCTTTGTTCAAATAGGCCTAGCAACAAGCACTTTTAAATTGTCAAGTTTTACAAATATTACCTTAATCCAAAGAGGATATAATATTATAGAGCGGTACTGTCATAGTAAATTTTGTAAACCACAGTAAATTCACTGCCATCTATCGACACACTTTAAAACTAAAAATTAAGATTTATAAAAATACGATAAAATGTATTTAAATATGGATAAAAGTTTTTTTTTATTTGCATTCATTATTTTTATTATTTTGACCCATGTTCTTTCCCTGATATGCGGTAAAAATGTTAAATAACAAACGATACCATCAACGCCCTCTATACGAGAGTAGGCCAAAGGTAGTAGCGACATCTGATCGAGAATCAAAATTTCGTGATTTTCGAGGCACGTTTTTTCCTTAGACTGTAGTATCCATCTATTACGAAGTTATATCTACCTTTGCCTTAATCTAAATATCAGAGCAATTTATTGATGCAGTTATTATTATTCTTAGGAAGGTTTATATGTATAATTTGTAAAGGTTTTGTGTAAATAAGTTGAACTACCCGTGCGAAGCCGGGGCGGGTCGCTAGTCACGGTATATTATGTATGCATTGTCAGTACTATCACTTCCAACCAACTCCAACTTAGTGTGGTCGGATGCTATGTCAATATACTTTCTACTTACACCTCAGGCACCACTAGATGCCGTTAATAGTCAGAACTGAACGGCATAGTGATGCTAAAAACTATTGTTCTCTGCAATTTTCCCAAGATACTGTTATAATCACCGTATTTAGATCACTTAACACGTTTAATGTCAATAAAGGCAAGTAAAATTGAAGTGATGTTTTGAATTAGCAGTTTGAAAAAATATTTTATAAAGGGCTTATTATAGGTAAAATTTTCTCTACTGAGCTCGTTCACTTACCTGTACTAACAATGGCATTCTGTTAAACAAAGGCCATTATTTATTTTGTGTGAGCGCGTGGCCATTGTGCCTGAGCGTGTGAGCCTCAGGCACAAAGGCCACGCGCTCGCACAAAAGAAATAATGGCTTCTGTTTAACAGAATGCCATTGTTAGTACAGGTAAGTGAACGAGCTCGGTAGAGAAATTTTTTAGTTTACACTTATCCTGCATTCGGACGGCGAACGATCGGCCGCGACGTCAGCCCCGATATCTGGCCAAAAGATCGTTTTCCTTTTCACGAAATATTAGCACATCGTTTACAATATTTCTTGATGTAAAAAAATAGTTCAACTGCAAAGATATCATACACTAAACTTTTTTGGCTATTCGTGACGACGTGTAAAATATTGTTAACACTTTCGCATTTATAATATTAGTATGGATGGATTCATGAAAAGAATATTAGATTTGTACCAGAATGCGGTAATATCATTATTATAAATACACACCCACAATCGTTATTAACACATTTTAAATATCAGTGTAAGACTGTAAGTTTACGAGCATTGCTAATAACCTACTTGATAGTATTTCATTAGTAATAACTTTCCAATAATACTATAAAGTTGGCAATAATCAGAAATGAATAAAGTATGCCATCGCCTACGTCCCCAGTTTCGTAACTTCGTATCTTGGAACCCACAGTTGTTCGCCTCTGGCTCCAAATTCTCAACCCACAGCGTGGGCAGGTGGAAAGCCGATGTTAACCGAGTTATGCAATCGGAATATGGCACGGGCCATATTGGATGCGAAAGTTGACGTTACGCCCTTCACGTGCATTGATGTTACATCCTGTTGGTATTTGGTCTTGGGAAAATAGGCTGCGTGCAATGCCGGTAGACAATGAGTTATGTAAACGTTACTGCTGCAGAATGTCAATCGCCTTGATAACATAAGTGACTGATTGAACGTTCTTATCGCGACAGCAATGCGGCAAAATTACACTGTAAATTTTCCTTTAAAATAATGTACATTATCAATAATATCAATCCATGTATTCGGGGAGGAAGCGGGGTTCATATCGTTTGTTCAGACCTTAAACACAACACAATTTAAGAAGGATTCTTCCCTGCTGTATGAATTAATAAGTCTTGTAGTTAGATAAGTTAAATACGTCGCTTTCTGTATCAATTCGCGCCTATATTTTGTAACTCGGATGTAAGCTAGTTTCTTACGGGACAGGCATCGCCTAGTGTAGGAATCAGGCCAACTACAGGAAAGCCATACTTACTCTTTCAAATTCTATACCTGTATAAGTTCATTATGTAAAATTAACCTGAATTACAGTGGTACTGGTACTACTAAACGAAATTAATAACTAGCCTAAATCTAAAATTGGCCTTTGATGCATTGTACCAAGTATGCTGGCGGCATTTCCTCGCTGTATCGCAATGCTGATACGTTGTGCGAGGAAGCCGCCACCTCTTCGGTCACCAGTTACGTCAACCAGACGCTTCGCGATTTCTGCAAACAACTTGTGCGCGCTGGGACCCCATGGACCTAGTTTCAACTCCAAATGGTACAAAATGGTACTCCCTACCGAGGCTGAATTTGCAAAGATGAATAAATGTATATGTTTTATGTTTTGTAAGCACGACTTCCTTTTTCGTCACCAGTGCAGTAATAAACCAATAATTGAAATACTTACTCTGGAACGTTTCAAGTGTTTCAACCCCCTAATGGCGTGAAAATAGTACATAAGTATTTGTTAGACCATAATATGTTGCTGATGCTGTAGTTTTAATCCAATGAACTGTATTTGAATACAACACGTTATAATGCAGTCATCACAGCTAAAATCCAGTTTTAAAAGTCATAAAGTTAACTCAATGCCACAAAGGCATTCTGACCTAATCAAACCGAATTGGTTCATTGTGACCTTAGGCAGGACAAAACAACTGAGCAATCCTTAAAAGTCGACTTTAAAGTGTGTCATGTTTGCAAAAACGTAATTATACTGTTCTATATCAAAATGACACAAGTCGCCATAAAATTGGTATATAAAGGGCTTTTTAAAGTACAGGAGTACAATTGTCCTTCGTACATCCACTCGATAATATAACGCCTACCATACGACAACCATAAGATGAATTAAAAACCGGCCAAGTTCGAGTCGCGGTTCAAGAGTTATTTCTTGCCTGTTTTTATTTTGTTGTTTTTTTTCGTCATGAAGAGCTCCGCATAATGGGCGGAATAAATACGCAATCCCAATTTGGGGCAAAAAAGTGTACGTACTTAGGTAATTATCCGTTGAGTTACTAAAATACCTTAGATACGTTTTCGTATCTCAAGGAAAATTTTGTAGGACATTATAGTTAAATCGCGCTTGTATTTTACAGAACAAGGAGTTATCCAAAATCATCATCTTCCTCGCGTTATCCCGGCTTTTTGCCACGGCTCATGGGAGCCTGGCGTCCGCTTGGCAACTAATCCCGAGAATTGGCGTAGGCACTAGTTTTTACGAAAGCGACTGCCATCTGACCTTTCAACCTAAAGGAGAAACTAGGCTTTGTTGGGATTAGTCCGGTTTCCTCACGATGTTTTCCTTCACCGAAAATCGAAGGAGCAATCCAAAATAAAAACCATAAAATAAAATTCTATCACACTAAACTCTCGCGTTTTCTATTTATAATTAATGTCATTAACAGGTCTAACGCGATTAAATTTCATTATTTTACCTTTTTTCTGATGTCTTAGCTAGGTTACACTAGCTGTGGTCTGTGGTCACGGAAGACTGACGTCCCAGCAAAATGTCATGAGATATTGGTAAACAACACTAAACTACCCGACATTAGTTTATATAAATCTTCGGCGTAGACAAATAAATTAATCTACCCGTTTTTAGCTGAAACGTAGGAAAAAATAATGAAACTTAATCGCGTTAGACCCGTTAATGAAATTTTATCTCCCAAAAAGGATCAGGGCACAAATTTACAACCATCAGTAAAGAAATCAAAGAAAAAAAAGGTCAGTCAGAAAAAGTCAAAGAGCTGACGCAGAATAGGGAAAGCTGGAAGCTACTCCACCGACAAGAGAATAACTCTTAAGTTAATGATGATGAGTAAAGAAATATGACTGAAATGATATTAGAGTTAGACCAAAAACAGTCTGCAGAGATTTTGACAAGAGAATAACTATTAGGTTAGTGATGATGAGTAAAGAAATATGACTGAAATGATATTAGAGTTAGACCAAAAACAGTCTGCAGAGATTTTGACAAGAGAATAACTATTAAGTTAGTGATGATAAGTAAAGAAATTATGACTGAAACGATATTAGAGTTAGACCAAAAAAAGTCAGCAGAGATTTTGACAGCACACGCAGTGCCAGTGTTATTTATACGTCATAATTTCATAGAAGTTTGACATTTAAAATAACACCTGCACTGCGTGTACTGTCAAGATCTCTGCAGATTTTCCTTGGTTTGACTGTACTGGTCATTGATAAGCTAAGCCGTAGCCGTAGTGCCCCGGGCGCCATCCATTGGGGGGGCAAAGTGAGTAAAAGGCAGCAGCGGGGAAACTTTTGTCAGTCGTCAGGGGGCGCAACTTTGGTGACTGCCCCGGGCGCCATATCCTCTAGCTACGCCCCTGGCCGTAGGCGGACGGGTGGACTCGGACACACAGATATATATACATAGAGACTTACAACAGCGAAATCAGGTTCCTTGTTGACTACAGAACCCTGAAACTAACGATGTGTTTACATATTATTATAAGAGCTTGTCGTTTGATGCCTTAGGTCTGCCTTAATAAGGCATCGCCTACGCTGCTGGTGACATAATAGGTACACTAAGGCCGTACGTAATATATTTATGAAGTAATTGTTCTACATACCTATATTTTTTTTTTATATTAGCCTATTTTGGTGTCCCACTGCTGGGCAAAGGCCTCCCCTCGTTTTCTCCACTCGACCCTGTCATCGCCATTTTCCCACCATTTGGGGTAGAACGCGTCCAAGTCGTCCCGCCATCTCCTTTTTGGTCTGCCTGAACCCCAGCCTGCACCGTCTATGGTGCTCCGTGGGTCCCACTCAGTAACCATTTTGGCCCACCTTTCCGGGTGCATGCGACAGACATGTCCCGCCCAGTCCCACTTAAGCTTAGCGGTCTTGACGCCTACATCTGCAACTCTAGTTCTAACCTATATTATCTAATAGTAACTGTAGTATTAAATTTAAATTTTGGGAAAATTAGTAATTAATTATCTTGCATTGGTCGCGCAATTATTCATAAATAGCACAATTTTGTTTTTATTGAATGTTTTAAGATGACCGCAATATATAACAACTCTTAAAAAAACCGGACAAGTGCGAGTCGGACTCGCCCACCGAAGGTTCCGTACTTTTTAGTATTTGTTGTTATAGCGGCAACAGAAATACATCATCTGTAAAAATTTCAACTGTGTAGCTATCACGGTTCATGAGATACAGACATATACTGTTGACAGACAGACGGACAGCGAAGTCTTAGGGCCAGTTGCACCAACCACAATTAACAGACTGATTAACGTCAAGCAGCAGAGAACTATGAAACTTTCACAATAAAATTTAGCGAACGGTAAAACGGTGACAGACGGTTTGGTGCAACCGACCCTTAGTAATAGGGTCCCGTTTTTTCCCTTTAAAACATACGGAGTATTCGGACACCTTAAAAATCTTAACGCTTTCACAGACATCGCAAGCTACGCGCTACGCGTGTTGCCGATTACCTACGTGGTTTATCCGCTTTGCAGCGAAAAGCGCCTACGAACAGAGAACCCGCCAAACGGGTCGCTGGCAGTGAATGTGTCAATATACACAATTGTATCCGGCAGGTGGCGGTAAAATAGGGGGTTGTAAAGACAAAGTGTGGTCATGTCCTAAATGTCAAATTTATCTATACCAATTGAAATATTGATTTTTGTTACAAAGTGTTATAGTCCCATTATCATCTGTGGGGGTAAAAATCTTCTTGATTGGACATTGATTGATTGAACCCAATAGGGAGTCGGTTAAAATTTCTATAACTTCTGGACAAGACGCAATTCATTTATTACGTAAGGCAATTTAGGGGAGGAGGGGGTCGACCGTGTCTTTTTTAGAGGGGGGTGGGATAGTCTTGATAGTTCTTACGTAAGATCACAAAAATGCGCAGGTACTTAAAGATTATACTTCGAAAAAGCGTGCGAGAGCCAACAATTGTTTCTTTGAAAATCGAAATAAAAACAAACCCAATGTGTAATCATTTTTCCTTCAGATTCTTACGTAATAAATATTAAACAGCGCGGGGGGGGGGGGGGGGTCGGCCTATTCTTATTTTTTCTTACATAGGGGAGGGGGTCAAAATCTGGCAAAAATCGTCTTACTTACTCCGTTGGCTCAGCGACCCAAAATGAGACTTGGCCTCCGACACAAGACAGCGCCACTTTTCTTGATCCTGTGCGACCTCTCGCCAATTGGTGACTCCAAGTTCGAAAAATCGTCTTACGTAATAAACGAACGGCGCCCAAATGCAGTCAATTGCAACAGCGATTATCAAACGAAACGACTGGCAGTGCCGAAACGTCGTTACACCACGTGATCTTAATGGCTAATGGCATAGAGTAACTTATACTAGAGCGGTACTGTCATAGTAAATTTTGTAACCCCAGTAAATTCACTGCCATCTGTCGACACACTTAAAAACTAAAAATGAAGATTTTTAAAAATACGATAAAATGTATTTAAATATGAATAAATGATTTTTTTTATTTGCATTAATTATTTTTATGATTTTGACCCATGTTCTTTCACTGATATGCGTTAAAATGGTTAAATAACAAACGAAACCGTCAACGCCATCTATACGACTGTAGGCCAAAGCTAGTAGCGCCCTCTGAACGAGAATCAAATTTTCTTGATTTTCAAGGCACGTTTTTTCCTTAGACTGTATCCATCTATTACGGAGTTATATCTATCTTTGTAAGTACTAATACGTGGGCCAAACCTTACGTCATTTATAAATTTCAAAAATGGAACGTCTATTCAAACTTCGAACAGCCCAACCACTTCGTAAACTCGACGTGCGCTTTACCTAACTTTTATAATTTATACTTATAACACTGATCCATAGGCGACAAGGGCCACATTTACAATTTAGAGAAAGGATTGATACGATCCAATATTTCGGTGTGGCGCAGGTCAACGCCCGCGCTCTTCGACACCGAGCTATTTCAAGCGGTCGATCGCGACGCTCGGTCGGCTTCGTAAACAAACATGGCCGCTGTCATTCATTCATTCATTCATGAACGATCATTGTATTGACAATTCGACTCAATATCTGCCAACTACGCTGCTTAAATTGCATAATCGTATGTAAAAAAACAAGTGCGAGACGAACTTACGCTCCACATCATTTTTCCTTATGTCCGACACGCGCGTGACCAATTTTTATTATTGTATGATTTAAAAAAAAATTATATGATTTGTATGTTTTGTTTGACCCATCACGGGCATTTGGAAGGGGTGCGCGGAGCCGAAAGCAACACATAGATTTGTTTGACACTAATGAAATGCACGTTATTATATTATATTATTATTATATAAATAGGTAGCAATAGAAATGCCATTATGAATAAATTTTAAATGTATTAAACATATTAATAACGGGTCACTCACGTATTTTAAGTCAAAAATTTAACGCTCGACATGTTTCACTCCATGACACTCATCGGTACCGAGTGAACCATGTCGATTGTCGAGCGTTTTTCGACTTAAAATGCGTGAGTGACCCGTTAATCCCGTTATTAATATATTTACTATGTCTGTGTCTTACGGAAGAATTGTTATTAAAGTTTTAGATGTCTCACTCTCACTACTAGGTAAGGTTCTTTAGATACAGTAGTAGACTAAGTTAGTAATAGTTCCGTTTGTCACCCTTCGGTTACGGAACCCTAGAATATCTAGTTTAGACCTTAGGATGGTATCGTCTAAGGATGGTTCATCTGTCCAATTTCTTGGTCCAATGTGCATTGCTCACTCTCTCACTAAGCAAAATGTAAGATGCCAATACACATAGGACAAATAAATTCGACTTGAACAGGACAAAGTGAAGTGTAATAAACGTCATATTTACTTAAACTTGACATTAATGACATCTCCACACTTTGTCATTGCAAATGCGCCGCAGAGTTATCATGGTCCGACTCGAAAACACTTTAAGCTAATTCCAGATATTGAAGTCAAGGGCATGTTATATTTAGGTATTGTGTTGTGTATCAGTGCCATAAATGCCATAATGCGTCTAATAATATTTATTTGTGGCTTTGACCCGGCGAATGATAAATGTTATGTCGGTTACGTAACAAACTACAGGATAGGGTGTTTGACTACTAGTTAAATCAGTTGCTTTTTTCGAACTGTCAAAACGATTTTGCTACTATGAAATTCATATGAAACTAGCATGTGTCGTCACAATCAAATTACCTACTTATACTCTTTATAGTTTTATCATCATCATCATCATCATCATCATGTCAGCCGATAGACGTCCACTGCTGGACATAGGCCTCCCCCAAGGCTCGCCTATGAATTTATGACGTATAAATAACGGGATCCTATTGTTTGACATAATTATTGAAAGTCATAATGTAATGATTGACCTGAAACCGTTAACATTTCAGGAATTTCATGAGGTTATCCTGTAGATAGGTTAGGTTTGTTTTATGGCAATCCTGAAAAGTTACGCGTTTCTGAGAAAAACTAAATTATGACTAACGTAAATTCGGGCAAACAATACATTATGACTTAAAACTTTATGAGAAACAATAGAGACCCATAAATAACACTTGCACAGTCTGTGCTGTTAAAATCTCTGCAGTTATCTTGGTAAGTAGTATCTGAATAAATTAGAACACGTCTAATAAGCTAAACCTGCACCGACTTTGACACAAACTACACAAAGTATGAAGCTGTCATTATAGAAGTCATTTTTGACAGTGTGGAGGTGTCATTATATATGTAATTTTTCACACAAAGTGTGGAAATGTCATTATAGAAGTCATTTTTTGACACAGTGTGGAGGTACGTATCATTATAGAAGTAATTTTTTCACACAGTGTCGTAGTGTCATTATAGAAGTAATTTTTTGTCACAAAGTGTCGAGGTGTCATTATAGAAGTAATTTTTTGACACAAAGTGTGGTATGTCATTATAAAAGTATTTTTCATAGAACTGACATTAATGATGACATTCCCACACTGTTATTACAAATCCCATGCAGAGTTAGTTTGGTCCGACTATAGAGTCAATTAATGTAATTGTAATTTTCGATTTAAAAAAACGTGGGTGACCAGTTTTAATATAGATTAAAACTGGTCACCCACGTTTTTTTAAATCGAAAATTGCTGGACGTGTTTTTTGACTTGAAAAATATAAGTGACCCAACCTGTTTTAAATTTTTAATAGTTAGGTATAGGTACCTACATACATATATACTGATGTGTAGTTTCCAAAATTGGAAAATGTCCACATTATAAAATTTCTGAAACTTCTCTTATTTTTGTATGGAGATCGCGACAATCCGTTTCCAAAATGAAAGCTTCTTTAATTTTCTATAAAACTTTCTTGAAATTTTCGAGAACTTTCCAACTATTTGAAACTATTGCTCATCTGTACTTATTTATATGAGTCTCACGGAAGATCTGTCATTAAAACATTATACATATTATTACTATCTTGTCTTATACCTTTAAACGAGTAATTCTTGTACATATATATTACAAATTACAAAATTATATATACATATTACATATTTCGGGGATCTCGGAAACGGCTCTAACGATTTCGATGAAATTTGCTACATGGGGGTTTTCGGGGGTGAAAAATCGATCTAGCTGTAAGTAAGTCTTATCTCTGGAAAACACACAGTTTACACAATAAATCTGATTTTTCAAAACGCGCATTTTTGAGTTTTATATGTTTTTCGAGCAAAGCTCGATCTCCCAAATATTATTTATCAATCAAAAAAAAAAAAAAAAATATATATATATATATATATATATTTTTTTTTTTTATTTATATTCAAACGTAGAACGTAGCACTAGTCACTCGTTAAATTGTGTGATTCATTTTTTTTTTAATGGCTTTCATAAAATATATGATGATTATGATGAATGATGATTATGCAAATGTCAAAAGTGTGCTTGTAGAGCACGACCACGTATGAAGGAGAGTCACACTTACAGTCTGGCAAAAAGAAATTAAAAAGTGGCAACACTGTAGCGTCGTCCCTTTCAAATCAATCTAAGAAAAACGGGTCGTCCCGTGTTGCAACACTAGAGTGTTGCCACTTTTTAATTTCTACTCTTTTTTGCCAGACTGTACCCCGCAGCCATCATATTGACCTTATCAGATATACTTACAGTTTTTAAAATTCGAATGTTTCTTTTTGAAGTCACGACAGGGGACAGTTCGTGTCGCCCCCCGCCGGCGACGTGTTAAGTATTTTATCACGAGTCCCAATCGAGTTTATTGAGGTTTTTATTGGATGTTTCTTTGGAAAGAATTTTTAGCCTTTGATTTCCGTGGATTTTTACATAGAACCAGTTCAATGTTGTTTCTCTATAGGTACTTGTCTCGTTCATACTTTTGATGGTAAATATTTATGGCGTTATTTATAATCGCACATTAAGTCTAACAAGCCCTTGATAATCGTTGGTCATTTTGACCATTGTGTTTGTTAGAAAGGGAAAAAATTTAACAGGGCTTTCTAAGTTCATACAGACTACATAGGACTATAGTTTACGCTTCAGGTATATCTACTTTTGTGACTATAACTGCGGCCAGTCAAGTTCAATTATACGTTTTGAAATTATAAACTGCCGTAAGGTGGCAGTTTTCATAGGCAAATAACTAAAATGTAAAAATAATATTGAGGTAATGTCATCTACAACCTACAATGTTGACGATTCTCGTTTCTGGCGGCATTGTATGGGGGCTGTCAGTCTTTTTTGACTAGACTGGTTTTATGAATATGGAGGTTAGTTAATTTTAGTTACATTTAAATCCGTATAAGATGAATAAAGTCCAAGGAACAAACGTGCCTCGGAAATCAAGAAAATTTGATTCTCGCACAGATGGCGCTACCACCAATACCAACCTTTGGCCTATTCTCGGCTAGATAGGATTGACGGTTTCGTTTGTTATTTAACAATTTTAATAAATATCAGTGAAATAACATGGGTCAAAATCATATAAAAATAATAAATACAAATAAAAAATCACATCTATATATACATTTTTTTTTAATTCGGTGCAGGTTTAGTTACTGCGCTAAAATTAAAACATGTTGTCGTGGGGTTGCTTTAGGTCATTAACGTTTTCATATTCATTATCCTTCTACTTACATATGCTAAATATATGGGCCAAAGTTACACCCTGTTGGATCAATGTAACCCGACTTTACGGTACCCCAAGTACGCTCCGTAAAAAAACATAATTACGTCTTCGCAGGTACTTAGGAATCACATGATCTAATCAAAAGTCCCACCCACTACTATAGGATTCTAAAATCAAATCAGACATTCTCCCAATTTACTTACCTGTCCGCCGCCGAGGCAAATGCGACCTTATCCCGTTCGAATAATGCTCATATCAAGACATAGACGAACACGTGTCCGTTGAAAAGGTGCCAACTGCGATTGCGGGGCTTCCTGTTTACCGTCCGTGGGATTGAATGAATGCTATTTGAAAGATAAAAAAATTAAAAGCTTATTAAAGACTAGCGACCCGCCCCGGCTTCGCACGGGTTAACCTTAAAAAGTTATACCTACACGGAAACCTTCCTCAAGAATTACTATTGAAGGTGAAAACCGTATGAAAATCCGTTTAGTTTTTTAGTTTACTGCGAACATCCCTTATAGGGATAAGCTCGCCTTTGTACCTAAATTTATATGAATTTCATGTTAACAATTTTTGTTTTGTACAATAAAGTGATTTACTACTACTACTAACATAGTAACAGTAACATTCATGAGTCCCGTAGTCTCAAGCTTACTGTTCCTTCTCATCGCACCGGTTTTGTCTCTAACTCCTTCACCCTTCACGCGATCCGGCTTTGGAATGATCTCCCACTCAACATCAGACAGGCTCCAACCAAGCTCTCGTTTAAGCGCATGTTACGCAAGCATTTTTTCGACAAGCTCACTGGTTAGTTGTCCATCGTAGGCATAGTATTATTTGCACTGGGTACATAAAGTAAAGTAATATATATGTAAGTTTATTTAATTATAGTATGTATATGTAAGTTTATTTTCGGTAGTGTGTATTATTTATCGCTATATTTTTTGTTTTAAGTTACCTATTCTGCTTTTTTTTGTTCAATGCCTGCTGCACCTATCACTGTTTCTGTTTAGCCTGGTGGTTGACTGGTAGAGAATGCCTTTAGGCATTAAGTCCGCCATTTGTACTTTATTTGTTATATTGTGCAATAAAGTTTAAAATAATAATAATAATAACATACAGACAGACACGGCGGGGGACTGCTTTATAAGATGTAGTGATACTAGTGATAAAGATAGTTTATTTTTCAAGTAGGCATCTTACAGTGCGCTTATGAACGTCAAATAAAGCTACGCCGGCTAACCCTACACATAGGGGTCACAAACCCGGTTTCACCGAATTCGAAAAAACCGGGAAAACCGGGTTTAGACTATGATAAAACCGGCTTTTTCGAGTTTTTCGATTTTACAGTTTTATATAACAGGATGGATGAAATGGCGACAGGTCACGGGAACCATTTGCGATGCTCAAATGCCTCTTCGATTGAAAGATTGAAGATATATAAAACCATCATAAGACCTGTCGTCATGTATGGGTCAGTGTTGGGCCCTAAAGGTGACGGATGAAAAGAGATTGCATGTAGCGGAAATGAGAATGTTAAGATGGATGTGTGGTGTGACAAGAATGGATAGGATAAGGAATGAGAATATAAGAGGAAGCCTGAAAGTTGCACCTATAGTAGAAAAAGTAAGAGCGAATCGCCTAGCGTGGTACGGACATGTAATGCGGAGGGATGAAAGGCATGTGACGAGAAAGGTATTACGAATGAATGTGGAGGGAAGTATCGGGAGAGGAAAACCGAGGAAAAGGTGGATGGACTGTGTGAGAAATGATATGAAACGAATGCGAGTGAGTGATGAGATGACGGGCGAGAGAGAGGTATGGAAGAAAAAGACATGCTGCGCCGACCCCAAATGAATGGGATAAGGGCAAGTGAATGATGATGATGATGATATAAGTACGAAGTTTAAGGGGAAGCCTGAAAGTTGCACCCATAACAGAAAAAGTAAGGGCAAATCGCCTAGCATGGTACGGGCATGTGATGCGGAGGGATGAAAGTCATGTGACGAGAAAGGTATTAAGAATGAATGCGGAGGGAGGTACGAGGAGAGGAAAACGGAGGAAAAGGTGGATGGACTGTGTGAAAGATGATATGAAACTAACGCAAGTGAATGATGAGATGACGGGTGACAGAGAGGTATGGAAGAAAAAGACATGCTGCGCCGACCCCAAGTGAATGGGAAAAGGGCAAGCGAATGATGATATACGAAGTTTAATTACTTTCATGAGTAACAAGCTAACATAGTACTCCTTCCTGGTCGTGTCCTGCTCAGATATTTAGGAAGGAAGTTGTGGCGGGGAAGATCGCCCTTGAATTTTAGTCTCAGCTCCTTGGTGGCCAGTTTTTTGCACAGGTGAAAGCAGGACACCTCGGTCTTGGAAGTGCTGCATAATATTCATTTGACAGAATGGGTTAGGTTAGGGTTTTCTGCCAAATAATATTATGCGAAAAGAAATTCTGCAGTATGCCAAAAAGTATTTCTGCCAAACGGAATTTCTACCAAGTAATATTATGCAATACAACAATAAGTTTGTATGTTGTAAGCATTAATTATCGTGTACTTTTATTATGTACTTTCATCGAGTTCAAACTTTTTGAATACGTCTTTTTTATTATGTCATAAAACTTTCTGCAACACAATAGGGAACCGTCATATTAGGGATCATAATTCGCCGCGTCAAGTATTATTTGAACCATTGACAAGTTTTAATAAATGATATCTCGTTTACATCATGTTACAAGTAATAAATAAATAGGGAATCCCAAGAAACAAACCAAAGTGGAATAACGAAAATGAGTCGTATTCGTACGTAACAAGGCTGCTTTTGCCGTGTATTAATAGTTGGTTTCCCAAAGAATGGTAGCGAGTTTACTCATTCACCTCATTCATAATTATTTTTATGATGCCATTGATTCATTATAATGTGTGAGCAAGACAGCACATTGTGTACGTATATAGCGATGTCCCGCCCGCATACCGGAGGGGGATGCGGATTCGCAATTGTATCGTAAATGACTATTAATGTAACACTTCAGCAATTTGTCATGTAAAAGTGCGGAGTAGACGGACTAGAAACATTAAGCATAAAAAGAGGAAGCTGAGCGCCATATGGCCAGGCTGCGCGCGCAGACCGCGCAGTACAAAAGGAATATGCGGTACAGATGTGTGCCGATGTGGGCCACATGCCACATGACAATGCGCGCCTACTGCGAGTGCAACTTTACATTTCACATTATTCTACAATATAACAATAACATACAAAAAAATCGGCCAAGTGCGAGTCGGACTCGCGCACGAAGGGTATCCGTACCATTACGCAAAAAACGGCAAAAAAATCACGTTTGTTGTATGGGAGCCCCACTTAAATATTAACGGCAACAGAAAAACATCATCTGTGAAAATTTCAACTGTCTAGCTATCACGGTTCATGAGATACAGCCTGGTGACAGACGGACGGACGGTTTACTGATGTTTCGGCGAAAATTACTTGACAAACTTTCAGTTCCCAAACTATTTATCCCATATTTTTAGTTGGGCGAAATTTCATTTCGCAAATTGACATAATCCAACCTAACCTAACGCAACCTAGTACGTCATTTTCATTTCGCAAGTATGGGGTTCGGAAATGAAATGGTTGCGAAGTAAGGTTATGCCAACCATTGGTTTGCCAAATGAAACTTTGGCTAAAAGTTGGTTGCCAAGTGAAATTTGGCGAAATAAATTTCGCCAAAAAGGGAGTACACCCGGACAGACAGACAGACAGACAGACAGACACCCTTTGGGTACGGAACCCTAAAACGGCTAACACTAACTTTCCATTCAACACACGAGAACCGTAAAACCTGAACGAAGACATTCGAGTCAATTTTGGACCATAGCAAGGAGCTTTAGCGCTATAGTTGGGTGGTATTCGGTACCGTTTTAATAAAACCATAGAGTAACTTATACTAGAGCGGTACTGTCATAGTAAATTTTGTAACCCCAGTAAATTCACTGCCATCTGTCGACACACTTTAAAACTAAAAATGAAGATTTATAAAAATAGGATAGAATGTATTTAAATATAGATAAATGATTTTTTTTATTTGCATTAATTATTTTTATGATTTTGACCCATGTTCTTTCACTGATAGTAGCTGTAGGCCAAAACTAGTAGCGCCCTCTGAACGAGAATCAAATTTTCTTGATTTTCGAGGCACGTTTTTAACTTAGACTGTATCCATCTATTACGGAGTTATATCTATCTTTGATAAAACTAAGAAGCAAAATGTGCTTAGAAATACATCCACTTGGGTACACCTGGATTACGGCGTTTGATTCGATTTTCTAATGCAACTCTACCTAACTTTAATTGTAATTTCTTCTTTTTTCTGTTAATCTGATTATCATCACTCTATTGATTAATTATGTACTATTATAAATATTTGCGCCAAATTGTAATTAATCGTGTAATTGTATTTAGTTCAAATTTTATCTGACTGAGTGACATATATATAATCACTGACAAATATTTTTACATGTCTATCTTGACTGAATGTATAGTGGGAAGCAATGTATATAAATTAAGATCTTATGTTATTATATGTTCATTGTGAATAAACGATTTCATTCATTCATTCAACTGCATTAGAAAAATGGTGGGTTCCCAAAAGTGCGTGTGATCCTCGCCGGGTCGCCATGTTGTGCGGGAAGTTGGAGGAGCAATCAAACAAGTGAATGCTGATTAAAGACTAAAGTTTTATTCAATAAACACGTAATTTATAGCTACACAAACAGCAAGGTTGCATTATTATTTACTTATGAATTAACTCCTTACAGGCGCTAATGGGTTAAGCAGGTACCTTGATTTGTGGCGATTTAGTGCGGTTTTAATTAAATAACAGACCTAAAAATCGTTAAATCGATGTAATATCTACCTATTCCGAAAAAGGTAGGATTTACATTTCTCCCTAAACATCACAATATCCGCGCTTATACTCTGGCAATTCGGCTTTGTCAACAGAAAAAGGCAAAATTGAAAAAGTAGGACTTAGTAGGAGGTATATTAGTTATGTAATAAATTTTCTGCAGAGGGGGAACGCGGCCAGTGTCCGGGGCACAAGGCACAATGCCTCAGGCTAATTTAGGTTTAGAACTTTAGACATGATCATTTTCAATCTCTGTTTTGTGGTAATAAGTTATAAAATTAATAGTTTAAATCAATATAGTTTCTTTATTAAATTAAATAGTTTTCTAGGAAGTGTAAGGAATTCCAAACCTTACGCAGAAGCGGTAGCGATTCCAGACGACCCTGATACAGATAGCGGAGGCAAACAAACGGACAGGCAAACAGGAATACCCTAGAAATGACCTCAATAACTTTACTGACATTGCTAACAACAAAATAACCGTTTTAAGGCGAATATGATCCCGAATGACCTTGATATGATTGGTTTGCTTGCGCATGTAATTTTTTTCATTGAATTAATGAACGATAATTAAAAAAATATTTGTAAAATTTTAGAGTAAGGTTAAGCTAACTTTGCCGACTTGAAGATAACAAAGTGTGGAAATGACATTATAAACGTCATATGTTTATAGAAATTACAAGATATATACAGTGGTACTACGTAAACGAAATTAATAACTAGCTTAAATCTAAAATAGGCCCTTGAGGCATTGTACCAAGGATGCTGGCGGCATTTCCCCGCTGTATCGCAAATATAGAAATTTCACATTTATGCTGACATTGCCTCACTTTGTTATTGCACAGTTAGCTTGGTCCGAATCTAAACATCAAACATTTATTCAGCAAGTAGGCCACAGGGGCACTTTTACATGTCAATTTTTACAAGCAATAAAATTAACCAAAAATTACAAAAAACAATTACAAATATGGAATCAGTCTATAATAGTTTTTTTTTTATATAAACAGGTAGTTATTTTGTAATTAGTCATTTTAATTAGAAATCAATGTTTTCTTTCGTGCCGGCTTAGGTAATACGTACATGAAGCCAGGAAATAGGCCTCTATCTACTACTAATATTATAAAAGCGAAAGTAACTCTGTCTGTCCGTCTATTACCTCTTCACGCTTAAGCCGCTGAACGGATTTACGGATTTTCGGAAACGAAATTTGGAATTGACATAGTTTGAGGCCCGAAGTAGAGTAGAGGATATAGTTTTTATCAATCATTATCATCGAATTTAAACTGTTGTAAGACATACTAACATTAAATAATTTCACAGTTTAGACTCACTTGTCTAAACCGTGTAACATGTCGCGCGAGTGACTAAAACAAGTGAGTCTAAACCGTGAAATTATTTAATCATTGTCATCATTTGAGAAGATTCATACTATATAGTAGGTATTATATTTACGCACGTTGCTCTGACTGGAAACTTTACACGCAAGTTACCCAAGTAACACCAAGTTTTCAGAATGTATGGATATCCGAACGACCGTCGTCCCTCAAAACCGATAATTCCAGCACACTCCGCCTTAACCAAGTTTCCGTGTGTAAACAGTCTCTCAAGTTCCGTGTAAGACATGGCCTTGTTGGTAGCCAAATATTTCTCGTCGTAGAAGATAAGGTCTAGTGACGATGTGTTCTGGTGCGAGTTTCAGCGAATTAACTTGTAAATTGTATGAACCGAACGCCTTCAGCAGAGCGGTTTTCCTTATACCCTGCAACCCGCCCCTTACCCTTTTCTAAGTTTTGAACCGGGAGTACAATAAAAATAAAAACATTAAGCCCCACTAACCGGGGTAAACCGGTTAAATCTGGAGTTACCATGGTTACCAGTACAATTTGACACTGGGTTAGCGGTTTAACCGGTACACCCCGGGTTAGTGTATAGTTATTGAATATAATTTCATAAATACTTTCCACAAAAATTGTTTTGAATATGGCCGTTGGTCGGTTGAGTTGAGTTGAGCCATTTTTTTTGGATAAAACACTAATGTGTTTTATCAAAAAAAAATATTTTTCTATTAAAAGTACGTAAGTGCCCCAAAGGTACAGACAGCATCAATGGTAGCGGACAGGGGCCGGAAACCGGTATTTGCTCCATATAAAAATACCGGTATTATTACGTTCTTTTTCGTTATTTTGTTTATAATTTCATTTTTAATGGGACGTTTTAAAAATGCAAAATTGTTTCCTAAATACATGATTCAGTCCTACGTAATGAGCATAAAAAATTTAAAAATATTGGGCTATTTCGGGGTTTTTAAAAAATACCGGTTCCGAGCCCAAGTATCTCCAACCCTGGATATCATCCAAATAGAGATAAATATATAGTTTGCGTTCAAAAGGGCCTGTATCTTTAAGGGCCACTTGCACCATTCACTAACCCGGGGTTAACCGGTTAAACCTGGATTTACCATGGTTAATGGTTACCAGTACAATTTGACACTAGTTTAACGGTTTAACCGGTTAACCCTGGGATGGTGCAAGTGGCGCTTACAGTCTTAATTGTCCTACATATAGAAGACATCATATCCTTTTGTCAAGCTGTTAGGTTAGAGAATCGAGTACTTACTTATCTCGCGTAGTGTGATCCGTTACTTTCGAAATTATTATCGGGTTTGTATACATACGTATGTCGGGATTTTTTTCTTATACTTATCATGTAAAGAACTATTACAAAAGATATACTATAAGACATAACAGTCTATAACTTCTTCTTGTTGTGCCATATCCTCAGCGGATGTCGGCGACCATCTTACGGAACTTGGTTTTATCCTGTGCCAGTCTAGACAAACTGGCAGTGTCATTAATATTGGACCAGCTTTTAATGTTGTCTATCCAGGTTAGCTTTCTCCTTCCTTTGCTCCTTTTATAATAAATAAATAAATATTATAGAACATTCTTACACAGATTGACTAAGTCCCACGGTAAGCCCATGGAGGCTTGTGTTATGGGCACTCAGACAACGATATATATAATATATAAATACTTATATACACAGAAAACACCCATGACTCAGGAGCAAATATCTGTGCTCATCACACAAATAAATGCCCTTACCGGGATTCGAACCCAGGACCATCGGCTTCACAGGCAGGGTCACTACCCACTAGGTCAGACCGGTCGTCTTTTGCCGTCGATTTTCCTTAAATTGAGTCTAAAACTAGAACCGTTCAAAATGTAATAAAGCGTTCTATAGACAGTCCAGTGACACTATTGAAGAAATGTTATATTATATGGACCAAATGCGTGGACGCACACACGCCAGGCTTAACGGGGGACGCAATTATGATGATTAAATGAAACCAGTTCTCTCGCTCCGCAAGCAACTTGAGTCGGTGGACCTTATATTATTGCAATAAAGTTTATTCTTGTTTGGCTGTGGATTATTCACAACTGCGATGTGGAGTTGATTCCGGCGCCACTGTAAGGTGATCTAATAATCTTTTATTTAAAAAATCAGAGGCGAAAACTGAAATTCGCAAATTGCGGAGATCTTTCTCTTTTACTCCAATGAAGGCGTAATTAGTGACAGAGAAAAATTCCTGCATTTTGCGAACTTCCATTTTCGCGGTTATAAGCCCTGGGGCTATTTCACCACGGTGACTCCTGACATTGACAATTTTGTGTCCATTTCTGGGTCGATATGTAACTATAACTTACTGTAGGAAAGTCATTTATCAAAAAAACGTATTGAAACGAAAACAAATAAAAACCGAGAGTCGGACTCGCCCACCGAGGGTTCCGTACTTTTTAGTATTTGTTGTTATAGCGCCAACAGAAATACATCATCTGTGAAAATTTCAACTTTCTAGCTATCACGGTTCATGAGATACAGCCTGGTGACAGACAGACGGACAGACAGACGGACAGAGGAGTCTTAGTAATAGGATCCCGTTTTTACCCTTTGGGTACGGAACCCTAAAAAAGCACAATAAGTAAGGACAATAGGGCTTAAGGCTTAAGCACAAGTTGTTAATGGACCTATATAAAAATAGTACATTATACGTTACGATACAAGTGCGAAAAATAGGAAATTCGCAACGAGTGGCGATAAATTAAAACACGATCGACGGGTTTTAAATCAACACGAGTTGCGAATTACCTTTTCGCACATGTATCGTACAAGCCGTACGTTTTACAGTACATAATTAGTGCACTTTGAATTTTTGGCATAGTCACGTAATGTGTTAAACTACGTATGGGTCATACATAATTCCTGTAGGCATCGCAGTTAAAAGAATTTAAAACTAATTTTTACGCTGAACATTTGTGACGTTTTCAACCAAAAGGTACCACATTGTCGGTTGTCGATAAGGTTGATTTCTAATTGAAGCTATATGGAAATAGCGCCTTACTGACAAGCGACAATAAGTACCCTTTTAATTGAAAACGGAACACTTACAGGCGTGATACATTTTTTCAGTACTTGAGACTCAAACAAGAAAACTCTGATATCTTTGTACCCGGGTCGTTAACTTTTATTGTATTGTCCACAGAAGAGACATTTTTCTAAAATGTGTTTGACCCTGAATGTGGTAAAATGGTCGATAGCCCGCGCCTTGTTATACCGATTGGAATTATGTTGCTACGGGATATCGATGTTGAAGACATTCTGCACTGCGTAACGCAGGCTTAGTCGATATCAAAGATAGATATAACTCCGTAATAGATGGATACAGTCTAAGGAAAAAACGTGCCTCGAAAATCAAGAAAATCTGATTCTCGTTCAGAGGGCGCTACTAGTTTTGGCCTACAGTCGTATAGATGGCGTTGACGGTTTCGTTTGTTATTTAACAATTTTAACGCATATCAGTGAAAGAACATGGATCAAAATCATAAAAAAAATTAATGCAAATAAAAAAAAACATTTATCTATATTTAAATACATTCTATCGTATTTTTATAAATCTTCATTTTTAGTTTTAAAGTGTGTCGACAGATGGCAGTGAATTTACTGGGGTTACAAAATTTACTATGACAGTACCGCTCTATGGTCGATATCAAATACAATATTCATATATAGTCTGTCTTTAGGGTTCATATATCATATCATATTTAAATTCGATTATGGATTATAGTATGGATTTGGAAAAGTATTCGAGGGTGGCAGATCATTTTGGCGCGTTGTTTTCATGCTGACTACATGTATATAGCCACTTTAATAATTGTCATGTAATTTAAATTTTATTTACTACTACAATTTTTTTGTCATATTTTGATTGGTATAAAATATCCTCAGTCAAAGTCATGTACACATACAGCTCTCCACGACACACTGTTGTTACACATTCTTTAAGTTGCTCTGCCATAATGGCACCGCTAGGTCCATGACACAGACAACTTCAAAATAAAGATTGTCAGTCACCATTATGGCTCCTCTACAGTCTACTCTACACGATAGCCCAGCGTAGGCCAGTCTAAGGGACGCAGGTGGAATGAGATAGCAATATCACTTGCTCCAGCTCTAACGCATAAATGCGTCCCTTGGACTGGCCTTCGCTGGGCCATCGTGTAGAGGAGCCATTAAAAGCCTCTATAAGGAGTTAGTAAAGCGCGTTGGAGGATCTGCCATCTTGTGGCCTAATCGGAAACATAGACATGTGCAATTGTACATTGCCAAACCAAAGCAAGTGCTACCATCTACCGTTCTCGTACGTTTTCTTGTACATAGTAAGTTCTGTCATCGCAAGAATAAACTTCACATTTACGCCTCACGCCAAAAATCTGCCGGCTCTTATTCTGCCCCCTATAGTTCATGCACGCTTACTATAAAGACTTCGAGAGGGCTGAAGTATATTGATTTCGCTTAGAGGATTTAGCATTATCCAGAGGAACAATGCGGCCAGCATTCTGGGCACCCTAATACCAAGCGATCACGCATAGGGCATTTATTTATTTATACGTTATTAATGTGTTCTATTGTGTTTTTCCCACTTTTAATTCGCAAATAAAATAATATTTTAAAGCAATATCAATATCACTAATGAGATTTAAAATATTCAAAGAAGCCTTGGGAATGGATGGAGATATTGTACAAAGTTACAAACAGCAACACTCTTAACTGTCCATCGGTGGACCTTATTCCTTTTGTAATAAGGTTAACGAACAGTCAGTTAACAGTGTGGGCGATAATACATAGACATAGGATGCTTTATTACGTAATAACATAGAACAAAACCGCGACTTGGGCGGCGGACACAACTCACTAGCAAAAATATTGAAAACTAAGGCCTCGCCTATATGACGTCGTCTTAGCGCCATTATGTACGATATTAATGAAAAGAAAATCAATTCAAATCATATTTATAGGTACATAGATTCAAGATAAAACCGTAATTCCAAAATATCTGTTTAACTTTCTTATGTTGTATTTGCTCCCTAAATAACTATACGTAACAATTGTAAACTTATACTATCTTGACTACGGATAGTAATAGTATCAATCTCACTAGTTACATGCTTAGTTATTTTCTGTATTCCACTACCTAATATAAGCATTATCTACTTTAATTTATATTTAGTACTTAGGATAAATAAAAAATATGTAAGCAACATTTCTGTTACACTGCCGTGTTTGCCTGTAATTGGGTGAATACTCAAGCAATCTTATTTTATAACTCGTCATTTATAAGTATTTTTTGTATTGCACCTGTTGGTAAACCTAAATAAATAAATGAAAAATCAGAGACTGGCAGTCTAGACAATTGACTGGTCTCTGGCGCTGCCCATGATTATAGGTGGTTCCCTGTAACGAGTTAAACTCATCGTGATTAGCAATACCGGTTCGAATGTTATTCCCAATTTGAATATCGGACCCGTGAGAAATGTTCTCATATTGGAACAGGGGCGTAGCTAGAGGATATGGCGCCCGGGGCAGTCACCAAGACCCCTGACGACTGACAAAAGTTTCCCTGCTGCTGCCTTTTGTCCATTTTGGCGCCCCCCCTTGGATGGCGCCCGAGGCACTTGCCCCCTCTGCCACAGGGCGGACACGCTATACATCAAAAATCACTTGCGTTTCTATGTGTGAACGGCACGTCTGTACACGCATCATGCGTCATAGTGTGAGTAAGTTGCTTATAAATAGTACTGAGAGGTCGGCAAACGGCCGTCAATCTGCTGCAGCTGTCGCGGGCGAGGTAGTTCGAGTCGGGGCGGGGCGTTGCGTGGCCGTTCTGTACGATAATAATATTAAGGGGCCCACTGACTATCAGTCCGCCGGACGATATCGGCCTGTCAGTTAGAACAAAAATTTGACAGTTCCGAACAACTGACAGGCCGATATCGTCCGGCGGACTGATAGTCAGTGGGCCGCTTAACGTATTCTGTGCCTCTGCCCCCCCCCCCCCCCCTAGTTACGCCACTGTATTGGAGCTATGATATTTGCTATCATTTTTAAAACGAAAGGGGATAAAGTAACGTGATTCTTCATACGAACGTAGTCCTCATTTACCTCCTTAAGAGTCCCCGGCAAGCTCGGCCGAATTGCACCTTCCCATACAAACGTAGTTACGTTCTCATTTTAAAACTACGTGTTGGATTGTAATGAAACTTTGCACGTACAATGACATGAGGTATATCTGTCTGAAATTAGTTTATGTTAGCTTCAGATACAAAAGTAAAAAATATAGCGAATTTCAGTTTTTCATACAGAACTTGTTTTTGCTTTATTTCGTTTGTTGTATATACTAGAGCTGTATAAACTAATTACAGACCTAGATATACCTCGTGTCATTGTATGTGCAAAGTTTCATAACAATCCAACGCGTAGATTTAAAATGAGAGCGAAACTCCGTTTGTATGGGAAGGTGAAATTCGGCCGAACTTGCCGCGGACTCAAAAAGATATGCTATATGCTAATGCCACAGAATAAGTAATAGTATTATCATACAGAACGGCCACGCACCGCCCCGCCCCGACTCGAATTACCTCGCCCCGCGACAGCAGATTGACGGCCGTTTGCCGGCCGCTCAGTACTATTTTTATTAAGCAACTTACACTATGACGCATGACGCGTGTACAGACGTGCCGTTCACACATAGAAACGCAAGTGATTTTTGATGTATAGCGCTTCCGCCCTGTGCTAAAATGCTTCTATATTAGATGCACATTATAATTTGAAAAATATTTATACTTACATATTTTACTGAAGCTTGAATTTGGACCATAGGTTGTAAGTTGTGGAAGCGCTGGTGGCCTAGCGGTAAGAGCGTGCGACTTGCAATCCGAAGGTCGCAGGTTCAAACCCTGGCTCGTACCAATGAGTTTTTCGGAACTTATGTACGAAATATCGTTTGATATTTACCAGTCGCTTTTCTATGAAGGAAAACATCGTGAGGAAACCGGACTAATCCCAACAAGGCCTAGTTTTCCCTCTGGGTTGGAAGGTCAGATGGCAGTCGCTTTCGTAAAAACTAGTGCCTACGCCAAATCTTGGGATTAGTTGCCAAGCGGACCCCAGGCTCCCATGAGCCGTGGCAAAATGCCGGGACAACGCGAGGAAGAAGAAGAAGAGGTTGTAAGTTGTGGAGTAAAGTTACGGTACTGTAGTGTATTTGTAGTGTAATATTCTTGGTGTATGTGTGCGTCGGCCGCGCGTATTTCTGTCTCTATCACGTGGACCGCGAATTGGCAGAAAAATGTTATAGAAATACGTCGCAATTCAGATCGTGCGACTTGAGATGCAAGCGATTTCCGTTATGGGGCATGGCACACTGTCAAGGGGCTTACTAACTATCAGTCCGCCGGACGATATCTGCCTGTCAGAAGGGGCCCACTGACTACCAGTCCGCCGGACGATATCGGCCTGTCAGTTAGAACAAAAATTTGACAGTTACGAACAACTGACAGGCCGATATCGTCCGGCGGACTGATAGTCAGTGGGCCCCTTTAGAACAAAAATTTGACAGTTCCGAACAACTGACAGGCCGTTATCGTCCGGCGGACTGATAGTCAGTGGGCCCCTTTAGTTCCCGATTCGCCAGAGTCTTGTTTCGACACGACAACAAAATAAGATTCGGGAAGGAGACTGACTATAGTGACTATAGGGAGCGTGCATGAACTATAGGGGGCAGCTAAAGAACCGTCAGATTTTTGGCGCGACTGGCGCAAGGCGTAAATGTGAAGTTTATGCCTCCGATGTAGCCCACAAGATGGCAGAACCTATGCACAAGAAAACGAACGAGAACGGTAGACGGCAGCACTTGCTTTGGCGTGAAGTGTTAATGTACATGTTTATGTTTCCGATTCGGGCCACAAGATGGCAACCCTCCAACGCGCACGGTACCTATTGTGACCGTGCACGACGACAGCGCCACACAGCGGTTGCAACTATAGGCTCGTATTTTGCCAAACTATAGTGAATATTACGCGAAACTGCGTAGGTGCCGTCATCTATCGCGTATCTTGCGCCAGCTCTGACTTTTTGATACGACACGGCCCCTAAAATTTTTTTTCACTTGTTATATGTACGTTTTTTAATCTCTTATTAATCCCTAATATCCATAGTACTTAATATTATAAATGCGACAGTGTGTGTGTTTGTCTGTCTGCTACTTCTTCACGCTTAAACCGCTGAACCGATTTAGTTGAAATTTGGTATAGCGATAGTTTGAGTTCCGGGGAAGGGCAGAATAGTTTTTATCAATCATCATCATCATTCCACGCAGACGAAGTGGCGTGCAAAATTTTAAATTCGAACGCATCTTTACCAAACGAACCGAGATACCGGGCACGATTAAAATTACCGTTCGGCACACCATCGCCATAGCCAACCAGATTAATAGTGTGCCAAATAGTCATCTGAACTAGTCGGACTCGCCCACCGAGGGTTCCGTACTTTTTAGTATTCGTTGTTATAGCGGCAATAGAAATTTAATACATCACCTGTGAAAATTTCAACTGTCTAGCTATCACGGTTCATGAGATACAGCCTGGTGACAGACAGACGGACACTGGAGTCTTAGTCCCGTTTTTACCCTTTGGGTACGGAACCCTAAAAACAACAACCATAGTTGTACCTAGTACTAGGCTATAGTTAGGTGGTATGTGGTATTAGTTACTTTAGTCCTATGTTTTACGGTACTTACGGTATGTCATATGTGCCATTTTCAACCAAAAGGGTACTTATTGTCGCTTGTCAGTAAGGCGCTATTTCCATATAGCTTCAATTAGAAATCAACCTTATCAACAAGCGACAATGTGGTACCTTTTGCTTGAAAACGTCACATATAGTTAGATTAATTTCAAATAATTGTCAACACAATTTAAGAATTAAAATTCGAACGCAACTTCAGAGCCAAACGAACATTAAAAATCGTTCCAACTTCCGTTCGGCCCGGGCCCGGCAGCCAGATAAAAAAGATAAATAAGAAAAATAACATAAAGATCGATACGGTGGGACGGTGCTACCTGTTTTTTCACTGCCCGGGGCAGTGGCTGCTCCGTCTTCTTGCTTATTTGCTTTCTATACGGTGTTGCCAGTTAAGGCGCTGTCTCAGTATTCATTTATTAAGTCCCCGGCAAGCTCGGCCGAATTTCACCTTCCCATACAAACGGAGTTTCTTTCTCATTTTAAAACCACGTGTTGGATTGTTATGAAACTTTGCACGTACAATAGCATGAATGAGGTATATCTAGGTCTGTAATTAGTTTATATAGCTCTAGTATACAAAACACACGAAACAGAGCAAAAGCAAGTTTTGAAACTTAAATTCGCTGTATTTTTTTAACTATGGTATCTGAAGCTACATAAACTAATCACAAACTAATCGAATATTGTGAGTGTTGTGTGTCGACCCGGTAGCATTCCTAGTGCGCAAAACGTTCAAGTTAATAAACAAGACCAAGTGCGGGTAGTTCGAAAAACTCGCGCGCCTAGAAGATGTTGATGTCAACTTTAGCCAGTCTTCTCCGAGACCACGGGGACAACGCCGTCCTCGAAACGTCGGAGGTAAATTTAAAACTATTTTACGCGATTAAGTCCCGTGGAGATAAATAATAATACATAAACTAATTACAGACATAGATATACCTTATCCTATTGTAAATATATAGTTTTAGAGCAAACTAGCTAGTCGTTTTAAAATGAGAGCGTAACTACGTTTGTATGGAGAACCGAGCTTGCCGGAAATCAACGGTCATTTTAAGTTGATTCACTTAAATGACCCATTTAAGGCGGTTCCCTGAGCCAGAAGGCGAAAAATCTCCTTATATGATCATGTTTTTCTAAGAGGTGTTGATATTCGTAGACGTGGAAAAAATATATGTAGTTCTTGACTATATTATCTTTAACAACATAGCTTCCGATACACGAATTATGACACTTCGCTCGATACAATTAATTCACAAAGTCACCTCTAACTCGGACTTTTAATCCTACTTTACTCGGTTATTTATTATGTGATACTATAAACAAAAAAAGAAGAAAAAACAATCTTAACATAAATAGTAATTTCATAGCTTTAGAATTTCGATATTGTAAGGTAACGTTTTTAAAATAAATGAAAACCGACAAAATTCGATCAAAATTGACACTTGGCGCGTATGTTCTTTCCCGTTCTTTCTTGCGAAATGTGACAAAGACAGCGGCAAACCGATGGAACAGCCTTAAGTGAATCAACTTTTTCTTGCCACTCGTTGCCATGGTTACGTTCTCCTGTTGTTGTTCAAACGATATAAATTATGATTACAAAAATTAAAACAAAATCATGCATGGAGCTAATTGACAATGACATATTAATGAAATTTCGAATATCGATCGTCAGAGATAGTAGGTACATACTTGCGTTTAGTAGCAAATGTATAAACTCATACTAAACACTAATGAATATGTAAACAGGCCCTAAGCAAGTGTACACGCTCGTAGGGGCCTTATCAGATAAAAATAAATAATTTGTAATCTCCAAAATGGACCTTTTTAGAATACCGGTTTCGTTGAGAAAGTTACTTAACCAACTTAACTTTAAGCTCAGGAATGCACCCTTGAAATTAAAGGACTTTAAAAACAGTGGCGTCGCGTGACCCAATCTGGCCGTGGGCGAAAACCACAATCTGTAAGGCAATTTTCAATGTGTTTTCCGAAGAAATTAAAAAGGTTGGCTTTGCGAGGCCCCCATAAGTGCGAGGCCGTGGGCGAAGGCCCCATTCGCCCACGCCTAGCTACGCCAGTTTAAAAAACCGTGTATACTTATTATTTATATTTGATTGAAGTTTAAATGTCGAGGACAGTTTAGTGTCGGTCTAAAAGTAATTTCTCCGCATTTTTTCTTCCATCATCTGGCAATATTGGTTGTATACTTCTATACGTATATGTATGTAAGTACCTATAGCGGTCGCAGGACGGATGTAGCAACAAGAGCGGGCCTTCCGCCGGTTAAACATTCAAAATCAAATACTATAATAATTAAACTAGCGACCCACCCCGGCTTCGCATTCAAGAATCACTTGATAGGTGAAAACCACATGAAAATCCGTTCAGTATATAGTTGTCGCGTTTATGGCGAGCATAATACATACATACAGACATACGCGGGACTTTGTTTTACTCGGATAAGGTGTTACGGTGTAGTGACAAGTGGTTACAGTCACTAACACAAGATAATTAGATAATTGCTGATCAAGTAGGAGCAACGAATTCTATTGATCGACCAAATGCCGAAATGTATTGCAAATCGCACCCGAAATAGCCCAATATTTTTAATTATTTTATGCTCTTTACATAGGACTGAATCATGTATTTTTGTGAACTTCGTATTATTAGATTGTCTCATTAAAAATTAAATAATAAACTAAAGAACGAAAAAGAACGTAATAAATACCGGTATTTTTTGTATGAAGAAAAAACCGGTTCCGAGCCTTGATTATCGGTAACATTTGGAGAGGTCATTAAAAGCAATTTCTCCGCATTTTTTCTTCCATCATCTGGCAACATTGGTTGTATACATCTATATGTATGTATGTGCCTATAATAGCGGTCGCAGGACGGACGTAGCAAGAGTAGGTCTTCCGCCGGTTGGGAAATATTCAAAATCAAATGGAAATAACTAAGTAGTTACATTCAATAACACAAGATATTTAATTAATTACAATCTTATAAGGAGATGCTTGTTTTATAGATTATATAATTTGATAAACTTGTGAAACAGCTTTAAGGGGCCCAGTGACTATCAATCCACCGGATGATATCGGCCTGTCAGTTAGATCAAAAATTTCACAGTTTCGGACAACCGACAGGCCGATATCGTCCGGCGGACTGATAGTCAGTGGGCCCCTTTAAAGTCTGTTATTAAAGGGCTGTCAACACCCAGTGACCCAGTGTCCTTGAAATTGATGTAACTTAAGCAATTTTTTAGGAAAAACTATTTGTTTTAGTAAAGCATAAAATATATACCTATGTTAATATACAATTTCAAAGACCGCGGCCGTACTCGATACATGATTGAACGAAATCGGCTCGATACAATATAATTGCAAAGATTGGTCTTAAAATCACCATTAAACGGTTCTGTCTTTATTCTTTTGACTTATGGGTATGCCATTAAAATTACAATTTCACAACATTTGAACCTAAACCGCTTACGAGTAATTATTACACAAATAATCCACATATTTTTTTATTTCAATAGTTTTCTTATAATTCCCTTCATTCCGTTGCTTAGGCCCAGTAACATGCGACAGTGCTCATTTACGCCGATACAAATAGACAGAGAGCGCGTTTTAGGTATTGACAGTCTCTGACATGAATGCTGACCGGTACAAAACACTTTTTTTTAATACTACGTCGGTGGCAAACAAGCATACGGCCCGCCTGATGTTAAGCAGTCTCCGTAGCCTATGTACGCCTGCAACTCCAGAGGAGTTACATGCGCGTTGCCGACCCTAACACTCCTCTCCCTCGAGCTCTGGCAACCTTACTCACCGGCAGGAACACAACACTATCAGTAGGGTCTATTTAGTGTTAGTTGGGCTCTGCTCTAGATTTGGAATGACATCCGCTGTCCTGTGCCCTACCACACAAAGCGAGATGTCATTCACAGTGCCCATACCTCTCTTTTGGACGTAGTTTAAGTACATACCCGGGTTCCGGGTACTACGGTAGTACTACTACCGTAACACTAACACCCAACTATACTCGTAAATAGTCAAAAACCTCCCCACAGCTCCAAAAATTCCAAAATTAACTCTTATATAGGTATCTTTCTTTTTCCTCGCGTTGTCCCGGCATTTTGCCTCGGCTTATGGGAGCCTGGGGTACGCTTAGCAACCAATGCCAAGAGTTGACGTGGGCACTAGTTTTTACGAAAGCGACTGCCATCTGACCTTCTAACCCAGAGGGGAAACTAGGCCTTATTGGGATTAGTCCGGTTTCCTCACGATGTTTTCCTTCACCGAAAAGCGACTGGTAAATATCAGATATTTCGTACATAAGTTTCGACAAAATCATTGGTACGAGCCGGGGTTTGAACCCGCGACCTCCAGATTGCAAGTCGCACGCCCTAACCGCTAGGCCACCTGACCAGCGCTTTTAACTCTTATATAGGTATCTTCGTACTATTTTCGAATGACGTATTTTTATGGTAAGGTAAGATATTTATAAAAAACCGGCCAAGTGCGAGTCGGACTCGCGCACGAAGGGTTCCGTACCATTACGCAAAAAACGGCAATCACGTTTGTTGTATGTAAGCCCCATTTAAACATTTATTTTATTCTGTTTTTAGTATTTGTCAACAGAAATAAACTGTGAAAAATTCAACTGTCTATCACGGTTCATGAGATACAAGCCTGGTGACAGACGGACAGACAGACGGACGGATAGCGGAGTCTTAGTAATAGGGTCCCGTTGTTACCCTTTGGGTACGGAACGCTAAAACTGGAAAAAAGTCAGACAAATCCGAAAAATACACTGCTATTTATACTTAATTTAATTACGTATTGAACCATCACTATATACATAAATCAATTTGTAATGTTCCTACCTATTATTGAATTGAATACGATCTGAAATCATCATACATCATTCGAAAGCGTAAATAGTATAATCTTACACAAAATGATCACCTTTCCAACCGGCGCGCATAAAAATTCTTCGAGAATTTAAAATAAAACGGTCGTAATGAGCGATTCTCGATGATTTATAACGCTAAATGATTGCAGAGGAATTAGCATAGCAGATGATGTCATGGTTCCGAGTGTTCCGACCCGGCCATGTTGAATCCGGCTACCCTGATTTACTACAAACATTATGAATATGTAAGTTTATATATTTGGATGTTTGGAAGTTTGTTTCTTCTTCACGCAAAAACGGCTGAACGAAATTTGAAGAAAATTGGCACATATATATGAAACCTAAGAGCAAGTTCAATTAATGGCCAAAGTGAAGAACTTTGTTCAGATATTTGTGAACATCTTGATCGCTTTGATGTATCTGATGGAGACTGTACCTAACACTAGTCTACATAATTAAGTTTCTTTAGATGAAACGTACAAATAAATATACATACCTACATAAGAAACAAAACCACCCACTTATTTAAAAGATACTCGAACTCAATAGAGCAAGTAGTTCAGTATTCTTGTTAAATGAAACAACAAAATTCATAAAAAATACATTAACATTCCAAGATCCGCTTTAGTCAAGTCATTAACTTACAAATCCAAATACAAAAACAATAAATCTTGAACAAAAAATCCTAATTAGAAAACTAACTGTATCCGTATATTAATTAGAAACACTATTATAAACAAGTCAATTTCCTTTCCATACATAATAGCGCCGCAAAACAGCAGATATACGGGACGAATTCCGATAAATGGTAACCCTGAGAGGGGCGAGCAGTATCAAGACTGGTAACTATGCAGCGTAACTCCGGTAGCCGCACAACAGGTCTATGGCACGAGGGGGGGAGCGGGGCGCGGGCCGTAGGAAATCCTTTACACACACATAGGAGCGCTAGTGTGCGCGCGCGCCATCCGGTTTTCTTTCCATGTGCGCGGGCGCTGCGCTAGTCGATCGATCAATGAGCCCGGCATCAGCGCATGCAACTCATTGATTAAGGTTATGAACGTGGAATTGTTTATTCATTGATGAATATTTTTATTTGAAATGAACGTTTTTGTTGTCTGTATTGTGACCTTCACGCGCATGTATTTGTACAGTGTAATCTGGGCGAGATACGCGCGCAGACACTTCGATAAGCCATATCGCTTCTAGCTTAGAATTATAACATAATACAGTCGGGAGGAATGGTACAGACACTTAGTATGGAAATTCTAAAGTAACCCGTTTTCAATTATCTCGATGGTTAATTCCAGTATGTAAACAAAAATGCCACTTGGTGGCTTGTGCCACGTGGTAAAAGGGCATAAACGTTTATTGAATACAAAAATAAACAGTTTAATACAAAAATATTGCAAAAGTACCTAATAGTCGATTAGTAAAGGTCGACCTAAGTGCCCCTGATACTACCTTCAGTCAACATCAAAAATAGCGTACCAAACTATATGCGTCAAAAGTATAAACCATTCTCTGATATCTTAACAGAAAGAGATGCTCTATATGTAGAACAATCCAACTGTTGCAGAAGCCAGAAAGTACTTTTAAACAAAAACTGTCAAGATAATATATATTCGGAAAAGTATTTAAGGGTGGCAGATGGCAGTGCGTTATTTCAGACGCAAATTTTTATGGTAACATTCAATTAAAAATAATAGTAGATTTCCCCCCTTCGCCCCCTTCCTTCCTTCTTCCCTTCCTCCTCCTCCTTGGCCTTCTTGAGCTTACCGTGGGACTTAATCAATTTCTGTAAGAATATCCCTGTAATATTTATTTATTTAATTTGTATGATACAATTTGAGTGGGTAGTTATTAAGAAATTGTCAGGTAAATCACATTTTAAGATTTGTCTCTATTCACCCCAGCCATCACTATTCACCCCGGTTGACGGTATCTTTGTTTGGGCGGGAGCGGGACTATTATTTGAATGACGGAGTTCTGTAGGATTTTTTTTTTCATAAATAGGAGAAAAACCCAATTGGTATTACAAAACCATTGGTATTAAAAATAAGGATATTGTTATAGGGATTTTTTAGGTAGGTTTAGTTTTAGTAGTTTTATTTTATAAATAGTCATAATTTTGTATTATACAATAAAAAAAAAAACAGTAAATGTTAGTTTGTAACACAATATAGTTTAAAACGTCAAAGTTATGATATATTGGTATTTATACTATTTATATTTTAACTTAACTACGAATTTAACTTCTGAACCATCGTTGTAGTATTGGACTGTGGTTGGGTGGTTGATGTTTGTAAAATGGTGGATGAATCCAAATAATTAAATGTTATATTTCTCTTTTGCAGAAACAGCAACATCAAACTTTGTTCAAACCCACATAATGTAGGTGAGTACATCACGCGAAAGATTCGTAAGTTAAACATGTTCACCTAACGGAATTAGGGTTGTCATATGAAAAAATGGAATATTCTCACAAAAGTCCGGACTACGCAGCGTACTAGGTAGGCAAACAATATGCGAACACGAAGTGGCGCGGCACGGGGTAAATCAATCCTTTGATAGCTATAGAAGTCTCCTACGTGGGCGATCTCGTAGCGAACGCCGCGCCGTGGGCCCGCCGCGCCGCTTCGCTTCGCGTTCGTGAGTTGTTCGCTTACGTAAGACGCAGCGTAACAATCCTGACATTTCCTGGACGGTCATTTCTCCAAAAATTACCCGGTGGGCCACTAGCCCCTTAACTCGCCAACATAATTATGCTGTACCTATAGCATAAGCATCAATTTGCTCTGCCTAACTCCACACAGCCGAAATTTTTTGCTTGGTTAGTTAGGTTTCTAAAAACCCCTCACAAAGGACAATATATCACGGGTAAGAGCCTAGCCATTAAGATGGCAATCGTTGATAGAAAACTCCAATCCAAACTTAAAAACATAATGCATGGAATCAGTCACGTGACTTTTCGTAGATTTAGACCCCCTATATTTTTTGGCGTTTGGGTCTCTTCAGATATATCGGCGCGGAATCGGCAAAAGCCGATTTTGCGAAAAAGTCGTCGTTCGGCTCGGCTCGCATCGGCCGACGACGCCTGCCGACGTGTAGACGGCTTTTTCGCTCTTATTACGCAGACATAAAGGTTTTGACAAAAAACTATGGTGTAACATGGAGGAGGCCTACGTCCAAAAATGGACAAACCCACATAAAAATACTAGTTAGTAAAACTTAGATATAATTTCTTTTCTGTAACTTTTTTGAAAATAATATATAAACTAAATTTTTTGTATCATTTATACCTGGGAAATAAAAGGCTTTTATTATTATTTGTTTGTCCTTTCCATATCTCGGGACCATGGGGTCCCGGACTTTTGGGAGGTGTGTGTGGGGCCGAAGCCAACAGCGCAGAGGCGCTTTAGGACAATTTAATCTAAAATATTATTAAAGATTTTTCCCATCGGGTTTTGCCGATTCCGTGTCGATATATCTGGGGAGACCCTTTGTCGATGTACGATTGTCATTTTCAGCGCCATCTGCGTCAAATTTTGCACTTATAAAACGTAATTGTTAAGAACCTCTTTCCGAATTAAAACCCAAACACCCAATTTACCAAGTAAGGCTTAGCCTACTTAAAACAATTCAAGTTTCATTAGCGGCTTCGAACCCACACTATGCCATGTGTCTCAGGCAGGTGTGGGCCGGCAAAAAACCAAGCTATAATGTGCTTTACATCCTTGTGTTAAAGGTGAACAGGTTAAAGTACAGTGGGCTCGGAATTCGCGGCGACGCGCGGGCGTTCCGTGGGCGACCCGTTCGCCCACGGGTCCACACCTAGGCTGTTTCTAAAACAGCTTACCAAGCACTGGTCTTCACCTAACCAGTATACATACAATATCAATAGTCAGGAACTGTTAAATGTACTAGTATCGGCATAGACACGGCGATCCTAACTGTCACACGTCCTCGTATGCAACAGACAATTTAATCATCAAGTCATCATTAAAACTCAGCAAATTCTAACTTTACCGTTCGGCTATTCTGCCATTATTATGACTAATAAATCATCTTAAACGTCAGACTATGGCAGATAACTGAGCAGAAACCCATAGGACGGGAAATCCTTAAAAGGAAATGGTGTTGGATCGGACACGTGCTCCGTAGGCCGGACAACCAGCTGACCAAGCAGGGTCTCCACTGGCAGTAGACGGTTGGGGAGGCCGTGTACTACGTACACGGAGGCGATAAGTTGAGAAAGATGCTAGCTCAACTGGACTCGACTGGAAAGAGCTGGAAGTAGCCGCTCAAGATCGTGACAAATGGAGGCTTTCTTCTGCGAGCCCTATGTCCCTAATAAGGGATAACAGGAATGCATCATCATCATCATCATCAATAAATCTTTAACAACTGTGCATTGAACTTAAGCTGGTTGGTTGGAGGCGAAGATTACAGAAGCGCTCGGAATGTTAAGCGAGCGACGGTGTAAATCACTTCTCCATGCAATGTTGCCGGTTGATAGTCAGATTGTACCAGTTGGCTGCGAAATTGTGATGGCCAGAGTGGGTTTGAGCAGCAATCTTGTACAGTGGAACCTCGATAGGATGAAATTCTAGTTACTAAAAAATAAAATGCGATTCGCTTCCCTTAAAAGCCCTCAACCTCCATATCATTAAGACGAAGTAACCAACTATTCCCTTCACGTTTATCCAGTACAATTTTTATTTTCATAGCTCGAAAAATCAAATTTGACGTCTGTAACTCGAAAAACCATCTGTCATCTTATAGTTATATCACCTTTATTGAAATTATTTAGTAATAAACCTCTGTAACTCGGAGAAAATAATAGGACTGTACTTGCGTGTGTAAAATTACCTCTCTAGTACGATTGTATGAATTTTCAATCGTTTTAACTCTGTAATTCGAAACCTCTTTGATATCCTCTTTAAGATAAAAACTCGTTAACACGAATTATTTGGCGTTTCCTTCAAGTTTCGTACTATAGAGGTTCCATTGTTTTAGTAACTAGCGACCCGCTCCGATTTTGCACGGGTTGAACCTTAACAAATCATTCACCCAAATCTTTCTGAATAATCACACTATTGATAGGTGAAAACGGCATGAAAATCCGTTCAGTAGTTTTTGAGTTTATCGCGAACATACAGACAGACGCGGCGGGAGACTTTAAAACAGTGATGCTCATCACAGCCATCAAGCTGCTTATTATAGCATACCTACCTACATTATTATCAAGGGGTATCACCGATACTACGACATTCATCAAGCGCAATCTAGCGTGCGAGAAAAAGAAGAGTCATGCGTAAGAGCTACCAAAGGATTTATCCTCTAGCGGCCCAGAGTCCCATCTATAAAAAGGTCTCCCATTCCATTCCAATTTTAATCTGACAAAGCAAAATTGCATTTGATTTTGCATGTTTGACATCTGGGTGGCTAGAGGTTATATTTGAAGCCAGAACCCCGAAAACCTTGATAACTTGAAGGCCAAATAATAATAAAGCATTAGGAATCCGACGGGGTTTTACCTTGGCGATCCCAGACATGAATCACACGATTCCCATCAAATCCACGTGTTCGGACCATAATTTATTCAGGCTTCAGAAGCACCATTAAACCAATCATGCGATATGATAATAGGCTAATGTAGCACGCAACGCTCCCCACAAATCATTCTGCGAGAACAGTCTTTCGCTGTTTTCCCACATTCACTATTTTCTCAGAAAAGGCTCACTGTGTAATTGCCTGGTCTTTAACGTTCGAATATTTATGAGGTAAAAAGGTGAACTATCAACGCTGTCGGGATTCGGGCTTCAAATATGAATCCTTTGGGGACATTCCACGAGAATGTCCCTTACGAAATGTTTTTGCCTTTTATGGCAGCTAATTCAATCAAGTCCGTAAAGCTCGAGAATATACTGCCAATTTGTTAGCAAAGTCATGAAATATTACCAGACCCAGCAATATCATTTTCTCAGCCTTTTCAGAACTATTAAAAGAACGGCGTTTCCCAAAGGACATTCTCGTGGAAAGCACCTTTGGTGGCTTTTTACTCTAGCTCACCCTTAGAGACACAACACTAAGCAGGTATGAGGACAATACTACGCATGTACTTGCAAAGCAGTATTTCTTAAAAGAAGGAATTTCCCTAGTTACTTGGGTTAGGTACTTGCTGTTCCAATCTCTTCATCCTTTATTATTCCTTCTTCTAACTTGTATCTGGGGCATGCAAATTTGCAAATACCTTAGACAGCCTACACTCTACTCCGATACCAGTTTTCCTTCTTCCCTTCAAATTTACATATTAATTTCGCCAATGTCAAAAATATGCTCGCAGAGCATGACGTTGTTCGCTAGTTGCTTTTAGTAAAGCGATAGCTGGTCTTTACACTCTTTACAAATAGCCACGATGGATCGCCGGGTATTGACAAAAAATGGTCAAACGCGTTTCTTCTTTACTCATACTCACCCACACTTCCACGTTAGTTCCCTGCATAATAAACTATATTACACTTTAAACAGCTTTAATAAGCAAAAAACAAACACATATTCCATTCGATTTCGCCATTTTGTAGTCTTTAATCGTCATAAGTCCCGTATTGTGTACGAATTTGCTTTACAACAGTCCGTTTGTGGTCCGTTTATATAATGAAATGTTAAAGTTATCACTGTGGCAGTTATACGAAAGATCCTGATTTAAAATATGATCACCCACTTCATCATCACTATTAATAAAAACTTTATAGCTGATTAAACATTAATGAATTATAAGATGATTTACGCGGACTGGAGCCAGCTAATTATTATAATGTTATATTAAAATACCTCAGCGTGTTTTAATTTCTGTTCAGGTTAATATTTGCATATTTCTGCCGAAACGGTTTGACTTCTGGTCAAAGTCAATTTCTTATTTAAATAACGCCGTTATCCGTATTCTATAAATGTTAAAGTCACATATACAACACACAATACAATTGTAATTTATATGACAAAGGTGGTTAACTTAATTTTAGCCTTCTCGCAATCAAAAAAGGCCATGATAATGTATTAAATTGTTAACCTAGGTATTAAGCGTAGATAATAAGAGTTGATTTGTCTTGCTATGTCACATAAGGGTGACATTTTCAATTGTGAAAAAAACCTTTTTCTAATAAAGATTTAAAAAAAATGTTATAGTTTACTTTTTAAAATATTCTCATTTCTCAAAGACAACATTTTGTATTTTTTATTATTCACGACATACTTACTTAGGTAGGTATTTGCGAATATTTTTGTGGTTGAATGAAGCAGCAAATAGTTTATTATCGAATCAATAAAATCTACACGTATAAAACATTATGCAAGAGATATTAACGGCTTGGCCGTTTTGTTACTACAAGAACTATTGTAAAAGTAATGAACAGTGAATACATTTTCCACCTTATACGCCCATGTGACGGTAGCGAAACGGCCAACATATATTTTGACTAAGGTGTAGAGTTTGTGAAGTCTTGTAGAGTTATGGCGTGTAGAAGAGTTAGAAGCTTGGTTCTACATGAGATCTGATAACTCCTTGACAGTACGAGCCTTTGGTCTCGTCTTGGCAATATTTTATGTGAAAATGTTGCGGTGGGATAAGAAATTGTGTGCAAATGTACTTAACAGTTTGAGCAATGCATTATGGAGCACGTGGTGCGGGCGCGGGGGGGACGGCCTCTCGGAAGGTCGACCGCCTCCGATGCCTCGCCCGCGCCACGGCCCGTGTTCCATTCCATGTGCAAGCGCAGAGTCGAAAGAGTCGAAAGCGGAGCGCGCCTACGAACCTCTTCATTCATTCGTTCACTCATTTTATCAAGGAAAGCAGACAGTAATGCAGCTGCAGTTGACATGCGAATGTCACATTGGCTGCATACTCCGAGAGCGCTTAAATGACTAAACGCAAAACTGAGGCAATAAATCCGAGGGCCTACCGCGAACACCGCAGTTCGCAAACGGGCATCTTTCTCATTTACTCCAATTAGGGCGTAATTGGAGTGACAAAGATAATTGCTCGAAAACGAACTTCGATTTTCGCGGTTATAGCCCCTCTCGTAGGCAGAATCACTACGCCAAAGACTCTAATCTGTTAAACAAAAGCCATAGTTTATTTTTTGTGAGCGCGTGGCCATTGTGTCTGAGCGCGTGCCACGCGCTAAAATCATTTGAGAAGATTCAAACTATACATATACTGGTTAAGATCTGTGAGGCATAGTTAGAAAGTTAGATTAGTTAGGTACTGGTTTTGTTCATATTTCGACTAGAGATTGGTTGAGAATAACATTGCGCACGCCCTCCGTCGACCGCTACTCGGAATTTATATAATCACCTTCAGTTCCGACACCAGTTCAAAATAATCCTGTATCCATACGAAGTTTTGATATTGCAACAGATGTAGGTAACAAGCAAAGCATTTGAAAAGTTTTAACCAGACTATAATCAACTAATAGCGACCCGCCCCGGCTTCGCACGGGTAGTTCATCCAATTTACACAAAACCTTAACAAATTATACACCTAAACCTTCCTCAAGAATCACTCTATTGATAGGTGAAATCCGCATGGAAATCCGTTCAGTAGTTTTTGAGTTTATCGCGAACATACAGACATACATATAGACAGACGAAGCAGGGGACTTTGCTTTATTATAACTAGCGTCCCGCCCCGGCTTTGCACGGGTAAACCTTAACAAATTATACACCTAAACCTTCCTCAAGAATCACTCTATTGATAGGTGAAATCCGTTCAGTAGTTTTTGAGTTTATTGCGAACATACAGACATACATATAGACAGACGAGGCAGGGGACTTTGCTTTATTATAACTATAGCGTCCCGCTCCGGCTTTGCACGGGTAAACCTTAACAAATTATACACCTAAACCTTCCTCAAGAATCACTCTATTGATAGGTGAAATCCGCATGGAAATCCGTTCAGTAGTTTTTGAGTTTATCGCGAACATACAGACATACATATAGACAGACGAGGCAGGGGACTTTGCTTTATTATAATTATAGCGTCCCGCTCCGGCTTTGCACGTGTAAACCTTAACAAATTATACACCTAAACCTTCCTCAAGAATCACTCTATTGATAGGTGAAATCCGCATGGAAATCCGTTCAGTAGTTTTTGAGTTTATCGCGAACATACAGACATACATATAGACAGACGAGGCAGGGGACTTTGCTTTATTATAACTATAGCGTCCCGCCTCGGCTTTGCACGGGTAAACCTTAACAAATTATACACCTAAACCTTCCTCAAGAATCACTCTATTGATAGGTGAAATCCGCATGGAAATCCGTTCAGTCGTTTTTGAGTTTATCGCGAACATACAGACATACATATAAACAGACGAGGCAGGGGACTTTGCTTTATTATAACTATAGCGTCCCGCTCCGGCTTTGCACGGGTAAACCTTAACAAATTATACACCTAAACCTTCCTCAAGAATCACTCTATTGATAGGTGAAATCCGCATGGAAATCCGTTCAGTAGTTTTTGAGTTTATCGCGAACATACAGACATACATATAGACAGACGAGGCAGGGGACTTTGCTTTATTATAACTATAGCGTCCCGCCTCGGCTTTGCACGGGTAAACCTTAACAAATTATACACCTAAACCTTCCTCAAGAATCACTCTATTGATAGGTGAAATCCGCATGGAAATCCGTTCAGTCGTTTTTGAGTTTATCGCGAACATACAGACATACATATAGACAGACGAGGCAGGGGACTTTGCTTTATTATAACTATAGCGTCCCGCCTCGGCTTTGCACGGGTAAACCTTAACAAATTATACACCTAAACCTTCCTCAAGAATCACTCTATTGATAGGTGAAATCCGCATGGAAATTCGTTCAGTCGTTTTTGAGTTTATCGCGAACATACAGACATACATATAGACAGACGAGGCAGGGGACTTTGCTGTATTATAACTAGCGTCCCGCCCCGGCTTTGCACGAGTAAACCTTAACAAATTATACACCTAAACCTTCCTCAAGAATCACTCTATTAATAGGTGAAAACCCCATGAAAATCCGTTCAGTAGTTTTTAAGTTTATCGCGAACATACAGACATACATATAGACAGACGAGGCAGGGGACTTTGCTTTATTATAACTAGCGTCCCGCCCCGGCTTTGCACGGGTAAACCTTAACAAATTATACACCTAAACCTTCCTCAAGAATCACTCTATTGATAGGTGAAATCCGCATGGAAATCCGTTCAGTCGTTTTTGAGTTTATCGCGAACATACAGACATACATATAGACAGACGAGGCAGGGGACTTTGCTGTATTATAACTAGCGTCCCGCCTCGGCTTTGCACGGGTAAACCTTAACAAATTATACACCTAAACCTTCCTCAAGAATCACTCTATTGATAGGTGAAATCCGCATGGAAATCCGTTCAGTAGTTTTTGAGTTTATCGCGAACATACAGACATACATATAGACAGACGAGGCAGGGGACTTTGCTTTATTATAACTATAGCGTCCCGCCTCGGCTTTGCACGGGTAAACCTTAACAAATTATACACCTAAACCTTCCTCAAGAATCACTCTATTGATAGGTGAAATCCGCATGGAAATCCGTTCAGTCGTTTTTGAGTTTATCGCGAACATACAGACATACATATAGACAGACGAGGCAGGGGACTTTGCTGTATTATAACTAGCGTCCCGCCCCAGCTTTGCACGGGTAAACCTTAACAAATTATACACCTAAACCTTCCTCAAGAATCACTCTATTAATAGGTGAAAACCCCATGAAAATCCCTGCAGTAGTTTTTGAGTTTATCGCCAACATACAGACATATAGACAGACGGTGCAGGGGATTTTATTTTATAATATGCATAGATATGTAGGTATTGATTGATAATCATCTCTTTATTTTAGAAAATTGGTTGGAATTAGAAATTGACACCTCAAATCAATTGACACCTCATTCACTGAAATCATCTCATTAGTCTTTACACTACAGTGGAACACATGACTCGCAAAAGTACCTACATAATATTTAGCAATATGTTCGCTCGTAGGTTTGCCCGTTGTTCAAAACAAGTTATAATCACCCTTTTTAATGGTGGCCAATTACTTACATCATCATCATCATCATCATCTCACTTGTTATTCTCTTGTCGGTGGAGTATCTTTCAGCTTTCCCTATCCTATTTCTCTTTGACTTTTTGATACAACACGACCCCTACTTTTTCTTTAACTTGTTCTAAAAAGCTGCGTCTGGGTTTTCCTCTACCCCGCTTGCTTCCTATCCGCCCCTCCAGGATAGTTTTAAAGAAGTAGTCGTATCGTATTAAGACACGTGTGTTCAGAATTACTATGTAATTGCCAATTACTATGGAGTGGCAAATAAAATAACCCTAGCAGTCACCTCACACCTTAGTACTGAACACCTGTACATATTACTTGCTAATAATAATCTCATTTGTACGACTAAGGTCATATGATGAACGTAGGCAGGTCCCATGAATGGAACAAGCGTCAAGTCCATTCAAAGAGATCCTTCATATTACGTAACCGCTGATAAATATTATTCGATTAATTAAAAATACTGCTGCAATATGTACCAGCCGGTCATTTATCTCAATAGTTATATAAGTCTGTACATTTAAATACCTACGTTCCGTATCAGTTTCAGCTTAAGTCCCCGGCAAGCTCGGCCGAATTACACCTAGCCATACAAACGGAGTTTCGTTCTCATTTTAAAACTACGTGTTGGATTGTTATGAAACTTTGCACGTACAATAGCATGAATGAGGTAATATCTAGGTCTGTAATTAGTTTATATAGCTCTAGTATACAAAACACACGAAATAGGGCAAAAAAAGTTTTGTATGAAAAACTTAAATTCGCTATAGTTTTTTAACTATGGAATCTGAAGTTACATAAACTAATTACAGACCTAGATATACCTTATCCTATTGTAAGTACAAAGTTTCAGAGCAATCTAGCTAGTCGTTTTAAAATGAGAGCGTAACTACGTTTGTATGGAGAACCGAGATGGCCGGGGACTCTTAAACTATGGTGTGGCGCTACATTTGTGACGTTTTTAACCAAAAGGTACCACATTGTCGCTTGTCGATAAGGTTGATTTTAAATTATAACTATATGGAAATAGCGCCTTATTGGCAACCGACAATAAATACCCTTTTGATTGAGAAAGGCACATTTATGATTATGTTTTTTTTTTTTTCATTTATTTTTCAAAGGCACATATATATACATAATTAATTTCAAAATTACTCGCCAAACTGCATATGCAGTTTGTTGGCGAGAAAGCGCTCTTTTTTACAATTTTATGCACCTACTTAAGTTGCTATCTTACTATGCTTACCCTAAGTTTGACATTAAAGTTAGTCTTAGAAAAAATATACCTATATAATAAAGTAATAATGTATATGATTATGCGTACGTCCAGTGACCTTGTCGCCTGAAAGTACGGGGCTACTTAGAGTCAAATCCGGTAGTTCTGATTTTTTGTAGACTTGTTTATAATATTGGCCCAACCCAATGAATAATCCAAGATTGTGACCTCGAGCGCCGAACGCAACTTTCTCAAAAAACAAAAAATCCTCAGGACGTTTTTAAAGCAGATTAAATTTGCCACAGTACTAGACTAGAATTGTCTGTAGACCTAATAGTTTCCGAGATAAAGCCTTTCAGTTTATAATTTTTTCGAACTTGAACTTAGGCTAAGTAAGTGCAGTGACGCCAGCGACTGACTATGCACTTTTCTCTCAGGCGATGCCGCTTGGCACGATCGTTCGGTCAAACAAAGCTGATTTGGCCCGGTAGCCACGAGTTCGTACCGTTAATTTACTGACGTACTGGCTGGCGCGGCGCACCACCAGTGCAGCACAAAGCATCCTGGCAGGATCGCCATGTGATGTAGGACGTTAATTAAGACAACCAATTGGTTATGTGTGTCTTTATTTTGGATAATGTTTCTAAGTGCTAGCGTGTATATAATACGAGGCTACGTAAGAGTGTGCGTGGCTTGGCGCACACTACACCTACTCCCCAAAAAAGGGGGGGGGACAGGGTCGGCTCCCCAGGTCCAATCTATGCTATATTTTTTCCTGCGCTTAGCAACTAGGGCAAGTTATAATTATAGCATTTACGTATAATTTAGGGGCACGAAATTCGTTTTTGAAATAGTCGTTATACCTGTTCATACAAAAAACTGATTTTTCACAATAAAATAAATTAAAATTATATGTATTTTATGACAATTTTGGCCTTTACAATCACAGTGTGGCGATTTGCACTAATGTAAGTATAAAGTTACCATGGATTATATAAAAAAAAATATCAAAAAAAATTGTAAACTTCGTTTCATACTGTTCTATGTTGGGGAGTTGGGAATCATACCTACTTATTCTTCCATTTACTCCGGTCCTGGGCAGTTTGGACCCCATCCCCAATACACCCAAGTGTTGCTCCACGTAACGGCGCCAAGTAAAAGGGCGACCATGTTTCCGTTTACCTGGCATCTTCCAGGTCAGGGCCTTTTGGATAGGTGGGTGTCAGGTTACCTGAGGATATGCCCAATCCAATGCCATTTCCGCGTCTGGATCTCCTAACTCTTCTACATCTACTTTTGACATAGAAATAGTATATACAATACAAATAGTTATAGACGCGCCATCGAGCGAACGGGAGTAAGAGAAAGAGAAAGAATATTCATATAAAATTTGGGCAGCATAGTATTTTTTTCTTTCACTTTTATAAATTTCGGTATTTTGCCATCGCCTCCTACCTATGATGCCACCCGGTCGGTGATAAGTACAAAGCATGGCACTATTTTCTCTTATAGGAATCGCAATAAGACTTATCTTTCTCTATCAAGGAGTGTCAGGCCCTTGACTTTTGACTATAATATTGTTTACCAAAGACTGATGTATTATGTTACTTAAATACTCTTTATCAACAAATTGTTTTTAAACATGTGCTTGATTAAACTTTTTAGGTAGTTGACTTTCGGTTGATACCTAGACCGTGATTTCTGTCATGTCCTTTCTACAACTGTCATATAGGTATTGGGTAACGGTAATCGGGTAATTGGGTAATCGGGTGATTCGTCTCCTCGTTTGCCTCCTCTCAAATAACTCTTCTAAAATGAAACAGTATATAATACACGCGTCTATTAGTGGCAAAGACGCGACGAACTGAGGCTCATTCAATCTCTTATCTCAGCAAACATCCGGTATTATTTTTTGTCGTAACCAGTAGGTATTTGGAGTACAATTATCAAACGATTTAGGTACACGACGATACGTTAAACGAGCCGTTATCACTTGCGAAAGATAATTAATGTTCAAAACAATACTATTTATCACTCCGTAAGACAAGTTATTTCGTAATACAGACGTTCGGTTACTTTGCCTAAGGAATGAATTATTTGCTTTTACTAATTGTCAATCAGTTGACGAGTTCCTGGAATATGATTACGCTCGGTCATAAGTTTAAGTTCACTCATGGACCTCATGGTTCACTGCATGATTTCGGTACTGATCAATTTTTGCAGTGTTGACGTCCAAATTTATTTGCAACTAAGCTAAGTACCTAATTAATTTGTTACTACGAGTAAAAGTTTTGTACCGAAAAAATAATGTAAATTCCGCACCTCAAAAGGAAAAAACGGAACCTTTATAGGATCACTCGTGCGTGTGTCTGTCTGTCCGTCTGTCACAGCCTATTTTCTCCGAAACTACTGGACCAATTAAGTTGAAATTTGGTACACATACGTAAGTTTGTGACCCAAAGACGGACATGTAACGTAAACAAATAAATTTTAAACATGGGGGCCACTTTGGGGGGGTAAATGGGAAAATTAAATAATTAAGTTTTTAAAACTATATCGTGTTTGTTGTTTCCTTTAAATGAAATGAGCTAACTTAAGGTTTTAAGGTACTTTCCCTCCAGGGGGCCAGTTCTCGAACGGTATTAGTCTAATAATTAGTGTGTTGCCATGGTAACCCATTGCCATGGTATACGACTTTTAATATTAGTCTAATACCGTTCGAGAAATAGGCCCCAGGGCCCATTAATTTTTTCCACACTGTATATAATATATATTTAGTATTTATTTACGTATTTTATTTACTTTGACATTCTGGTTAGTTTACTTTTAAAATGTTATTGTGTATTTCGTAAGTTTGTCTATCTAATTTGTATTCTCCCCTCATATACTCGAAGGTTAGCTGGTAGAGATCCCTTATAGGGATAAGTTCGCCTTTGTACCTCTATTTGAGAAATAGACTATTTCTGTATATTTTATGTAACCCTGTGTTGTGTACAATAAAGCGATTACCTAGTAAAACACTATAACATCGCCCTTCCACATAACTTTGCCCAACGCGTCAGTTCATTAAAAGCGAAATAACTTAAAAGTAGGTTATTTCACTTTTACTGAACTGTGACGCGGCGCGGTGGGCAAAGTTATGTTGAAGGGCAATGTTATAGTGTTTTTACTACTACTACTTTAAGTCATGTGTCAGTTAATTCCAATTTTAGATAAAGATTGCCCTGCTTTCCACGTAAAAATATAAGTGAAGTGAAGGCTATACGTAGGTAATATAAGTTTAGTATAGGAGGATCGACTTTAAATGGCCACGAGTAGGTGCCGCGACAGCGGATGGAAAGCGAACCACGCTTCCGCCTCAGAGTGGCACCCACAGATTACCTCACGATAGACCCTTGTCACAGAATAAGTAATAGTATTATCATACAGAACGGCGGCGCACCGCCCCGCCCCGATTCGAATAACCTCGCCCCGCGACAGCAGATTGACGGACCTCAGTACTGTTTTTAGCAACTTGCTTACACAATGACGCATGCGGCGTGTACAGACGTGCCGTTCACACATAGAAACGCAAGTGATTTTTGATGTATAGCGCGTCCGCCCTGTGCCCTTACCTAGTTTAAGATTATAAAAGCCTAGTAGCCTTCGTAGCCTAGTCGGTAGTGTAGTGATCCTGGCTAGGAAGCAGCAGGTCCCGGGTTCGAACCCGGTAAGGGCATTTATTTATGTGCGAATATTTGTTCTTGAGTTATGGATGTTACTTAACCCCTAATTGCATAGTGATGAATGCAGCTTACACGACAAAAAACACATATTTTATGCATTATTAGACAAAGATAAAGATAGTTTATTATTCAAGTAGGCATATTACAAAATCGATATTTTCCTGTACAATAATTTTGCATTGAAATAGCATTGAAAATCGATGTTTTAATTTTATTTATTATTTTTCCCAGAATCAGTAATCAATTACGTGACACATATATTAATTTCGGACAAAAAGAAAAAACATGCATTTTAGGTACCTATCTAAGTAAGTATTTATTTATCTATATTAAGTATGTATATCGTCGCCTAGTACCCATAGTGCAAGCTTTGCTTAATTTGGGGCTACAGCGTGAGATTGTCCCCAAATATTTATTTACAACGAATGTTTGCTCATTTCCCATGTGTTTCCCATTTCCCACCGACCGGTTGAAGTCGGGCCGCGTCGGAGCGCATTTTCAATGAAAATTATGTATGGCAGAAGCGATGGCGTCCGCGAGAAAGCGACCGGCATGTGGTAGGCTTTTTTGCAGGTGCTTAACAATAGACACAGGATTAGCCATTCGGGGCCCGCTTGAAATCGAAAGAATATCCGCGGGCGTGCATCCGCTCGTCGGCGAAGTACGAGCCTTATGCTCGATCTAGTGGTTGCGCTCGATCGGGCCGCCTCCGCCTCCAGAATAACAAATGAAACCTGATTTCTATCGAGTGGGCGATTATCACGCCGGTCGCCGCGAGATTCTTCCAACCGTAATTACTTATAGAATAACACCGATTTATACTATACTACAGAGTAATAAAAAAGGGTCTGTGTAGAAATTAAGTGACATGATTTATTGAGTGTTTGGAAAAACTTTGGAGAAAATATTAGAACTATAAAATAACATTTGTTAAGAATTATTCTTATAAGAAACCTCAAGCTTTCTTGGTATTCGAGAAATCTCGAGGTGCTTATCCAATCCAATTTCCATGAACCACACAATGCGGTGTCACCACGGGTGTCAATTTTAGCGTCCATTACGGCCACCGGCTACCCATTGTTTACTCATATTGTTTCCTGTATCGGCATCGTGTTGCCGTCAACTTCGTTGATTCAATGGAATTCGAATATTTAATCGAGATGGGTATACCAGAAAAGTGTCCGGTACCTAACGCTATTTTATTAACACTTTTGCTAAGAAACCGATATCAGGTTATTAAGGTAGCTGCCATACGCGTTACGTCACGTCACTCACGTCCGCGACAAAGTAGAACTTTTTGTAGAATACCCCAAAAAAATTTGCTTCCATTTACTTTAAAAAAAAACCCATAGCAGAAAAATTATTCATAAACGCGTTAATTATAATAACAAAACTTCCGTGAAACACAGACATATTAAAAACGGGTCACTCACGTATTTTAAGTCGAAAACGCTCGACATGTTTCACTCCGTACCGAGGAGCTCATCAGGACTTTGCGTCGACGGTGACGGACCGGCGCAGACAACGCAACGCGTTAATTAGCTATGAATCTATGGACGGTATAGAAAGAACGACAATCTCTTATGGCAGAACTGTTGCCAATGGCAAAAGTGACCAGCTTTCGGCTGTAAATGTTCCTAATCTCTCCGGTGCCGCTGGGAAATGACATGAACCATAGAGGTATAATAATGTAGAGATGAAATTGGGGAGGGGTAACAAATAACCCTACCAAATTACGTAGGTTGTTTTTGGTATGTAGTCACGAATGTTAAAATTAAAACGTGTTTTTAATTTTGTCGCATTGAGTATGTCCTGTCCCTCACGGTCGCACGGGCGCACATCTATATAAAATACTAGGTCTATTATTATTCACAACGACGGGACTCGCGATAAAATAAGTTTTAAATTTACCTCTTTTTTTTACACGATTAAGTCCCGTCGTTGTGAATAATAATGAGTAAAAATCGTGAAAGTTTGAATCAGTGTTATACTAGGTCTATGACATTTCATTTCGGTGTATGGTGGCGCCGCCTATTTAATGTTTTTTGATGGATACTTTTTATAGAGATTTTGCTCCTTTATAATATAGACTGTGGAAATTTTCCATCGTCGATATAGTCTCCATGTAGGAATCTTTAGTCTTTATCTGTCATTTTGATTTATGTATTTGTAAGAAAAGGGATAAAACATAATTTAACTAAATCAGGCCCGTAAAGTTTTATGAAAAAGGGGGTCAAACGACTTTCAATCGACTCTACATAATTATCTCATTAATATTTGTTCCTCTAACAATGTTCATTTACAGTCGTGATGTTGACCCGCAATACAGACAGACAGACAATATTTGCAGATTAAACTGATCTCGTATGTTATTTTTGTACTACTTCCTTTGTTGATAGTGATAAAACCATGACGGTAGACAAAACAGACGTCAGGGTACATCGTCCCACTTTCTGCGATTTGGACCGATAACATAAACTTTTTCTTTATTTGATACGTGTACTGTACAATTGCACAGATTCTAAAACATACATGTACCAATTTATATATTGTTGTATTTGTTGTAGTAATTTTTTTTTTCAACCGAATTCGATAAAATTTGGTAGATATACAGGGTGGCTAAAAAATAAGTGCATTGTTTTGGGATTATACTGAGCAACTTTTACTATGGAACCAACCACGAAATCGGGAAAAAAAATCACCCTCCCATAGAAAATGGATCAGCCAATACGTATGAAACAGCCAATAATTTTTTTGCGATTTCGGGGTTGGTCCCATGTCCCATAGTAAAAGTTGCTCAGTATTATCCCAAAACCTCCCTTCTGGCAACGGGGATGCACTTATGTTTTAGCCACCATGTATGTTCTGGACGGAATAAACACGAAATCACAATTTGGGACAAAAAATGTATGTACATATTTGTCCGTTGACTTACGAAACTTCCATAGCTTACGTTTTTGTAACTCAGGAAAAGATTTTTGGACATACGGTGAAATTGCGCTTATATTGTAGAGATATGAAATATATTAATAACGGGTCACTCACGTATGGCACGTCGTCGGGTACGGGTACGTCGGTGGACAGTGTGGACGAACCATTAGCGAATGACGTAGTGAGTGTTGTGTGCAACCCATCATTTGACAATAATGCCGTAAATGAGGGTAGTTTCTCGCCCCCCCTGCCGCCACCGGCGCCCGCGCCGAGTCATCGGGCGCGGAAGGCTGCGGCCCGCAGTCTGCATCTGCACCGGTCCGTCACCGTCGACGCAAGCTCCTGATGACGCTCCTCGGTACGGAGTGAAACATGTCGAGCGTTTTCGACTTACAATACGTGAGTGACCCGTTGTTAATATATTTAATATGTCTGTGTCTCACGGAAGTTTTGTTATATTGTAGAGAATGCGGAACTCTACCTATTCACCAAATTTTATCGAAATCCGACGGGAAAAAAACGACAACAAAATAAAAATCGGCTAGTATGCTCAATACAAATAAGAATAAACGAAATAGCATTAATCAGAAATATCAGAAATGATTCAGATTTGAACAATTTGGAAAAATCACGCAGACCAAGCGGCGCCCGAACACTTATCGGCCAGAACAAATGTGGGTACTTGTGCATGAATTATTACTTTGTGATACTGTAGATAGTTCATGCTAAGAGATGTAGGTATAAGTATATTAGAGTATAGTATAGATAAACTTATATCAAAGATAGATATAACTTATATCAAAGATAGTAATAACTTATATCTACCTATATCTTTGATATAAGTCTATCTATACTATACTCTAATATACTTATACCTACATCTCTTAGCATGAACTATCTACAGTATCACAAAGTAATAATTCATGCACTTGTTCTGGCCGATAAGTGTTCGGGCGCCACTGGGTCTGCGTGATTTTTCCAAATTGTTCAAATCATATAACTCCGTAATAGATGGATACAGTCTAAGGAAAAAACGTGCCTCGAAAATCACGAAAATTTGATTCTCGATCAGATGGCGCCACTACGTTTTGGCCTACTCTCGTATAGAGGGCGTTGATGGTTTCGTTTGTTATTTATAATTTTAACGCATATCAGTGAAAGAACATGGGTCAAAATCATATAAAAATAATTAATGCAAATAAAAAAATCATTTATCCATATTTAAATACATTTTAACGTATTTTTATAAATCTTCATTTTTAGTTTCAAAGTATGTCGATAGATGGCAATGAATTTACAGTGGTTACAAAATTAACTATGACAGTACCGCTCTATCTTATTATATTCTCATTGCTTATATTAAGAGTATAGGCTATATAAAGAAATTAAATATCCTGACATCAGCATCACCCTAAAAATTGTGACATTTCCTTTACAGTACCCCTAGTGTACATTTCATTGGATAGCGTGACGTGACGTAAGTACGTGTCATTTTGTATGGGATTTTGAGTTACCAAAACGTCCCGCTTGGCGCGCTGTTTAATCCCATACAAAATGAGACTTAACGTAAACGCGTACCTATGCCAGTAAAGTTTTACCATTAACCTTACCTTTCCTTTACCCACTCCAAACTTCAAACTTCCAAAAAACCAAAAAATCCTGACGTGTTACGGGAAATCCTGACATCATCATCATCATGTCAGCCGATAGACGTCCACTGCTGGACATAGGCCTCCCCAAGGCTCGCCACTCCGACCGGTCCTGTGCCGCTCGCAACCACCGAATTCCCGCGACCTTCACCAGGTCGTCGCTCCATCTCGTTGGAGGCCTATCGGCAGTTCGTCTTCCGGTACGCGGACGCCACTCCAGAACCTTCCGGCATATGGCAACCCTACTTGTAAGCTGTGTTTTGCATCGAAATACTAAAATGACAGTTCGGTTGGCTAATTTGCTACTCAATTAAGTGCTTTTGTACCAAACATTTACAAAAATGACAGATTGGTCGGACAATTGAGCAGTATTGCCGCCGTTCAAATAAATCTGTAAGCCTGACAGGGATTATTCAGGGCCCTGAGGCCCTTGAGATAGTGCTGCTACAAGCAGCTTACACATGGCAATAACGGAAGTATGTCATGTATAGTCAAATAAAATGTAAGTACCGGTCATGTCAACGACTATAGTCTGTCAAGCCATTTCCGTCAGTAGAAAAAAACGGCAAAATTAAAAAATGTAGGCGCGAAGGGCAATTCGCCTATAGAAAATTAAAATTTCGCGCCTTTTGCTACTGACAAATTTGTTTAACCGGCTATAATTTCCAAACATTGTTTATTAAAATGCTACGCAATTATTCGTCCTTTTGTTGATGTCGTTCGTTCTTTTGTTTCATTGTATTCAAAATCATTTTTAGGGTTCCGTACCCAAAGGGTAAAAACGGGACCCTATTACTAAGACTCCTCTGTCCGTCTGCCACCAGGCTGTATCTCATGAACCGTGATAGCTAGACAGTTGAAATTTTCACAGATGATGTATTTCTGTTGCCGCTATAACAACAAATACTAAAAACAGAATAAATAAATATTTAAGTGCCAATCTTTATTAACATTTTTGAGATTTAATCGTTTATGATTGCAAAATCGGTGACAGTCGATGACTTTCAACGCAAGTGTCTTCTTGCCAGTAAAATGAATTAGTTACTACTGAAAAAACGCAACATGGCGAGCCCAAATAAAATCTTGTCTTGCCTATTTGCCATTAAAAACGCGCCTCTTCGTATAAGTGTGCGTGTGCGAGCGATTCTAATTTTGTGTAAAATGATACTAGCCAATCAATTATGGTGTCATTTAAAAGCATGTTTAATTATCTTCAAATTGACACGTTCTTGTGTTCACGGAAATATATTGAATTATAATAAACGCCTAAAATATGATCGCACGTCGCGCATTATGTCAGAAAAGGTCTAACCAAAATTGTCCACTAGTTACATACGATTGAACCTTTTCTTGGCAAATTGGAAAAACACCGCAGCATATTGTCATGACTCCATATAAAATATAACGACTAAGTAGTATAATGTATAATAAAATAATTAGAATCAACCGCGCAGCATAATTTTTCTCAGAATGGCCGAATCATTAAGTGACAGAATAACGTCCAAAAATGGGACAGGATTTGAATGGTCCGCTGTAATGTCTGCGTCTTAACAATAGCAGTTACGAATGGGTATGGTCAGGTAGAACTTTTTTGTAGGCACTGTATTAACATGACTGACCTTAGGTAGTTCTTATGTCTTCGTGATAAGGTTCACGATTTGTCAATGTTGATGGTGTATTCCTTCCATTCAGCTGCCGGCCAACCTTTGTTCTAACTTCATGAATAAATTATTTTTTTATATTCCTTGTAAAAACGGAGCTAAGTCACTTCGGCACTTGTGTTGTGAACCGTCGCGTTTGTATTAAAGTTCTGTTAATAACGGCTTAAGCGCCAACGTACTTAAAAGTGCCTTTTATAAAAGATGTTCTCTTCGTCAGTTTTCCCATAGGCTGCTGGGTCCATTCAAATTAATGTTCTCTAATATTTCCGTTTTGCTCACTCCGGAAATGATATTTGATGATGAGATTTTGTAATTATGTTCTAAAAATAGGTGCTTTTGAAAGCAAGAGACGAACTACGTAGTCATAGTAACTAGTGTAACTATATATTTTAAAAATTATTGCCAATGCGCATCATGAAATTGACCATGAGGTCCATGAGTCTTTACACTTATGGTTTAAGATTCAATAAGGTCAATACGGGTAAGTGTGGCTGCGGATATTTTGAAGCCCGACAGCCCGAGGAAGGACATAGGATAGTTTTTATCATCATCATCCCACGCAAGTCACCGTGAGAAGATATAGTTACTTTATTATATTGGTTACCTCTTAAGTATTTAGGCCATGACTAAACCTTGATCTTATATTCCAGATGCTAAAATGACATTTCTATTGACACATTTGGCTAATCTATCTGTTATATTTTAGTGGCCTAGCAGTAAGAGCGTGCGACTTGCAATCTGGAGGTCGCGGGTTCAAACCCCGGCTCGTACCAATGAGTTTTTCGGAACTTATGTAAGAAATATCATTTGAAATTTTACCAGTCGCTTTTCAGTGAAGGAAAAGATTGTGAGGAAACCGGACTAATCCCAACAAGGCCTAGTTTCCCATCTGGGTTGGAAGGCCAGATGGCAGTCGCTTTCGTAAAAACTAGTGCCTACGCCAATTCTTGGGATTAGTTGCCAAGCGGACCTCAGGCTCCCATGAGCCGTGGCAGAATGCCGGGCCAACGCGAGGAAGATGATGCTCAATTGCTCATTAATGTTGTTAAAACTGAAATATTGATAGCTTGTTATGCAGTAAATTAACGTGGAAGTGTACAGCAGAGTACAGCAAATGAATAGTCTTGAAACGCGTTTAAAACCATGCTTTAGTCACTTGACAATCCATCGTGGCTATTTGTAAAGTCAAGATATATCATTACCAAAAGCAACTACCAAATAACGTCATGACATGACGTTATCAGAGCATACTCCACAAGCACACTTTTGTCATTGGCGACATCATAATAAATACGATTGAAGCCATTTTGTTAAAGAAAAAGAAGAAAAACAAAGCTTATCGGTGCAGTAAAGACTGCAAAGCCATGAAAATAAATGCATCTAGGTGTCATAAACGTGACTGGAGTTCATCATGCTATTAATTTTGTAATGTTAGTATTGCTAGCTTAATTTAACAGTAGTAATAAGCATTGCGACTGTGTTTACTTCAAGCTCTGATAAACTATGACCTAATAACAAAGTAAAACTCTTGAATGAAACCGTTGACTACATAGAATTACAACTGTATATTTATAATCGTGAAGTCAATAAAATTAAAATGTTCCTTAATAAGTTTGCCATATTTCGGCACTCCGGCATCGCTTCATGGTAGGAATTCCAAAAATACGCACGAAGCGTTTTGCTTCTACATTTCTTATGCGAACTGCCAAGGAGTGGAACGCCCTGCCCGAGTCTGTGTTTCCGCATGAGTACAATTTGGAGCTCTTCAAGGCAAGAGTTAATAGGTATCTCATAGGTAAGCGTGCTCCACCGTAGACCACATCATCACTTACCATCAGGTGGGATCGTGGTCAAACGCCTGCCTATTCATCATAAAAAAAAATATATATATATATATATCGTAACCTCAAAGTAACCTCTAAAATTCACATATTAAGTGCATACGCACATACTGTTAGATATTTCCTAAGACTGTTCCTATTAGTAATATAGACTGGTTTAGTTGTAGGCTTGACAGCCTACACCGAGCCTAAAGTAGTAAAGTGAGATAGATATATATAGCTCTCTGATGTTGAGTACCTAAAGAGTTTATTTGAGTTAATGGTATTATTGTAATTTAATGTTTTATAAAACATTATCAACATTGTTATAAGTATTGTTAATATTTAATTGTTGATTAATACCAGTTAATGTCTGTAGTGTTATAGCTTAGCATACCTAAAACTGTTGATTGAACAAAACGCCACTGATATGAGAAATAACAAAACGCTCATACAGCAGATAGAGAAAATAGTAAAAAACTGTAACGACGCTATTGTAAGAAACGATATTAAAACCCACTTATTTCAGCAGATAAATAGTTTTTATTATTGATTCCACTAGTAGTTGTAAATATATACACGAAAATGGATACTAAAAGGTAATTTTATCTTAAACGAATGATAAAGTAACTATCGAGTGTTTTGAAACTAATATGATGTAGGTAATAGTAGTCGGAGGTCATTTTAAATGCATGATTTTTTCGTTTTGGCCAAAATTCATATATGTACATGTGTTACGTAATTGTTTGCTGATTATGGAAAAAATTGTAAAAAAATAAATATATCATTTTCAGTAAGAGATATATGAAAAATTTTACTATCATCAGAAAGGTACACTATTTATGGTATACCTATGATAAAGTTTTTAAATATAAAATAAATACAAACCCCGAAAAAAAACGTACAAAATCACATACTAAAAATTCTGGAATTTTCCAAGTTTTCCGACATTTCGTTTTTAAAATTAGACGTTTTTGTTGTGTAGGCTGCATCCTACTATTATTAAGTCACGTTTTCGTAAGTAATAATGTGTCAAAAATCAAAATCGTGAAAGTTTAAATCAGTGTACTATAATCAAAATCTTCACAAGATGATTAAGGATATGGTGGTTATGAAGAAATAACAATATTGGCATCTTTAGCAATGTGTGTATATTTCCATCCAATTGACGTTATGCCCCTTAAGCGTCACGTTCACAAGAATTTGGGTGTGTAGTGCTAATGGGTCGGTTGACAGACGTGGCGTTTATCGCCGTCCTTGACACAGAGACGTGTACAACACCTCATTGTCGCTGCAACCTTGCAAAAACGCGCGATAACCGCCGTCGTAGACGCCCCACGCCAAACACAAGTGAATGGAGATAAAAATACGCGATTTGTGCCAACGCGTTTATTAAAGGTTAGAAACTTTAATACGCTTTGGTCGCCTGTATTCGGCCGTCTCTAATAGAAAGCGGGCGCTCGAAAAGTAGCATGAAAAATATCTAGATTCTCCAACGTCTGCACGGCCGATGCAGGACGAAAGTGGGCGGTATCTCGGTGGCGCGACTCTCGCCGACCGGAAACCCAATTCCCGGATGCGGCTGCGCGGGGGGATCTCGCCGGAAGCTCGGTAAACGAGCACATCCGCTGCCGCCGCCCGCGCCGCAAAATTTGGCACCGCGAGCGCTCGCAGCCCGCTTCCGGCCTCCCCCCTCGCACCCCGACGCCGCTCGCCCGCGAAAATAGCGGCCAACCGCTCCGTGTACGCGGTTCATTCAGTATGGCCGCCTTCCATTCATAAAAAGGCGCAGCGCGGGCGGCGGCGGCGGAGCGGCGGGGCGGCGCGGCCTCTCCCGCCGCGCCGCGCCCGCGCCCGACGCCAGTGCGGAATGTGCCAGCGAACGGAACGGTCGTTTCGTCGGAGCGTAGCGCTAGCGCTCCCGGTTTTCCATTAAAATGTGTATAAGAATAAGTGCAGTGAACCCGCACGAGTTCGGAACGGTAACAAAAAACGCCGTCATCGAGATCAGGAGTAGAAATCAACGAAGAACTTCACCGAGGAAGTGAGTAGCGGCCATATTGCAGTGATAACCGCGCGGCGGGCGGACGAGAATCGAGGCCGGTGCGTGGGCCGCCCCTCCCGCGCCAGGTGCCTGCCGCTCCGGGCCGCGCCGGTCTTACGAACCTTCCTGTGGATTTGCGCGACCGAAATTCGGTGGTTGAGCCGTATTTTAGTGTGTCAGTGGTTGTTACGGCGCGGCCCAGGCGTGGCAGGATCGTCCGACCGCCAAGTGTTGTGTGTGGGGCTGAAGGCCCGAGTGCCCTTGTGCGATGTGTGTAGGAGATGTGTGACCGTGGAACGTCCGTTTTGTAAGTACATAAGGCAATAATGACGTGGGATCGCCCACCGGTCACAGTCGCTACGAGGCGGTTGACGGCGACAGTTTTCGTCACGTAGCGCGTAGGAAGTAATTCCTCGGAATGCGATGGAATCAATGTGGCATGAATGACTAGTAGCGTCGCTAGGCCCGCTCGCTCGCCGTCCGGCCGCTACGCACGTGCGCCCGCTCGCTCCGAGAACCTTCTCTACTACTTCACGTACCATCATTACGGATATCAACTATCCGAGCCCTCAAAACGTACATACAGACGCCTCACGCCACGTTCGTTTCAATGATTTCTAGTAAGTTTATCGGAACACGTAGATATCACTAATTTCCTTGACACCAGACTCATTAATTACCGTGAGAATGTAAACAAACGTGCTGAGAGTTCATTTATGAATCAGCTGGTCTACATTTATTCCCAAATCCTCGACCAAATTTACGACAATTATTTTTAAGTGGTGGGCGAATTTCAACGATAACTTTATAACTGAACATTAAATTCAAAGTTACAGCGATAAAGAATAGTAAACAATGACGCCTGTTATTGCTATTATCTTTAACGAACTTACAGATAGTTTTAAATTTAGACAAAACCGTAGATATTCATTGAAGATTTGATTATACAACGACACTGGCAAATGATATGGCCTCTAAATTTCGTGTCAATAGAAAACAACAGAGCGACTTGATTTTTGGGCTACTGTATTGCCACATTGACAACTGATATGCAAGGTGTGAGGGATCACGTCATGCCACTGTGACTACAGATGAATAAATTGCGGAATGTGTCCAAAAACAGTTTTGAATGATTCAGGGTTAGTTTCACTAAACTTATATTGACCGGGATATGGACCGTGATTACCTTTTGTATTGTTTTCGAATTCCCAAAAAGCCCCAAAAAGTGCTGAGTGCCCAAAAAGTTGTCGTAAATTTCATACGAAATTAAGGAAACTTTCATTTTCATTAAAAAAAATGCCAAGATTTAAAGCCATCTTTGATATCGTTCTATTTCAACAGACTGGTTGCATCAATAAGATTACCGTAAAACCATCAACGATAGTCCAGTACAAGATAGTAGGTCAGTTCAATACGTAATTAAGTATAAACGTTTTGTTTGGGTTTTTTCTTCCACATCTAAAAATATTCGCCATAGGAATACGACATTCAAATAACAATGAAGCCTGAACGAAGATAGTTACTTTTGGACCACTTCAGTTGGGTGGTTTTACGGTACTTTGAATCATGTCAATGTTGGATAGGCTTAGTAGGTACATTACATGGCTTCGTGTAAAAGCTGAGCTATGTAATAGTTATTATTATAACTTATAATAATAAGCCCAAACCACAACAGCGACAGATAATATCAAAAACAGATGCCACTTGTCCTGTTACTTTAATGTAGTTGCTCATGTCTGTAAAGGGGCTTACTGATTACCAGTCCGCCGGACTATATCGGCCTATCAATTGTTCGGAACTGTCAAATTTTTGTTCTAATTGATAGGCTAATATCGTCCGGCGGACTGATAATCAGTGGGATGGAAATGTATAGATGGCACGACATCCCGCCGCCACACGTGACACAAATTACTACGCCAACTAAATTGACATTACGATAGACATAACGACTTCAGCTATTGGTCACAAAATGGTCAATAAACTCAAATTATCGCAGTAAAATGAATCATCATTCAGTGTCATTAATGTTTAAGATACAAGTTACAATTCCAAATACTAAACCGGCAACATAGATGCTGTTGACATGTGCTTACTTACTAATAACCGCTTCCTGTCTTGGCGGTACGCTATCGGTGCAGTAAAGTACGCTTGGTAATTTTTTACCGATTCGTTACCGAGCTCCTGTATTTGAATGCATGCTTCCTTGCTTTCTGGTTGGCGCGAACTGTACGCCATGCCGGGTAGTAAGTAAAATCCTGCATGCCGAGCGCTAACCGCTTGTGATTAGTGAACAAAATGGCACAATTACGCACAGAAGTTCACGAGTTTGTTTTCACATCTTGTACATTGCCTGAAATTTTGCATCATCTTGTGAAAGTTGTTGTGCCGCAATAAATATTTTTGGTAATGTAGGGAATGGATATACTTCTTTCTTTTTTTACGCAATCGCAAATGTAAAGTATCTTCATCTGACGACGACATAATCTCGCCACGGCATAAACGTTTCTGCCTTTTCACGAGTGAAGATTCTGCTGTTTTATACCGAAAGCATACTGACAGTATACTGCCTAGTGAAGAGATCTGATCGACGTTAGTAAGCTTGCGGTAAAGTATAAAATACCGCATACCGATACCGTACCGCCAAGTCAGGAAGCGGCCTTAAGGTCAGCATTTCCCCTGACATGTGACATTTTTGGATTTCGTCAGGATTGCGGAGGGAGTCGGGCGAGTGTCAGGGTTTCTTAGAAACCTCAACTTACCACTAGAAAATTTTAAACTAACACGTTACGTTACTTAGTTTTTACGCGATTAAGTCCCCTGTTAGTTTAAAATTATGAGTGAAAATCGTGTTAGTTTATATCAATATAACCACTAAAAGCAGAGGAAAGGGAAGTGCTATAGCTACAGCATATGGTGATGGCGATATTTTCTTGACAAAAACAAGTGCTTAATAAAGTTAAAAAGATTTCATAGGCAACCCTACTATGTGCTTGACCAATAACGAGATGCTTTAGTCAGTATTGCCGGTTCTCATATTACGTAGTCTTTTAAAATAATTATGGTTTGGATTAAATAACAACTTAATGCTGAACGTGTATGAAAAGATTGCTAAATAGGTTGTTAAAGGGTCTAATTTCAACACCTTTCGTTAGAAAGAGATTTCCGGTTGCACTACAGAATTTTATAGAACGATTTACAGCTCTGTACTTGACCTGATTTGAAGCAATAAGTGATACTAAATTGATGGATTTAGTACTTCATAAATAAATAATTAAAACAAATGGCGTCCCAACATGTCAAATTTTAACGTTTTCAAATATTTACAAATAGCAACGATTTTCAATGCGGTGGATAAAAAAGGTTGTTTTAGATTCTCTTGATTGTGGTCTTGATCTAGATATCCCATCCCAGCTTAGGTTTATTTTATACGAAGCCTGGAATCCATGTGGATATAGTTTTAATGAAGTGGAATTCATTTATGTATGATGGTCAGGGAAAGTCTTCGATTCTATATAAAATCACAGACATATGTATTTATTTATTTTAAACTTTATTTCACAATAAAAAACAAGTACAAATGGCGGACTTAATGCCTTAAGGCATTATCTACCAGTCAACCATAGGGCAAAACCGAAATGTAATGTAATGGCAAATTACATTTTTTTTAAATACCTTACCTAAATATATAAATAGTTACCTACTGCCTCATGACTTTTGCTTTCCCATGCCTTTACCCCTTACAGCATCGTCATATCATGTAGCTTTACTCTCATATGAATCAATCGCAAAGCTGATTACATGATACAAAACTACTGGACATTTAAAAGGACAACTAACACCCATATTGAATCTGAATTATTATAGAAAAGTCTTTTACTATCATTTGTGTCAGGCGTGTCATAATATCTTATTACAGTGTAGTATTCGCCTTAGTCCTATCAGTGGTAGATCAAATAACACAATGTCTATAGACATATATGGAAACATTGACTGATTCTTTTTCGCTATAAATATGACTAAAAGATTTAAAATATCGACCAAGTATGGAAAAACGCAGTAGCCCTACCATAATGTGAACTATCCCATAAAGGTTGCTGAAGTCTTGGATGGAAGCAACAAGGACCTGTTTTATGATTTAGGTCTTTATACATCAGACATTATAAATTGATATTATGACCACAGATATCGTATAAAAACGAAACATACCACAGATCGACTGATCACAAGATCACTGCTGTCCAAATCAGTTTGCTGGATTTCTTCCACACAGCATACGGAAAATAAAATCCGTTTTATAAGCTATTTCTAACTGGGGCACCGATAGTATTTATCCAGGAGTTAGTAATGCCTTTCATCTGAGGCGCCGATGAGAGGAGACGTACGGGAAACCAACAGCATTGTTTGCAATCCAGCCGAGCGGAGAAAATATGTGGATTACGACCAATACTATTTATTCCCGCACGTCTATCATCCTGCTCATCTCCAGGCAGCCTCAAAAGTACCTATAGATGGTGTCATTGAAAAAAATACGTTTTACTGTTAAAGAGTACCCCGCAGACGAATTTGCCCGCAGGCCCGCACTAACCTTATACAGACAACGTGGTTGAATTAAACGATAAATTAGTAGGAATTAACTGAGGCAGACACTTCGCTTGCATCGTATAGCGAAGCCACGCTCATTTGTTTAGTGTTTCCATTGCTAAGGCGAGCATAATGATGTAACGAGCAAATATCTTTAATTAAGAGTACTGATAGTCTCAACGACCTTGAAATAAATCGCAGTACCACTGCGCTCTGCAGTGGGTCATTCCTAAAAATCCTGACACTTGCCAAGTCCGGCCGCAATCCGGACAAAGGGTCAAAAATCCTGAGTTCCTGACATGTCCGGACAAATCCTGACGTATGGCAACCCTAACCGATGACCATGCAAATTTCCAAAACTGTTACCGGCTCCTTTGAGAGCCCGCGGCTTCCAAAAATGAAAATATCACAACACACTTCACGTCGAATGATGGTCCCTAATGACAGTTTATTTTTTTTATATGGAGTAGGTAGCTGGGCATTTTCACTGTGTACAATTTACTTTTTTTCATAAATTCATCAACTTTTGGGTTATTTCTACTCAGAATCACGAGGACTGTCGATTTAACAACAAAAAAAAGTGTGTCCCAATAAAATTACAGTTTTAACGCATTTTCAAATACTTACATTCTGTATGGACTGTTACAAAACTGTCACCCCGTTTGTATAAAAAACTGGGGACACTTTTTTTCCTTGTCTGTGTACCATTTTTTTCTGAAAACCCCCAACTGTCACATGTAATGTTTGTAGACATTTATTGGAAGTTTATCACAATAATTTATTTAAAAATGTTACATTTAATTAATTAAAATATGGTAAAACATGGGGATCATCATTCGAGGCGAGATGCGAGAGGTATAGTCGCCTTAAAACTTATTTGTCAATACCAACGTCACACATATAGGACAGTTTAGGACACTACCACGAACATCGTGATTGAAGATGTATCTCCATCCTTATCGCTCTCGCTAAATTAGACAGACGAAAATGGAGACACCACTACCCAAAGTTCAAGCAGTTTCATCGCCTACACGGTTGACTGTTCTTAAACCTTATTGTTAAGAAAATAAGGTCCATCCATGGTTAGTGTTGCTGTTACACGGCCAGGGCCATACCCTACAACGTAAATACAATACGTTTAATTGTCATTCAGCACGTGTTTTTCATGGTCATTCTCTGTTTTTATATCGTTTTTATTTGCAGATAACATTTATTATGTTTAACATTGAATGGAGCGAGAATGGTCGAATATTAAACTTTAAAATACCTACTATTATAGAGATTCAATTTAATATGAGAAAAGAGTATTACAGTTCTGTATTTAGGCGTTTAAAAGGATTATAAATATCTTGTAATCTTTACAGTAAAAAGCAATCCTGGATTATTTTTCTCTGCTTTATGGATCTTAAATGATATAATGTTAGAAGGGATAAAAAAAACCTAAGGATTTTCTCATATTTTTCCGAACAAAATATGTTCCTCTTATACGAAATGCACTTATTTAAGTAATTGAATACTTATTTGGTCGTGGTTTAACTACCTTGTTTTGTCCTCCTAACAGTCCTAACGCCCACCATACAAAAAATGCCGGTTAAATTTGAAATCAATAATGAAGGAAATATTGTAGAATTTCATTTGTTTTGAAAACCAACGCAACAAAAGAAATGTAACTGTTCCAATTGAAAATGGTTTAAATTCCATTGAAGTCATTGATACTATGTAGGACCGTGGGCTTTACGAGGTTATATATATTTAATGATAAATTTAATGGTATCAAGAGCAATATTACAGGAAAATATTTCGACAGACGAGTATCAGTATAACATATTAGCCTAATGAATGTAATTATATATCTAATATACAAAGTAATTGACCCTAATGATGCAATGTAATTTAAGGTTGAGGCAGAGCACCTTTGGTAGTTAATTGTATAATAATAAATAACCGCTTAAGCTAAATTAAATTCTGTACACGGACAGTTCTTATCTCTATTTCTAATTTTATTCCTAAACGCTAAATTTATACAAGATAAATGTCAAATATTGTATTTATATTTATATATCTGCCTCACGTATTATGACTGTCGTATAAGAAAATTGAATATCCTGACAAAAGTCCGGACATCACCCTAAAAATCCTGACATTCCTGGGCCCCTTAACTCGCCACCATATGCTGTAGCTACTGCATAACCTTTTCTCTGCGCAACTCCAAACTTTTATCTAGCTAGTCCCCCCGCAATCCTGACAAAGGACCAAAAATCCTGACACCTCAGAGGAAACCCTGATGGTTGGGGAGCCCATGAGGGGATTTTTGGAGTTACTCGAGCGCGTCAGATTAAGATAGGGGGTATCCTGTTGAGTACCTCAACCAACTATGCGTCCTTGAAACCTAGCCGGGAGTCCAGGAAAGCCCGTCAGAAAAGTAAAAAAAAAATCGCAACCCAGAAATACTCGAGCGCGTCAGATTAAGGTATGGTGGATTAATTACTTGTTTTATAGTGCTTATTTCAATAATCTGACGATTTTAGCGATCCGCAAGCGAGTGGCAGGTCATAAAGTTGCAAAAAAAAATCACGACCTTGACTTACTCGATCGCGTTCGATTTTTATTTTATTTTGAAGAGAAATATTCGCGGTAGGCCCTCTTGTTCGATGCCAATCTCAAGCAAAGTAGGTCATGGTCACTTTCAACTTTCGTTATTTTATGACTTCTATGTATTACAATTTAGTATTTAGTTGTGATTATAACGATTTGCCTAAAATAAAACCGACCACACACGTATGGTTCCGTACCATTACGCAAAAAGCGGCAAAAAAAATCACGTTTACTGTATAGCCCCACTAAAATATTTATTTTATTCTGTTTTTAGTATTTGTTGTTACAGCGGCAACAAAAATACATCATCTGTGAAAATTTCAACTGTCTAGCTATCACGGTTCATACAGCCTAGTGACAGACGGACAGCGGAGTCTTAGTAATAGGGTCCCGTTTTTACCCTTCGGGTACGGAACCCTTAAAATAAGCTCTATCGCAGTCGCCCTAACAAGCCTAAAACCATGATGTCGTAAGAAACAATTACTTATACTGAATACTTACACAGGTTTAAGAGTCTACTACTGTGTGGAGTTTAGTTCAATTCATACATAATATGACATAGACCTAGTATTTACTATATATTGGGAGTTTTACCTAGTAAGCTTCAAGTGATTTAGTAAACTCTTTTGCGCTACGTGAATACGAAATAAGTGTTACATTTATGAATTAGATATAGGCAGTTATTTGATAGAGAATCACTGTTTCCTTAAGTCAGGCATTGGCGTGGTAAGAAAGTTTACGGTAATAACTTTTTTTTTAATTAATCAACTTACATTGACAGTAAGACCAAACATGTGAGATACTTTGATGCGTCTCTGTGGCGTTTTCAAACAAAAGGTAACTTTCTATCGGTTTAAAACTTGTCATACAATAAATAAAGCCCCCTCCGGTCCCCCACAAAAAATTACAAAACTAATCCGTAATACAATAAATGTGACAAGTTTATTTGGTTCTAGTTAAAATACTTCGGTTCTAGTAAGAAATGTGTATATACGAGTATGTGTAAATATGCGGAAATAACAATACGTTTTGTACAAAAACTACTTGAATCCTTGTGTGGTGTCGTTATTGTGACGACCGGTCTGGCCTAGTGGGTAGTTACCCTGCCTGTGAAGCCGATGGTCCTGGGTTCGAATCCCGGTAAGGGCATTTATTTGTGTGATGAGCACAGATATTTGATCCCGAGTCATGGGTGTCTTCTATGTATTTAAGTATTTATATATTATATATATCGTTGTCTGAGTACCCATAACACAAGCCTCCTTGGGCTTACCGTGGGACTTGGTCAATCTGTGTAAGAATGTCCTATAATATTTATTTATTTATTTATTGTCCACATATATACTAAGATTAACCTGAGGCCCTAAGGTGAGAACGAAAATCGATATTTCTTTATATGCCTCTATTGCTCGAATATGCTCGATACCTCGCCTCTGAGAATTGACTGGTTTACCTTTAGCTGTTAGAAATTGATTTTGGTTTGTAAATACATAATTTGCCTTTTACGTTTAGGGCACTTTTTTTACGTCTATCGAAATGCCTAATTAGTTTAAGCAAAGTTATGGAAATAAGGAGTTACTGGTACCATTTTTTCTGAAAACCCCCTAAGGTTTTCAGAAAAAATGGTTGCATTTACTTTTCTTCGAAAACCATCAACTCTTGGGTTTTTTAGACTCAGACTCACGAGTACTATTGGATGAGACAAAGAAAAAAAGCGTCTACAGTTTTTCATACAAATTTTGGGTGTCAGTTTTGTAACGGTCCATACAAAATATGTGAAAATGCGTTACAAAACTGTAACTTTTTCGGGGACATATTTTTTTTGAAGTAAAACTTCTTTAGGCGCGACTAGAGGGTAACTCAGATTTTTTTTCTGACGGAAGTAACGCTCAGTAGTGACACACGCACAATAGGACACACGTCAAAGTGACAACATAGCAATAAACGTCATCGTCAAAGAAGTTTTACTTAAACGCGCGTAAATATTAAGGCGGGATTCCACCAGTTGTGTGGCACTGTGCGGCACAAGCATTTTTGTACTGAATTTGATTGACACGCACTTTTTTTCTTTAAATTGATTGTCCTCGTGATTCTGAGTAGAAATAACCCAAAAAATGATGGATTAAATAAAAAAAGTAAATGGTACACTTAAGTGAGTGACCATTAATATATATTATTTTGTATTAATTATCATGCCCTACTAATTACACAACGAGCAAATATAAGAGGCCCATTTTTTGAGCGGTACACATATTAATAGTTCATGAATCATGAACCATCATCTTAACAATAATACAATCAAAGATATATGTAACTCCGTATAAGATACCTAAGTAAAGTCTAAGGAAAAAACGTGCCTCGGAAATCAAGAAAAAGTTATACTCGAAAAGATGGCACCACACCTTTGGCGAAATCTCGGGTAGATGGCGTTGGCTATTTAACAATTTTAACACATCAGTAAAGGAATATGGGTCAAAGTCATATGGCGTTCTAAAAAAATAAAAATAAAAAATTTATCTATCCCATAATATATAGATAAATATTTATATACATTTTCATTTTTAGTTTTAATCGTGTGTCGATAGATGGCAGTAAATTTACTGTGACTACAAAATTTACTATGACAGTAACTCTCTATTCTCTTTGATACAATTAAATACCTCCTGATAAGTCCCAGAGTAATTTCTGCAGTTTTAAATTAGGACCCTTCTTTTATTTCATTATAATTCGAAATTCGATTTTATTTTCTGTCCTTTTAAAAGGACTATATGGTCAGATTGGTCAGTAAAGTGAGTCTTTAAGTGATGCTGTTTTTAAGTCTAATCAGTCTAATAAGATTCGTGAAATGGGCCCCAAGAATCCAGATATCTTAGACCCAATCCCCATGCCAGGGCTCCTTATTTTTTTGCTCTAATATTTACTACTATATTAACTTTATCTGATCTCTATTATATACTATAAACACTCATAATGTCAAATATAAGCATCACTGAACGGCACCGATCTGTCACCGTTAAAAGTTCGCATTTTATCGTATGGGAGTCCCGATGTCCTTTTAAAAGGACACATTAATATCGAATTTTAAACTATAATGGAATATAAGAAGGTTTCAAATTCTAAACTGCAAAAACGACTCTGGGACTTAGGAGGAAAACTCTACCAATTAAAACTTACATGGGGTTATGTTGTGGCGAGTTCTCCGTAAGCCCGCGGGTGCACTGTTGCATAAATGATCCCAATAGCTCAAAATAGTTTCCGAGCGAAACCGGACTTTTTGACGCAACCTAAACCGCTCTTCGGCTTTGCTGTAGTTTCGGCCGAAACATGATGATTATCTATCCTAATACATACTTGCCAAAACCGAAACTTCGGTCGGTCACTAGCTCAAAGTGTAGGCACTCGTGCTTGCCAAACACCACTTCCTTCGTGTAAAGTAGTTAAAAACTGCAAAACCCCATTTTAACAGTTATTCAAAAAATGCTAATCAATATAGTTTAAATTGTGTTTCCTAAACCTAAACCTATGTTAAAATCATTTAGGCCTCGCACTGTTCACGGGTCTCTTTTTGGTCTCATGGTTGACTGATAGAGAATATTTGGCCTCAATTAAGTTCAGCATTAGTATTTGTTGTTTAATAGTATGCATTAGCGAAGTAGCAGTAAAATACAATTTAATAACGTTTATTTGACTACTTATTTATTCCAATGAGATCTTGTTACACTAATCGTTTCAAAGTACGGAATCGTTTGTAATTGCAAAGCTAATAGTAGTGCATTTAATTTGTCGTTTAAAAGGTCATATCTATCATTAGATCAACTATTTTTCTCAGAATAGTTTTAGTAATATCAGGAGTACGTGTCACGCCCACGCAGTTTATTCATTAAGAACCACGTCATTAGGAGATTGATCGCGTGCTATATGCCTTCAATTGATTAAATGAAAGGGAATGTATGAGTATGAGCGATGATCTAGTTGATAAGTGATGTCAGTATCAGATCCAACCAGAACATTAGTTCGCTCTGAAATCAGGCACGAGTCGCCGTGATGTAGTAAAATACTCTCGCGTGCTTACTTATTCTACAGAGCGAGCTAGACGGGAACGATCTGTATTTCATAGTATATGTAGCTAACGGTATTGTTGTTTTGTCCCTTAGGTGGGGACGATGAGGGAACAGGAAGGCGACGGCCCGGAGAGCCGTTAGCCGGACTCGATGGACGAGTATGGCGGGCCGGCGGCGCCGCCCCGGCCGCCCAAGCCGGCGGCGCGCGTGCACCGGCCGCCGCCGCCGGGCGCGCGCCCCGCCGTGTCCCTGCTGCGCCCGCGGCCCGAGACCGAGCGCGAGCGCAACGCCTACGTGGAGGCGCCGTGCCGACCGCACGCCCACCACGCCCACCCGCACCACGCCGCGCAGCCGCTCAAGCCGGTGACGGCGCAGCCCGCCGCCGTCGACAAGCGGCGCGCGCTCGCGCCCGACTCCATCGTGTGCGAGCGCTGCGGTCGCTGCCGCTGCGAGCAGTGCGCGCGGCCGCGACCGCTGCCCTCGCGCTGGCTGTGCGGCAGCTGCCTGTGCAGCGCCGAGGCGTGCGTGGACTACGCGTCGTGCATGTGCTGCGTGAAGGCGCTGTTCTACCACTGCGGGAGCGGGGAGGACGAGGCGGGCTCGCCGTGCGCGTGCGGGCCGCGGCTGGCGTGCGTGGGGCTGCTGTCGCTGCCGCTGCCGTGCCTGTGGCTGTACTGGCCGCTGCGGGGACTGGCGGCGGTGGGTGCGGCGGGGTACGCGCGCTGCCGCAGAGCGGGCTGCCGCTGCCCGGAGCCGCCGGTCCGGCCGCCCTCCAGTATTATCTAGTCCGCGCGCCGCCCGGCCGGCCGTGTACAAATATTTATGACGCGCGGCCGGGGAGGACTCTAGTGCCTGTGTGAGTGCGCGGGGCGCGCCGGACGAGCGCCCCGCGGAGTGTCTACGAGTACCTTGTAAATATAGTCGTATAGTGTGAATGTACGTGAACGTGTCGCCCGAACGCCGAAAGTCTCAAATTTTCTTGAGACCGTGACGTGTCATAAGAAAACGTTAACGTTTAGTATTTTGGATTCGAGATGAATTCAGAGAAGATTAAGAAATGAGATATAAAACATACTTATTAAGATGTAGATAATTTACCATTTATTTATTAACTGAATTTGTATTTATTTGTAAATAAAACGACAACATTATATTATAAATACGAATGTTTACTACATTATGTTTGTTTTTCTGTTCCTTTCGCCTGATTGATAGTGAAAACTTTCTGTCTAAGAGGCACTGGCCAAACGCCACATACTTTTGCCTGGAAACAAGCCAAAAAACTAACAGTACCTATATAACTTATAGGATCTAATAAATGTCCATAGAGCAAAGCTTTGATCAAATAGCTATGCTACATTAGCATGCAAAATGTTTACAAATTATGCATGAAGTGATCAAACAATGAAACAATAGACCCGCACCGATGCAAGCAGATGCCACATGTAGCCATAGTGTACAATCATACCAATAAACCTGGCCAATACTAACTACATTTAATGCAATAACAATATGGGCATGTTAGAGCCATTGCTAGAATACTAATGAGAAAAAAAACATTCAATTAAAAGTACACACAATATATGACCCTCGGTCCTGCCCAATGTGATTTTTAAAGGACATATTCAGTTTTTAACCTTTTAGACGCCAATGACCGATATATACGCACCGTAGGTTCAACGCCAAAGACGGATTAATCGGTCATAGAGCAATATAGACCTACATGCATATGCATGAAGTTCAATTTCAGTTTTGACACTTCGGTGCCGTGGCGTCTGGATGACAGCTTTTGTGTTTGACACGGCGTCGCAAAGTTATGAATAAAAAGCCTGGATAGGTTGAGGTAAGCTCCACAAAAGTGCCTCCTAAGGGTCGGTCGCACCAAACTGTTTGTCATTGTTAAAAAGATTGCTAATTTTTATTGTATGGAAAGTTTTATGGTAAACCGCCGCGGCGCGCTGGGTGACGTTGATCTGTCTGTCAAGTGCGGATGGTGCAACTGGCACTAAGTGGGAATTTATTTCTAACTATAATAGCAATTATGCTAATTATTCTAAGATTTTGGTTTGCATGCCTTCATATTGTGATACCAAACCCAGAATATGCTGTAAAGATTTGCTGATATGCTTAGAAATCTATCAACTATTGTGATCGTTCCATGCCTGCAATACGGACACTTTGACACCAACATTGTTAAAGGAAACTTAACTTTATTGTTTTTAAATAAGACTGAATCTCCAATAATCATAAATTTGAGATATGGCTGTTTGCAGGCATGGAGTTCTGTTGATATTTTAGACGGTTCACAAATATCATTACGCCACTTGCACCATCCCACTAACCCGGGGTTAACCCGTTAACTCAGTTTCAAATTGTACTGGTAACCATGGAAACTCCAGATTTAACCGGTTAACCCCGAGTTAGTGGGATGGTGTAAGTGGCGCTAAACAACTGACAATAATATAGTTGTGAAATTATATTGGAACAAATGCTAAGATGTTTGTGAACTCAATCATACTATTAAAAGCCATGGCAAATCAAGATCTATCGCCTCCTAAGGCCTAGCCATACAAATGAAAAATACAAAATTGACCACTGAAATTTGAACCTATGGTGTAGAAAATAGAGCTCATTTTGCGTTGTTGGAAAATTAAACGAAATAAAGCAAAAGCGACTCTGCTCCAATTCAATAGGATTTAAATTTCATTGAACTGAATAGGTGATATAGGTAAGACCTTGGGCCTTAGGGGAAGCTCGGGCCTCAGAATAAATAAATAAACAAATATTTTATGCTTCCAAAAGTTCTAAATAACTAGCAAATTTTAGCACTACTATAGATAGGCCTGTACAATTTAGTAATTTTTTCTTATATTGCAACTAGCAAGCAAAATACAGAAAATTATTTGTCCAAAACTAAATCATTAGGTATTGCAAATCCTAAAATAACTTGTACGAATTTCATAATAATTAGTCTTTTTTTTGCAATGGGAAAGTGTGTGTGTCATTATTCATATCAGATTTCTATGAAACTTTGACATTCCTAATGACCATCCACACTTTGTTCTGTTCAAGTTGGTGCAAAGTTAGCGCAGACTAGTCCTATTCTACAGGTAATCTGCAAAGTATCATTGGTCAAACCAAATTGTCTGTAAGTAAGAACAAAAAAACTATACTCATCCTTTTCTTTTGGGTGCTAGTACTAGTGTAAGACAAAAAATTATGATGATGAAAAAATGAGACAGTCCCTTGACAAACTATATGTAGAAATTCCTAAAGCGAACATTGTTGTCAAGTCCTGCACCGACGTCCGAACGTCCTATGACGTAGCTTTTAAGATTTAAAATCCCCTCGACCGTCGAGCCTAATAAATAATGCACATTACTAGTTTACCACACAATCCAGCATGATTTATTCTGTTTAACCCTTGTACGTCACTCTGCGAATATTGATCAAGGAATCCGTAGGTTAAAATCGGAGAAAAACGCAAGGATTCAAATTATCTTTGGATACAACTTGTGCTTGACTTGTACAACAATAAACTCTAGGTACTCACTGTGTTTTAGGACTAGCAGCCACGCCACCCAGTAATCACTGCCATTTACTATGTATTTATGACGCAAAACACGATAGTATATGATTGTTTTATTTCAAAAACAGCAAGTTATAATCATAAAATAAATTTCGAAAACTAACTATAACTAAACGTCAAATTGACAAATTTGACTGTTAAGCGAGGTTTAGAGGTTTAGACTAGCAAGAACTTGCATGCAATTCTCATTACATTGCGGTATCTGATAAACATTTTGAATGCAGTTTACCTTAGTAGTCAGCAATGTAACGTAAATTGCATGCAAGTTCTTGCTAGTCTAAACCTCGCCAAAAACTTTAAAAGTAAACCCATAATCACCCCATAATGACATGGATGTTAAGCCCGCTCCAGACTACGCGAACGAAATTTCTTTATCTGCCTCTCTATCGTTCGAATATGCAAGAGCGATAGAGAGACCGATAAAGAAATATGTAAAAGAGGAAGATCTCCGAAATTTGCAAACTTCGGTGTTCGCGATAGGCCCTCTGGGCCTCAGGTTTTAGGCGCGAATGTCATAATATTACTTGCCATCAACTTCATTAGAGTTAGACCAAGAAGTCTGCAACGATTTTGATAGCATACGCCACGCATACGCAGTGCAAGTGTTATTTATACGTCAGGGCCCTCACTCGTGCGCAAATCGCGGCGCGAAGTCGCGTAGTCTGGAGCGAGCTTTAATTTCATTAAAGTTTGACGCTTAAAATAACACTTGTACTGCGTGTACTATCAAAATCGTTGCAGCCTTTTCTTCATGACTTTTCTTGCTCTAAGGCCTCATAGTCACGAACGCTTTTTAAAGCGCGTTAAAAAAGCGTTTGAATGACACAAATGGAAACGTGTATTTATTCAAACGATGGTGGTAGCGCGTTTTATCAAGCGTTGTTGGATTTTCAACTTTAAGACTTGGTCTTTAAATCGAATTTAGCGTGCGGGCAGATTTACAGGGGCGTATTTACCCTAGGGCCAAGGGGGCCATGGCCCGGGGCGGCTGGCTGCGGGGGGCGGCGCAGGCCGCCGCCGTTGGCTTTCAGTTTCGGGTGCCTCAGTGGCGCCCCAATAAAAAAAAAATTGTCGTGTTACTGGTACTAGACATAATTTAATTTAAAGTAAGTAACTATTCGTTGTCTATTGCCAGTAGTCACATCAAAATTATTACAGCGCGTTTGCGCCCCTTTTCCTTCTACCTTAATTCTTTACCCACGCGGATTGTCGACGAGTTCACATGATGTCGCCCTGTGACGTCGCTATTCACATCGCCCTAAGGCCGCGGGCTTCCGTTAATGCTTTTGGCCCTGGTCTGCAACAAACGCCGTAGGTCGCGTCCGGCGTGACGCTGTACGCGACGTACGAATGCTTACTATTAAAATGCATTATAGTGGTCTCTCGATCTCACACGCCAGACGCCGCGGCGGCGTATGGCGTTTGTTGCAGACCAGGGCTTATGGGCTTAACGCTGCATGCTTGACGTCGGCATTAACGCCGTGAGCGACGTCTAGACGCCGGCCATTGCGTCAGCAATCGCTATACTTCCTACGGTAAATAAAGGCATCGTGTACGTCGTCCGTACCTCTGTGGCGCACGGCGTCCAGATGCTGACGCCGACGTCAACCGAAAACCGTACACTATTAACACTATAATTATTGAGTATAGAGTTCAGAGGCGACCTGGAAGTTGGCGAACGGGTCAGTCGGAGCTTAGCACAAAAAACAAAGCGCGTTCTTTTAGTGGGTACTAAATTTCGCATCATTCATTTAGTGGTTAATTACTCAGCAAAACACTGATCAATATACGCAAAATTCATATTGAAAGAGAACTTATAATACCTAGTGGTATTAAATAAAATTAGAGTTCAGACACGACACGACATGGTTAGTTGTTTCAAAGGTGAACCGCAAGGTAGGAGACCGAGATACTGGACAGCAGAGCCCGAAGGGAAACATAAGGTGTATAGTTAAAAAACAAACAGACGGACCGCAAGCAGGGTATTGAACTAAAGACCCTAAGATGCCGAAGGGAGCGCACCACGTAAGGCCGAGATGCTGCAGAGCCGCTATTATAGGTACGACCCAATTTACAATGTTATTACTAGTGGCTCTGTGAGCTGTAGACCTCGCGTTAAGCTTAGAAAATGTAAAAGTGAAAAATACTTCGTTCGTTGAGTCGTTATCACGGTCAACTCACAATCTTCTTAAGCGCCATATAGATAGACACTTTTGGCACTTTTAAGTCCTTTATGCCAATTTCCGCATTTTGAAAAAAATCCTTAAACTGGATCGACAAAAAATCTATTTAATCATAGAATTTATAAATATGTAAAAACAATTAGTACCTACCTAAAATGTAAATTTATTTAAGCATAGATATTATGTAATTTATTGACTTGTAAAATGACTGCCTTTTACCAATAAAACATCTGAATCTGAATCTGGTCACAAAAATTTACGAGAATAAGTTAAGAATTGCGACCTGGCCTTAAAACGAAGACCTTCATAAAAATTATGGCGGACTAAAAGGTCAGGTTGCGAGCCCTGAAAAGCTTAAAAGTCGCGCTTTCCAGAAGACCCAAAGCATTCCTGAATTTCCAGCAAGTCGCGCCTCGTTTTAATTTGAGCGAACGCCAAAGGTCGAGTAGCAGGAGAGCCGAGATCACATTGGTTCCAATTTCCAAGCCAATTCCAATAGCTCTCCTCTCCTCCAGCTTGGTCTTCGACCTTGCATGGACGCTCTTTATGCGGAGCTCGGCCTTTGGTGTCACTACCACGTGGTCATTGTTCCAATCCCAAACATTGATTTTTCCCACCTCGACCTTTGGCTTTGCGCGGAAGAGCGCCGCAATTGGACGATCCGGGACTTCAGCACTCTGCAGAGCTCATCTTGGCCATAGGTTTTTGTCCCAGCTCAGCTCCACCAGTGCTTTAAGCTCTGTTCTTCTGCAGTTCGGCCTTCAGCCTCACAGGGCAGCACACCGCTATCGGACGCTCCGGGTCTTATGCAGAGCTCGGCCGTCGGCATCGCTTACAATTGGCTATAGGTTCGATATAGGATCTGCAGAAAGGCACTGCGGAAAAATTATGCTTTTGTGTTTGTTTCATGGGTCATGGGGGGCGGCAGAGGCCCAATGGCCCGGGGCGCCAAATATGTAAATACGCCTCTGCAGATTCAAGCGCTTTTTTAACGCGCCTTGAAAAAGCGCTCGTGTGTAGGGTCACTAACTCGCTCCATTTTTTTAAATAATTTGCCAGAATCCTATGGATGGTATAGAAAGGATGCCAATCTCTTATGGCAGAATTGTTGCAAAAGTACTAAGCGCTATGCATCCAGCTTTATCATGCGAATGATGCGAACGGCTAAGGAGTGGAATTCACTTCCTGCAAATATATTCCTAGTCCACTATAACTTGGATCTTTTTAAATCAAGAGTGAATAGACATCTTTTAGGTAAGCATGATCCATCCTAGACTGCATCGGCACTTACCATCAGGTGAGATTGCGGTCAAATGCTTGCCTTTTTTTAATAAAAAAAAAAAAAGTGACCTCTTTCAGCTTTAAACAATAGTTCCTAATCTCTCCGGTGGCGCTAGTTAGGCTCTGGGACATGAGTTTAACATGAACCATATAAGGCAACAAATAACCCGACCAAATTACGTAGGTTGTTTTTGGTAGTATTTCGGTGTATGGTGGCGCCGCCTAATTACTGTTTTTTGATGGACACTTTTCATACATAGAGATTTGGCTCCTTTATATAGTCTCCATGCTGAATCCAGAACCAGGTGCGTTCAAGGAGCCACAGTAACAATTTTATTTCAAATTGTTGCAAAAGTACTAAGCGCTATGCATCCAGCTTTATCATGCGAACGGCTAAGGAGTGGAATTCACTTCCTGCAAATATATTCCCAGTCCAATATAACTTGGATCTTTTTAAATCAAGAGTGAATGGACATCTTTTAGGTAAGCATGATCCATCCTAGACTGCATCGGCACTTACCATCAGGTGAGATTGCGGTCAAATGCTTGCCTTTTTTTAATAAAAAAAAAAAAGTGACCGCTTTCAGGTCCAAGTTTGGGTCTGGGTCCATAACGAAGAGCATAAATCGCCAAATGTGAACTATGTGTCGTTGAAGAGTTTCATTCTGATCATCATCAGCAGTTCCACTTCATCAAATGTCACTTTTTTTTGAACTATTGTTCAGCTTTAAACAATAGTTCCTAATCTCTCCGGTGGCGCTAGTTAGGCTCTGGGACATGAGTATAACATGAACCATATAAGGCAACAAATAACCCGACCAAATTACGTAGGTTGTTTTTGGTAGTATTTCGGTGTATGGTGGCGCCGCCTAATTACTGTTTTTTGATGGACACTTTTCATACATAGAGATTTGGCTCCTTTATATAGTCTCCATGCAGAATCCAGAACCAGGTGCGTTCAAGGAGCCACAGTAACAATTTTATTTCAAACAAAATTGTCTATTTGGTTGGTAACAAGTGAGTCAGTGAAGGAAGGAGGAAACAGGAATCAGGCGTGCTTCCCGGATGACGCCGAAGGAAGTCGCGGCCGCTTCCTTTACAGCCACGAATAGGGTTACTGGGTACAGAATAAAAAGTTCTGGCAAAAAAATGCTCAAGTTATAGTTTATCAAGCCATTTCCGTCAGTAGAAGGGGACGAAAAATGTAGATGCGATGGATCAGTTTTCCGTAAGTACTTAAAAAAATTGGGTTTACCAGAGTATATATACTCACTATACTCAGGCAAATCAACTTTGTCAGTACAAAAGACGCGATTTTTTTTTACGAGTGAACAACCGTTCGCGCCCACATTTTTCAAATGTGCCTTTTTTTTCTACAGACGGAAATACGAGTAGCTTGCTAGAATATGGTCAAAGGTCTTTACCGCGAACATCAAGAAATCGAAAATCGTTATCTGCCTCTCTATCGCTCAAATATGCAAGAGCGATAGCGAGGCAGATAACGATTTGTCAATTGTGATGTTGGTGGTATGGTATTGGCTATGGATGGTATAGAAAGGATGCCAATCTCTTATGGCAGAATTGTTGCAAAAGTGACCGCATTCAGCTTTAAATAATAGTTCCTAATCTCTCCGGTGGCGCTAGTTAGGCTCTGGGACATGAGTATAACATGAACCATACCTATAAGGCAACAAATAACCCGACCAAATTACGTAGGTTGTTTTTGGTAGTATTTCGGTGTATGGTGGCGCCGCCTAATTACTGTTTTTTGATGGACACTTTTCATACATAGAGATTTGGCTCCTTTTTATAGTCTCCATGGTATTGGCATTGGCAACCCAATTTGTCGTTTGTTGAAATTCAAAAAACCGGCAAAGTGCGAGTCGAACTCGCGCACGAAGGGTTGCGTACCATTACGGAAAAAAACAGCAAAAAAATCACGTTTGTTGTATGGGAGCCCCATTTAAATATTTATATTATTCTGTTTTTAGTATTTGTTGTTATAGCGGCAACAGAAATTCATCATCTGTGAAAATTTCAACTGTCTAGCTATCACGGTTCATGAGATACAGCCTGGTGACAGACGGACAAACAGACGGACAGCGGAGTCTTAGTAATAGGGTCCCGTTTTTACCCTTTGGGTACGGAACCCTAAAAACGGAGTAGGTTTAGTCTGCATCATCTCAAATAACTTTTTCGTCTAAGACGGTAATTTGTTAAACAAAAGCCATTGTCTCTTTTGTGCGAGCTGCCGGAGTTTGTGTGCTGGCGCGTGCGGCGCTCACACACAATGGCACACAAAGGCCAACCGCTCGCACAAAAGAGAATAGCTTTTGTTTAAGAGATTACCGTCTTAGACGAAAAAGTCATTTGAGAAGATGAAGACTATACCTACAATTGTCATTTTGGCTAGGCCCCTTGGTCGGCAAAGCACAGGTGACATCCCTGAAGTCCACAGTCTATGATAACCATATATATGTATACAGTCCGACCACATTAAGCTGCCTATGATCAATGATCACCTACTATATTAAGTACGGCGAAGAAAATATAGTACTGGTCGTCACCTCGAACTTTTGGCTACTTGTCTCTCAGTCCCTCTTGCATCGAGCGACAAAGATAGATATATATAAGCGAAGCGAAGAAGATTAAGTACAAAACGTTCAACGATAGAGAAGCATCCCGGATGCTGACGCCTGCTGACGCCAAAGGAAGCGCGACCGCGGCCCGACATTTCCTTTGGTACGTTATCGGTTGTTGTTAGACCTTATATCATTGCACTAAGGTTTAAAATTGGTTAGTTAATGGTCAGTGCTTCCCTATACTATAATAACTGGCTGATTATTAGTAGTCCTTATGTCAATGCAGTAAGGTTGATGAATAGTAGGTTAACTGTGCCATCTATGGCTAATAAGCTCTATCCCTCCCTACCATACATATAATATATTAAATCCATTCTAATCTAAACTATATCCATCCATACTAATATTATAAATGCGAAAGTGTGTCTGTCTGTCTGTTACCTCTTCACGCTTAAACCGCTGAACCGATTTAGTTGAAATTTGATACAGATAATGTGTCCCGGAAAAGGACATAGGGTAGTTTTATCCCAGAAATCATCCTTTTTGGGAGTGAAAAGGAGGGTGGGGAGGGAGGGAGGGGTTATTTATGGAATAGAGAGTTAATTATCAGAATGGAAATTGTACAACAAATCCATTTGAAACAAAAATTTTAGTTGCTTATCGTAAAAAAACCGGACAAGTGCGAGTCGGACTCACCCACCGAAGTTTCCGTAGTTTTTAGTATTTGTTGTTATAGCGGCAACAGAAATACATCATCTATGAAAATTTCAACTCTCTAGCTATCACGGTTCATGAGTTACAGCCTGGTGGCAGACAGACAGACGGACAGAAAAGTCTAAATAATAGGGTCCCGTTTTTACCCTTTGGGTACGGAACCCTAAAAACGACGTAATTAGAATATACAGTGCTCTAGAGCAGAAACGTATCTATTTCTGCACACTTTTTAAAACAACAACGACCCACTTTCAGAGCATAAGAAATGAAAAGTTTGTTTATCCCATGTGTCTTAAAATCCTCGCAGCGCTCAAGGTTCTAATTACTCTCTACGCTCGTGGTTCAATTGTAGAACCTTTCGTCTGCTCGGGTATCAATTATTAATTAGCATGAGAGGTTAAAGAACAACTTTGCCCCTTGTAAAGAAAAAGTGACCAAGTCCACCGGTGGCCGAGGCGGGAATCGAACCCGCGTCTTCAGCTTACGCGGGTAACGTCCTGACCACTAGACCACCCGGCCACGGCGGCGTCCCAAATTCTCTGGTGTATGCTATCTTTGAAAGGCTCATAAAATAATTTGATTTGTTCCCTAGTTGGTAAAACTATTAATTGTTAGATTTTTACAGTTAAAAACTTTAAAAAGTTATGAGTATGATGATGTTAACGAAAACTCAAACTTTAAGAACACACGTGAACTTACAGTTTATAAAACAGAAGCACAAGTGCAGTTTATAGTAATAGGTTACTCATAAAGTCGTAAGTACGGCACTCTGTACTGAAATGCTATTCCGATAGCCTAGCAAACAATCAGAGTCGGTCCTTCTCTGTCATTCTAATTACAACATAATTGGAGTAAAATAGATCCCCGCAATTTACGAACTTCAGTGTTCGCGGTAGGCCCCCAGAGGCCCAAAACGAAAATATAAATTTCTGTATCTGCGTCTATCGCTCCAATACGCAAGAGAGATAGAGGCAGATAACGAAATTTCGATTTTCGTTTTTCGCGGCAGAACCTCTGGCAAACTCGCATAAATACATAAATATTATAGGGAAATTCTTACACAAATTGATACAATACAACATAATTGGAGTAAAATAGATCCCCGCAATTTGCGAACTTCAGTGTTCGCGGTAGGCCCCCAGAGGCCCAAAACGAAAATATAAATTTCTGTATCTGTGTCTATCGCTCCAATACGCAAGAGAGATAGAGGCAGATAACGAAATTTCGATTTTCGTTTTTGCGGCAGAACCTCTGGCAAACTGGCATAAATACATAATTATTATAGGGACATTTTTAGACAAAATTGACTAAGTCCCACGGTAAGCTCAATAAGGTTTGTGTTGTGGATATTATAGAAGACGATATCACTATCACTAAGTATAAAACAAAGTCGCTTCCTGCTGTCTGGATGGTTGTCTGTCCCTATGTATGCTTAGATCTTTAAAACTACGTAACGGATTTTGATACGGTTTTTTTTAATAGCTAGAGTGGTTCAAGATAAAGTTTTATATGTATTATACACCAGCATTGCACCCGTGCGAAGCCGGGACGGGTAGTATACAATATACAAATACTTAAAATACATAGAAAACATCGATGACTCAGGAACAAATATCTGTGCTCATCACACAAATAAATGTCCTTACCGGGATACGAACTCGGGACCATCGGCTTCATAGGCCGGGTCACTACCCACTAGGCCTGGTACTAGTATAAGGTATTGATATTGACATTATCTGGACATAATACTATCGACTCTACCATCTTATCTGTACATAATGTTAAGCAAATAAACGCATTTCATTTCATAGGCCAACCGGTCGTCAAAATCCTCGACATATTTACTCCCTTACCCTATTACCCCACTTGCACCATTCACTAACCCAGTTACCAGTACAATTGGACTGAGTTAACGGTGTCTCGTTTTTACCCTTTGGGTACGGAACCCTAAAAATGTACAGCGATGACAGACGCTACGAAAACTCACGTGACTATTTCCATACATTATTTTTAGGGTTCCGTACCTCAAAAGGAAAAAACGGAACCCTATAGGATCACTCATGCGTCTGTCTGTCTGTACGTCTGTCACAGTCTATTTTCTCCGAAACTACTGGACCAATTAAGTTGAAATTTGGTATACATATGTAAGTTTTTGACCCAAAGACGGACATGTAACGTAAACAAATGAATTTTTCCCCTCACTAGCTCGGAAAGCCGTCTTTTATCCTTTAAAACAAGCGGGGAAAAACGCATTTTATCCACTAGTGGGGAAAGTAATTTGACCTTGGATGGAGCGTGTTTAAGTAGCTTGACAGATAACAAAACGTAAAACGCTCATAATAATGGTTCGTTCGATATTAATTATCATTAAATAAATGGTTTGAGTATTTAATAAAAAATACCAGATTTAGCTTTATTTAATGATTTTAAGTCATAAACCTTAAAATTCCATAATAAACGTTTGTTTTTTAATAATTATGTTATTTTATATAATTCTGAACGCACATGTTAAGTCGATGCAATTTCAAAACGCATCATTGACATTTCATACGTCAGAAAATGTCAACATTGTCAACCAAATTTTTACTTAAAAACTTCTCACGTAACAGTAAAGAATTTCCAGAGTTTTTTGTTATAATATCGTAAAAAATGAGTGATTCCAGTTGATGAAGATGATCTAACGCCTGTGGATGTTGCACTTTAATCGCTATAGTGAGGGGAAAAGTTTTGTGTTACACACGGGTGCAAATGTATTTTACTTCTCGTGTGTTTAAACACTCGCTACGCTCAGGATTCTATTTTAGAACCACTCGCTTCGCTCGTGGTTCATCTATAGAATCCTTTCGCTTGCTCGTGTTTCAATTCCACACTCGCGGGTAAAATACAACTTTGCACCCTTGTATAACAAATAACTATTAAACATGGGGGCCATTTTTGGAGGATAAATGAGAAAATTAAAAAATTAAGCTTTTCAAACTATATTTTGTTATATATCAAATATAAGTGCTCATTGTGAGAATCTCAATTTTGTTTTTTTTATAATTTTAGGATAAACAGTTGAGAAGTTATTCAAGAAAATAGGCAGAAAATGACCATTCCCTTTATCTCCGAAACTATTGGCTTTAAAATTAAAAAAAAAAAAAACAAAAACAATATAAATCAGAAATCAGAAACATTTATTGTTCAAACTGTGTAGGTACAAGAAGTATAAGTACATTTTTTTATGGGTATCAACAGTTTTACCCTTTTCGGGCATACAATTTGTTTTATCTTAAACTAAGTAATCTTAAACTAAATTTTAATATACATTTAGGTTTACAGAGTTATAAAATTCTTTTAGGTTACAGAAGACTTTGTCTATTAAAAAGTTTTTTAAGCATCTTTTAAAGGTATTTCCTTCGAGGCTTTTTTTATTTAAAGACATTAGGGAGATTGGTATAGTTCTTTTCCTATAGATTACAAGAAATGTGCAGTCAAGCGTGAGTCGGACTTAATTACTTAGTTCTTGATCCGACCCCTACGGGTTTTTTAAAGACATTTCACTCACGTTTCACATAAAAAATACATTGTTTAAATTGTGTAATGGAACGCGAGTCCGACTCGCACTTGGCCGGTTTTTTATCAACGATCAACGATTGTCATTTTGGCTCCAGGTCATTTTACAATGGTTCTGTAGTAAAGAGCTATTTATGTAGACGAACAACAGCACAGATACCGTTAAATTGGGACAACAGATGTTGACAGGCTGCTGATGGCCGGATGCCCGATAAAAGGATATTGGTTATTGGTGCACTAGCTGTTTGTAGCGGGCCAGAGGGCCTACCGAGAACCGTGTTCGACGTGTTGTCTCACTGTCACACTTACGTACGAATTTACAAGTGCGACGGAGAGGCAACACGTCGAACGTGGTCGTAGGCCCTCAGTCCTTCTGTTAGGGCGTCCGCTAGCTGGCACGGGACTCCAATGGGATGGGATAGGACTCCGATGGCTTGGGCTCGTATTAGTCTAGTCCGGATGGGGAAAGATCGCGCAGTCTGGAGGGCGTACTCTCGAGTACCAACTGGCCGAAGACCGTCTGCAAGGTAGCAAATTGACGTCAGCGACGTCATAATGATGTAATTATTGACGTCATCCTAAGTACCGCTGGAGAGACGAAGTGCAGAAAGACCTCAGCGAACTCGGCGCCGTCGACTGGACAGAAACAGGTTTGGACAGAGTAGCATAAAAAAATTACAGTACATATGGTGATTATGGTGCTACTTTCTCGTACTAGTGCGTAAAGAGCACTTTTCGTGCATATGTCGAAAGTTTAAAGGGCCATATGTACTGTGAAACGTTGTACGATCGATACACGTGCGAATATGTAATTCGCAACTCGTGTCGATTTAAAACACTTTCTGCGGTCGTGTTTTAATTTATCGCCACTCGTTTCGAATTTCCTCTTTTCCGCACTTGTATCGTAAATAACTATTAGCTGTTTATTTCTTATAAAGAATTATACAATACAATATTTTGGTACGTAGCTTAATCTACGGCAACACCCCTCTGGTCTTGCAGGTCTCCATGGGCGACGATAATTGCTTACCACCAGGGGGCCTACCGCGAAAACCGATATTCGCAAATTGCGGGGATCTTTCTCTTTTACTCCAACGAAGGCGTATTTAGAGTAATAGAGAAAGATGCCCGCAATTTGCGAACTTCGATTTTCGCGGTTATAGGCGATTCTCTGCTCTTTTGCGTCCTATACCTTAAAAAAACTAATATTTATATCAAATTGCTATTTGATTATGGTCTGTAGGGTAGGTATGTTATGTTACTTTGGCTATTGCCGAATGTTTAAGAGTCCGCAGCAAGCTTAGCCGTATTTCACCTTCCCATAAAAACGGAGTTTCGTTCTCATTTTAAAACTACGTGTCGGATTGTAATGAAACTGCACATACAAATGACATGAGGTAGGTATATCTGCGCCTGGTAATTAGTTTATAATTATAGCTTCAGCTTACATAAAACAAACGAAATGGAGCAAAAACAAGTTTTGTATGAAAAACTTAAATTCGCTGTTTTGGTATTGAATCTGAAGCTACATAAACTAATTTAATTACAGGCATAGATACCTTATCCTATTGTAAGTACAAAGTTCAGAGCAATCTAGCTAGTCGTTTTAAAATGAGAACGTAACTACGTTTGTATGGAGAACCGAGCTTACTGCGGACTGTGTAATAATCACTTTTGACATGACAGGCAATCTTGTACATTTTGTAGATTTGTTACAATATATAATAGATATTGAAGTTCTAACTGGCCGAGATAACACCTAAGCACCTATTTAGATGAGCGATGTGACTCAGGTTACACTTTCTCGAATATCCCGGAGCGGAATGTGACACAGACAGTCATGTGTCACGGGATCGGAATGTTGCTACGGAGCCTGTGTCACTGGACTGGGATTTAAGGGTAAAAAATTGGTAAAATATGGAATTATTGATGTACGTAATTCAGTACTAAACTCAAATATCACTACATAGTAATAAACAAAGTCGCTTTCCGCCGTCTGTCTGTCCATATGTAAGCTCAGATCTTTAAAACTTACGCAACGGATTTTGATGCGGGTTTTCACCTATCAATAGATTACCTAATTCTTGAGGAAGGTTTTAGAGCTCGTTCCCACTATGTCGGATGTCGGGACGACTTTTAACCGGGTGCCTCTGTTCACACTAGTCGGCTGTCGGCCACGACCGCAGCTGGTGCCATTTGAGGTTCTCATTTGACGCGCGGGAGGCACAGGGGGTGCGGTGCGGGCGGGGTCGGTCCGACATCCGACATCATGTGAACAGCGCCGCCGACACGATTTTTTTCCGGACGGAAGGCTGGCAAAATACACGATATTTTATGTCGGATCCGACACAAAATCGTTGTCGTTCGTGTGTGAATAGCTTCATATAAAATGTTCTGCCGCTACGACACCCGATTAAAAATCGTTCCGACATCCGACATAGTGGGAACAGCTCTAAGTGTATTATTTGTAAAGGTTTTGTGTAACCCGTGCGAAGCCGGGCGGGTTGCTAGTTTTTATAAACTATAGTAGTAAGTTTGTTATTTAATTATTAGGTTGCTGCGCCCTTGCAACTTGCAAGGTTATCTCAGTTCTCCGTGCGGAAAACGTCAAAACGTTTTCATTTTGTGACATAAACATTAAGTGAGTGAGTCAGTCAATCAGGACTTTTACGTTTATATGTATGCACATGTATGTAATATAACTAGTGACTTTGACCAATTCATCGGTAAGATATTTAGGATTAGAAACAAGTTGTAGTATCATTTTTATAATTAAAAAAAAATAGGGGAAGTTGGGCACCAACGGCGGAGTTAGGGTTGCCAACCCTTTACAATGAATTTAACTATAATATGATGACGGGGTTTGACTAGGTATTAGAGTAAATTAATGAATATTTTCTGTAGAGCCGCCAGTAGAAATGCCACTACAGACTTAGCGCCGTTTTATCTCTGTGACCTTACGGCCGTAGTGGTGTTGCTGCAGAGCAATTTGTACATGCGATAACGGAGCATTGGGGTTGCCAGGTGATAACTAAAAAAAATAGCTGGCTTTTCACCAAAATGTATGGTTTTCAAGCAATTTTTTCTATGTAATATAATAGGTACCTACTTAAAAAAAAATTGAAATTTTTAAATCTGCTATCATTATTAAGTAGGTAATAAATCTCATAAAAAATAAAATTAATTAGTTAATACATTCAAAACACGATTGCAGTATAAGTATGATACATTGCCAAGAAAAAGGTTAAAGCGAACCGAAAAGCTAAAAATAATTTTAAAATAAGTTAGTTACTTAACTTTATGAATGTAAATTTGAAAAAGAATATGAATAATAAGTATACACACGGTCGAAAACAGCAACCACAAAAGTTTATGCACAATTATGATCTTTTTAATGGGAAAATGTAATATATCAAGGTCCCCAGCAAACTGCACTATCACATGCCCAAAAAATAAAAAAATGTATAGAATAAAATAAAAGATAACGAAATTGAGATTTAAATTGTCCGCCGTAGGGCCCGTAGGCATGCCCAAATAAACGTCAAGAGTCAAAATATTCTTTTCACATCACCAATTCGTAACGGGCTTTTTCTTCCCTGCTAGGAGGGATCAAAGTAACACTTTTATGTTCTAGGACACTATTTTTACATTTTTTGGCACATCATTTTTTTTACATAAATAACATTTTTAAACATCATAGTTAACATATAGGTGATGTGAAAAGTAGTATGTGTCACATGGTAGCAAAATTATTTCCATCTTGGGCGTAACACACTTGAATCCCTTACTATGCTCAGTATTCTACTTTAGAAGCCCTCGGTACTCTCGGGATTCTATTATAGAATCCTTCGCTTCGTTTAGGATTAAATGTACGCCCTGGCCGTAAATATGTCATTTGGCTCCCTTGTGACACTATCTACTATTATTCAAGTAGGCTAACTTTTAAATTGTCAAGTTCTACAAATATTACCTTAATCTAAATAGTTATTATTGTTCTTAAAAACATAGATTTATTATAGATATGTCAAACTTAATAATAAGAATTTCACAAAAGGATTGTCAACCACCAAAATTGTATAAAAAAATACTAGTCTAGAAACTTTCTAGAATAAAAATCTAAATGCCAAAAAATACGGCTTTTGAAAACAATACTTTCGGTCAATTGAAATTTTAGCAAATGAAACATCGAGCAAACATATTTCGAAGTTGCGATAATATGATACCCAACCCAACAAATTCCTAACATCTCAAAAAAATTCCAACATCTGGCAACCCTTTGCCAGGCGAGAGAAAAATTATATATGCTAACAATCGCTCAATACTTCTCAATGTTCTCTCCAAGTTTAGAAACTTTTAACGGTTTTTGAAAAAAAAAAAGTGAAATGAAAATTGGCAAATGAAACATCGGGCCAACATATTTCGAAGTTGAGATATGATATTACCCAAAAATTCCTAACATCTCAAAAAAATCCTGATATCTGGCAACCCTTAATCAGAAGAGAATAAAATATTTATGCTCACAATTGCTCAATACTTCAAAATTAATGATTTTTGAAAAAAAAAAACGTGAAATGAAAATTGGCAAATGAAACATCGGGTCAACATATTTCGAAGTTGAGATATGATATTACCCAAAAATTCCTAACATCTCAAAAAATCCTGATATCTGGCAACCCTTAACCAGTAGAGATTAAAATATTTATGCTGACAATCGCTGAATACTTCAAAATTAATGGTTTTTGAAAAAAAAACGTGGAATGAGAAATGGCAAATGAAACATCGGGCCAACATATTTCGAAGTTGCGATATGATACCCAAAAAATTCCCAACATCTCAAAAAAATCCTGACATCTGGCATCACTTAACCAGGAGAGAAAAAAATATTTATGCTCACAATCGCTCAATACTTCTCAATATTCGCTCAAAGTTTAGAAAAATTAACGGTTTTTGAAAAAAAAACGTGAAATGAAAATTGGCAAATGAAACATCGGGCCAACATATTTCGAAGTTGCGATATGATACCCAAAAATTCCTAACATCTCAAATAAATCCTGACATCTGGCAACCCCCAGGCGAAAGAAAAAAATATTTATGCTCACAATCGCTCAATACTTCTCAGTGCCCTCATAAACAAAATAACACCGCTCGTCGGGATCAAACGGGTGATGTAACGGGTGTTTTGAGATTATTTTCAGTTTTTCACGCTGTTTTTGGGAATTTTTGCACGATAGTAGCAGGCGTTAAGATTATTTTGGACCCGAGTATGTCCTTAAACTACCTCCAAAAGAGAGGTATGGGCACTGTGAATGTCATCTCGCTTTGTGTGGTAGGGCACAGGACAGCGGATGTCATTCCAGATCTAGAGCAGAGCCCAACTGGGGAGGTACCTCCACCTTACAGAAAACCGCAGCCAAATAACACTAGACCCCACTAATAGTGTTGTGTTCCTGCCGGTGAGTAAGGTTGCCAGAGCTCGAGGGAGAGGAGTGTTAGGGTCGGCAACGCGCATGTAACTCCTCTGGAGATGCAGGCGTACATAGGCTACGGAGACTGCTTAACATCAGGCGGGCCGTATGCTTGTTTGCCACCGACGTAGTATAAAAAAATTAGGATTTTTTGGAAGTGCCTGTGAAATGGTGAAGGTATATAAGTTTTTTGTTATTTACCTAACCATTTTTTGTGCTAAATGGCCATGGGAGAGCATACCAAACCAAGGCCATCAAAAGGACCTCAAAAGAATTCCCGTACAACCTAACTACAGTCCAGAAACTCCCAACTACTTATTCCAAAACTAACACGAATAGAGTTAGACCAAGAAGTCTGCAGAGATTTTGACAGCACACGCAGTGCCAGTGTTATTTATACGTCATAATTGCATAGAAGTTTGACGTTTAAAATAACACCTGCACTGCGTGTGCTGTCACCTCTGCAGACTTTTCTTGGTTTGACTCTATCTTCGTTCGCAGTGGAAGCGTGCTGGGCCCATAACCTATAATTTAAACACGTGGATGTTAACCGAAGACTATTTATTGTGTGACAGAATGACATGACAGCGATTCATATCAATAACGTATTTGGAACATCGCAGTTCCATATTTAAACAAACACTGTAGATGGCGCTGCTGGATATTAAAAACTAAAACTATTCGAATGTCATATTTCTATTTCAAGATATTTCTAAAAATGGAAGAAATGACTCAGATAAATCCGAAAAGTAAGGTAAATACACTGTTATTTATACTTACGTATTGAACTTGTGGGCTTGTATTTTTAACCCCCTACGCAAAAAGGGGGCTGTTATAAGTTTGACGCCAATGTCTATCTATGAGTCTGTCTGTAGCATCGTAGCTCACAAACGGATGGACCGATTACGATGCGTTTTTTTACGTGAAAGCCAGCTTCCTTGCGTTATCAGATAAAAATCGATCCAACGGTTTGAACAGTAAGTCAGCTCTTTTCCATAATGATGTAAGGTATTTTTGGTATAAAATGGTTTTTTGGCATAATGCGTAGGAGGTTTGAAAATTTTAAATTTTATAGTTATTACTAATCTCGGCCCGAAACAAACCTGATAGCAAATTCTGAAACCTCAAAATCGCAAGCATGATCCGATTTGTATGAAAATGAGTGGAATAAAATTCCTCCACCGTATCTGACGTCAGAGCCAAGTGGAAGCTGCCATCTTTTATGTATAAACCACGGATGTATAGACTGATTGATGTTGAGACGTCGCAATGAATGAATCGATTAATTCTGATGTTTGTGTTGCTGACGTCAAGAATTTTTTACCTCAGGTACTTGTCATAGAAAAACAAGCTAGGTATAGTGACGTCACCAACAGGACCGGATTTCCGCCTAAGCCAAGTTAAGGTGGTTCAATAGTAGATTGTGTCACAAGGGAGCAAAATGACATATTACGGCGAGGGCGTACAATTGAATCCTATATAAACGAAGCGAAGAATTCTATAATAGAATCCCGAGAGTAGCGAGGTCCGTCTGTTCGTCTGTCTGTCTGTCACCAGGCTGTATCTCATGAACCGTGATAGCAAGACAGTTGAAATTTTCACAGATGATGTATTTCTGTTGCCGCAATAACAACAAATACTAAAAAGTACGGGACCCTCGGTGGGCGAGTCCGACTCGCACTTGGCCGGTTTTTTTTTAAATTATTATTTAGGGACTTAAACCAGTTACATGATTATGCCAGCCCCATTGTACCTTATACTAGTATTCTTATGTGTCTAATTGATTAGTTATTATTGCTACTTCATAGATTGCTACTTGCGTTTAATGGTAAATGTATGAACTCGCACTTTAGGCCGCGTTTCCACCAGAGATGTGCGAGGATGCGTACCGAGGGATGTGTTTGTTAAGAGCCAACAGGAGCCGAGACCAAACTCAATTTTGAGATTTGAAAGAGAATATCGTCGTCGCGCTGACGGGGGCGGTACCGCGTACCGAGGGACTATCCCAGTGTGTGTGGTGCACGCACACCGACGCGCACGTTATTTGCGCTCCTCGCCGGCCTCACGCCGCTCGCGTTTTTAGTAACTAAATTCAATATCCTTCTACAACCTGCAATCTAATTAACATTTCGAGTTACAGAATAGTAAAAAAACATAACATAACATGGACATACAAGAAAACATTGTTGTATAAAAACATACAAGATAACGGCTGTTAAATTAATCCAATTAAATATTTTTAAATATGATAAACAAAAATATTAAATTATAGTCGTGAGTATTTTAAAAGTAAAACTCCCTTATACCTTGATTTTAAACAAAGTATTTTACTTATAACTTACTTGGTTCGTATGAATTAGTGACATACCTAATTAAAAAAGAAAGCTATAACTCCCGCGGGAACAATATAAGCCTTTTCCCTTCAGTACACCTGCATGAAATAAGATCTTTTCGAGCAAGCGTCTTGAAAAACAAATTTGCCGCTCTCCGGCTCCGTTGAATAGAAAAAAAGAAAGCCTCAGGTTAGATAAAATTATCATAATAAATAAACATGTGACATGTGATATTTCTTACTTTGATGTAATTATACAGTTTTATTGATGGTCCGTTTTTTTATTTATGTGTCAGATTTTGATAAAAATAGGTATAATTTGAAGAGCTCCTAATTCTGATCGGAATAAATATGAAACCCAATAAATAAATAAATAATAATAAATATTAAATCAATATTATAGGACATTCTTACACAGATTGACTAAGTCCCACGGTAAGCCCAAGGAGGCTTGTGTTATGGGTACTCAGACAACGATATACATAATATATAAATACTTAAATACAAATAGAAAACACCCATGACTCAGGAACAAATATCTGTGCTCATCATATCATATCATCGAACCCAGGACCATCGGCTTCACAGGCAGGGTCACTACCTCCTAGGCCAGACGACCGGTCGTCGCCCAATATTTTGGGACAATAGTCTAGTCTACAAAAGGTTCAAGGTGGTGAAAAAAATAGTGTAAGCTGTTCGCATAAAAAAACCGCAAATTGATGTACAGGTTAGCCGTTTGGTACACGTATATACTAGTCAAAACAAAAATTTTGACCCGCAGTTCCTAAAAAAAATTCCCTTAGGAGGGGAGTGCTGAAACCTTTTTTTGTATAAAATTTTTTTTTTTTAAACCTATCGTATACTTCTCATCTATCATACGAAAGGGCTTTTTGAAGCGATTCTGAAAATATACCACATTGCATTTTAGCCATTTTTAGGGTTCCGTAGCCAAATGGCAAAAAACGGAACCCTTATGGATTCGTCATGTCTGTCTGTCTGTCGTCCGTCCGTATGTCACAGCCACTTCTTTTCGAAACTATAAGAACTGTTGAAACTTGGTAAGTAGATGTATTCTGTGAACCGCATTAAGATTTTCACTCAAAAATAGGAAAAAAAAATTTTAGGGGTTCCCCATACAACTGAAACCCAAAAAATTTTTTTTTTTCATCAAACCCATACGTGTGTGGTATCTATGGATAGGTCTTCAAAAATGATATTGAGGTTTCTCATATATTTTTTTTCTAAACTGAATAGTTTGCGCGAGACCGAGAGACACTTCCAAAGTGGTAAAATGTGTAACCCCCCCTCTAACTTCTAAAATAAGAGAATGATAAAACTGAAAAAATATATGATGTACATTACCTTGCCAACTTTTACCGAGAACTGGTTTGAACGAGATCTAGTTAGTAGTTTTTTTTTAATACGTTATAAATCGTAAACCGCAATTTACCTTTCACTCACGTTTCACATAAAAATACATTGTTTAAATTGTGTAATGTACGGAACCCTCGGCGCCCGATTCCGATTCGCACTTGGCCGGTTTTTTCTTAAATTGAAAGAAAAAGAATTTTCAAAACATACCAAGTTTGGGCTCCTCCAGATACGATATGGCTAATTTTTTTTGTACAAATGATACGTGATATCCTCATATGTAACCCCAAAAAAGCAATAAAAAAATTATTTAGTTTTTTTTTTTCAATACAAAGTGACACAGTTCTACTTAACCCTTTAACTTGACCCCAAACTTGGTGTGTTTTGAAAATTCTATTTGTTTTAATTTACAAAAAAATGGCTAAAATGTAATGATGTGGTATAATTTTAGAATCGCCTCAAAAAGCCCTTTCGTATGATACCACACACGATAGGTTTTTGGAAAAAAAATATGTTTTTTTTTTCATACAAAAAAAATGTTTCAGCATACCCCTCCTAAGGGATTTTTTTTTAGAAACTGCGGGTCAAAAATTTTGTTTTGACCTCTTAGTATGCGTGTGCCAAACGGCTAACCTGTACATCGATTTGCGGTTTTTCTTTGAAATTGGGCTTGTACGGCTGCCACTAATAGAGATACTAACTCCTAAAAATACGTATGATACCTCATTGGATTCAGAATGATGTCTAGAAAAATGTATTCGAAGCGTTTATTCCCACATAAAAAAAGTTCAAAGCTATTAACAAAAAACGGCCAAGTGCGAGTCGGTTCCGTACCATTACGCAAAAAACGGCAAAAAATCCCGTTTGTTGTTTGGGAGCCCCACTTAAAAAAATATTTTATTCTGTTTTTAGTATTTGTTGTTATAGCGGCAACAGAAATACATCATCCGTAAATATTGCAACTTTTTAGCTATCACGGTTCACGAGATACAGCCTGGTGACAGACGGACAGGCAGATTGACAGACAGACAGACAGACAGATATTATTTTAAAGGTATTAAATATTCTTTTAAAAATTAGGAAATAATATGGTATATTTAAAACATATCATGGAATATACTACGGTTATAAATTGATATTATGTAAAGTAATTTTTTCAACAAGTTAGGCAATTATTAAGTAACCACATTTTTTTCGAACTTTCGTCTTTGTTGTAAATTAAAAAAAAAAAAAAAATGGCGTAAAAAGTATTTCGCCTCGTGGAGCCCCTTTCATGAGATCACGTCACAAAAGTTTCAATAAAATTAATACTTTGTTTAAAATAAATTTTTGAATAATAGTGAAAATTGTAAAATATAAAGCAATATAATAATACGTACTTAGAACTGATACTTTTCTAAATAAAGAATGAATAAACTAAATTGTGTAATTAATTTTTAGTGCAAATCACCACAATTTGCTTCTAAAGAGCAAATCTGTGACCAAAAATTATATATAGTTTTAATTTTTCGTTCGTATATTCAGATTTGTGTATGAAAATGTGAAACTATTATTTCTAAAATAAATTATTCGTCCCTAATTTACACAAAATTTATACCAAATTTGATCTCATATCAAGAGATAGGTAGAAATAGAGGCAAACTGGACCGCAGAAGCCGACTTATCCCCTCCCTTTTTGGGGGGTAGCCAGGACTTAATCTCGTAGCTAGTGCGTCAGCTCAGCTTTGTATGAACCAAGGAATAATAAATAGTGTTAAACGATATCCCCTGAGGCCAAAGTGCATACTCACTTTACTTACTTCGCCTACTAAGAGGCAAATCGCGACTTTGTTATGGTTTATCGATAACTTATCACATCACTAGATTATCGACTTTCAATGTCGACTATTGCCCATCACTTTTCTGTCCGTGTACGTATTTAGAAACTTGACCCCGCCCCTAAAATTAGTGCGATAAGGACAACTGCAGCTTAGGCGAAAAATCCTGCGTAAAAATCTCAAAAATCGAGGTTTCGTACTCGACTGTTTCCTCCTCCAAAACTTAAGCAATCGTAACCAAATTTGGAAATCTAAATGATTATGAAATTGTCTGTGTCGGACTGTTTTGATTTTTTGGCTAATTGATACCAGTTTTGAATACCACGCCTCTCATTGCGGCATAGTCAGTGAGGCCATTTTTGGCCATGTTTGAAGGGCTCTAGCGCCTTAAAAAACAAAAATATCAAAAAAAGCAAAACACACCGACACAGATATTGACAATATTAATCTGTGTTGAAAAAATCATTCCTCTAGCTTCAAAAACCAGGGAGGAAACAGTCGAGTACGTTTGTATGGAGAAATGACCACTCCTGTTGGCTCTTAAGAACCAATAGAATCACTTCATTTGTTTTCCTCGCTCAGCGTGTAGTCGCACAACCTGGTAGAAACGCAGCCTTAGGATTGCCGCGAAAAAAATAACATCGGGGTATTCGGTAGTTCCCGTTCAGATTAGGGATTGTTCAGAAACTGTTGACGACGGTTTCGAATGTCATAGAAATCGAAACTAAAAGGTTTGGCAATAAACGTGGAGAAAAAAGTTTTTTTTTTTAATTTTTAAAATTCTCTTTGGAACATTGCCACATAATAATAGTTGGTATTATAATAAAGTAAGAAAACTTACCTACATTTGTGATTTATTGCTAGTGTCGATTTTCACCATTTTGTTCTTTTCTAGGTTGTGTTTATACTGAATTTATACACAAAAATAATTATTAATTTTTAGTTTCCTAATAGTAATTAATCATTGAACAAAAAATACAACAGTAAATACTCAGTACCGGAAAGTACCGCGAAATCCCGGATCTTTTCCAGTACCGGAAATGTCAGTCCCGGTTCTGGGAACAGTATACCGCATTCCCTAAGTGGGACACTCAAATATGCTTAAATACTCGTAAAAGTCATAGTCATTATAGTATACCTACTCGTTTTTCTATTCAAGTAAGGACAATGCCTTCTGCTTTCGTCAGGAGTGTTCGTGTGACGCTGACGTCAGAAATCTGAATTTTAATGCCCCCCTACGAACTACAAGTGCTTGCTGTAAAATGCACGGAGCAACATTGTATAAGATATTTTGTAACGAATTATTCAATCTTTCTGCTTATTTATGTGCAGTGACGTCTTTTGTGTTTTTTTTATATTTATTTACATACAAGATATATACAGTGGTACTACGTAAACGAAATTAATAACTAGCTTAAATCTAAAATAGGCCCTTGAGGCATTGTACCAAGGATGCTGGCGGCATTTCCCCGCTGTATCGCAATGCTGATACGTTGTGCGAGAAAGCCGCCAGCTCTTCGGTCACCAGTTACGTCAACCAGACGCTCTTTTGTGTTAAGATAGAATAAATTCTACAGGGTTGCTAAAAAATAAGTGCATTTCCGTTGCCAGGGAGGTTTTGGGATTATACTGAGCTATTTTTGCTATGGGACCTATTATTACTATTACTATTGTAAGCCTATTGTGTCCTACTGCTGGGCAAATTGAAATTGAAATTGAAAATCTTTATTTCAGGTCTGTCGGCCCATATTTTGTTAGTTTACAGTTCTTTAAAATATATTAGTAAACACACATAAATTGTAAAATAAATTAATTAAAATTAAAGGCCTCCCCCCTCTTCTTCCATTCATCCCGATTTTGAGCTAATCATCATGGGACCTATGGGACCAACCACGAAAAAACCAAATCGCGAAAAAAAAGTACTTGTCCGGTTTGTTTTTAAACATATGTAGGTATTTTATAAACTGAAACAATTTGATTACTAAAATAATTTGAACTAAAATAATTTGATTTGTTCCCAAAGTTGTGTACATGCTACTTTCATTTTACTTTAATCGTATTCCAAATAAAAAGTAGTGTTTATCTCGGTTGGTTCTCTCTGAGAGAGAAGACGAAATCGACATCCGTATCCAGAATGCCCTAAGATGTTCAGCAGCCCTTCACAAAATATTAACGTCCAAGTTCATCAGCAGGAGAACCAAGATTAGAGTTTACAAGACCGTGATAAGACCGATCTTGGTATTTGGATGCGAAGCGTGGACGTTGACCTTGAAGGAGGAAAACAAGCTCTTGGTGGCAGAGAGGAAGATCTTTAGAAGGATCTTAGGCCCTACAAGACGGGAGGATGGCTCTTGGAGAGTGAGGAAGAACTTGGAGGTGGAAGAACTGGTGGGCGAGCCCAACATCATCGGCGAGAGCAAGGCTGCTCGGCTTCGCTGGCTCGGCCACGTGGAAAGGATGGGAGAGGATCGTGCGGCCAAGAGAGCTTATCTGGGGCGACTAACTGGGAGGCGTCCGGTCGTAAGGCCTAGGTACCGGTGGGTCGATGAGGTCCAGAAGGACCTATGTGACATCCAGGCAGCTGAATGGCGTCGAATCGCACAGGATAGGAACGAATGGCGAAACCTAGTATCGGAGGCCAAGATACACTTCGGGTCGCTGAGCCAGCGAAGTAAGTAAGTAAGTAACTCGGTTGGTTATCCCTTGGTTTAACAATCTCTCTATCACTAGAATATGCAGAAGCGATAGAGAGGCAGATAAAGTGTTATTTAAACGTCAAACTTCTATGAAATTATACATATATGACGTAATCTACTCGTAAATAAAGTACGGCGTATGCTATCAAAATCGTTGCAGACTTTTCTTGGTCAAACAAATATCGTCCGTATGCCGAAGCATTACGGGCGACTTTTCATCTTATCCCGCATGAAAAACCCGTTCAATCTTACCCCAACGCACTCTATAACTAATTTCGATTATCGTTTTTCACGGTAGGCCCTCAGACAGCAGTGAGGTTAGAAAAAGGGGCCAACACCGCGATAGCGCGGGTCGCGCAGGAAGCGGCGGTTCAAACGCCTGATAACGCGGTTGGGTAACGAATTGACCGCTGACCGCGGCGAGCGCTTTCATACCACTTTTACTGCATAATTATTATTTATTATCGTATGGCTTTATTGATCAAAAACAAAAAAATCAGAAATACAGGCGAAAAATCTCCTTATATGATCATGTTTTTCTATAAGGCGTTGATATTCGTGGACGTGGAAAAAATATATGTAGTTCTTGACTATATTATCTTTAATAACATAGCTTCCGATACACGAATTAAGACACTTCGCTCGATACAATTAATTCCCAAAGTAACCTCTAACTCGGACGTATAATCTAACTTTACTCGGTTATTTATTATGTGATACTATAAACAAAAAAAGAAGAAAAAACAATCTTAACTTAAATAGTAATTTCATAGTTTTCGAATTTCGATATTGTAAGGTAGAGTTTTTAAAATAAATAAAAATCGACAAAATTCGATCAAAATTGACACTCGGCGCGCATGATCTTTCCCGTTCTTTCTTGCGAAATGTGACAGTGACATCGGCAAACCGATGGAACTGCCATTATTATTTTTTTTATTTTTTTTTTTATTTTTTATGTGTACTATAGTCTAAGATCTAAGTTTGATAGCCATTTATTGCCATAGCAGCAGTTATTGTGGGGGGGTAGGTGGATCAGTGAATGTAGGCCTCCCTCGACAGAATGATGGAATGAAAGGCAGGAACCAGTAGGCCGAGCACATGATTGACGCGACAGTATCTCGCCGCGAGATAGACTACCCGTCTTTTACTAACTGTATGAATTAAAGGGGAACGGGTAGCCTATGTCGCGGCGAGATACTCTCGCGCCAATCATGTGCTAGCCCGGCAGGACGACGATGGGTATTCATTGATTAAAATAAAAGGCACCTGTAATAATACAGGCGAGAGTTAGCTGTCTGATGCCATAATATCTGATGTCTGTGATGATGTCTGATGATGTTATCGCATGCAGTTATTTCACGCCTCCAGAAAGCATATCCTAACAGCATTTATACGTCATTATGACGTCGCTGACGTCACATTGTTACCTGAGTTGGGGCATTCCTCCACGATGTGCGCGGTTGTCTCGTCTGGCGCGCCAGTCGCAGCTTGGTGAGGGCTCATAGCCCCATTTATGGGGATTGTGGTTGCAACAGCTGACATCAAACCTGATTCTATTTATCAATTTTTTTATCGGACCCAGATTTTTCGTGTCTCGTCAAGCACTTGGTTCTTCTGTTAGATCTATATCGGGGATGGAAATTTGTGACTGTGTATTTATATTAACTTAACTCACTTAGCGGTTTCACTCACGTATTTTTAGTCACTCGCGCGACATGTTACACACTGTTAGTGATTGAAAATGGAGACCTAGGCTCTCCGAAACATGTCGCGCGAGTGACACGTGAGTGAAACCGCTAAGTTGGTTAAGCTAATATGTCTCACGATAGTTTAAATTCGATTGTGTATTTATACGTGTTCCAGCTCTTCGTCCATTCCAAGTCTTACTGCATAATGTACAACTCATGTACAAGTATATTAAACAATGCATAAGAAATACAAATATATTAAATCCCACCATCAGATCTGTATTCTGTGGTATTCCCTAAGAAATATGACCTCAGTCTCTTTAAAGCAAAGCAAGCAGAGTGAATACTGAATAGGCTATTACTGAACCGGTGCGGTGAGCTCCATCTTAGGCTCTGTCTTCACTTTCCATCAGGTGTGACTAGGACCAATTGCCGATCAGATTATAATAATTACTTATGTTAGATGTTGAGGATATCTCAAACGGTCTTTTAGTTCTATTTTTAAAATATCTGACAAGTGACATATGGATTGCCGCGGTTTTGGACAATGATGACATTGACAGGAGATTAAGTTAAGACAGAGAGAAAAACGCAAGTTGTTGGATAAGAGATTTGTATTGTTTTAATTATAGAAGACTCAAAATAAATAATCTATTGTAAACTAATTTGGAGTTTTAGTGAGTGTCTTTTACTTAATAAAATAAAAATCATTTTTCATTTTGTTTAAAGTAGGTAGAGTTAGACCAAGATAAGTCTGCAGCGATTTTGACATCACACGCAGTGCCATTGTTATTATGTATTTTGTCGTCATCATCGTTTATGTTATGTTATGTATTTATACGTCATAATTTCATAGAAGTTTGAGGATTAAAATAAAACCTGCACTGCGTGTAGGCTGTAGGCGCGAAGGGTTGTCGTCCCATAGAAAATTTAAATTTCGCGCCGGTTCTACTGACAAAATGGGTTTGCCAGAGTATAGCTTGGTCCGACTCTATATAAAATTATGCACTCGTAATACGTCTTTAAGAAATCGAGCACAGATAAAAACATGATCGATCCAAGTGTCGGTTTAAAAAAAAAAACATTTTGACAGTTGACCTACGAAGACGGATCGCGCCTGAGGTCCTACCGCCAGCATCAAAAAATCGAAAAGCGTTATTTGCCTCTGACGCTCGAATATACGCGCGATAGAGAGGCAGATAACGATTTTCGTTTTTTTTTGTTGTCTGTGGTAGGCCCTCTGAGAACCGCGCAGAGCGTATTTCACTGTCAGTCGTCCATCCTGCCCGACCTCTGGTCCCGGCGTTTTATTAACGCCACTTGTTAATAAAATAGATAAATCTTCTGAGGTAGCAGGTATTTGTGACGGATATTTTGAAATTTGAAGCGGCTATAGTAAACGGCACCAATCATGGAATTAAGAGAAAATTTGGTTTTTTTTTTTTTTTTTCACCGACAGTTGCAAAATTTCTACCGCTTTGTGCGTTAGAACGTGCGTTAGAACTGTTAGAAGTTGAATGTCCTATTCGTCCTCTATGTTTTTCATGTATTTAATTATAGATACTTACTGCAATTGGTTTCCATATTATTAAATAAATAAATAAATAAATATTATAGGGACATTCTTACACAAATTGACTAAGTCCCACGGTAAGCTCAAGAAGGCTTGTGTTGTGGGTACTCAGACAACGATAATATATATATAATACTTATACAAATACTTAAATACATAGAAAACATCCATGACTCAGGACCAAATATCTGTGTTCATCACACAAATAAATGCCCTTACCGGGATTCGAACCCAGGACCATCGGCTTCACAGGCAGGGTCACTACCCACTAGGCCAGACCGGATTAACAAACTAAAACTATGTGTTTTGCTCCAGTCATTTGATGTATAGCGCCATTAAATTTAAAACTAACAAAAATCAATGAAAAATAAAACATCTCTATGGTTCTTGTTTATGGCACAATGTTGCAGTGTTTAAAAACTGATAATAAATACTTATTTTACAAGATTTCTCTATACCATCCCATTATAGGGGTGGTTCCTATACTTCTTTGTTTGCATTCTTCTATCCATGGCTCTCTGTGCGTATTTTATGCATAGCCTCCTTAGTGAGCCTCCATGTCTCGGCACCGTATGTCATGGTGGAAAGGACACATTGTTTAAAGAGGCGAGTTTTTAGGCATCGTGGAACGTTATTAGATTTAAGTATGTCCGCTAGTTTGTTGAATGCTGCCCAACTCAGCTGGATTCCCCTGGAGAATGCCATGCTCGGCATCAAACTTCAAGACCGAGTGAGGAATGTCGAGATCCGACGCCGCACCAAGGTGCGAGATGTGGGAGACGTCATTACCAACTTTTAAATGGAGTTGGGCGGGACATGTTGCAAGGCAGAATGATGGCAGGTGGACCAAAATGTTGACAGATTGGTGGCCGCTTTCGGATGAAAGAAGCGCCTGGCGTCCGTTGGCTCGTTGGGTGGATGACGTTCGAAAAATCGCGGGGACTTTTCGATGAGTCTAGCCCAGGACCAGGATAAGTGGCGTACACGAAGAGAAGCCTAGGTATGCTCAGCACTCTCAGCAGTGGGCAACTGAAGGCTAAAATGATGATGATGATGAGGGGAACAGAACAGTTCTAAATTTTTAACTGGGTACGTGGCCAACATTCAACATGCCAATCGTTTACGCTCCGTAGTGAACGAAACACAACTGTCACTGTCGCACTATATAAAAGAGTGATAGAGAGACAAAGCGTTTCGTTTTCGACTTGTCGTAGCGCAGCGCAAGCGATTGTCAGATTGTCATCCTGTACAGGGTAACGAAAAAATACGTTGGTTAATCATTTTTAGGATTTTTTTTAAGACAAAGTTGTTCTTTAACCTCTCGTGCTGGTTGATTGATACCCGAGCAAGCGAAAGACTCTAAAAGTGTGTATTATAAAATGCAACCTGTGCCTGAGCCTTTTGTGGCGCTGCTGATGAGCTGATGTGGTGAAAAAACAATTTCCTCCTGTTATTGTATTTTAAATCCTGTTTTACACTCATACGTGTTTTCACAGCTAGTGACGTCACAACGTACATTGACTATCAATGAGCATTCTTGAACTTTATTACAACGTCAGAAGACCTATCAATAGTCAGTGGCGTATGCTGTTATACTCACTGTATAATGGGGAAGCGGATTGACCTAACATGAACCTTAGCTCTACACAACAAGGGCTAAAAATAGTCACTTTTGTTAGTGCTCGCTCGTGTATGATGGGGAAGCGGATTGACCTAACGTGAACCTTAACTCTACACCATAAGGCCTAAAAATAGTTAAGTTGTTAGTTCGCTCGCATTCCTCAGTAATCAGGGAGCAGGACGTCCGTCGCCGGACGGTCCGTGTCGCCGGACGCGCGTCCGTTCTCTCAAACATAACAACTAGGTCTTATGGCTTTTAAGTAAGGTTTATGGTGGAAACATTGGCTGTTATATAACGTGACAGGGACAAAATGATAGTATTTTATTATGTTGTCCCTGTCATACGATGTTATATATCATTTTATAACAGGCAATGTGGGAGCAGTGAGAGCACCATTAATTTCGCCTGGCAGCTGTACTGAAATCAATAAGCTTCACTGATCTTTGGAGGACTTTATGTCGTTGGAATAGGGTTTAGGATTGGTTAGTTAAGTATGTTGTTGTACATTGACGTCGATTGTAGCAGAGATGTTGCGGATGCCGATTTTTTGACATCCGCGGATTCGGATGCGGATGCGATGTCGAGATTAGGCACATAAAAAACGTCTTATATTACACTTTAGTAATTTTTATTAAAAAAAAACGAAACAGTCAACACAAACAATCGCATTAGCATACTAAAGTCCAAAAAAACAAATTATTCACTTCTTGTCGCTGTCCGTCATAGGCTAAAGTGCTCGATCGACGAATCACAGAAACGAAACGAGATTCCTATTGGCTAATGACGAAATTACCTAGCACTTACGCCGCCGCTAAGACGTTCCTGTACCTAACTGTTCCACATCCGCATCCGCATTAAGCTCCGCATCGATTTTATGCGGATGCGGATGTTGAAAATAATGCGGAAGTTCCGCGGCTGCGGATGCGAATGCGAATATTCGCAACATCCCTGGATTGTAGTAGTGAAAAATGTTACCGCAGAATCTAAATTACATTCCAAAGGGTAAAAACGGGACCCTATTCCTAAGACTCCGCTGTCTGTCCGTCTGTCACCAGGCTGTATCTCGTGAACCGTGATAACTAGACAGTTGAAATTTTCACAGATGATGTATTTCTGTTGCCGCTATAACAACAAATACTAAACACACCCCATACAACAAATGTGATTTTTTTTGCCGTTTTTGCGTAATGGTACGGAGCCGACTCGCACTTGGCCGGTTTTTTCTATGAGATTTGGACTAAAGGGCTGGCATCCAGGGCATAAAATTCCTTTAACAAAACAAAAATTTTACACTATTCTAGGGATCGACTGCGAAAGCTATGCTGGCGCCATCTGCTAAATATTTCGACGGGCCAACCCCATTTCGTGACGCGCGTTCATTCATGCCCACGCACCCCCCTCCGCCCACGCCCTACCTCACCCCATCGACTACGCAATTCAGTCGAGTACTTTGCATCGAGGGTGATAACAGTAACACCAGTAACAGTAACGCTGCGTCTTACGTAAGCGAGCGAACAACGCGCAAACGCGAAGCGAAGCGGCGCGGCAGCCCCACGGCGTCCGCGTTCGTTTATTTTTTTTGTAACCAGAAGTGATACTTCTTTTCGTGCTTTTGGCCAATCCATTTTTTTTACTATTTTTTCCAAACATCACTTTTATGATCGTGTGCCATGGGCTTATCCTTGTATTAGAAGACGTAGTAGATCATACTGTCTCCGCCCGTACTTATCATTCGATATTTTTGCCTTTTTCAACAAAAAGGGTACTTATTATCGCTTGTCAGTAAGGCGCTATTTGCATAAAACTTCAATAAGAAATCAACCTTATCAACAAGGGACAATGTGATACCTTTTGGTTGAAAACGTCACATTTGTTAGGCTATCTCTTAGAATTCGGTGTCGCAACAATTCTATCAACGACCGACTTTATTTACTACTCTCAATTTTATCATAACTATTATCAGCCTTATACAATGCAAAGTAAGGTTCACATTTCCGTATCAAAAGTTAAGTAAGACGTTACAGTATTTGCGATTATGCAAACGCGGAGCCAAGTTCGCAAGACTATACTGTGCAAGAAATTAGTAGATTGTTAACCAAGGGATGAAATGATGCTTTTCACCCGAGTTTAACACTACTTTTCATTTCGATAACGTGGAAAGTAAAATGCACGTGTTTTTTTTAAAACGGCTAAGTATAACATTTATATAGTATTTCTTGAGGGTACTTTCAATTAACAATTTAGGAAAAAATATCGTTATTTATCGAATGGGGAGTTAAATATCAGAATGGAAATTGTATAACAAATCCATTTAAACCCAAATTTCAATTGCTTATCGTAAAAAAAAATCGTACTTGGAACGTAAAATGCTCTAGTGCAGAAACGTATCATTTTCTGCACACCTTTGAGAACAACAATGACCCTCTTGCAGAGCATGAGAAATTAAAAATTTATTAACACCCACTGTCCTTTTTTTAGGACGACGAAATGTAGTCAAACACAAGGTCAAGGTCAAGTTTTTTAAACCAAGGCAAAATTAATTTCGGAGTCATGCATGAGTGTTTAAAATAGAATATCTTATTTTAGGACACTGCATGTGTTCTAATTGTAATTTCAGTTGTAGTATACAGCTAACGTAGGTATTTTAAATGGGCTATAGATACTCTAAAAAACATTTACTAATGGTGGTATTCCACCACCTGTCCAATATATGATAAAATTTTCACATTTGGGGAGAGGCATTTCGTCTACATAAACGTACGGTCGTACCTAGGTACCTACATTATCTTAAGTGTATCCCGATGAGTTTCTATCTCCGAAAAGTCCGAAAGAGGTAAGATAGCACACCAGCCTGTAAAGGCAGGACGACATTATTCTTCAAAACTTGATGGGAAAGTTGCATTTTGTCCACAGGAGTGGCAAAGTAGGTAATTTGATGACAATAATGAGGTGTTTTGCTTATGTTGGCTAGAATTGATATTTTAGTGATATATATGATTTTCGAATCATAAATATTTATTAATAGCGTTCATATTTGATTTGTACCTAGTATTTTCCTGCCTATAACTATACTTTTCGTTTTGATGAAGCCAGCTTTCCGTTTATCAAAAAGTTAATACAAATAACTATTGAACTACCATAAAATTCTTCTTCCTAAAGTAGCATCAAAACGCGCTCCCATCATCAAAACTCCCAACGAACGCTGCTCAGTGAGTCGTGTCGCGCATCGGGCACCTTCGGGCGGGCTCGGTCAACTTCGTACATTGCTCGGGCCGTCTTCACAAACGCTCGTCAACTGACACCTTAGAAATAACCAGTATAACGCGTAACCGCTTGCCGTATAGTTTATATTAAGATAGGGGTCACGTTATACTGGTGTATTGTTCTAGTTGTGAGATTCTTGCTGAATGGGTAGTCAGGTCGGCCGCTCGGCCCCGCAGGAAACAGGAAGTGAGTAACCGCGGGTATCCGCTCCCATTCGCTGCGGCCATGTTGTTCATTCACAATATTTGTGCCGCTGAGGTAATATCTACGTAGCGTAATTTCACTGTTTTGTTTTACGTTTGATGTTTACAGGAAATTGAGTTACAAAATACAGTGATGTCAAAGCGATATCAAGTTTTTAGGTTATTTTACATGCATGAAACAGTTATTTGTTATACAAATTTCTTGTTTAACATCTCAAGTTATATAGATTATAAATTCAAAAAGTGGAATATTGAGCGTAACATAGTTGGTTTCATGACAGTGAAATAGGTACACAATTTTCCACAACATCAATGTGAGGAAAGTAGGTATTAACTGTAGGTATAGGTACATTACAAATCGAATTCAAATGTACAATATTAAATATTTATCATTCATAATTAATTCTACCAACCAACGTCAATAAATAACTCAAAACTTACACTTTATATTATTGATTATTTTGCACTCTTGCGGATAAAATGCAACTTTGTCGTTGTTATCAGTTTTTGAGGAATAAAGAGAGCCTTACGAGCTGGTGTGGTCAATAGTTATTTGTGCAACAAGAGAGGAAAGTTGGTTTTTCTTGCGAGTGTTTATTTTGAGTCCCGAGAAAGCGAAATATTCTATAATTGAAATTCTAAGGTAGAATCTTGAGCGTAGTGAGGGACTCAAAAACACGAGATGTAAAATAACTTTGCTCTCGTGTTGCACACATAATTTTTCACCTCAGTAGTGAGAACATATTAAAGGTTAAAATGTATTTCGAATTACACAGAATAAACAGAAAAAAAAGTATTATAATATGTACGATACGATAAGATACGATACGATACGATACGAGACGGGACAGGACCGGACCGGACCGGACCGAACCGTACCGTACCGTACCATACCATAAAAAAATGTAATAAAAGTATGAAGTTCATGGCCTTCACTAAATTAAAAAGCTACATTGTTTCACTCCCTGGAGTGAGGAAAGTCGCACTTTCCTCACTGCAGGGAGTGACGAAAGTAGGCTTGTTTGAGCTGCTGATCATATCATCATATCATATCGTTTATTTTCATAATAGGATTTTACAATCTCTTTATGACGTCAAACAATTGTATTTACTTAAAAATTAAATATTAAATAACATTATCTATGTTACACTATGCACATACTTATTAACTCCAAGGGTTAACGTCTTCTAAATAGTCTGATATTTTATAATATCCATTTTTGCACAACTTTCGTTTAATGACCGATTTAAATTCATTTAAAGAGGTGAAGAGCTGAGGTGAAAAATATATTACCCTCCACGTTGTACTGTACAATGTACATTATACAATCATGCTTCGTTTAACATAAAACGTGACTCCCTTTCACAAGAAATGCTCTACCGAAAAGCGAGGACCGGCAAGAATTACCCCAACTATAATGCAGACAATTACGTAACAGGGGAGGATTATCTAGAAACGGGGGTGATTCAATGAACGTCGCTGACGTGATGACGTCACAAGTTATTTAGTCTCGCGTCTCGCCACTCTCGTCCGCACCAAGCGGCCCGGCCACGACATCGCGCGGCAGCGGCGAGCGGCGGCCATAGGTGGGAACGAAAGGTCCGATCGCTGTGTCTCGCTCCAAGCTATGGCCGTCGCTCGCCGCTGCCGCGCGATGTCGTGGCCGGGCCGCAATACGTGTACGCCGGACGGACGAACGAAATGCACGATAACTGTGAATGACATCAGTTAGATGTCTGATATCAGTGTACGTTTGCTTGTGATTTTGGCGGAGTTCAGACCAAGGTCGTTCAAGGTCGAGGTCTTATTTAAGTGATTTATAATTATCTCCTAACTCATCGTCGAATTAAGTGAAGCCACTAAAAGTATTTTTTTGGGGATTTCGTACGCCGAATTTAACTTTGTTGTCGTTTTCGATAAAATTTGATGGATAGATAAAGTTCCCTATTTTCCGTACAATGTAAGCGTAATTTGTCCGTATGTCCTAAAATACATCATCTGAGTGAAGAAAACATAATTAACAGCATTTATACGTCATTATGACGTCAGCGACGTCATAATGAAGCAATTATTACGTCATTATGACGTCGACGACGTCACTTTGCTACCTGTGGTATTTTCTACGGACTTTGCCTTTTTATGGGCTTTGTTTCAGCTCATACCGAAACGAATATTCGGTTGGGTTAAAACTGCCTAAACCAAGTTAATTCACTGTCTGCACTCATATAGTGTAAGCTGTAGTACGCAAAATAAAAACGCAAATCTCTGGTGTTGCAGGCGTCCATAGGCTACGGTGACTACTTACCATCAGGCGGGCCGTATGCTTGTTTGCCACCGACGTGGTATATTTAAAAAAAATACAGTTTAGCCGTTTGGCACACACATATATAAGTACTAGAGGTCAAAACTATTTTTTGGACCCGCAGTTCCTTAAAAAAATTCCCTTAGGGAGTGCAGTCATTTTTTTTTTATGGGAAAAAATTTTTTTTAGAAATCTATCGTGGGGTGATATCATATGAAAGGGCTTTTTGGTAAGATTCTAAAAATATACCACATCATTACATTTCAAGCAAGTTCCTCTAGATACGATATGGCTGAATTTTTTGTACAATATACCGCAAATGAAAATAATTTCATTGTTTATTTTTTTATTTTTCAATATTACAAAGTGACACAGTGTACTTATATACCTATTTTACGAGACTTATGGAACTGTACTGCAGATAACTGTACATATTAATCATAAAATGATACGTAATATCCATATATCCAACGGGAAATACCTCTTTAACCCTTTAACTACGCCTTTTCATTAGTTGGTATAGTTTGTTTAGTTTTTCACACCAATATATCAAGTTCGGGCTCCTTATACGATATACCTAACTGATTTTTATGTACAATAAGTGCAACCTTCTATGAAATTGTGACATATAAATAACACTGGCACTCGCGCACGAAGGGTTCCGTACCATTACGCAAAAAACGACAAAAAAATCAAAGATTCAAAGGCGCCCAGACAGACAGCGGAGTCTTAGTAATAGGGTCCCGTTTTTACCCTTTTGGTACGGAACCCTAAAAAATACAACAACCAACACACAAACAGGAAATATGTGACCGCGTAATACTTGTATTATAATCAATGCCCATTCACGACGGAAACATCAATGAACGAACCCCGACGTTCTTATTCAACTTCCGCTCTTCCTCTCCTTGTCACTCACGCAGGAGTGTGAGCGGGACAGCGAACATTCGCGATTCAGGCTGCAAGCGAAACAATTCATTGTGAAAGTGTGATGTCAAAGGAAAAGTGTATTAAGTATGTATGAAAACGATATGTTGTTAGGTTGTTTTTCGTTTGGCGTGGTACAAACTGAATCGAATGGTGGTGAATAGGGTGTTTGTAACGTATTTTCGCAGATGTTTTTTTAGTTTTTAGTTAAATTATTTTGTAATTAGTTGCAATATAGTGTTAAGCATTATATTTTTAGGGTTCCGTACCCAAAGAGTAAAAACGGGACCCTATTACTAAGACTCCGCTGTCCGTCTGTCCGTCTGTCCGTCTGTCTGTCACCAGGTTGTATCTCATGAACCGTGATAGCTAGACAGTTCAAATTTTCAGTTGATGTATTTCTGTTGCCGCTATAACAACAAAGATAAGATAAGATAAGATAAGATAAGATAAGATAAGATAATCTTTATTGGTAGCATATTGATACACGTCAAATACAATTTTGTACAATAAACATACAAATTCCACATTACAGAGTAGGTACATAAGTACGAAATAAACACAGCATTGAGCATAGTAAATAATGTCAGTTTTTTTGAATAAAAGAATAAAATTATTACATAGTCAGTGGCAATTCCATCATTTCGTTAAAAGAGTATAAAAGGTTTTTGTCACGATTCCAAGTTATTTTTAACGGATTGGTGAGATGGTGCATTTCTTATGTTTCAAATACTAAAAACAGAATAAAATTAATATTTAAGTGGGGCTCCCATACAACAAACGTGATTCTTTTGCCGTTTTTTGCGTAATGGTACGGAACCCTTCGTGCGCGAGTCCGACTCGCACTTGGCCGGTTTTTTCTGAAAAGCGAGCTTTGTTGGTAGAAAAACGCTGCTTTGAGAAATGTAGCCGAGAAGTATCGAATGTATCGATCTCTCATACGAATTTTGAATTTCGTGCCTTTTCCTACTGATAATGGCTTGCTAGAGTATATTTACTTACTTCTGATCAGAATGTAACATGAAGTAAATATACATTTGGTACAAAACTGCAAAAACGATTCTGAAGTCTCTTACGCAGCGTACTACGTATATAGGCGAACAACACGCGGGAACGCGAAGCGGCGCGGCGCGGCGCGAAGCGGGGTTAATCAATCCTTTGATACCAAAGATAGATATAACTCCATAATAGATGGATACAGTCTAAGGAAAAAACGTGCCTCGAAAATCAAGAAGATTCTCGATCAGAGGGCGCTACTAGCTTTGGCCTACTCTCGTATAGACGGTTTCGTTTGTTATTTAACAATTTTAACGCATATCAGTGAAAGAACATGGGTCAAAATCATAAAAATAATTAATGCCAATAAAAAAAATCATTTATCCATATTTAAATACATTTTATCGTATCTTTATATATCTTCATTTTTAGTTTTAAAGTGTGTCGATAGATGGCAGTGAATTTACTGTGGTTACAAAATTTACTACGACAGTACCGCTCTATCTTATTATATCCTAATTGTTTGATACCTATCGACGTGATCTCGTCGCGAACGCGAACGCCGTGGGCTCGCCGCGCCGCGCCGCGCCGCTTCGCTTCGCGTTCGCGAGTGTCCGCCTACGTAAGACTCTATGGTCTTACGGTAAGACCATAGAGTAACTTATACTAGAGCGGTACTCTGCGGTACTGTCATAGTAAATTTTGTAACCCCAGTAAATTCACTGCCATCTGTCGACAGTTCGACACACTTTAAAACTAAAAATTAAGATTTATAAAAATACGATAAAATGTATTTAAATATAGATAAATGATTTTTTTTAAATGCATTAATTATTTTTATGATTTTGACCCATGTTCTTTCACTGATATGCGTTAAAATTGTTAAATAACAAACGAAACAGTCAACGCCATCTATACGACAGTGGGCCAAAACTAGTGGCGCCCTCTGAACGAGAATCAAATTTTCTTGATTTTCGAGGCACGTTTTTTCCTTAGACTGTAAACATCTATTACGGAGTTATATCTATCTTTGGTAAGACGCAGCGTTAGTAAGGTATTAAATTAACTAAGAGCTAAAGTTTTTAAACGCACCAATGCCACGAATATCAATTCTACGTATAATCAAAGACATGTCAGCCAACTTATAATTCTTACACAACTGTTCTGTTTTAAAACGACTCAATAACGAACACGTAAATGTAATAATAAGGTATGCGAGTTGTAAACGCTCGTTAACAACCACATTACGTTTCATTCACTATTCTAGTTCAAACTTCAAGGCGATTATGAATGAGCGTCACTTTATTACGCAACGGTATTAAGTACTCACAATTCCTAGGCACTTAAGTCGTTTTTTTATTAAGACTGTTAAATCCCGCGGTAAAATAGCATGAGAAAGTCGCTCTAGCATATAAAAATACCCTCCCTCGTTTCATTCACTTCCTGTGCTGAATTCTCATTGCTCACTTCACACTCGAAAAACTAGCGTAAGTTGAACCGTGATTCGTTGAAACTATAAATAAAGTAAGAAAGCACTTATATTGGTCGCGTGTGCAATATGAACGCCCGGCTGAATGGCGTCCGAAAAGGTCGCTCGCTGCCTTTCTGAAAACATGCTGTTGTCACGTTTTTAAATATAGAACATTTCGAATAGTTACTTTCGCAACTTCGTATAATTTCACTGGTAGTTCGGAAAGTAAACTTTATACGGCTTGAAAGAAGGTTGCGTTTTAATAAATAGGAAAGCGAAATTTGCTAGCTTGAATGGAGTATTGGCTAGTAGTTATTTTGTAAGTATGAATGTACTCAGGACCGATGTCGCGATTCATTCATGGTTTGGGCTTCAAGATGCCGATTAAAAAAAAACGGTGGTAAAGATTAGAGATGCCCTGAATGGAGTGAATAGTGGTTTTGGCCGAATACCGAATATTCGGTCCCTCTCGGCCGAAGCGCAGTATATTCGGCATGACATGCGAACATTTTGAGTCACAATTATTCTGAAAATTGTTCGCCAACAAAGCACAACGTTTGTTAAGGTATATTTTTTGTTGAACAGAATTAATGAATGTATGTAGTTAGATCAGAGTCAATCAAATCAGACCCATGATATGAATACAATATTTTGTAATCAATATTATAATGCTCAAAAAAGGGTCTTCGTATTTATCAACTTGTCAAGAATACATTTTAAATATTAAATATACCTATTTTGTTTTTAGTTATTTTTATTGTGTTATTTTTCTTATTGGTATTCGGCCGAATAGTAGGCAACTTTCGGCCGAGTACCGAATATTCGGCAAAGTGGCATCTCTAGTAAATATATTTCGGTTTCATGTATTTGTAACTAATGAAATATTGGGACATCACATTATATAGTCTCTTAAAAAGCAGTATCTCACTTTTTAAAAAAACTAGTATTTGGCATTCCTCTTCTAAACTGGTTGTTTTATATATTCCACTCCTCCTTCAAGCAGTCTCAAGCCTGACCGTTTAAAAAAAATGCCTGTTGCGTTTTAAAGAAAATTACTTTAATGTTAAAAATGTCACCTGAAAAACAATGTGACCGAATAGAAGTTTTGGTAATTTTGTGATCATAAGCGTCCCCGGCAAGCTCGGCCGAATTTCACCTTCCCATACAAACGGGAGTTTCGTTCTCATTTTAAAACAACATGTTGGATTGTAATGAAACTTTGCACATACAATGACATGAGGTATATCTAGGTCTGTAATTAGTTTATACAGCTTTAGTACATAAAACAAACGAAATATAGCAAAAACAAGTTTTGTATGAAAAAATTAAATTCGCTGTATTTTTTTTACTATTGTATCTGAAGCTACATAAACTAATTACAGACATAGATATACCTTATCCTATTGTAAGTACAAAGTTTCAGAGCAATCTAGCTAGTCGTTTTAAAATGAGAGCGTAACTGCGTTTGTATGGAGAACCGAGCACTTAAAACATGTTTAAATTTTACATTTACCTTTTTTACACGTACCTAACGTATATTTAAAACGTCTTCAATGAAATGAATTCACATCTTGACAGTTTAAATTCCCACGTTGAACGAACGGAATGAATGAACGAAACGTAAGGGAAAGAAAGGGGCGACTTCCGGCGAGTATGGCGGTGGCGTCACTTCCGGCGGATGCGAGCAATCAATTATTATTTCCTCTTTATGTTTCCGGTGCAGTTGCATTTTGTCGCTGTAGAAATGGTTTTTAAACTTGTACATATTTAGTTTCACCTGCCTATTGGCGGCTTGCATTCAGCGTGCAATTGAATGTTACCGTAAAATGTGGCTAGTTTGCTGCCCTCTTGGTAATGTGTTCTAACAGTTTTTTATTTTTATTGTTTAATTTTTTATAGGACATTCTTACACAGATTGACTTAAGGCACACGGTAAGCCCACACCGCGACGGGGTAAGCGGTAAGGTTGTGGTAAGCGGTCACAGGGTAAGAAGCGTAAGGAGGCTACACACATACATACATGAAATGATGATGGAGGTTTTATATTAGAGCTATATCACAACCTCATTTAAGTGTTACAAACATAAGAGTAGTGTGATGGTCTACTTTAAATCGGCATTATACCTATATTAAATTTAAATCTTCTCGAGGCAGAGGTATAGAGGGTTAGAGCTAGGGTTGCCATAAGAGCTGGCGTAGCTTTATTGCAACTTTGACGTTTTACTAGCGACATCTACTATGAAACTAATAAAAACATTGTTTCCAATTCGACACTTACAAACGTTTGCAAGTGTTCACTAAGCTAAGAGTATCGTAAATATGCTCTTAAGATACTTCTAAGATCAAATTTTGCTAGTTGGGTAGCTATCCCGGTTCATGAGATACAGCCTGGTGACAGACAGACAGACGGACAGTGAAGTCTTAGTAATAGGGTCCCGTTTTTACCCTTTGGGTACGGAACCCTAAAAATGAGACTTTGACAAGGACAAACAATAATAGCGCTTACTCTGAAAGCTCTACTCCTACTGAAAGTACTGAAAAATACATGAGACTATCCCAAATTTTATATTAAAAGAAAAAATGGAAAAAGTTACACTTCCGGCAGGATACCTTTTTAGGGTAACTTTTTCCATTTTTTCCTTTAATATAAAATTTGGAGTATCGCTCGCAGACGTATCTGCATGTTAAAAAATTGAGACTATCCCGTTCTGTCAATTCCCCCCACCACTCATGCCCAATCCATACTAATGTACTAGATTCATGCTCACTCAAAACCCAAATCTTTGGCACAGCGTTCACAGGTAACAAGTTTTTAGTGTTTTTTTTTACCCCGAACATATGTCGCACGAAAAAAGGGAATGAATGAGCGAATGGGAAGAGCGATTGATAAAAATTAGGTGAATGAAAACATCTGCCGCCAGGTGCGGGTACAATGGTTTGGTTTAAGTAGGCTTTGGTAAGTGAGTCGCTATACACGACATGTGTATGATGTGTAGGTACTTACAGCTGTATACTAAGACCAGGAATATCACGCGCCATGTTGCGGAATTTCATTGGAACTAAATTTTTCATACTAAACTGAACTGTCACCACTCACCACATACATGAGAATAACATTTGACGACCGGTCTGGCCTAGTGGGTAGTGACCCTGCCCATGTGAAGCCGATGGTCCTGGGTTCGAATCCCGGTAAGGGCATTTATTTGTGTGATGAGCACAGATATTTGTTCCTGAGTCATGGGTGTTTTCTATGTATTTAAGTATTTATATATTATATATATCGTTGTCTGAGTACCCATAACACAAGCCTCCTTGGGCTTACCGTGGGTCTTAGTCAATCTGTGTAAGAATGTCCTATAATATTTATTTTATTATTTATTATAACAGCGCCCTCTTGACAATGATCATATATTTCTGGTCGGGCTTTATAGCAGACTATTTGTGGCTTTCCATCAGGGAAGGGTATGCTTCATGTGCAATAAGGGCCATTTTATCAGAATTTATCTTCGATTTTCAGACGAAAAACTTCTTATTGCACTTACAGCATATAAGGACCCTTCTGAGCTGGAAAGCCACATATGAATTGTATAATGACACTCAGGGGCCACAGACTATCAGTCCGCCGGACGATATCGGCCTGTCAGTTGTTCGGAACTGTCAAATTTTTGTTCTAAGACTTCTAACTGACAGGCCGATATCGTCCGGCGAACTGATAGTCAGTGGGCCCCTTGTCTTTGTTCTGTTTCTGTTCAATCGGTGCTAAGTTAGCTTAGACGGACTATCACTAACTGTCAGTCTGCTTCGAACTTTAAGATTGATACGTCAAAAATTTGCTAAAGACGGAGCGGATATTTCTGCCTATTTTATTCTTTATCTGTTACTCTAATTTATTCGACTTGGTGTGTTTGTATTGTGTATGTTAAATTACTTAAATTATGATGTACTCTATTTTTTTTTTTTTTATATACGGACAGTGTTGTGTATATGGACAGTTATGTCTGAAATATACGTATTCATTCATTCATGTCAGAAGTGCGGATGTTTTTGTTTGAAGAACCTCACTTTTGACACTACGTATCCTATCCATATCGTATCATTAGCAAATTTTTGACGTATCTTAAAGTTCGAATCAGGCCGCGTGACAGTTGATCAAGTGAAACAGTCTCACTTACAGTAGCCCCATTGAAGCAACTTATTAATTAAGCGTTTAATCAGAGGTGGGAGCGTTCCCACGCTGCGCCGGAAGCCCCCCCCCCCCCCTTCGCCCCCCGCGCTAAGCCCCGCGCATGCCCGTCGCTCACGTACTGAATGTCTCAACTGTTGTGACTGGTGTTACTTGGTCTTTGGGTCTATGATTCTCGTATCTCAAACTTTAACGGCCCTCCGGCAGTGAACAATGTACCTATAAAAAGTTTTTTGTCAATAATTTCAATTTTGATACAAGCTTTATCAATGACTTTCAACAGGCAATTAATAATCGAATCAATCCTAATAAACACAAACATTAACATTTAATTTAACTAAAAATGTATATGAATAAAATATTTAAGTATATCTAGACTATTCTAGACTGTTGATAAGGTCATGGTTGGCCTTTTAAAAAGCGAGATTACGAAGTAATGAAACTAATGAATTAATGAAGGTAGAATGGGTTGTAAACTGAAATAAATATCATATACGAAGGAAAAAATGACCAAAGCCTCCAGTGTCCAGAGCTGGAATCGAACCAGCGTACCCCGTTTACCGGACAGGTGCCTGAACCGCTCGGCTATCCGGCCACGGTGGCATGGGTCGAAATTTCCAAGTATATGACAATTCCCGAAGGCTTGTGGCGCCCCCTGGCTGGTAGAATGGGTTGTTTACATCATTTGCAAGTTCTATTGGCGACGACTTTATGGAAACTTGTGTAGGCAAAATATTTAGGTAAACATCTCTTTTATGCTTAGCTAAATATTACAAAAAATATTCTCGAGAAACAAAATAAATAAAGCTAAACACACTGACCAGCATGCGCTTGTGAATATCAAAACACCTAAGTATTATTTCGAATCTCAATCTGTCGGACCGGCCATAAGACACGTATTGCAAAACCATGAATGGACAAAAACTTCCATTCATTCATTCAATGCTTCCTTCCGCTCTCTTTAGTTAAACCGGAAGGAGCTTTGTCTATTTTTAAGTCCCTTTTTTGCCGCATATTCGACCCGCTGTCATCACTTCATGCTAAAATTACATTTGTCATGAGAATCATTACGTTAAAAAAACCGGCCAAGTGCGAGTCGGACTCGCGCACGAAGGGTTCCTTACCATTACGCAAAAAACGGAAAAAAAATCACGTTTGTTGTATGGGAGCCCCACTTAAATATTTATTTTATTCTGTTTTTAGAGAGATGAGATACAGCCTGGTGACAGACGGACAGACAGACAGACCGACAGATAGACGGACAGACAGACGGACAGACAGACGGACAGACAGAACGGAACCCTCGGTGGGCGAGTCCGACTCGCACTTGTCCGGTTTTTGCTTTCATTTGTTATTTAGCGTCCTTTTAAATACACGGTTATTACTTCCGCTCCGCTGTTAATTTTATGACGCTGCTTTATTTTTAATTTTTGAAAGGACAGAGGTTTGTTATTGTTAAACATTTTTTTTGCCTTTCGGTATAATACGTTATACAAACGAAATTAGCTTATTATGGAACTTTATGGTTCCGTAAAACCACCCCTAGTTGGGGTACAAGTTCAATACGTAATTAAGCATGAATAGGTACCAATGTTCATCTCGGTTTTTTCTGCCATTTATGAAAATACTAGCTTTTACCCGCGACTTCGTCTGCGTGGAGTTAGTAATTTGAGTAGCTTATTTTTTATCCAATCTGCTTTTTGTCAATTCCTCATACAAAATTCCACCCCCCTTTTCACCCCTTAAAAGATGACTTCTGGGATAAAAACTACCCTATGTCCTTCCCCGGGACTCAAACTGTCTCTATATTAAATTTCAACTGAATAGGTTCAGCGGTTTAAGCGTGAAGGGATAACAGACAGACAGACACACTTTCGCATTTATAATATTAAGTATGAAAATATTTTGCCTTAGAAATGCGTAATTCAAATACGAGTATATAATAATGACACTTAACCGCAGCTGTTCAAGTTTGTTTATTTTAAGTATTAAGTTTTTATTTTTAAGTGTTTTATTAGGGTTCCGTACCCAAACGGGACCTTGTTACGTTGTTACTAAGACTACTGTCCGTCTGTCTGTCTGTGACCAGGATCTCATGAACCGTGATAACTAGACAGTTGAAATTTTCACAGATGATGTATTTCTATTGGCGCTATAACAACAAATACTAAAAACGGAATAAAGTCAATATTTAAGTGGGGCTCCCATACAACCAACGTGATTTTTTGCCGTTTTTTGCGTAATGTTACGGAACCCTTCGTGCGAAGGCCGACTCGCACTTGGCCGGTGTTTATGTATCATCTACTTTTATTTCGTTAAATAATATTAAAACATCAATAATAAATCAATGAAACAGATGTTTACATATCAAATACCACTGGGTGTACCATCGTCTGGGTGTTAGTCAAAGGCTGTGAGGTAAATATAAGCCACAGATAACATAATACATACAAGAGATATGCCACGAGTAGGTTAGATGCGCTGCAAGTAATATATCAATAACAAACAGAAAATGTTTGGAGTGTGAAGCCGCTCCGTCTGGGTAAGTGTTAGTCAAAGCCTTGCTGCGAGGTAAATATGAGTCACAGATATCACAACGCAAGAGATACTATGAGTAGTGATTTTGTTATAAAATTAAACATGACATATTGTGTATCATCATCCCTATTGCCTTCATGACTCCATGATAACCCCGCCCCTTTGCTGCTGAGCCCGCTCCTTTTGTCGCGCATGCCAATTTTTTATGTTATTTGTTTCCTGTAATTTTTCTTTTGTTGAATGGCAATAAATGTTTTCTTATTCTTATTCTTATTCTTATTCTTATTCTTATAAATCCAGGAGCCCTATTCCGATTTAACAACTTGTTACGGCTTGTTTTGTACGACCTTGACGATTATTTTCGGGATTGATTAGGTACAAATAAATAAATACCATAGAATATTCTTATACAGATTGTCTAATTGCCACGGTAAGTCCAAGGAGGCTTGTGTTATGGGTACTCAGACAATGATATATATAATATATAAATACTTAAATACTAACCCCCTTCTTCATAAACGTCTACTAAAGTTGACAATCCGGTAATAATCGATTGTCCCTTTCCGATGTATTGGTATGATGGAAAGGGACAAACGATTATTAGAAGCTTGTCAACTTTAGTGACGTTTATGAATAAGAGGGATAGAAAACACCCATGACTCAGGAACAAATATCTGTGCTCAAAGGTATAATGGGCATTGAAGTTGGCGGCAAGAGGTTAACAAACCTGCGCTTTGCTGACGACATAGTCCTCTTCTCCCACACGTCATCACATCTGCAACAAATGCTGCAAGACCTCAGCACGGCGAGCCTTGAGGTTGGACTTACAATGAATAGAGCGAAAACTCAGTTGATGACCAATCAAGCTAAACATAGCATAGTAGTAGATGGGCAGGATATACAATATGTCGACGAGTACGTTTACTTGGGCCAGATAGCATCCTTCGAGAACAGGCGGTCTATCGAAATCGATAGACGTATCGAGAACGCCTGGAAGAGCTTCTGGTCCATGAAAGCGCTAATGAAGGGTGACCTTCCCTTGTGTCTTAAGCGCAAACTCCTTGACATGTGCATCCTGCCCATCCTAACTTACGGTGCACAAACTTGGTCATTAACTGAGGCCCTAAAATCGAAACTCAAGGTTTGCCAGCGAGCTATGGAGCGTAGTATATTAGGTGTTCGTAGAACTGATCGAATCAGAAACACGGAACTACGCTCCAGAACTAGAGTTGCAGATGTAGGCGTCAAGACCGCTAAGCTTAAGTGGGACTGGGCGGGACATGTCTGTCGCATGCACCCGGAAAGATGGGCCAAAATGGTTACTGAGTGGGACCCACGGAGCACCATAGACGGTGCAGGCCGGGGTTCAGGCAGACCAAAAAGGAGATGGCGGGACGACTTGGACGCATTCTACCCCAAATGGTGGGAAAATGGCGATGACAGGGTCGAGTGGAGAAAACGAGGGGAGGCCCAAAGGCCCAGCAGTGGGACACCAAAATTGGCTAATAAAAAAAAAAAAAAAAAAGGTATAAAGCAAAGAGGATATAATAGGACAGAGCGGTACTGTCATAGTGTAGCTCACCGACAGTGAAGGTAACATTATTCCGAGCCTTTTGTACATCTTTTTACACCAGCAGCCTGTGGGTGAACTACACGCAAAGACAGTACAGCGCCCTGCGAGTACAGTATAATAATGCGTTTAGGGTGCTGATGTGGCTCCCTCGCTACTGCAGCGCATCAACAATGTTTGCGGAGGCGCGCGAGGATAGTTTTGCTGCCATCATGCGCAAAAGAGCCGCTTCATTGTTATGCAGGGTGAGGGACAGCACCAACAGCATCCTGGCCATGTATGCTGACAGGTTTGATGGGGCATACCTGAACCACTGTGGTGCACTCCACATGTGCTTTAAGTAAATAGATATGTAAATATGTAGATAGTTAATAAGTTAAACATTAGTTGTAAGATTAAAATGTGTTACTAAACAAATTGATCCTTTGTTGGTCTTAAATAAATTTAATTTAATTTAATTTAATTTATAGTAAATTTTGTGACCACAGTAAATTCACTGCCATCTATCGACACGCTTTAAAACTAAAAATGAAGATTTATAAAAATACGATAAAATGTATTTAAATATGGACAAATGTTTTTTTTTATTAGCGTTAATTATTTTTATGATGTCAAATAACAAACGAAACCGTCAACGCCCTCTATACGAGAGTAGGCCAAAGGTAGTGGCGCCGTCTGATCGAGAATCAAATTCTCGTGATTTTCGAGGCACGTTTTTTCCTTAGACTGTATCCATTTATTACGGAGTTATATATATCTTTGGGATAAAGGTAAGGTAAGGTGTGTGAGGGATAAAGGGCAATATATAACTTCACTGTGTTAATGGCATATCTCTTACATTCCCACATCTGTGGCGCTAAAGCCTGCATGGTAAATATGCGTCGACCTTAAAGGTTGCGGCTCGGTCGTTCACCCTCCTTATATAATGTTTCCCGCTGGTGCTGAAACTTTGCTTTTCGTCCCTAGAGAGCAAAGTGAGTTTTGCAACACGTGATTTCGTGAAATAAGCTCAATTTCAAATCACGTGCTACCACGTCTCTCAAAGTTCACTTTTCTCCCTAGGGATGGAAAGCAGTTTCAGCAACTACTAAAATTATAAATGTGAATGTGTGTTTTGGGTGTTTGTTCCCCTTCACTCCTTTCTTCGAAAAGAGCTTAGTTTTATCTTTGGGCCGGCAACGTGCTTGTAACCCCCCTGGTATTGCAGGTGTCCATGGGCGACGCTAATTGCATACTATCAGGCGAATCGTCCGCTCGTTTGCCTCCTATATCATAAAAACCGGAAAAGTGCGAGTCGGACTCGCGCACGAAGGGTTCCGTAGCATAATGCAAAAAAACGGCAAAAAAAAATCACGTTTGTTGTATTTACTCTGTTTTTGGTATTTGCTTTTATAGCGGCAACAGAAATACATCACCACCGGCACCCACACGAGTCAACGTATGCCTTGTTACTCGAGAAAGTTCAAAAAGCCTTTTTAAGATCCTTGTACAAGAAAATGTACGGGTATTACCCGTTTCTGTACCCAACCAAATTCTTGTTAGGGACCCTCGGTTACAACTCGTTAGAGGTCAGGAGCGGTATTCGACATGCGTTAAGTGACGTTTCGTGTTGAACTTCAGTTGAATGGAAGAAATCGTGTGTTGTCAAATAGGTAAATTTGACATTAGCAATCCACAGTTAGGTGACAACGAAACCAAACCGAACCACGCAGAGTTCAGAGCCATTTTAAACCGTATAGTAGTAAGAAAACAAAGTTGATTTTTGTTGCATAATTTTTTCAATGAATGAGTTTTGGTGTACAACCAAATGATACTTTCCACAGTTGATGAACAAATGATTCATTCCACTGTTGAACTGATGTTGAAGCCGAAACTGACAGTTGTGCATCTCGAATAGGGCCCCAGGCGACTTTTCTTTATTGACTACGGCTTTACGGGTCCTGCGTGGCGAGTCAGACTGCCCAGAGCTGGTGTGCCGCCTGGTACGACTTTTTGTCCCTGACGTTCCCAGGATGGCTCTCAGGCCCCGCCGACGCGACTTATTGGCAGTGCCGGCGGCTCGCACTGTGTCGCGTAAGAACTCGCCACTTCTTCGTGCTCTCACACTATTGAATGCGCTCCTGACATCAGCTACTGACTGCGATATGTTTGCGTGGCGATGGACGGCTGTGTGCAGTGAATGTCTGAGGTTTTGTGAGAGGATGGATGATAGGTGCTCAACAACTGTAGTAATTTAGTGTTGTAAATATACCATAGTACTAGTTGTAATTTAAATGTAATTAACTTTCATGGCGCATTAGTTTTATACTGTAATGTCATGTAAATGTGTTTTCAATAAATAAATAAATAAATAAATAAATCATCTGTGAAATTTTTAACTGTCTAGCTATCACGGTTCGTGAGATACAGCCTGGTGACAGACGACAGACAGACAGCGGAGTCTTAGTAATAGGGCCCCGTTTTTACCCTTTGGGTACGGAAACTGGAAAGTGGGGCTCCCATACAACAAACGTGATTTTTTTGCCGTTTTTTGCCTAATGGTACGCAACCCTTGTTGCGCAAATCCGACTCGCACTTGTCCGTTTTTATCAAGCAGATACGTCTGCTCGAGGCGGAGAATTTTTTCCATGTTTCTTTTTATTTAAAAATCCGCGTGAAAGATTGAGGAGCGCTGGCAGCGCGTGCGAACAACAATAGTCCGTCCTTCAGAAGACTTGCTTTATTTTCCACCAAGGACTGAAATACGAGACTGAAGGTTGACTAACATAAAAACAAAGACTGTTTATCGATTGTGGGAGAAATGTGACGTCGAAGAGAAACCGGCCAAGTGCGAGTCGGACTTGCGCACGAAGGGTTCCGTACCAATACGGCAAAAAATCATGTTTGTTGTGTTTTTTGTATTTGTTGTTAAAGCGGCAACAGAAACCATGTGTGAAAACTCAACTGTCTAGCTATCACGTTTCATGAGATGTCGGTTGCACTTTGCACTGCAACTGTTAATTTGTCATTAAAACTTTAGGATAAAACCAATCCAAGAGAAGCTAGTGGAAGGTCGACTTAGATGGTACGGGCATGTAATGCGTCGCCCACCCGAACACATGACCCGACGAGTGCTCGAAATGTTTCCAGCGCCAAAAAGAGGAAGAGGAAGACCCCTCCAAACATGGATAGCTACCATAAACAAGGACATGAAAGATGCAAATTTCACATCTGAGACAAGCCGGGACAGAAGCGTCCTGGCGAAGAAGGACTAGGAGAGCCGACCCCAAATGATGGGATATAGCTAGGCAGAGAGAGAGAGTTAAAGAGTTCGCTAAATTTCCGTAAACCACCGCGGCGCGCCGGGTGACGTTGATCAGTCTATCAAGTGCGGATGGTGCAACAGACACTAAGTATTCATTAGCTGCACACTTCCACGTTAATCCAAAAAACAAAAAACTTCGGACGGTTTGGTTTTATTATTTTGCTGAAAATTGTATTAAAAAACCGAACAAGTGCGAGTTCGTTTAACTCGCGCACCGAGGGTTCCGTACAAATTTTTTAATTATCTCACGTAACTATAAACACAAAAGACTTTTGACCAGAAGTATAATAAGCATAATTATGTACTTACATACAGGGCCATCTATCGGCAAATCGGCTAACTAATTTGCGAGGCATTTCCGTCATACTTTTTCATTAGTTCACTTTGGCTGGTCATAACTATGATGATATTTACTTTTTAATAAACCTGATCACTGTAATAGATTAAGCATTAAGTAAGTTAATTAACTATATGAAGGTACTCATATTAAAATGCTAGTAACGTTGGTTATTTAAATATGTTTTTTTACTTAAAACGTGTCAGTTGACGGATTTTACCTACGGTTTGGGGCTATTCCGTCAACCAACGATTTTTCTTGTATCGTGACATATTACAAACATATCCTTCAAGTGAACAAATACCGCTATACTCTTAATCGAAACTAAACCTTAGCGAACTCAATATAAGCTTTATTTTCGATTGTATTGCAAAGTATATTTTTTGGGACAATTCCGGCCTATTTATACGATCAGGAGTAGTAAACCTTTTAAAACAGATTCCCAAACCCTAGGGAAAATCCGTCAACTACATGTTTTTAATAACCACTGTTTTTGTGCTCACCAGTTGGTGCCACTGTTGAGTAAGGTCTGAAGTACAGTGTCCAAGTAATTATGGGCGCGACAATATTTTTAATTACTTACAAATCATTAAATAATTTCACGGTTTAGATTCACTTGTTTTAGTCACTCGCGCAACATGTTTCGGAGAGCCTAGGTCTCCTAATTATTTAATGTTAGTATGTCTCACAACAGTTTAAATTCGATTACTTACAAATCATATTTAATGCATGCAATAACACTATATCTTAATAACTTTCTCCTTCGACCTGCTTAGTTTTACACCTCTTTTTCTTAACTCCCCTTACTGACATGATTGTTGAACCGTAACTCATATTTACGATATAATCCGGTATATTATAAAAAGTCCACAAAATAATGATAATCGTATATGGACTAATCAACACATGCTAAGATGTATATAGTCATACCAGATTTGTATGTAGACATGCATGAAAATAGCTGTGTTAAGCAAACCCACAAATTTGAATTATTTTTATTATTTTACAAATCTACAATACCTAACTTGTTCGGATTAAAATATTTTCATTAATTTTTTGGGCAAAACTCCTGACTCCTATTATATACAAATAATAGTTTTACGATTTCCTTAAGAAAAACTCGTAACTCCATATTTTCTGGGTTCAGATTACATTTTTTATTTAATAAATGTGAACAATCATTAGTAAAAAAAAATTGTATTTTGTGCTATAAAGTTTAAATAAATACTTACATAAAAAAATCTGACGGCTTCATTTGAGTTAACATTTTGTAAAAAAACACTAAGCGTCTGCATAAAAAAAATCGACAATGAAGTTTTTTGTGCCTCCTGTAAAATTTGGTCAGGTTGAGTTACGAGGTTTGCGACTTTAGCCGACGATATTAACATTAAATCGAGACTTAAACTCGGTATTTAGTTTCATAGTTATTATTTATTTTTAAGTAAAATCAAAAAGGTTGGCAATATATGAAATGGGGAAATTCCGGCACGACAATTTTGCCCGTTTCGCAATTGACGGATTTGTCTGCTCGATCATTTTGTTAATACGAATATTTAACCACCCATAGTTTCTCACAAACAGCTTATAATTGAAAATTGATAAAACTACCAGCAAGCATGCATATCGAACTATATAATAAACCTACTTACTAAGTCGTAACTTACATTTTCTCATCGCACCGTCACGAAACAGCAGCATACTACACTCGCGTTCGAGCTCGGAGCGCAACTAAACTTTGAAAGCGGTTTTTTTTTCATTCACTGGCTAGACAGCGCCAACTGTTTTTGACTGCGGGTATTAAATTTTCTCGCTGTTTTACCGATCGAGTCAGTAAGTGTGTACTGTTGTTTGTATAGCCGCAAACGCCGTTTGACGGAAATGCCCCGTTGACGGAAGTGACCGCATTGACCTTATGTTGGTTTTTCAGGGATACCTTTACCTAATTCTTTATCATGTGAACAGTTTTTAACAATTTTTATTTTATTTACTTATAGAAGTTGTTTTAATTGTAATCTCATAGAAATTTCAAGTATAATAAACACTCACAAAGGTGGCAAAATTGCAAATACAATTCGAAAAAGATTTTTATAACATAAAAAAAGTTTTCAAGATAGAGGCGTGATTATATTTTTTCTGTAATTTTTATGATAAAGTTAATGTTATGTATAAATTTCATGATTTTTCATTGGTAAACTTCGGAGATATGGGGGCGGGGGGAAGGTAGTATTTCACTTGACCTAGTAACTAATATACTTTGAAATTTTGCTCCCTATGGGGCATTTTTTATGTAATAAAAAAAAACAAAAAAAAAAACACTTTCAATGTGTCTGGGTGCTATTCCAAATTTCAAATCGATAGCTTTAGAAGTTCTCGAGATATTTAGCAATGTGACAGACAGACAGACGGACTGACGTCGACAGAGTCGCACCATAAGGGTTCCTTTTGTATCTTTTTGGTACGGAACCCTAAAAACAGTTTTGACAGTTCGAAAAAAGAATTCAAACATCCTATTAAGAATTTCCAATTTCTGAACGAAATCACGACCATTCTGTAACCGAAGGGAGATTTTCTCCAACATCATCTTTGTCGCTTCTACCGTTCTGTTCTGTATCCCGCGATCGAAATTCAAACTCAACCTCTATCTTTATCTCGCTATACGGGAGGGATAGAGACGGCGATAGTCGAATTGTTGCCGGGTGGGTTTTTGTCCTGGGGATGGAATGTGGCAGGTGCGAGTGGGGACAGGAAAATAGGACATGCCTTTAGGAACATAATTATCCTATAGCGTCCCACGGTCCTAAAATTAGTAAGTACTAAGTAGGTACGTAAGTAAGTACCTACTAATTATTTCCAATTAAATTTAAATCATTAGTTATTAAATGGAACAAAGGTTCCTTTGCTTCGTTTGATTTTAAAACAAAACAAATTTAATTCTACATATATCATTTATAGTACTATTGATTCAAATTTGTTTGCCAGTTTTTCTTCTATGAAGAAGTTTAACATACAAAAATTCTGCTTGCTCTACTTTCTTTTTATAATAATTTATAGCAACGGAGAATAGCGCTGGACAGATATCCATACTAATATTATAAATGCGAAAGTCTGTCTGTCTGTCTATCTGTCTGTCTGTCTGTCTGTCTGTGTGTTCCCTCTTCACGCTTAAACCGCTGAATTGATTTAGATGAAATTTGGCGTAGAGATAGGTTGAGTCCCTGAGAAGGACATAGGATAGTTTTTATCCCGAAAATCATCCCTTAAGAAAGTAAAAAGCGGGATGGAATTGAGATAATTAATGAAGTGTCTGCTAATTTGTGTGCATAATATGCTCAAATTGAATAATTGCTATAAGATTTTCTCCAGGCGCTATTCTTACTCTAGCTGGGGTTACTAAGTCCACGCAGACGAAGTCGCGGGCAAAAGCTAGTAATAATATATTACGTAAATGTTCATGAAAATTGTTAATTTTTGCATATACAATGACATGAGGTACATCTAGGTCTGTAATTAGTTTATATAGCTCCAGTTTATAAAACAACGAAATAGAGCATAAGCAAGTTTTATATGAAAAACTTAAATTCGGTGTATTTTTTTAACCATGGCATCTGAAGCTACATAAACTAATTACAGACATAGATATACCTTATCCTATTGTAAGTACAAAGTTTCAGAGCAAACTAGCCACTCGCGGTATTATAGTTTGCAAATGACTGTCTCATTTCAAACATAGACAGAGACAATCATACTATCTTTGTCTTACACTAGTAATAGCACCCAAAAGAAAAGGATGAGTATAGTTTTTTTGTTCTTATTTACTGACAATTTGGTTTGACCAACTATAGTTATTCTGTGCCACTCGTTTTAAAATGAGAGCGTAACTGCTGAGAGCGCGCCAATGGCGGCAGATAAACCGTACGCGGTTTTCGCTCGCTGTTTCCAAATGTACTACATAGTGTTTTAAGATTGTTTTGGATAAATAATAATAATAATAAACTACATTTGTATGGAGAACCGAGCTTGCCGGGGACCCATAAATAAGCATGTCGTAATCGTAAATGCGAGCGTAAATTCGATTGTATGGAAGCGCGGCATTATAGAGGCAGGTTTGTGTGACTTAAGGTCCATTAGCCTTCGTATGATCTTCGTAAAATCGACCTGTCTTAGCTGTCATTTTAGTTTAGTTTGCGTATCTGCCGCATGGCGCTAGTTATAATCTTAAGCATAATGTACGGCCAAGCTGAGTTCGACCGGATATAACAGCTGTACGTAATAATAGTGTTTATTGTAATATGTATTTTTAACTTATCTCTGTCTCTGTCTTTTGTATGTTATATTATATATTAATTTTGTTGTTTTTCTTGTTACCTGTCGTGATTCTTTCACCGGATGGTCTCACCGGAAGATCAGCGCTGGAAGTCGCCAGCAACATGCTGAGGTGAGACCATTTCGTGGCACTTTTTATTTATGTTTCTCTGTTTTGTATAACTTTCTATTTGTGTGTGCTAACGAATAAATTATTTCTATTCTATTCTATTCTATCTATACTGTACGCGACGGCCTATAGATCACTGATTTAGAATTTAGAATATACTTCGTAGAAGATCATAGGGGCATAGGTTCCAATCCAACTTAAATAATTCGTCTTTTCATGTCTAATATAAACTATAAACGCATGTCCACACAGTCCAACGGCCCGTTTTAGGGAAGCACATGTCGTTTCCTCTGCGCGGTGGGGTGCTGCCTTTACATTCCCAAAGTTAGAGTTCATACGCAGCTCACTTAACCAATATTATTGAGCTTTGAGATTAGTAACAAGTAACAATTAGTGTTCAGTGAAAAAAACTTTTTACTCGGGTCATACAGGGTTGTTGACACATGATTTCATAACTAAATCTTCTATTTCTTGCCTACTGAGAGTACTGAGCGGTAGAGTCACTTGCTCTCGCCAAGCGTTTGATACCTTGCGTGTACGCAGGATACGGAATCACACTGGTTTAAACCTTATTCGTTTGTGTTAAGGTTTAAAATTGATTTCTTTGGTATAATAAAAAGCTAATATGAAAGGGTCAGTTTTCGCAAAAGGATTTATATAATAGTTACCTATACCCAATAGGGTAGTAACTGCACCTACGGCACCTATAGGTATACCTTCTTTGGAATATCCTCCCTTTTTTTATGATATAGGAAGCAAACGAGCAGACGAAACGCCTGATGGTAAGGGATTACCGTCGCCCATGGACACCTGCAACACCAAATGAGTTGTAAGTGCGTTGCCGGCCTTTAAGATGGGAGTACGCTCTTTTCTTGAAGGTTTGAAGGTCGTGAGGCCCTTCCAAGTATTCCAACATGATTGTATTTTTCCCTACAAGGTCACGAATAATGTGAGATCAAACACATTTTAGAAAAAGGTTCTGATGTAGAAAATACAATAAAAGTTAATTTAGTACATAAATATCGAAATGACAGATGCTACGCACTATTTCTATTTAGAAGGTACGTGACTATTTCCATACATTATTTAAGTTTCGCTCAGCGTTTTCTAACGACTGCCATCTTAGCTAGGCCTCCAGGAGTGACCACATTGTTTTAAAACCTGTGTATGACCTATAAACAGTCCGCGCGCGAACGCCCCCCCCCCCCCACTTCCTCGATCTCCGAATGCACGGAATTAGCGCGCGGACAGTAGGTCTATAACCATTTCAACATATTGCTGCAGTAGGTAATCAAAGTTGAATGAATATTATCGCATATCAACATGAGTTATGAGTCCGGTGCCGGCGAGCTGTCTAGATATCTCATAGTACTTGAGAAACTGACCACTATTTCGTTGCAATAGCCTTATTGCAACCTTTATAAATTATAAAACTTTATTGATAGACAGTCATTTGTGTCAAAGAAGAATACAAAGAGCAAGGCATAAGCACAAAGAAGGCAACATGCTATACGATAAAGAGGATGTAGTAGGCAGGTGGGTTTAATACATAATATATAGAGGAACTATACGAGGAACAAATCTTAACGAAGACATATTGGAGGAAGAAGAAAAACTCCCGGATGACCTCAAACTCCTCAAAGGCCCGAACATACTCTGAAAAGAATTCGAGAGGGCACTGGAAGCATTAGCACAATTAGTTTCTAGGTTAGGTTATAGTTAGGGGTCACCAATTAGTTTCTTCAGGGGTCCGGTTCTGCAAATAAAACGACCATCGCGGTCCGTTTTTCCTTGAGTTTGGTAAATAAGGAATAGTTATTTGTTATACAAGGGTGCAAAGTTGTATTTTACCCGCGAGTGTTTCAACACACGAGAAGTAAATACAATTGCACCCGTGTGTAACACAAAACTTTTCCCCTCACTATAGTGAGGAAAGTGCAACATCCACAGGCGTTAGATCATCTTCATCACTGGAATCACTCATTTTTTTACGATAATACGATATTATAACAGAAATCTCTGGAAGTTGTGCATTTTTACGTGTCGGAGTCGGTGAGAAATTTTTTGATGACAATGTTGACATTTCTGACGATGCGTTTTGAAATTGCATCGACTCAACTTGTGCGTTCAGAATTACATTCAACATCATTTAAAAAAAAACAAATGTTTCTTATGGAATTTAAGGTCTTAAAATCACTAAATAAAGCTAAATTTGCTATTTTTTATTAAATTTATTTATGATAATTAATATCGAACGAACCATTATTATAAGCGTTTTACGTTTTGTTATCTGTCAAAAGCTACTTAAACACGCTCCATCCAAGGTCAAATTACTTTCCCCACTAGTGAATAAAATGCGTTTTTCCCCGCTTGTTTTTCAGGATAAAAGACGGCTTTCCGAGCTAGTGAGGGAAAAATAAAATAGGTTGGCGGTCCGGATGCTGACCGCGGCCCACCATTTAGTGACCCCTGCATTAGCAGATAAGAAAGCACCAGGAAAAGACAATTTGCCAACAGATTATTTTATTAAATTTAAGCGTTTAAAATACAAAATTTCTACAAGCTCTATTTTCAGGGTTCCGTACCCAAAGGGTAAAAACTAACCCTATTACTATTAAGACTCCTCTGTCCGTCTGTCTGTCGCCAGGCTCTCATCAACCGTGATAGCTAGACAGTTTAAATTTTCACAGATGATGTATTTCTGTTGCCGCTATAACAACAAATACTAAAAAGTACGGAACCCTCGGTGGGCGAGTCCGACTCGCACTTGTCGGTTTTTTTTTATTACAATTTGACGACCGGTCTGGCCTAGTGGGTAGTGACCCTGCCTGTGAAGCTGATGGTTCGAATCCCGGTAAGGGCATTTATTTGTGTGATGAGCACAGATATTTGTTCCTGGGTCGTGGGTGTTTTCTATGTATATTACGTATTTATCTATATAAGTATGTATATCGTCGCCTAGCACCCATAATACAAGCTTTGCTTAGTTTGGGGACTTTGGGGCTAGGTTGATCTGTGTAAGATGTCCCCTAATGTTTATAATTATGTTTATTTAGCTTTAGGGATGATTTCCGGCATAAAAACTATCCTATGTCCTTCCCCGGGACTCAATGCCATATTTCAACTATATCGGTTCAGCGGTTTAAGCGTGAAAAGGTAACACACAGACAGACAGACTTTCGCATTTATAATTTTAAGTAGGTAAGTATAGACCGAACCGATCCCGATTTTGCATGTACAACCAGCCTTAAAGTTTATAGGTATTTTTGCACTTTGTAATTTTTCCTCAGTCACCCGTTGACCACGAACGCTGTAAAGGGTTTGCGTATTATATTTTGTTAGTAGTAGTAGCACCGCCCACAATCTCTCTGCTTTGCCTTAAGGTTGACTGGTACAGAATTCTTTTGGCATTAAGCTTTTGTACGATAAGTATTTCTTTTGTGCAATAAAGATTAAATAAATAAATAAACAAAAACGAATACCAGACATAATGTAACTTATGTTCATACCAAGTTCCATGTAAATTAAGCATAACTTAAGTATGTTTGATTGTATGAGATTGTATGGGAGCTGTTTAGCGAAAGGTTCGTGAGACTTTTAACCCTTCTCGTATTAGACTCGTCTAAAAAAAACCCTTTCCTAAAGTGTGTTTCACGATTTTAAAATTTGTACCAAAACTATAACGTCGCAACTGATCTTTACAGTTCGTTCAATACTAACCCTTATTGCCACGCAGTTAAGTTGAGATTGCACCAACAAGTATACATGTGTGATTATGTCTTATTTTTAAGCAGCAAGGGGTAAGATCGCAGATCACCACTCGCTAGTAGTTTATAATACATATAAATCATATAATCATTACAGAATACAGAATACAGAACTTTATTGGTAAAAGCAAATTTTATAGGTCACATTTTACATTTATAAAAAAAAAATATATGTACATATGTTCGTTAATATAATGAATTACATATTTCATAACATTTTTAAACTTAAAAAACATTATTAGATTTAAATATAGTTAACATGATTTTTTTTTTTAATTACCATGCAGAAGTCAACGACCTCATCGAGTATTTATAAATTCGTCAATGCTGTAGAATGCTTTTTCTATAAGCAGCAGTTTAAGTTTAGATTTATTAAATACTTGGTTACTATTTAAGTTAAGTATATCTGAGGGTAATGAATTGTAAATAGTGAAGGCTGAAGTCTTGTGAAGGGTGAAGGCTTGTGAAGGCGCTTTGCACCTCTGGGGTGCCAACAACAACAACAACATAATCATTAGGTGGATCATCTAAGTTGACGTAAGGGTCGTGACACCTTTACGGCCTTTTAATAAAAAGTAGTTTTTTTATTTTTATTTATTAGCGGCTCCGCCGATTACGTTCAATACAATTTTCGTGGAAAATGCTTACTAGGCTATATATATATATTTTCTTTTTTGTACACCCGGAACAAAAGTTCTAGAAGGGGACACATTTTTAAGACTCGATGCGATTATTTTCAAAACTCTGACACGCGGACAGATGGACGTTCGGACAGAGGAAACTATAAGGGTTCTATTTTTGTCATGTTAGCTACATAGCTACGAACCCTAAAAACTAAAAATGTATGTGGGTGTATGTGTAGGTCAAATTCACCTGGCTGCATTTCGAAGTTTTTGATTTTTGTTCGAAACGCAGCCAGCGGCCGTAGCACGGACGCATTTTTATCACCTGCCACCATGCCTGTCACGTTCTAACTATGTAAGAGTGAAAGTGACAGGCATAGTAACAGACGATAAAAATGGCACCAAGCTGCCACCGCAGGTGAATTTGGATGTAAAAACTTCGACTTGCTCAGTCGATTATTACGCCGGATGTGGAATCTGGTGAGAGGTAATCCATAACTTTTTAAGAACAGGTGGCTGACAAATTCAATTTTGTACAGCCAATCCGAGCAGGTTTTTTGAAAGCTGCTCCTTAGGCACTTCCTTTTTCATTTTCAATTATTTTTAGGGTTCCGTACCCGAGGTGACAAAGTATTCCCCCATTTCCCTCTTATTCTTTTTTTGCATTGCTTTAGCAACCACATACATATCTCTGTACAATTTTGCCTTTCTAATTTAAAATAGAAATGTGAAAATGACGGAAGGGACAAACGATTAATCAACAATTTGTTAGATTTGACATTTTTGTTTATTAGAAAGGGATAAAATGTAACAAACGTTTGCTAACTTATATGAATAGGTAAGGGGGTAATAGTTATTTGTTATACAAGGGTGCAAAGTTGTATTTTACCCGCGAGTGTGGAATTGAAACACGAGCAAGCGAAAGGATTCTATAGTTGAACCACGAGCGAAGCGAGTGGTTCTAAAATAGAATCCTGAGCGTAGCAAGTGTTTCAACACACGAGAAGTAAAATACATTTGCACCCGTGTGTAACACAAAACTTTTCCCCTCACTATAGCGAGGAAAGTGCAACATCCACAGGCGTTAGATCATCTTCATCACTGGAATCACTCATTTTTTTACGATATTATAACAGAAAACACTAGAAATTCTGATTTTTACGTGAGTCGGTGAGAAGAACAGTAAAAATTTTGTTGACAATGTTGACATTTCTGTTCTGACGTATGAAATGTCAACGATGCGTTTTGAAATTGCATCGACTCAACTTGTGCGTTCAGAATTATATTTAACATCATTACAAAAAATCTAACGTTTCTTATGGAATTTTAAGGTTTATGACTTAAAATTATTAAATAAAGCTAAATTTGGTATTTTTTATTAGATTCTCAAACCATTTATTTAATTATAATTAATATCGAACGAACCATTATCATGAGCGTTTTACGTTTTGTTATCTGTCAAGCTACTTAAACACGCTCCATCCAAGGTCAAATTACTTTCCCCACTAGTGGATAAAATGCGTTTTTCCCCGCTTGTTTTAAAGGATAATAGACGGCTTTCCGAGCTAGTGAGGGGAAAACCTATTTGTCCTATTCACCAAGTTTGTCATTGTCATTACCAAACTTAAATGGATTTGGGCGGGACATGTTGCCAGGCCGCGTGATGGCAGGTGGACCAAAGTGTTGGTGGCCGCTTTCGGATGAAAGAAGCGCCTGGGTAAGATCACGGGGCACTTCTAGATGAAACTAGCCCCGTTTCTATGCGATTTTGTACTGCGTTTTGATTCTTCTTTACCATCACCACATTATTGGCCGTTTTATAAAAGCAAACAGGATCATTGTGACAAGAATAGCAGAAGCACGGAGGTGCTACAAGATAAACGAAAATGACTTCACCATTTATTGTTTTCGTTTCGTTTCGTTTATGCAGTGTATTTCTATTGTTTTAATTTTAATTTTCAATTTTAATTTTCAATCTTAATTTTCAATTTTAATAATATTGTCTTCGGTTACCGCGATAGTTACTCATGAAATAAAACTATGAAAACGGATTATATCGCGTATATTGAATTTATAATACATCCCGACGTTTCGAACCCTTTACAGCGTTCGTGGTCAACGGGTGACACATGACACATCCCGACGTTTCGAACCCTTTACAGCGTTCGTGGTCAACGGGTGACGGGGGGTTTTTATTTCATTTCAATTTTAATTTAAGTATATAATTTTCAATTTTAATTTCAATTTTTACTTAAATTTTTTGTGACTCATGAATAAGATTAATTTTATTTTAAGTGATAATTGTATATATTTATTGCATAATAGGTAATATTTTATGACATGTTGTATATATTTGTTGTATAATAGGTAATATTGTAATAACTGGTTATGAGCCCTGCAGCTTGAAATAAATGTTTTTTATTTATTTATTTATACGCAGTTCGTCAATAATGTGGGAATGGTAATAAAGCGATTGGTGCGACTGAATAATGGCATAGATAGATCTATACCCCGGGGGTAAGTAGCGTACACGAAGAGAGGCCTATATATGCTCAGCAAGTGGGCGACGGGGTTAAAATAATGATAAATTGTCAAATTGGGTGTCAGCAGGATGTATCTCATCAACAGTAAGTTATAATCAAGGGCCTGACAGTTTGATAGAGAAAGATAGTCTTATTGCGATTCCCATAAGAAAAGAGAAAATAGTGCCATGCTTTGTCCTTATCACCGACCGGGTTTTTTTTTTCATAATCGGGTTATGGCAGCATAGGTAGGAGGCGATGGCGAAATACCGAAATTTATAAGAGTGAAAGAGAAAAAGGATTATGCTGCCATGCATTAACCTGTCAATACATGAATATGTTTTTCTCTTACCTCTGGTCGATCGGTTTCATGTCTATAACTACTTCACTATGTCTATGGTTATAATATAACAGACTACTATCTGGTAAAATAAAAAAAATTAAACATTAAGATACAAGAAATGTGCCTTTAATCGCACTTAAACTATCGTGAGACATATTAAAAAATTTGCAGTGCACGACGTACAACCGCCGCGGACACTCGTGCCTGAGAATGGATTCCCAAAGAATCCGAAACATGTCGCCAAAAGCGACTAAAAATAATAGTGAGTTAATACCGTACTGATAAATATTTTGAAATGTGCCTTTTTCAGATTTTTTTATATTTTTTTGTTTCCGTAACGATATACAAACATTAAACTTGCTGCATAATATTAAACAAAATATACTACATAAAAATAAATGATGTAAGATTTTGTCAAGCTGACAAAAACTAACCAACCACGCGAAAACGTTAAAAAAATGTCATGGTACGGAACCCTCCGTGTGCGAGATGACTCACACTTGGCCGTTTTTTTTTATTTCTCCGCTCTTATAATGGGCAAATAAACACGCAAAAGCAGGTAGTAATTTTGCAGGTGTGGGATTTCAAACGAGTATATAATAAGATTAATAAGGTCAGATGGTAGGAACATATAGTACCTAGTTTAAGGCCGTTCCGTCGGTTTGCCGCTGTCTCTGTCACATTTCGCAAGAAAGAACGGGAAAGATCATGCGCGCCAAGTGTCAATTATGATCGAATTTTGTCGATTTTTATTTATTTTTAAAAATGTTACCCTACAATATCGAAATTCGAAAGCTATGAAATTATTATTTAAGTTAAGATTGTTTTTTCTTCTTTTTTTATTTATAGTATCACATAATAAATAACCGAGTAAAGTTGGATTAAAAGTCCGAGTTAGAGGTTACTTTGGGAATTAATTGTATCGAGCGAAGTGTCATAATTCGTGTATCGGAAGCTATGATATTAAAGATAATATAGTCAAGAACTACATATATTTTTTCCACGTCTACGAATATCAACGCCTCTTAGAAAAACAGGATCATATAAGGAGATTTTTCGCCTTCTGGCTAAGGGAACCGCCTTGACGAACGCGGCGCGCGGGTCTACCGCGATGCAATTTCATTGTTATTAGCTGGTGCAACTCAGCTGAAACGTCGGAATTTAAGGTAGAAACAATGAACATAAAATCGCGGTAGACCCGTTCGTATAAAGACTAAATGTGGTATTTTCTATAAAAAGGGACCTTATTGTCGATGGCGCTTACGCTATTATAAACGATGCGCCGATAGAAATACAATGCCGCGCGACGCTGTGCGGCGTAAGCGCCATCGACAATAAGGTCCCTTTTCATAGAAAATGCCCCAAATATGTGTTCAAAATACGAGTTTAAAGTGTTATAAGTATCAATTATTTTCAGGCAACTAGGACCCATTGATCCTTACAGATTAACATTCATAGGTACTATAATAATAATTTTAAAAACTGAAAATGTTTCTATTAGATATATCATCTTGCCCCGATGCTCCTCTAATAATAATATATACTGTACTCTATCTAACTTTACATCGGTGTACCTACTGACATTTCAGTGAAACAGCGAATAACCTTACTTATTTCTCTATGCTTTAGTGTAGGTCTCAAAAGTGGACTAAAGTATTAGAAATTCAGCACCAGAATCTAATAACACACTCCTGTGAGGTGCGCTTTCACCAAAACTACGCAACCGCGAGCGAAGTCGCGGACTTACACTAGTGTATAATGGACATAATGGTACATGGTGTCCTGGTAAATTAGCATGCATGCGCACGCGCCGGCCGGAAGTCGGACGAAACATGGCGGCCGGCCGCGCGATGAATCGATAATGGCATGATAGCCGATTTCATATTTAATGATGCAATGGGCCTTAGGATCGATATGGGCTGAGCCTTGGCTGACCCAAAACAGCTAAAGTACCTCTTACACAAGATATTATAACTCCAGAAAGGTTATAGGCGTTCCTAAATCGAAGCGCTGAAAGTGTACAAATTGTACAGTTACTTTTCAATCGCACCTAGCCAAGCGAGAGATGTGCACGTCGAGCTTCTAACCGCAAGAGAAATAGATGATCTACTGTAAAACAACGAGTACCTAACAAAGATAAACGGTATGGGAAGTTTAATCAACAAAAACAGACTCATAACGGGGGTGTCACTACGCAGTTTAGGTACATTTGGCCGGTGCGCCTCCCGGGCAGGCGTATGGCAGTGGGCTGCCGCTCGACTCGCACGATAGTCGTGTCACGTAGCGCTAACTAATAACTTTTTTAAATTCCGGACGATATTAAAGGGAAGTCATACTTTCTCCGGATAAAAATTTTATGTTTACAGAATCAACGTTTGTAATTTCTACATATTTATCTTAAAAATAATAAATCAGTAGGTAATGTAGGTATAGGTACAAAAACTTGTCAAGTATATAAGTTCCGACAGTAGGTACTTAGTATAGTACCTTACGGAGATCATGAAGTGAGTACAATAACAAGTCTCATTGAACAATCATGAACCTTAATACAATGACATAAAGTCGACCCACAGTTAATTGTTTGTAGGCAAACTTTTTTTATTAACCGATTGTCCTGTTCTCGGAACAGTCGTCAATAATTACGATTGGAATATACAAGTTAAAGGATGCGGATGGTACTCGAATAGTTAATGTATGGTCAGTGGCAGAACTAATAAATAACTTATTTATAAATAACTTATTTATTAGTTCTGCCACTGACCGTAATAACTAGTGGCTGTGAGCTGTAGACCGCGAACCCCCAAGTCTCCGTCATTTTGTAAAATTTCCGAAACCAATCGACAAACAAAATGAAAATTAAAAACTTAATTTCAGACACATTAGATATCCATAACATTGGTTAATAACAAATAACATTTAAAATTTTCGCGTTTTGAACACATATTAAATCACATTTACAATCGAGTCTATCTCGAAACAGCAAAAAAAGCAGAAGCAGAAGTTAAAGCCAAGGGATCTATCTGCGGAAGTTCGGATGGTGCGCGGATGTTGTGAGTGTTGCGTGCCGGACTATTGGCAATAATTAACATTTTCACTTCTCATGCTCTAAAAGTGCTTCATATTAGACCTGCAATTAAAGCGGAGCAAAAATCGTATTTTAGTCCCTAGGGAAAATATGTATACATATTTTTGATTTCGCCTACATTTACTCCCGAATCGAATCAGAATTCAATAAATCTGCCCGGAATACCTCTTTCGCCTCCCCAATTGACTCAGAATACAATCAATCTACCCGGGAAAAACATAGCTCTACATATTAAAAATTGTACCAATTGTACTTTTAATATTTCATAAAATATAAAATAAGTACCTACCTGTTGTTTTTTTTTAATTCAAAGTGAAAAGTAGAGTGTAAACTCGGTAATAAAACCCATTTTAACCTCGCTGTACCTAGCTATATGCAAACCTCGCCTAAAATGGATCGTTTTATTCCCTAGTCATACAATCTACTATTATGTGTAGTGGGTGACTTGAAAATGTCATGTCTACCCCAAACTTTAAAATACACTTTTCGTCGGGTAGTCACACAAATCTCTGTTTTGACATTTTGCTGGGACGTCAGTTAGCCGCGACCACGACCAGTGAAACCTGTGTCGAAAC